>NC_137803.1:20760876-21430876 GCF_963383645.1 Muscardinus avellanarius
GTTTGCCAAGAAAGCCATCTGCAACTCAGCCTCAAACATCCCTCTTCGGCATAGGTTTCTCTTGAGGGCTCCTGGCAGGTGTCCGCCTGCACAGCGGGCAGTAGTGTCCCGAGTCTCGGCTCCTCCCCTGAGCGGCCAGAGGACTTTGCCCAGGACGCGCCCCCGGGGCGGAGCCGAAGCTGCAGACCGTGGGGTCACCAGCACCGCCCTGGGAGCAGATCCAGGCCGAGGCCCAAGTCCGGGGAGGAGCAGCCAGGCCCAGCGCTGGGAGCACCTGCCAGGTAGGCAGACCTGGCTACCTGCGGGAGGCGGGCACCCGGTGAGTGGGTGTCCAGGGGTTCTTGGAGTGAATCCCCTAGCAGAGCTCAGTGCAAGGACAGTTTCTGCAAAAAGGTTTTGGGGAAAAGGGTATTTCTTTCTGTGATATGCAGTTCTGGGCTTGGGTTCCCTAGGCAGAAAAAAGTTTCTTCTCCGGAAGAGAAAAAGCTACCTTTCACCGACAAAGGGACCAACCCTTCCTTAGTCCAGCGCGCACCTGATTATTTATTTAGATTGTTGTCATCCGATCCCTTTGTCAGAGGTCCTGGCCATGTCTGCCCGCTAATTTAAGGCCCCTCCCCGAGAAAAGCCCTCCGGAAAGGAAAACTTTTGTCACCTGTACATCAGCGCGGTTGTCAGTCGTTGCTGCCTCTGCAGATTTTTTAACAAGGAAGATGAACTAGGTGTTTGTCTTCTCTTTCATTCATCCTTTTGTGGATTCTGTAGCTACAGGTGTGGTCAAAGAAACAGACAAAACAAAATCAGCCCAATGCTTGAGTGTTTTACATCGTTTGTGTCGAGTGGCCATCGTGGGAATTTTGAGGGGAGTGTTTTACATCGTTTGTGTCGAGTGGCCATCGTGGGAATTTTGAGAGGGACCTTACAAAGGACAGAGGTAACTTTGCAAAGGAGCCATGTTAACCTTACCAAGAGTAGCACAGGCCGGTGCACGTGTAGAGTTCAGATGGAATAATGCCATAGCTGTGGATTTGGGGCCTTTCAAATACTATTTATGTATTTATTTATTCACCTGTTTATTTATTTCGTAGACCTGGGGATTGAACCCAGAGGCATTTTACCTCTGAGCTACACCCCCAGACATTTTTATTTTTTGTTTTGAAACAGGGTCTTTCTAGGTGGCTGATAATCTCAGTAAGTTGTTGAACCTGCGATTTTCCAGTCTCAACCTTCCAAGTACTAGGATTACAGGCCTGTGCTGCCTACCATGGTCAGCTGGCCTTTTTGAAAAGGAAAACAGATAACAATAATTGAACATAAACTTGAGAGCATGCATTGATCTCCGAGCATAACTGAAGTTGTGCCTGTTCACCAGTCAATCTTAGCTGTTGTGTTTGACAAATCAAATATCATTTCCTTTTTTTTTTTTAATGTGTTAAGAGTAGAACAGGCATCAAAGTCCAAGTGAGTTATTTTGCATTTGCAACAGAGGAAAGATAATCTGTCCTTCTGATTTTACCTAGTGCCATTAAATATTCAGCTCTAGGGAAAGACAGGTTTTCCAGAAATTTGATCTGGGTGGCGTGTCAGGGGCCCTGCACACACAATTGGTGCTGTTGTTAAGCTGCTGCTGGGCGGCCCTCACCCCCTTCCCAATACTCACAATTCAAGAGTGAAGTGCACTGACAGAGGAATTTGTACCTAAGGCAGGAAAGATCCCCAGTGTGGCTCTTGGAGTATTTATGGGAAGAATGAAAACAGATTAACTTCCAGGGACCCAGGAAAACTTCATAAGAAGGTTCTTATCTTTCTCTACTTACAGACTAGTAGATCCCTTATCCTAATTAAAAAGACTTTTGAGATGAATACAGATGCTATTTCGTGAGTGACTAATACACATGTTGTTCTTTATTTACCCTGTGCTTTAATTTTCCTCTATGATAATTTAAAATACTGATGTCAAGAGCTAAACATCCAGGTTCCTATTAAGCAGTGTGTGTTTTTTTTAATGTTGAACTGGCTAGAGCAGGAAATAAGATCATCGAATGTTTTCTTTCCTTATACACTCCTATTTCTCTGATTTTGTGCTGTCATAGCAGGTGCATTGTATTTGAAGAGGGACATGCTTTTAACAATATTTGCTTAGAGAGAATTCTCTATTTGAGCAGGAGCCCTTCTGTAAAATCTGGCAGTTTCTCTGAATCTAAAAAAAAAATGATAATACTTATCTGAATGTCTTTTGGTTACTATTCAAATAGCTTGAAGTCTATTTTATTGGCAATGTATGTGCAAGTGTCTTCCTTCCTTCCTTCCGTCCTCCCTCCCTCCCTCCCTTCCTCTTGCCTCCTTCCTGTCTGTTCTGGGGATTTAACCCAGGAGTGGGATACCTCTGAGATACACCCCAGTGCTACGGTTTTTATTTTCTGGAACAGGGTCTTGCTAACTTGCTGAGCATCTTAGCGAAGTTGCTGAGACTGACCTCGAATCTGCGATCCTCCTGTCTTAGCCCCCAAAGTACTGGGATTACAGGCATGTACCACCAGACTCAGCTCACAAGAGATTTTCTTAAACATCTAAAATCTAAAAGCAAGATAGCCAATGTTAAATAGTATAGTATGCCAAAGCTGAAAGTGTTCATCTGTAACTCAGGTCTTCTGCTTGACATATGAAAAACAATTTCCTACAAGTCCTAGGTGAGAACACTACTATTTGGAAGCCCTGTGACCAACAGAACTGAACAATCTTAGTTGGTAAGATCCAACCTATAACTCTTCTCCTGGGGCAATGGTTTAAAAATTCTAAAACAGATGCAATTTTATCTAGGCTTACAGTGACAATTTCATTAAAAATATCTACAGAGATGTATATTCCGTATTCAAGAATCCATCTTCATCCTTTCTACTTTCATGTTCTTTGGGAATCAATAGGGAAGTATCCACCATGCTGTGTGAGTCCATTCAGAGAAGAAAGTCTTAAAGGCCTTGAGTTGTGAGGGCCTTTGAATTATTTTACAGAGTTTACTTGTGTTGTCCTGGCCTGTCTGGTACCAGGAACATGGTCCCACCTGAGTCAGACAGCTGCCTCTTGCTCTTGTCTCTTTCTGTCATCACCTGGATTTTGGTAGGATGCTGCTCTCAGGTAAGCTAGACATCATCATGGCACAGAAGAATGAGCAGAGATGGGGACAAAAAAAAAAAAAGAGGGTGCCAGCTGCTTCAGACCCTTAATAAATTTTCTAGTTATTGATCCAATAGTCTAAATGCAAATGAACAAAGATGGAAAATGAAACATGTTTTGCATCTAGAAAGGTACCAGGAAAGGGATGGATGGATGAGAAGGGGTTCTAGGTTCATGAATTGGATTTAAACTCTTCTCTTTCTTATATGTTTTCTTCGTCTCTTTTGCCTTAGTGAGTATGGTTTTAGTATTAACTTTTTGAAGTGTCTAAACGTCCTGCCTTGTTTCTGTCTCCACACTGGACGTGGAGTGTTACTGACTTTTCTTGTAACATCAACAATCCTGCCTACCCACCATACTTAACTGCTTAATCATCATCTACCTCCTTGTATGCTCTTTATCTATTCTGAGTCATTTTGAATGAAATTGTCACTGTAAGCCTAAATAAAATTGCATCTGTTTTAGAATTTTTTAAACCCTTGCCCCAGGAGAAGAGTTGATAGGTTGGATCCTACCAACTAAGATTGTTCACTTCTGTTGGTCACAGGTCTTCTAAATAGTAGTGTTCTCACCTAGGACTTGTAGGAAATTGTTTTTCATATGTCATTTTTTTTGGTCATTTACACTTTCTTTTTGGTAAAAAATTTGGATAAAGGAAAACAAATTCAGTTAATTGTGCTTCCAATTAGATCTCATAAAATCTTTGGTTCTATCTCTTAATGGTTCCACTGTCTCCTAGGAGCATCTTACCGGGATCCAAGCCTGTACCGTGTACCTTAGGGGACTTCCATATCCAATCTATAGTGATTTCTTTTTATTGCTGAGCAGAACTCACCTCTTGGTGAGCATTTGAATCACTTCCTGTGTTTGACACTATGGCCATTTCTGTTCAGGTTTTCTGGAACATACATTTTTTTTCACTTGGGTCAATACCTAGGAGCAGGATTTCTGGGTTGACTGGTGTTTAACTGTACAGGGAACTGTTGAGCTGTTGTCCAAAAGAGGCTTCATAGTTTGCATTTCTATCAGCAACAGCGCTGGGTTCCAGCTGCTCTGTGTCCTTACCAACGCCAGGTATTCCTTCCCCCTTATTTATTTTTTCAAACAAAGTGAATGATGTTGCAGCCAAAATACTCTGGGATGAGTCTGAAAAACTATAGATAGTTTGCAAATTCCTAAGCTCTTGGCTCTTAAAATATTTGGCAAAGCCTCACAAGGAATTTCTCTGAGGGCCTCAGGTAAATGCTACCAGTCCGTATGATAGATGTCACTGTCACCTGCTGCTTTTCATAGTTTCTTCACAGACCAGTCATAACTGGCTTTCAGTGTGATTAGTTAGTTGAGAACTTTGGAGCAGTAGGAATAACTGGCTGAACAGTGAGAGAACAACCAAGCTTTGGCATTGCCACTTTCAAATGATTTCCCATAAACAAATGTCCACAGGTTGTGAATATAAATATAATTACTTAATATTCTTTTAGTGTGTATTACATCAGACTTTCCATTAAGTCCTTTAAAAAAAATAGAAATTGCACCAGGGACATTCTGGTTCTGAGCTACAACTCCAGTCCTATTTTTATGTGTCTATTTTGAAACAGAGTCTCACTAAATTGCAGAGGACCTCACTAAGTTGCTGAAGCTGTCTCCAAACCTGCGATTCTCCTGTCTCAGCCTCCCAAGTACTGGGATTATAGGCGTGTGCAGTTGCGCCCAGCTCCTAATGCACTGTCTTATTTAACCCTCACATAACTGTATGAGGAAGCATACGTTTTAATCTGAAGAAGCTGAGGCTTGGGGAGTGTAAATCACTGTCTAAGGCTGCCCAGCTGGTATAAAGTGGAACAGAGGTATATGTAGACAACACAACTGAATCCAGCTTTATGAAGCCATGAAGCTTTACTCTCTCTGTTGATGGACTAAACCTAGTGAGACAACAACATCTGCTTAGGTTCTGGAAGACACACCTGGAATCTCACTTCAGGAGTTCCTTGTTACTGTCATGGGCCCACAAAGTGAGGCTTAGAAATTCATTCAAAATGCACAAAAGCTGGACATGGTGGCCCATGCCTGTAATCCTGGGATTTGGGAGGCTGAGACAGGAGGATCGCAGGTTCGTGGGCAGCCTCAGCAAGTAGTGAGACTCTCAGCAAGCTAGTGAGTGTGGAGATTCCTCTCCGGGACTTGGGAGGGAGAGACCGGAAATGATGGACTTGGACAACTGCCTCTCATGCAACTGACAAATTTACTTTTTATAATCAGGTTTTTTATGCCCTTTTCCAGCTAGGTCAAGTATCACGTCCTCATGGGGAAAAGCAAACACGGAAATACAATGGGGGATGTTAGGCATAGGGCAGGTGTCATAAATCACTAAGATACAATCATCAAAGGAAACTAACAAACTTGGGGGAGGGCAGAGCGACCTGGGAAAGGATGACTAAACACGTGGTTAAGATCAGCCCCCCCTTCCTCACTGGTGGGCCTTAGAGGGTGAATGCCGGAGAGGACAGGAGTGACACCCAGAGTTTTGGAGGATTCAACCTTTCGTAGAATCTCCTTTAACTCTATCGGAACCTTTCGTTTCTCAGACTTCGTCCTTGTCCTCTGTCAAGTGAGACCGTTTTTAAAAAAAAATAAAATAAAATAAAAAGGAATGGGGATGTAGCTCAGAGGTAGAATGTCCCTGGGCTTAATTATTAGTACAGAAAATAAATAAACAAACAAACAAATAAATAAACAAATGGAGCGGGAGGCCTAGTGGTAAGCTGTGAATGCCTAGAAGAGTCGTGGGAATGAGCTGGCCGCATCATGGGTTAGACCATCATTAGCTACTATCTGTGCTTGACCTTGTTGCACCTTTTTTCCTCCTCTTGAAATCGGAATAAGAGTAATGACCTCTCAGGGCAGGGCATATACGAGGATCAGATCGATGTAGCCAGCGTATGGCCAGCATCCGAGGGATCTTGGTCCTACTTTTTCCACCTCCCCAAATGGGAAGGGGATCATGTGAATTCTTTGCAGCTAAGTGGCTAACTGAACATTGGCTCAAACCTTTAGCTGTTTCACAAAGTATCAAGTCAGATTGCATAGATTATTTCAATACAAAGGCATTTGGATTTGGGTCCAATCTATCTGGGTTCAGATGATAAGTTCAATTTATAACCTTAAAAAACCAGAATTGCTTCTCTTTGCCTTAGTTGCATTGTGTGTGTGTGTGTGTGTGTGTGTGTGTGTGACAGAGAGAGAGAGAGAGAATGATTCTAACATAGTGTTTTAATGATTAATTTTTAAAATATATAGAAAATATTATTTTGGTAAATGGTGAAGTGTTTTATCAATAGTATACATCCTTATGTTGTTTTTGCACCAATATTACAATCCCTTTTTCCCCTATATAAATAACTTTATTTCATATGGAGTTAGCTTAAATTATGAGCGTGTACAATGAGCAGCACGTAGTTGGATACGATTAATTCTACTTAAAAAGATTTACTCAGTCCTTGGGAGGCTGAGATAGGAGGATTGCAGGTTTGAAGAAATCCTTGGCAAGTAGTGAAACTCTCGTCAAGCCTAGTAAGACCCTGTTTCAAAATAAAAATAAACTGAGCTGGTAGTGTAGCTCGGAGGTATAATGGCCCTGGCTCAATCCCCAGTACCCCCCCCCCATTCCAACATTATTAGATAATTACTTGAAAACAGAGCTTGGGTTCAATAAATAACACAAATGTCTATGGTGGGCTTGAGTCATTTTCAGGTATCTGCTCAGTCACCTGAGATTTAGCCAGCTGACACTGGATGTCAGCATTGTGCTGTGCTCTGAAGCTGTAGAAAGGTGTGTTGCTTAATGCTCGGGACACAGCCGTTCTCTCCAAGGGCCTGGAGAGATGCTAACTTTCCCCGTCCACAGCCTGATTATCCAGTGGTACTTTTGTTGTAACTTACTTCAGTTTGTGTGTGTGTGTGTGTGTGTGTGTGTGTGTGTGTGTGTGTGTGTTACTGGGGAATTGAACTCAGGGACATTCTACCTCTGAGTTACATCTCCAATCCTATTTATTTATTTATAATTTTAAAAAACAGGGTACTGCCAAGTACTTGAGGATCTCACTAAGTTGCCAAGGCCAGCCTCAAACCTGCAATCATCCTGTCTCAGCCTCCCAAGTACTTGCATTACAGGCCTGTGCCACCACACCTGGCTTACACTTGCTGACATCTAAGTTCCACATGATAGTCATCAAAAGCTAAGAAACACTATTGTTAGTTCGGAGCTGAGGAACTAAGGACCAGAAACTCAGAATCTGTGTTTAAAAACCAATCAGGGTCTTGGTGCTCCTCCATTTCCCACCACCAATAAAAGCACGCACACACACACAAACATCAAAAACAAAAACAAAACAAAACAAAAACCAAGTCAATCAGAGCTACTATGGGTTGCCAACCAGAGTCGTTGACTGAATGACTTGGAGGTAAAGAATTTATTTGAGGATGTGGAGCTGCTTCCAGGGTTGATGGGAGAGGCAGACAACTAATTTTGTGCAGCGGAAGGCTCATAAGCTCAAGCTGCAGGAGGAGCGGGTAGCGACCTCTTGGCCTTGCCACCGTGGCGTCCCTGCCGCTGGATAGGGAGCACCACTCAACTAGACTCCTTCCCTTCCCTGAATGGTAACTGGATTTTCATGACCTCCGGTGTCATCACACCAGTGGCTCATCCCCAAGTCACATCTGCAGAGATAGCACTCTTTGGGAGAGTCTAGTTGTCATTGCTGTCTGTGTAAGGGACCTTTCCTGCAGGGCTCACACAGTTGGAGACTTGGCCACACGAGCCAACATCACCATGGCACCCCACAGGATAGCCGAGAGCCTCTGTGCAGTCGGCCAGGCTTTACTGCCCTGTTTGGAGTGACCAGGCAGCCTCTGAGCGCCTCACACTTGGCTGAACTTTGCCTCCCCTCAGTCTTCAAGGAGCTATAAGCAGCTGGAGCTCAACCTGTGTTAGTGTGGCCAGAAAGTCTGTATGGGCTCCAATCTACTTAAAGAAGAAAAATCCCTACCATATTAAAAGCAAAAGAAAGCCGGACATGGTGGTGCATGCTTGTAATCCCAGCATTAAGGAGGCTGAGACCGGAGGATCACTGTTCACAGACAGCCTGAGCTACTTAGTGAGGCCGTCTGCAACTTAGTGAGACCCTGTTTCAAAATAAAGAATAAAATTGGAACAGGGGGTGTAGCTCGGAGGTCGAATGCCCCTGGGTTCCATCCCCAGATCTGCAAAAAAAAAAAAAAAAAAAAGCAAAAGAAAAGGGAATGGTGGGTACCAATGCTTGTTTAGAGGTCTTCTATAGAGAACTACCTTCTGCAGTCTAACCTCTGCTCGTTCTTTGTCCATTTCCCTTTTTCTAGAACCTTCTCCATATAGCCACACAGCATACATCCTTCATTCAAGTTTTTTTTTGTTTGTTTGTTTGTTTTGTTTTTTGCAGTACTGAGGATGGAACCCAGGGCTATTCTACCTCTGAGCTATACCCCCAGACCTAGTTTTTACTTTTTATTTTGAAGTGAGGTCTCACTAAGTTGCAAGACAGCCTCACTAAGGAGCTGAGGCTGGCAGCAAACCTGTGATCTTCCTGTCTCAGCCTCCCAAATACCGAGATTGCATGCATGCGTCACTATACCAGCTCCCGTTGTTTTTATTTTCTTTTGTTTTGTTTTGTTCTGGTACTGGGCATTCTACCTCTTAGCTATACCCTCAGTCCTATTTAAATTTTATTTTGAAACAGGGTCTCCTTAAGTTTCTAAGGGCCTCACTAAATTTCTGAGACTAGCCTTGAACCTGCGATCCTCCTGACTCAACCTCTCAAGTACTGGGATTAACAGGCATGGGTCACTACGCCCCGCTTGTTCCAGTCTATTTCTCAGGCCACTTCCCTCTCTGCTGGTCCCTAAACAGCACCTCCTTTGACCCAGTTACTCTATCTGCTTCACTCCCGGCATGGTCGGTCACCACCTCCCATATTTATTTATTCATTTCTTGTCTGTCTCCCCTCTGTACTGGAAGTTCCATGAAAGCTCAGCCCTGCTAGCCGCAGATCCTATAATAGCAGCTCTCAATAAATATTTACTACAGGAGGAAGGGGCTAATCAAGGGTTAAGCAAAGAAAGGAAATGCCTTTGTTATAGTTTCTAGGCAATAAACAGTGCCTGTTTTAGGGCTGCTCTACCTGAGTCCACCAGCTGAGTGGCTTAAACGTAGAAATGTACCATCTCACAGGTCCGGAGGGTGGGAGGCTCAGTTCAAGGTGACTGGAAGGTCGGCTGGAGATCTTTGGCATTCCTCGGCTTCTAGAAACATCGATCTGATCTCTGCCTCGGCCTCATGTAGGGTTCTCCCTGCGTACTTGTATCTCCTTTCAAACTTCAGGAAAAATCCACTGTGCTACAAAGGCCATAGTTTCTTAGCTAATTACATCCACAATGACCGTGTATCCGACTAAGGTTGCCTTCTGAGGTACGAGGGGGTTTGGAGACGCAATTCAACCTGTAACAAAGCCTTATGTGTGTTAACTCTATGATGCTTCAGCTCTTCTGATGTCATTAAACAGTGTACTGGGTTTGGTTACATTTTCCTGGTGTCCAGTGATGTGTTGTTTTATCACGTAGATTATAATCCACAGTTATGTATGTGCATTGCTTTGTACAGTGGAAACTATTTATTACACGTATCATCGGTGGGGGAGGTAGACAAATAATAATTATTTTTTGTGATGCTGGGATTAAACCCAGGGGCATTCTACCTCTAAGTTATACCCCGAGTCCTATTTTATTTATTTATTTTTTAAACAGGACATTGCTAAATTGCTGAGAGCCTCGCTAACTTGCTGAGGCTGGCTTCAAACCTGAAATCCTCCTTTCTCAGCCTCCCAAGTCCTGAGATTACAGGTGTGAGCCACCACACCTGGCTGATGTTGACAAATTATTAATACATCAATAATAAAGAATCAGTACCATGGATTTGCTAGTCTTCACATCCCCCTAAGCATTTTCTTTCTTTATATCCCATCTCAGTCCACAGACAATTTAAAATATTACCTGGTTCTTTCCCACAGGGAAGAAAACCACTCAGACAGCTTGTCAGCCTTAATCATGGATAATGGTCTCATATTTTATTTACTCATTTGACAAACATGTGTGAATCATTTATTATGTATTATATGTGCTAAGTGCTTGTCAAATATTAACTCACAAGCAACCCCGTGTTGATTATGATTGTTAATTATTAATATTATCGGAATTTGACTGTTAATGAAACAGAAACACAGAGAGGTTAAGGAGATTGCCTGAAGGACCACAGCTCTTGGGTCGCTGACACCAGGCAGCTCGCTTCTAAACCCCCTAGCTATAGAACCAAGTCTCAGGGAAGAAGGAAAACCAGTTGTGATGGACAGAGCAGAGCTGCTTGGGTTGAAGTGAAGGGGACAGAACCCTCTCTGCTCGGCACCTCCCCTCCTGTCTGGGATCTCTGTTTCAAAATCTGATTTAGGAAATAACTCCTCTTGGCGTGATGCCACTTGTAAGCTGCCTCCAATCCATTCTAGCAAAAAGCAAATAAAGTCTTTCCTCACTTTAATTAGCTGATTGTGTTTTATTTTGAAAATTTTATCTGCCTAATCTACTTCTGGCTGAAATAAAATGCTAACATGGATTTTCCCCAGGATGGCAATGCCATATGGCCATTTGGACTTTGTGGGCTGATGTTCCCCTTGGGTTTCTTTGTGCAAAGCTGAGACGATGGGCACAAAAGTTTTCTGAACCAAGAAAAGAAGTGGAATTTAATTGCATAGAGATATAGTTGGATGTAAAGCTTTGCAACCAGATAGGTGTGAGCTACGTCCTTGTTATGGGCTGTTTGACTTCTGTGATTATTAATAATATAAAAGAAGACAAAACAATAATATTGATATTTACAGCCCAGGAAATGCCTTCTACAATCAGGTTTTTTGGGTGTGTGTGTGTGTGTGTGTGTGTGTGTGTGTGTGGTACCGGGGATGGAACCCGGGGGCCTACACTCCCAAACCTATTTTTATGTTTTATTTGGAAACAAAGTCTCACTAGATCACTGAGAGCCTAAGAAGCTGAGGCTGGCTTCGAACCTTTGCAATCCTCCTGTCTCAGCCTCCCAAGTGCTGGGATTACAATCGTGCACCATCACGCCTGGCTAGGTTTTTTTTTTTTTTTTTTTTTTTTAACTGGGGATTGAAACCAGGCATTCTACCTCTGAGATACAGCCCTGGCCCTATTTGATCTTTTATTTTGGAACCAGGATCTTGCTAAATTGCTGAGGCTGGCTTTGACTTTGTGGAATCTGTGATCCTCCTGTCTCAGCCTCCCAAGTACTGAGATGACAAGTGTGTGTCACCATACCCGGCTTATCACCACGTATGTTTTTTCTACACCCCAGACCTATATTTTACTCTTTATTTATTTTTATTTATTTTTTATTTCATGTGGATCATATTGAAAATGGCATACATTCAGACAGTGCTTGGTGCCCTCTCCCCCACCACTTCCCCTTTCCTTCCCTCCCAACAGTGAGTGTCCAGGTTGACCATGCTACATTCGTTCTTTTACACATATTAGAATGTAGCTCCCCCATTAATCAATCTCAGCCTTCTTCCTCTCCTACCCTTTCATTCTAGTTTTGCTGAGGTTACTAACATATATATATATATATATATATATATATATATATATATACACACACACACACACACACACACACACACACACACACACACATATATATATATATTGGTTTGGTGGTACTGGGGTTCCAGGAAGCCTTTCTACTTCCAGGCTACACTCCCAGACCAATTTTTTTATACTTTTTAAATTTGGAAACAGGTTCTCTTAAGCCAGCGTGGCTGGCTTCGAACCTGCGTGATCCTCCTATCTCCACCTCCCAAGCGCAGGGATAACAAGCGTTTACCACCATGCCCAGCTTACTACCACTTATCTAAAAAACCAAAACCAATCCATTTTTTACCACCCTAACTATTTTCACAACTATTTTGCAGATAAAGTTAAGGCTAAGATTTTTATGTAATTCATTTATACCAGTAGTAGAAGAGGTGGGAATTTTGAGAAATATCAGTGATTAAGGAGAATTCTTTAATGTTAAGAATATAAGGTACAGGTGTAGTGGTGCACTCCTCTAATCCCAGTACTTGGGAGGCTGAGATAGGAGGACCGCAGGTGTGAAACCAGCCTTAGCAACCTAGCGAGACTCACAAAATATGAAAAGGCCTGTGGTGTAATTTGGATGTAGGATGCCCCTGGGTTCAATCCTCAGTGCTGAAAAATGAGAGAATGAAAAAAAGAAGGAAGAAAGAGAGAAAGAGAGAGAGAGAAAAGAAAGGAAGGAAGAAAGGAAGGAAGGAAAGAAGGAAGGAGCAAAGAAAGAAAGAAGGAAGGAAAGAAAGAAAGAAAGAAAGAAAGAAAGAAAGAAAGAAAGAAAGAAAGAAAGAAAGAAAGAGAAAAGAGAAGGCAGAGACGGGAGTATATTTTTGGATACATAGCATGAATCCCAATGTAATTGTCCAGTCATGAGACTGAGAAGACAATAGCATCCTTTCTAAAAGGTGATTCTTTCTTATGATAAAAATGCTTCTTCTCATTTGTCAGTGTCCATGATGCATAACATACAAAAAAGAAAAATGAAAGTAAGTTGGTCTAATGAGATTGTAGATCAAGACGGGTGGAACTGGAGAAAGCGAAACAAAGCAGCCTGGGCCAGGATTGCTTGGCTGGGCTGTCTCTCCTGGGCCCTGCCTCTGTCCCTGCCACTCCCTATCCCAGGGGTCAGCAAGCGTTTCTGGGAATGGCCACATGGTATTTCAGGCCTTGCTTGTCACTTGTTTTCTCTGAAGTGCTCAACTCCACTATCCAGAGCCACGGCAGCAAGGACCGTGTGCAAATAAGCCGTCACGATTATGTTAGAGTAAAACATCCCTCAATTTGAACTTTTGGTGATTTCCACATGGCATAAGATGCTATTCTGGTGAATTTTCTTTTGCACCACTCAAAATGTAAGAACCACATGTGGCTCATAAGCCTTACGGACAGCAGGGAGCTGGCTTGGGGTGGGGGTGTGTTTGCTGACCCCTATCCTCTCCTGACCATTACATACTGCTGTCTAAGGTTGCTGCTTTTGCGTTGAGCATATAAGAGTTGTTTTGGACCAAGTGTGTAATCCTGGAAGAGACTTCAGGGTACTGAGTCAGAGAAGTGCTTTCAGGAGCATTCTGCACAGCGGACTTGCAGAGCTGCTGCCAAGTCATCCGCAGCCGAGACAAATAGAAGCCTGAGAGGCCCTCTAGCAGGATTTATAATAAAATGGGAAATGCTTGGTATGCTCTGCCAATTTCATTGAAGATTAAAGGATAAATACAGGACTTGGTGGTGTCCCCGGAGGCTGTTACTTCAAAGTGATGCTGGCCTCTGTGAAAAGGCTTTTTGTCCTTTTGCAGTGTAAGTCATTGCTGAATTTTGAACATCTTTTCGTCTGTCTGTCTCTATGGAAGCCAGACAGAACGGGATGGAAAGGTCCTGAACTCGGTGTCCAAAAGACCAGTGATCTTGGGTAAGTTAACATTCGTATGGGCATCTTGGCTTCCTTACCAGTGAAATGGGTTTAATAATTCTGCTTTACAGGGCTTTTAAAAATTATAGTTTAGTTTTTAGTTCTTTATTATTTATTATAGACATTTCAAACAATCCAAAACAGAGGAGTATAATGAGCCCCATTTATCTGACCTCAACACTTCAACAATTACCTTTATTTTGCTAAGCTTCTTTTATCTTTATCCCAGATCCATTTTTTACTACTTACTTTTTTTGGGGGGTGCTATGGATTAAACCCAGAAGAATTCTACCTTGAGGTTATACCCCCAGTCCTACCTATTTTATTTTCTCAGTAGTGCTGGAGATTGAACACAAGTGCATTCTATCTCTGAGCTACACCTCCAGCCCTACCTATTTATTTATTTATTTAGTGGTATGGTGATTGGACCCAAAGGCATTCTACCTTGGAGCTACACACCCAGCCATGTTTATTTTATTTGTCATTTTGAAAGAGGGTCTCACAAAGCCTTGCTAAGTTGCTGAAGCTGGCTGAGAACCTGCAATCCTCCTGCCTCAGATTTGCAAGTACTGGGATTACTGGTGTCCTCCACCACACCCAGCCCTACTTATTATTTTAAAGCAGGTTCAAAATCGTATTATTTCACCTGCAAATTCTTCACTAGGTGTCACTAATACATACAATCTTCTAAAGGAATATTATGGTTCCATTGTTGTAGCTAGTAAGACTGCCATTTTTTAGTATTAGTTCTCTTCTAGTCAGTCTCAAAAATGTCTTTACGTATCTGGGCATGGTGGTGTGTGTCAGCAATTCTCTACTTGGGAGGCTGAGTAGAGGGATTGCAGGTTCGAAGACAGCCTCAGCAACTTAATGAGACTCAGAGCAACCTAGAAAGACCCTGTTCCAAAACAAAACAAACAAACAAAAAATAAAAATGACTGGTGTTGTGTCTTGAAGGTAGGATGTTCCTGTGTTCAGTCCCCAGCAAAACACACGCATATGTCTTTATATAATTGATTTAAGGCAGGATTAAAACAAGGTTGATAGGTTCTGTTTGGCCATATGTCTCTTAAGACTCTTAATTTATGGCAATTTTAAATTGTGTTATGTTTGACTAATAAGCCTTCTGAGGTTAACTTTCTTTCTTTAATATTCACCTAATGCTTTTAGCTTTGGTTACCTCATAAGGGGTTACAAATGGTAGCTGTTCTATCAGTCCTTATGAATTACCTAATTGGAATTCTATAGGAACTGTTTTCTGATCAACTATCAATTAACATGAAATACAGTTCACATAGTAAAGATGAGACAGATTCCTGATGATTCATATTCTCTCTTTCTGCCTTAACTTTCTCTTGTGTCCTTTTTTGCCTTTCTGACCCTTCCTTCCTCCCTCCCTTCTTCCTTCCTTCCTTCCTTCCTTCCTTCCTTCCTTCCTTCCTTCCTTCCTTCCTTCCTTCCTTCTTTTCCCTTCCTTCCTTTTTCCCTCCTTCTTTCTCTTTCCTTCCCATTCCTTCCCCTTCCCCCTCTCTTCCCCTCTTCCTTCTCCACTCCCCTTCCTCTCCTCCCCTCCATCTCTCTTTTCTTTTCTTCCTCCTTCGCTTCTTTCCTTCCCTGGCCTTGAATCCGTCTCAACCTCCCAAGTATTGGGATTACAGGCATATGCCACACCCAACTTGATTTATGTTTTCTTAAAGCCAGAATTCACAATGACAACAATAACAGTAACCACAGAAGTTCCTAGAAAGGGTAAGACTGAAGCTAATTCTGCCTTGTATGAATCTACATCCGCTCATATTATTGAAGAAACTGAATATGTGAAAAAGGTATGTGGGCATTGGAATTACTTGCATGATAGGATTTTTATGATGAATTTTTATATGAATTGCCAGGCTTTGTTTCCCTTCCCCAGAATGTCTGAAAAGGAACAAATCTAGTTTGACAAAGGACAGTCTTGACAAAACTGAAATTTGAACACATGGTTAGTAATTTCTCTGGAGGATGTGAACCCCATCTTGCTTTGGAATAAAATGATTTTCTTGACTCAGTAAAATTGAGTGATGTGCCGAGAGGGTTCAGAACTCCTATTGGCACTTAATTTGTCCCACCCTACCGAGTATTGACTTTCCTGCTTCTTTATAACTCCCCCAGGAGTTTCGTGAGTGCTGAGACTGTGTTCCCAAGTAGATGTTCACATTCCCTGCCAAGTTTCTCTTCTATCTTGTTCCTTTGTGAAACTCGGGGTGGGCATGTTACTTCATTAAAAATGTGAAGTTATAAACTGGGCATGGTGGCGCACGCTTGTAATCCCAGCACTTCGGAGGCTGAGACAGGAGGATCGCGCAGGTTCGAAGCCAGCCTCAGCTACTTAGTGAGGCTTTCTGCAACTTAGTGAGACCCTGTTTCCATAAAGTATATATTAAAAAATAGGTCTGGGAGTATAGCCAGGAGGTAGAGAAGTGTCTGGGTTCCATCCCAGTACCATTAAAAAAAAATATGAAGTCATATGAGAATCCAAGATAATAGGGCTAAAGAACAGAGATTTTCATATTAACTTTTTTAGAACAAATGGATAAATTCCAACATAGATAGTTCATAGCTTGTTTAGATCAACTAATTAAATTATCTTTATGTGTCTTGTACTTTTATTGTTCATCAAAATCTGGAACATCTATTTCATACATAAATTTTTATGATCTCCTTTTAGTGATTTTTCTGTAGTAATTACTTAATAGCAATTATTTTGTAGTAATTATTTCATAGTGATTATTTTGTAGTAATTATGAGATAGTAATTATTTTGTAGGGATTACTAAATAGTAATTGTTTTATAGTTAATTACTAAATGGTAAATTAGTACTAAATTACTACATAGATAAAAAGAACTAAATACTTAGCATTAAGTACTAATTACTAAATAAGCATTGTATGATATTATAGTAAATTAGGTTACCATATTTTAGGTTTATCTGAAAAAGGTATTTAAAGTCCAAAGGTTCATCTTCAGCAATCTAAAGTAAATTAGATCAATAACAGTTAAAGCTAACATCAATATATATATATATATATATATATATATATATAATATATATTATTAATGCTATATATGGATTTTGTATATAGGTATGTATATGTGTGTATTTATATGTATATGTGCATGTATGTGTATATATACACACTTTCTAGATAAAGCAGGCACCCTCTATCTGTTATACAGAAAAAAGGCACTTGACATTTATTGTCTTTGCACAAAATTGCTATTTTTCTCCCTTCTAGATTCGAACTACTCTGGAAAAGATTAGAAATCAAATGTTTAAGGATGAAACAGGACAGAACAGTACAAATCACCAATTAGATGCAAAGGTAATGAATTTTTCAAAACTCACTACTTGCATTCTTTCAGGAAATTAGCATAAAACTATATGGACTTTATGTAAGTTTTCGTCTAATTATTTTTCTTTGAAACCTTGGAGGAAGAGATCAAATATTTCCTGTGTGTCTAAAGATGTGTGTACTGTTCAACTGAAAATGCCATTAAAAGGATCAGATTGGAGTGGCCAGACTTTGCTTGAATATATACATACATATATATATATATATATATATATATATATATATATATATATATATATATATATATATATAGGGTTCCTGGAAACCCTTTTACCTCTGGGCTACACTCCCAGACCTATTTTTACATTTTAATTTGGAAACAGGGTTTCTTAAGCCAGCAAGGCTGGCTTCGGACCTGCGAGATCCTCCTGTCTCCGCCTCTCAAGCACTGGGATTACAACCGTGCACCACCACACCCGGTGATCAGCTTGAATATTTTAAAGAGAGCTCCTTACCTAATAAATATGGGAAGCTATCAGCCCCTTGAGGATACCGAGCGACATTTCCCAATGACAGACAAGTGTGTAAGCTTGTGGGCTCACCTGGGACACACCGATGGACACACAGCTAGAGCTGTTAGGCTGGAGTTGAGAAGACCTTGCCAAAACGTCAGTAAGCTGCCCTTTCCAGAGCAGCCTTATATGCTTAAGGTGGAACAGCCTGCACTTAACCTCATGTGGCTCGGGCCAGGTTAAACCTCAACTGAGCCAAGTGTACCCCATCAGTGTTACCCACGATACAGGGTGGTCACAGAGTACATCAGCACTCAGGGTATAATACATATATAGACTCCCCTTTATCATCATCAGTCTTTCAAGCTAACACAGATAGCTTCAACTATTCCTAAATTAAGTGCTCTGGCCAGGCATGATGGCACATGCTTGTAATCCCAGTACTTGAGAGGTGGAGACAGGAGGATGGCAGGTTTGAGACCAGTCAGCAACTTAGGGAAATACTTTAGCAAGACCCTGTTTCAAAGAAAAAAATAAAATAGGGCTGGGGGTGTAGCTCAGAGGTACAGCTTGAAGGTAGAATGTCTCTGGGTTCAATCCCCAGTACCAAAAAGGTGCTCTGAACTGGGGATGGGGAGGAAGGTTAAGTTTGAGAATATTAGGGACGATCAAAAATTCAGTTTTCACCACACTGAGTTATCTGTTAGCCCTCCAAAGAAGGGGAAGCTGGACACATGATTCTGGAAGTGAGGTTAGTGGTCTGGGCTACATGGTCCAGGATACTGGGTAGAGATTTGGGCACTGTGGGTGATGTTTAAAGTTCTGATACTGGAGGCCATTTTCAAGCAAATGACTCTAAATAGAAATGGGCTTTGAACTAAGGGTTGAGTCTCTAGCTTCTCAATGCTTAGGTTCTGGGAAGAAGATGAACCATCACAGGAGGCTGAGAGGCGAAGCTGGTAAATGAGGGAGAGAGCAGGATTGTGAATAGAGTCACTGAGGGCAAGTCAGGAAAGGGCTCAGAGGGGGGAGGGGTCACTGTGAAATGTTGTCCACAGTCAAGTAAATTGAGGACTGGCCATTGGAAACAGCAAGGTAGAGTTGTTGGTGGCCTTTGTAGGAGCTGCCTTCTTAAGAATGGAGATGAAGCTGGGCGTGGTGGCGCATGCTTGTCATCCCAGTACTTGAGAGGCTGAGACAGGAGGATCCAGGTTCATGGCCAGCCTCCACTACCTAGAGATGCCCTCTGCAATTTAGTGAGACCCTGTTTCAAAAATAAAAAAAGAATAAAAAATTGGGCTGCAGGTATAACTCAGAGGTAGAATGCCCCTGGATTCAATAACCAGCAACAAAATAAAAAAAGAAGGAAGAAGAAGAAGATGAAGAAGAAGAAGAAGAAGAAGAAGAAGAAGAAGAAGAAGAAGAAGAAGAAGAAGAAGAAGAGGAGGAGGAGGAGGAGGAGGAGGAGGAGGAGGAAGAAGGAGAAGAAGGAGGAGGAGGAGGAGGAGATGAAAGAGAAGAAGATGATGAAGGAGAAGAAGAAGAAGAATGGAGATGGAATTGTGGTTCCATACCAAATGCAGAAAGTCTGCAGACCAACCAAGCACCAAGATACCAGCCACCTGGCCCTGTAGGAATTTCTCATAATATTGTAGTCTTAGTACTCAGAGTATGGTCTGTGGTCCCCAAAGCATCATCATCAACATCAGCAGCAGCAGCAGCAGCAGCAGCAGCAGCAGCAGCAGCAGCAGCAGCAGCAGCAGCAGCAGCAGCATCGAGAACTTGTTGGATATAGGGCCTCCAGGGCTCCACCTGAGAGCTCCTAATTCACATAACTCCTCCTCCTCCTCCTCCTCCTCCTCCTCCTCCTCCTCTTTCGCCTCCTCCTCCTCCTCCTCCTTCTCCTATTCCCCCCCTCCTTTCCTCCTCTTTCTCCTTCTCCTCCTCCTTCTCCTTCATGGTGCTGGAGATTGAATTAAGGGGCATTCTACCTCCAAGCTGCTCCCCGAGCCCTATTATATTTTGAAATGAAGTCTTACTAAGTTGCTGAGGGCATCACTAAGTTGCTGAGGCTGGCCTCGAATCTGTGCTCCCCAGCCTCCTAAGTACTGGGATTCCAGGCATGCCCCACCATTTCTGGCAGAATGTGCATCTTTAACCAGATCCATCACCAAGTGATTCTTATGCATATTAAAATTGGAGAATCACCAGCATTCG
Source organism: Muscardinus avellanarius (assembly GCF_963383645.1). Taxonomy (NCBI): domain Eukaryota; kingdom Metazoa; phylum Chordata; class Mammalia; order Rodentia; family Gliridae; genus Muscardinus; species Muscardinus avellanarius. The sequence continues at coordinate 20,780,742 of NC_137803.1, forward strand.
GGAGGCTGAGACCAGAGGATCGCGGTTCGCAGATAGCCTCAGCTACTTAGGGAGGCTCTGCAACTAAGTGAGACCCTGTTTCAAATAAAGAATAAAAAACAGGGCAGGGCATGTAGCTTGGAGGTCAAATGCCCCTGGGTTCCATCCCCAGACCTGCAAAAAAAAAAAAAAAAAAATTGGAGAAGCATGATTCTTTGTAGCCAGCTATATATCACTGCCAATAATCTACCTTCTATAGTCTTTCTGTCGTCTAGTCTTTAAGAGATTAAAAAAACGATTTCTACTCTGTATGTGGACAGTGAGAATATATGAAAGGGTCTGGACCATAAAATCAAAACAATGGCAGAGCTACAGAGAGGGAAGATGTTATTTGTCTACACTATATCCTTTCGGATTTTTATTTCTGCAAACGTAGTTAGTGTATTGCTGCAGAGAACATGGGCTCTGTTGTTAAACAAACTTGGGTTCTAATTCTGGTTGTGTTGGTTATTTTAGGTATAATCTTGGGCTTGTTAAACTCTCATCTTCAATATTCTCATCTGTAAGAGGCATAGTGCCTTTTAATACTTTGGATATTCAGACAGAGGAGTACATAAAACACTGAAAATATGACCTATATATAGATCATATGCATATATATGTATATATATATATATATATAATGTTATTATAATTGTAGGGTACATGCAGGTATATAATAAGTTTTCCATCTGTCTTGATATAAGCTGGAAGAACACAGGGTAGGGTGCAGGATCAGGAAGGTGTGCCATGAGCCCTCTCACTGGCTACATAAATCTGGTTTCTCTATAAAGCTGATGGGCTAAGTTAGATGTTTTCTGATTTACTTTCCACCTCTCTATACCTATGACCCCAGAGGAGATATATCATCCGAGTGTTGTTTCAGTGAGCTAAAGTTTACATAGAGTTATAATGATTGGAAATTTAATATGAAATTCAATTGTGATGAAGCATTGTTGAGCATTGAATATTATGTATTATAGCTATTAGGTCTGATTACATTAGTCTATAATGCAATGTAACCAAAGTGTATTTGTGGCCAAGACTTAGATAAGAGATTGGGTCTTGTGGACATTATTTATCTCCTAAGATACACTTAGTGGCATGTTTATAGGAAATATAAAAGGCATAAGATATGTTGTTCTTCTATATTTTGTGGTACTAGGGATTGAACCCAGGGGCATCCAATCTCTGAGCTATACTCCCAACCCTACTTTATTTATGTACTATTTATTTATTTATTTATTTTATTTTGAAAAGTGGTACACTAAGTTGCAGAGTGCCTCACTAAGATGCCGAGGCTAGCTTCCATCCTGCAATCCTCCTGTTTTAGCCTCCCAAGTACTGGGATTATAGGCCTATGCCACCATACTGAGCATTTTTTTAATGTAACAATTTGTTCCAACTTGAGTAAATATAGAGGCCATCTGCTTTACCCAGAACTCTCCATTGATAGCTGAGTTTCAAGAGATTTATTTGCATTGACCTGAATCGTCTTCGATAAGGGTAATAGCTGTATGACTTTCAACATTTGTGCATTTCAGCACTGTGGAAACGTTCAGAATGGCTCTGATTCTGAACTGGACCCCTCCGGTTGCAACGTGGATTCGCTTATGGAAGAAATGAGAGGAAAAGACCTTCAGCTCTTAGAAATGAGCAAAGAGAATGAAGTCTTGAAAATCAAGGTATGCCTCTTGGGAGAAGTGTCAAGCTTCATGTTTTGAGCCTTTGAGCCAAGAGGTAGATTATCGGCAGTCACAGATCTACCTGAGCAGGGACACAGTCGCCCACATCCACAGGTCCACACGTATGCTCACAGATGTACAGACTTCATATTTCACAAGTCAGCACTCACTCATTTTCCCTTGAGGACTATTTTTATTATTGAAAAAACTTTACAAATGATCCATGGATATAAAATTCCGGTCGTGAAAGATGAGTAAGTTCTAGAGCCCTGCTGTGTGTCCTTGTGTGAGAGCTGACAATGCTTAGAAATTTAAGAGGGTAAATCTCTCGCTCTGTGTTCTGAATCACAGTAAATTTTAAACAATATTTGCACATTTAATCAATATGAGTTATCGCATTCACAGTCGGATATCTCACTATGTGTTTAACATTTTGGTAAGTGCTTTCTATTTTCCTTTTGGGGTCTTTTTTTTTGAAGATTTAAAGAAGTTTATAAGAAAGATAGAAATACAGAAAATAGAAATACAGCCCCATGCCAAAATGGTATGGGGGGTGGGTGACTCGAAATGAAAACACCCTGGGGTCTTGTTTTAGATGCAGTCCTATAATGAATATTTTGGTCGGTAAATCTTTGTAGCTATCCTTCATTGTTTTCTTAGGTTAAATCTTTGAAAGATTTGTGACACCTTTTTGGCCTCTTTCTCTCTTTCACTTTTTATTTTTGTTGTTCTAGGGATTGAATCTAGGGGTTTTGTACCTGTGAGCCATACCCCAAGCCGTATTTTATTTTTATTTTGGAATAAAAAGTCTTGGTAAATTGAGGGCCTCATTAAGTTGCTGAGGCTGGTCTCGAACCTGCCATCAACCTCTGCCAGCCTCCCTACTATTGTTTTACTACTCCAAACCTGTGCCACTTCTATTTCAGGAAGACACCTTTCAGTACTGTTGTAGGCATTAGCAGTGAGAGACTCACACTAGCCGGGCGTGCTGGCGCACACTTGTAATCCCTGCGCTTGGGAGGCGGAGACAGGAGGATCGCACAGGTTCAAAGTCAGCCGCGCTGGCTTAAGAGACCCTGTTTGAAAAATAAAAAAGAAGTATAAAATAGGTCTGGGAGTGTAGCCTGGAGGTAGAAGGGTTTCCAGGAACCCCAGTACCACCAAAAAAAAGAGAGAGAGAGAGAGAGAGAGAGAGAGAGAGAGAGAGAGGGAGAGAGAGAGAGAGAGAGAGAGGGAAAGCCTGAGACTCACGCTAATTGTAAAAGCTGATGGGTTGCAGTGGAGTCCCCTTGAAGGCTGCTGCCTATTTATATAAGGCATCTACATGCGCAGATCTCTGGTTTATCTTGGCCAGGGAAAATATGACATTGCTCACTGGCCCAGTAAGCACGGCATTTTTTATTTTATATTTTCCTCTCACCAAATAACAGTGTCTTTTCTTCTACCCGTAGTCGATGAGGGTGCATATGGTTTAATTATAGCCTCCATGTTTTTAATTGCCCATCAAACTATCTGCCTTTAACCCCCCTCCTTTTTTTTTACTGAAAATGTCAAAACATGCAGAGTGACCTTTTTTTTTTCTTCTTAGCTAGAAGCCTCCAGAGAAGCTGGCGCAGCAGCTCTGAGAAATGTGGCCCAGAGATTATTTGAAAACTACCACACTCAATCTGAAGACACCAAGAAGAGGCATGAGGAGAGTAAACATTGGCTCCAGGTACCAACCAGCATCTCTACCCTGTAAAGCTGACCCACACAAGCCAGTCCAGCCCTTTCTTTCTGCATGAGTTAGATGTGAAAAGCCATGGGCAATGATTTGGCAAGCTCGGGGACACAGCAGAGTACCATCCTTTGTGCTGTTCCCCATCCCACTTTGGCCCACGTCACATGTCACTGAGCCACTGTGTAGCCATTCTTGCCCAGAGCTCCTGTGCCACACAGGTGGGACAGGCAGGGCCACTGTGCCTGGAGGTCCTCGCCAGCTCAGCTGGATGATGATGATGATGATGATGATGATGACGCTGACGACGATGATGATGATGGTGGTTGTTATTTTGATACTGGGAATTGAATCCAGGAGCATTCTATCTTTGACCTGTAATCACAAGCACTTAAACTCTTTTAAATTTTAAAACAGCATCTCACTAAGTTGCTGAAGGCCTTGATAAGTTGCTGAGTCTGGCTTTGAACCTGTGATCCTCCTGTCTCAGACTCTCAAGAACTGGGTTACCGGCATGGGCCACCATGCCCAGCCAGTGACACCTTTTCTGACCCCGCCTTTGACTAAGATGATCCGACCTCTCCACACTTGGGTTTTTCTGTTTTGTTTTGTTTTGTTTGTCTCTAAAAGGACTGTTGAGCCAGACAAACGGGTTAAAAATCACTTGGGTCTTAAAATACATTCTTTAGGTTAGGAGCTTAAAAACAAATTGTGTGTATATATATTTATACATACACATGCAAATTCATACTCTTACAGTTGTTTGCTTTAGAAGTATGTATACTAGGACCAATAAAAAGTCTGAAAAATGTATTCTAGGATTAGAGGAGAAAAAAGTATGTGTGTGTATGTGTGTGCATGAGTTTGTTTGCTGAAACTCAAAATAGGGGTAAGGTGCCTGGGACCTCTGGCTTTGGGACGATCCCCAGGGAAGCATCATAGGAAATCCACAGGTTAGGTAGACAACCTGTCCTGTTTCAGGCTGTGATGCTGATGTTGCAAACACACCTGTGTGCTGGATGGGAATGAAACATGTAATTAAGTAAAAGAAACTGGCTGTTATATGTGGCTGGGAGCAGTGAGACCTGCAGGGTTAGGATATGAGTGTCCCTGCCGCAGCCCCAGCCCTTGTGGCCTGGCAGAAATGCCTTCCTAGTATTTTCAAGGGTCAACAGACACTTTTATTTTTACTGAGAAATCTCAAGTTCTGCTTTAAACACATGCAGATATGCCTGTGCATGTCAGATAGGAATCACATTGAAATATCCTCAAGGAGGGCGCATGGATGGCCAGATGGAAGCCATTCCTCTGTGGTCTTTCAGCTTCTGAGGCAGGCCAAGAAAGGAACCCCTGGACACAGTGGGGACAATTATTCTGCTTGGATGACACTTCCTGCTTCAAAAGGAAACTTTTTTTTTTTTTTTTTTTTTGCGAGTCTGGGGATGGAACCCAGGGGCATTCGACCTCCAAGCTACACCCCCTGCCCTATTTTTTATTCTTTATTTTGAAACAGGGTCTCACTGAGTTGCAGAGGGCCTCACTAAGTAGCTGAGGTTGTCCACAAACCGCGATCCTCCGGTCTCAGCCTCCCGAATGCTGGGATTACAAGCGTACGCCACCACACCTGGCTTAGGAAACGTTTTTTAATTGGACATTTAAGATTTTATTTTTTGCTCTAGGTAATTGTTGTTGAGAAAAAGTCTAACATTTTGAAATGTTTTGCTTTTTAAAAATTAGCATATGTTAAGTGAGATTAACATTCACAAAAACTAAGAAATTGGATGCGCTCTTCAATATGCAGAAGCTAGGAAGAAAAACAGGATCATAGAAGGAACTCTAGATGAAGAAGGAGAAAACATAGATGAGCAAATAAGGAGGCCTAATTGGGGGTGATGGATGGGAGAGAGGGAAATTTAAAAAAATGAGCACATGTTCTCATACCTGCTCATGAAGGAAACTCTGGCAAAAAAAATATCAATGTTCTAAGGATAATATTTGTACACTATTATCCTCTAATGATTTGTTGTTGCTTTCATCAGCTGTATTCTGAAGGAAACACCAAAATCAAAAGTAATTCTAAACAACTGTGGATTATTCCTTGCTGTGGCTAGTGAGAAAATTCTAGGAGATGATTCTTTGTGTCTTTTCTAATAAAAACCAAAGTTTGGCAATTGTTTTCCTGACCGAAGGTTAACAAGCTTGAAAAAGAACAGCAGTTGAGACAGAATGTTGAAAATCTGAATCAAGTTGCTGAAAAACTTGAAGAAAAGCACAGCCAAATCACAGAACTGGAGAAGCTGGTGGAGAGGATGGAAAAGGTTAGTGCCCGGGGAATTAAAGGGATTTCTTCACACCATGCTGTGAACATTTCCTTATGACACTGGATCTTAGGAAGTGTTCAATGGTATCATTTTCCCTTGAACATTTAATATGATCCATAGTATAATTTTGATCTACTTCTGCAAATAGTGTAGTCATATCATTTTTTCTTTCTGGTCAATATTTGTCTTACAAAGGGGACCCGGGGGGATGGGGGGACTGTGAATGGAAGTAATGTAAAATGTCACAAAGTGTACCTGATGGATTCATAATGCAGTAGGTGGTTGCACTCATAGCATGTCTATGTATTATTAATTTTAGGGTGGTTTTTATTTTTTATTTTTATTGCCGTGTTGTAGTCATACATCTTAATGGAGTACAAGATGGTAGAGGCCTACATGCACACAGCACTCATTTAGCCCTTCCCTTATTCCCACCCCAGACCCTCCATGTCTATGTATTAGAATCAGTGAAAAACCCACTTTTTGGCAACCCCCTGGATTTATAAAAACTGATGGCTGCACTAGGAGAGAGAGAGAGAGAGAGAGAGAGAGAGAGAGAGAGAGAGAGAGAGAGATATCACAGTGAGAAAAGCAAGCCATTTTATGAAAATTGGAATTATATCAAATTATATCTAAAGATATAACTGGTGAGTTATATGAACTTCATGAAATCATATCTAATGATATAATTGGAGAATAATAATAATAGAAGAAAAAAATGATAGCAGGATGTGGTGGTACATACCTGTAATCCTAGAATTTGGGAGGCTAAGAGAGGAGGATCACAAGTTTGAGGTCAGCCAGAAAAACTGGTAAGATTCTCAGCAACTTAATGAGACCCTGTTTCAAATATATATATTGTGGTGAAATGTAGTTTGGAGGCAGATTATCCCTGGGTTCAATCTCCAATATTTAAAAACATCAAGAAGCCGGGCGTGGTGGCGCACGCTTGTAATCCCAGCGCTTGGGAGGCGGAGACAGGAGGATTGCGTAGGTTCGAAGCCAGCCCCCCTGGCTTAAGAGACCCTGTTTTCAAATAAAAATATAAAAATGGGTCTGGTAGTGTAACCCGGAGGTAGAAGGGTTTCCAGGAACCCCAGTACCACCAATAAATAAATAAATAAATAAATCAAGAAAAATGATAAAAGTTTTATGTGGTATTTCTTTAAGTTTCTGGTGCTCCAAATACAAACAGAAGGTGGACACATGAATTTAATTACAAGTGCCTTAGAATTTAGAGTCAAGCAAAACAAGGAAGAGTAACTTTCAGTACCAAAGGAAATCGGAAATGGGCATTTCTGAAACTATGGAGGGTAGATAAGAATGTAGGCTTTGGCTTCTAGTGGATTTTGCCCGATGCATTTTGATGTTTATCACATTAATTCCCTGATTTGACTCTGCTCCCGTCAGCCTTGATTTGTATTATAAGTCTGTCTGTGTTATACCGTTTTAGAATGTCACTTAAAAACATCACATTTCAATAGCATTCAGGTTTTTACTAAAAAAGACTTTGATTCATTCTAAGATATTTTCCAGGAATGTATAGTTTTATACCACTGTGAATTTGGAATTTTAATTTTAATCATGGTCCTATGGGGAAAATTGCAAGAACTAAATAGGCCCACACTTAGCAGGATCTAATAATAATTACATACAGCTACATCTCCCTTATCCCATGGGTCACTCCTTGTTATGCTTTAGCAGGAGCACTAGGCTGGAATGTCCTTAAGCAGTTGGTTTATCCAAGCATGCTCATTTAAAATAATATATTTTTTTGAAAATCTACAATATTTGGTTGAATACTTAGGAGTATTAGAATACTTCATCTGGTAATAAATAGAAGAATGCACAATGAATGTTTGTGTTAAGGAATGAGAGACAATTCTGAAAACCAAATAGGTTTAACCAAACAACTTGATTAACCAGCTTGGAATCTAAGCTAGCTTACAATCACCCTCTCTCAAACCCAGAGACACAGTCTGGTTTGTGGCCACATGTCAGTGCTAAAAAAAATGAACAAAATAGCAGGGAAAAGTAATTTCTATTTCTTAACAACCCAGGGGATTCTGTAGTAGGTGTGAGATCCTCTTGGAATTCTGGGGTGCGTTCACTCGACTGTTTATCAGTAGACTTGAGCACCTGCCATGCAGGGCACTGAGCCAAAGGCTGAATATGTGTGAATGAGTGGACATAGTCATTATTTGGGGGATTGCAATGTGTAGAACTGGATCATGTGGAGGCTCAAGGAACTTTCTGGGTCTCTTGGTTTTGATTCTCCAAGGGGTCTTTTTGGAAGATTGACTGCCTCATTTGAAGGCAGGGAGTGTATTGAAGAATAAGGTTCCACTGGCTCAGATACTGGCAGGAAATTTCTTGAAAATGATGGCCTAGCTCCTACCTTGATACTGACCCACACTTGAGATACCTCTAGGAGCTTTGCAATTGGCTAAGCAAGTCTTTAGGAAATTGCAGTTGGCTAAGCAAGTCTTTGAGTGACCTTCCAGAATACTGTAGTTCAATAACTTCTAGACTGGAGCCTCTTGGGATCTCTGGATCTTCAATATGAGTGGAGATGGGATGGGAGGCTGTATGCAGGAGTGTTTTTTAACCTATTTAGTTTAAAGAGAGTTTATATTTGCAAAACAAGCAAATAAAACTTTAAGAAGCAAAGCTTGATATTATCTTCTCGTCTTACAGGAGATAAAGAGAAATCAAACGAGAAGGAAGTTTCTCCAGTGCAGGGTGTCTATCTGAATGAGGGGAGAGAGTGTGGAGTCTTTTTGTATTAATAGGAAAAAGATCCAAGTTCAAAAAGGAAGTGAAACTGCAAAATACACGTCCGCAGAAAGGTTGATGAATACTGCCCAGGCTGGGGGTGCCCCTGGAGAAGGATTCATCTGCTACTCACTCGAACAAGGCCCTGCTCCAGTAAATAGCCATTAGTGGTATGAGGTCTGGTAATGAACACATTACTTAAAACCTCCACCATCTGTCCCACTTTAATCAGGAATGCAGTGAGAACGAATTCGGTACGCAGCGATAAGCCAGCAAAAGCATCCAATAAGAGCATTTGAATATGGCATATGTTCCTCTTGCTAGCAGTGCAATTCTGTTCCGTTGGATTTGTTTTCTAGTGTCATTGATTGAGCCCCATTAGGATCTTAGAGCTCAAAGGCACGTTGGAGACCATTTTTTCCTCATCGTCATTTTATAAACGAGGATAGCGTGAACTAGAAAGTATCCTATAAGCCTCCCGTTTCTAGCTCAAAACCCTTTCCATCACCTCTCCTCTCTCGTGCTGCATAAAAATGATATTCTGGGATCCTAAGTCAGGTGGATGTGAACATTTGTTAATGATATAAATTGGTGTCCACTCTGCTCCAATCACTTTTGGGATCTGAGCGAGCCGCACTGATGAAATGCCAGAAAGAATATCTGTATCTATGTTGATAAAATATATAAATGTTCTTAATTCTCCTCATGGATGTTACCTTCTGATTAAGAGTGTTATTTCCTAAGCTGGGCATGTTGGTGCATGCCCAGTAATTCTAGTAATCTCAGACAGAAGGAACTCAAGTTCAAAGCCAGCCTCAGCAACTTAGTGAGACCCTATTTCAAACTAAAAAATAAATTAAAAAAAAGTAGGCTGGAGGGTATAGCTGAGAGGCATACCCCCCCACCCCACATTCAGTCCCCAGTACCACACACACAAAAGAGTCTCATTTCCTAGCTGATATCGGGGCACATTCCTGTATTCCCAGTACTTGGGGAGCCGAGACAGGAGGATTGTGGATTAGAGGCCAATCTCAGCACATTAGTGAGGCCTTCAGCAACTCACTGAGAACCTTTTTCAAAAGCGAAAGATAAAATAAGGCTGGGAGTCTGGCTCAGAGGGAGAATGGCCCCTGGGTTTAACACGCAGCACAAAACACAACAACAAAACAAGTATTATTTCCTTAGTTCTTTCAATGTAGTCTGTATGTTCTTTAAAAGCCAGATCTTTTGCATCCAAAACAAAATAGAAGAGTTTTAATTATTAAAAATCTATGTCGTGAGTGAGATCTTGAGCTCGCTCCCCAGAGCTGCAGCATTGGGCCGCCCACTTTGTTGATCTTTGTACTTTCTGGAAGTGAAGGACAAAGGAGAAGTATTAGCTGGTGGATTGCCATTTTCTGTGTTGTCAAAAGGAGATGAAGTGTCCAGGCCAGATGCAGGGTCCTGGCCTGGGTAGAACATTTTCTTGTTTAGTTATCTGAACTCTTTGGACCCTGGTTATGAAAATCCATTAATCAAGAGTCAATCCATTAGAAAGAACATTTGCTAAACACCATTTACCCTCACCCTACAAACTCAAGATACATTGTCTGTGATATATTTCTTTGATCATCCAAGCATCATCATAAGCTTACAAGATATGTTTGTGACCCCCTCCAAAATAATTTGAACAGCCAGGTGCGGTGGTATACATCTGTTATCCCAGTGTACCTGGGGGGTGATACAGAGGGTCACAGGTTAAAAACCAGTTTCAGCAACCTATTGAGACTCTCAGAAGTCTAAAAAGACCCTGTTTCAAAGTAAAAAGTAATACAAAATGGACTAGGGGTTGTAGCCCAGAGGTAGAATGTTCCTGGGCTCAACCCCCAGTATCACACAAAAAGAAGCAAAACAAAACAAAAAGATATAATTTGAACACAACTAGGACTACTCTGTTACACTTTTTGTGGACATGGGAGTGCTACAAGAAAAAAATTTTTAAGTTAGAATAATTTAATAAATAACAGAATATATAAGATATGAAATAATTATTTTATATTGAGCCTCAGCAATATGCCAGGGGAGCAGATAGGCTTAAAAGCCAGATCTTTTGCATCTAAAACAAAATGGAATAGAAGAGTATTCTATTCACCTATATTATCTTCTATTTTCTGGACAGTTCAGTTTAGGTAATATTATCCTCAGTGTAGGGATATACATAAAGGTAAAACCATGACTCATACAAATATAGAATGAATGCATGTTAAAGGGCTTTATTCAATTCATTAACTCAAGAGGTAACCAGAAAGATGGTTAAGTTTATTTAAATAAAATATTTCGAGAAGCTGGCTATTTATAGGCATTTTGAGAGAAAAAAAATGGAATAGACCAGGGTTTTCAGGTTAGATTTTAAAAACTGATTAATATTTTGAAGTCAATCTATAACCTTTGGGATTCTCATTTTGGACACAGAAATCTGCAAATTAACATGCAACTTCAAAGAGTCAGGACTCTAATCAAATAACAAAGTCAGGCATATAAAAATTCTCGGAGAAAATTTAATAATTTCTGAGTCAGATTATTAAACATGACCCAATTTGACATTAAAATCACATGCTATATAAATATGGCTTTCATTTCCAAGTTTTGGTTATTTTTTGTTTATTTATTTTATCATATATTTATGTATTAATACAAAGTAAAACCAAAACATTAGCAGAAGAAAAAATAATTTTAAAAAGATATGTTGTGGTAACATTAGTAAATTTCAATTCTATTTTTTACTTAACTCATAATTAGAAAAAGAACCCAGGTGGGTTCTAAAAATCAAGAGAGAGTATAAACTGAGATATGTTTAAGAGATGATAGCATTTGAACACTTACTTAAAAATATAAGTCATTGAAGGTCGTTGATATCAATTTCTTTTCAGCACAAAAATCACTGTCTTCAACAAGATGTTTCTGGAACATAGCTTATACAAGGTTTTGGGGGTTTTTGTTTGTTTTTTACTACTAGTGAGAGAAAATTTCAAGCTGATAGCATTAATTATTTTTACGGATACCTATGATTTTACTGATATTTTTTAAATAACGATAAAGCCCAGAAAGGCTAAAACTGTGCCCTGATTTCAAAACTAGACAGTTTATTTGCAATGTTTTTCTGATGTCCTGCTACATAGCATGACTTTGGGTAATACTTGGGTACATACAGTGACAGGAAGTGAATTGAAACAACACTATAGATATTTTCAAAATACCTCTTCTAGTTACTTCCATCCGTATTCTCAGTTGCTTTTCTTTCTTCCTTTCTTTCTTTCTTTCTTTCTTTCTTTCTTTCTTTCTTTCTTTCTTTCTTTCTTTCTCTTTTCTTTATTGCTTCTTTCTTTCTTTCTTTCTTTCTTTCTTTCTTTCTTTCTTTCTTTCTTTCTCTTTCTCTCTTTTCTTTCTTTCGGACTGGGGATTGAATGGAGAGAGAGGCCTTCTACCTCCTATTTACATCCCTAATTAATTTTAAAACAGGGTCTCTGTAAGTTGCTAAGGGTTTCATTATGTTGCTATGTTGCTAAGGCAGACCTTGAACCTGTGATCCTCCTGTCTCAGCCTCCCAAATACTGGGATTACAGGTGTGTGCCGCCCCACCTGGCCTCTCAGTTTCTTTTGATTACCCCCAACATGGAAACCTAAACAGGAAATTCCTAACTGAATTTCTTCTTTCAGCTTGCCACCATCAAGCGCATAGTAAGCATAGTCATCTCAACTTACTTTTTATTTATTTTTTAATGGGCTGGTTTATTTTCCTTCGGGATGAAAGGAGTTTGGTTTAATAATTAAATCATGGCATTTTTAAAGGTATTCTTTCTCAGTGCCATAGTTTCTCCTGGATCCTAATTAGGAAGCAGTTTTATTGTTTGTGGCCTTGATCTATCATTAAAAATGCATTCACTTTAATACTTTCCAGCAGATGCTATGAGAACAGAGGGAGGTGTCAGGCATTTGCAGTGGTGTCCTTGGACACCAGCAACTAGCTTAGCATTGGAGAAGCAGATGCAGTGGAGAGCTCAGGCTCAGAGTGGGCTCAGCGGGCTGTTCATTTAGGGTGAGGCCCCAGAGGAGGACGGATGTTCCTCTCACTGGGCTCCATTCAAAAAGGGATGTAGGAAAAGCAAGCTCTCTAAGCAGGTAACTGAGCAAAGAGAACTACTCTTGAACCAGCATGGACTTACTTGGGACACACACAGGCAATGCCTGACCAGGCTTCCTTATGACAGCTTCTGTGAAGTGAGGTCCTTGGCTCAGTCTGTGCTTTTAGCATTTCAAGAGGCCTCTTAGCCAGGTGTGGTGGAGCACGCTTGTAATCCCACTGAGATGGGAGGACTGAGGTTTTTGAGGACAGCCTCAGCTACTTAGTGAGGCCCTTTGCAACTCTGTGAGACCCTGTTTCAAAAATAAAGAATAAAAAATAGGGCTGGGGGTGGAGCTCAGAGGTAGAATGTTCCTGGCTTCTATCCCCAGTACCCGGGGCGGGGCTCTTTTGTGAACAGTTTGTAAGAATGCCTTATCAAGCACAAGCTTGCAAACACATGCCTTATCAAAAACATGCTTCCACACAAGTAAGTAAAAACTGTATCTTCTTTTCTCCTAGGAAAAGAGAACATTGCTAGAAAGAAAACTGTCTTTGGAAAGCAAGATGTCACAACTCAAATCCGATGCTGCATATGCTAGAAGGTTTGCAAATCCACCTCCCAAGTCAAAGCAGTTGTAGATAGCTTTATTCTCCACTGGCAAATTTGTGGACAGCAGGCTTTCCATCCACCCCCAAGAAAATGGGACCACCGCAGGGTGTAGGAGAGAGGACAAATTCCTAGAATTAACAGCCATGTGCCTGCCTTTCTTACCCGTGGATGAATGGGGGCAGGGGGTCACAGGGCACCCAGTGGGAGGGTTTTAAACCTGTTGAAGAGTAAGGGAACCTGGTATTTCTCATTTACCTTTGGTGCTGGAGATGTCTTTATCCCCCTTGCTTCTTCTGTCTTTGTTGCTGGATCTTTTTCTCCAGTCCACATCAAACTGACCAACCCGTATGTGACATTCTAGGAAAGATCCCCTGTTGCTCAACTCTGGAGAGAATGAAGGAATAACTATGGAAAACAGCTTTCATTTTCCGGGTTGACTTGCTCATATAGTTCTCTGGTGGTCACGATCCTCCTTACACCAGGCTAGGGTGGGGTGGATTTGTGGAGATCACAACATGGCCCTACTCAGCTGCACCTACGAAATTCTCTGGGCTGTTAGGTCCTAAGTAACTCACGTCACAAGACGTTTACTGAGGTTTACCTTCATGTTTTGGATTCTAAGCCCACCACTGTCATCACACGTTCTGATGCAGAAAGATCACATTTAGTGTCACCTGCGCTTCAGCTTCTCACTTCATCCATCTACAACTTTTGCTCATCAGAAGATAAGGGACTACGCTGGGCGTGGTGGCGCACACTTGTAATCCCAGTACTTAGGGGGCTGAGACAGGAGGATCGCAGTTCACGGACAGCCTCAGCTACTTAGGCCCTTTGCAACTCAGTGAGACCCTGTTTCAAAATAAAGAATAAAAAATAGTGTAGCTTGGAGATAAAATGCTCCTGGGTTCCATCCCCAGTACCACACATGTACAAAAAAAAAAAAAAAAAAAAAGAATATCAGAGACTATGAGGCACTTCACAAAAGGCAAATTCATACTCCATCTTATTCAATAATATACGCACAAATTTTTTTCTTTCTTGATCTTTTCTCCTTATTTTCCTCTTCTCTCTTACACTCTATCTCTCCTCGTCTGTCCTTACGTATTGTGTATGCTTTCTGTCTGGCTCATATTCATGCAGTTTTTGACCATATATGCCAAAGCTGGGAAGTAGTCTGGGCCTGGCAATTAGACACATATCTGAAACGTGCTGAGATAAGCTTTTAACTTTTCTTCTTTTCTTCCCTGGGAACAATCACCCCACAAAGTAGACTTCTGCAATAGTTGCATAACACTGAACATCCTGGTAGAGAAGGAAGAAAAGCCGCACCCGTAGTTTGTGAAATTACTTACAAATACTTGTAACTTAATTCTAAGTACATCTTTTGCCTGTTTTTCTCTCCTTAATCACAGAGAGCTTTTCCATGTATCAGAACTCCTGGCTCCTGCATCATGCCTCACATTTCAGAATCTAGGCAATCTCAGTTTGATATTTTTAATTTTTAATTTTAATTTTTTATTTTTTTTGCGGTGCTGGGGGTGGAACCCAGGGACATCCTACCTCCGAGGTATGCCCCCAGCCCTATTTATTTTTATTCTTTATTTTGAAACTGCATCTCACTGAGTTGAAAAGGACCTCACTAAGTAGTAGCTGAGGCTTTCTACAGACTGTGATCCTCCTGTCTCATCCTCCCAAATGCTGTGGATTACCACGCCCAGCTTATTTTATTTGAATAATGCTTTTTTTCTGCTAAGAGAGTTGTTACTTGTCTTTGAGTCTAACACTTTGAGCAGGCTGGAACAGGAGGATTGCAGGTTCTCGGACAGCCTCATCTACTTAGTAGGGTTCTCTGCAACTTGGCAAGACTCTGTTTCAACGTAAAGATGAAAAAAATAGGTCTGGGAGTGTAGCTTGGACATAAATGCCCCTAGTTTCAAACCCCAGTACTGAAAAAACCAAACCAAACCAAAAAAAAGAAAATCAAATCTATGCTTTTAGTTCTATTATATATGAGCCATTGTCATGAGGAATTCTTCAGAAATGCTGAAAGAGGTCTTAGAAATTCCTAGAGGGTATTTTGTGTTTCCACGAGCTGTTTGAACATCAGACTTATGCAATTTTAATAGACTATAAACATTACACACATTTATCTTCCTTACTACCTTTTCTGAGTTGTATGAGGGGCATTTACTTTGCTGTGTGGCAACAGAGTACAATCAGTGTGAATCAGAATCTTGGGTTGAAACAGTAGAGACTTAGTTGGGTTCCCACAGATAAAGGATTCCTCTGAGGCCGATATTGGATAGATAAGGCCATAAAGAGGAGACAGAAAGCCAGGTGTGGTGGCACATGCCTGCAGTCTCAGTACTTGGGAGGCAGAGATAGAAGAATCACAGGTTAGAGGGCAGCTTCAGCAACTTAGTAAGACCCATGGCAACTTAATGAGACTTGGTTTCAAAAAATAAAATAAAATAAAACAAAATAAGGGTGGAGATGTAGCTCAGAAGTAGAATACTCCTGGGTTCAACCCCCAGTACCACAAAAAAGTCAGAAAGTTAAAAGATTTGTTTGATTAAAGATAAAGTTAACTCTATATTTCTATTAGCACTACTAGCAACATATATATAGTGCTTTATAGTTTACAGAGGAACATTAAGTATTTTATCTAAGTTTAGACCTCCATTGTATTGACTTTTCAAGGATGGAATTGAACATCTAATTGGTTACGCACCTTGTCAAGACACTTGGACTTTCAGAAGTATAAGGCATTTTTCTCTAGTCCTCATATATAGAGAAGCCTTCTTATTCTTCTATGAAGGATTTTGGGTCATATTAGATTTCCCCGCAGTGCCCTCGAGCGGACCCTCAGGCGGCGCTGCCTCCCCGTCACCTCCGCGTGGGGCTGTGGTGCTGTGGGGTGTCCGGAAGCCTGGCGATAGAGTCGGTGACCTTTGAGGATGTGGCTGTGAACTTCACCCTGGAGGAGTGGGCTCTGCTTGAACCTTGCCAAAAGCAACTCTTCAGAGATGTGATGCTGGAATGTTCGGGAACCTGGCTGCTATAGGAAAACAGTATGAAAATTGGGCCATTGAGGATGACTACCAAAATTCCTGGAGTTTTTTTCTGAGAAGTCAAGTAATACAGAAACTTGGCAGCCACAAAGAGGTCATTCAAGGGGATGAAGACTTCAGCTCGATTCTAGATCCTGTTGTGAAGAAGAAACTACTCCTGGAATAAATCCAACTGAAAGCTGTGTGTGTGGAGAAGTCCTCTTTGGTGACCCAGCCCTAACTGTGCCCCTGACTTACACTGGACTCACAGCTGATGTTTATCAGGAGTATGGAGAGAAGCCATATATATGTAGGGGACATGAGGAAGTCTTCCATTATACCCAGTACTTTCAGAACCATGAAAACACTAACACTGGACAGAAATTCTATCTATGTATGCAAGAAGCCAGTGACCTTGGAGGATGTGGCTGTGCGCTTCTGTGTTAGGAGTGGGCTCTGCTGAGTCCTTCCCAGAAGAAGCTCTACAGAGGTGTGATGCTGGAAATCTCCTGGAACAAAAATGGAAAGACAAAAACATTGAAGATGAGTACAAAACTCCCAGGAGAAATCTAAGAACCCAAATGACAGAGAAAGTCCATGAACATAAAAAAAAAGTAGACAGTGTAGAGAAGGCAGTCAGGCAAACTCCAGATTGTATCCTGAACAAGAAAACTCTTCCTGAAGTAAAATCGCATAGAAGCCGTGTGTGTGGAAAAGTGGCTGTTGGTCATCCATCCAGTAAGAGGCACAACACTCCTGACTCCAGACACAGATGACCTAAGTATCAGAAGTACGAAGAGAAACCCTATAAATGTGAGAAATGTGATAAAGCCTTTCGGTGGTCCAGTTGCCTTTGAGATCATGAAAAGACCCACTCTGGGGAGAAACCTTATGTGTGTAAGCAGTGTGGGAAGGGCTTCAGCCTTCCCACCTACTGTCGAAGACATGCACAGACTCACTAGAAAGAAACCATATGTGTGTGAGCAGTGTGGACAGTCCTTCAGATGTCCCAGCTTCCTTCAAATCCATGAAAGAATTCATACTGGAGAGAAACACTATGCATGTGAGCACTGTGGGAAAGCCTTCACTCGTGCCAGTACGCTTCACTTACATGAAAGAAGTCACAATGGAGAGGAGCCTGATGTGTGTAAGAACTGTGGGAAAACGTTCAGAGAGTACAGTAAAATGCAGCGACACGAAACGATCCACACTGGAAGGAAATCCTACATATGTAACCACTGTGGGGAAGCCTTCAAGGGTTCCAGTTACTTACATAAAAAGATTCACACTGGAGAGAAACCCTATATGTAGAATATGGGACGGTTTCACCTAGTCATTATAGCACACAGGAGAATGGCGAGGACTTGTGTCGGTGTAAATTGTGGGAATGTCTCTAGTCATCTTGGTTATAATGTTTTTCTGGTGTGTGTATGTGTGTGTGTGTGTGTGTGTGTGTGTGTGTGTGTAGCTCTACTTCTGAGCTACACCCCCAGCACTATTTTATTTTTATTTTGAAACAGGGTCTCACTCGATTGATAAGAGTCTCATTACTTACTAAGGTTGTCCTTCAACCCTATATCCTGTCTCAGCCTCCCAAGTACTGGGATGATAGGCGTGCACTGCCACACCCAGCTATCTTGGATATAAAAGAACACCGTGAGAAGATAAACCTCTTCAGTGGAAGATGTGTGCACTTTGTCCACGTGTGAGGATGCATCCTGAGTCAGAACCCAGTAAACAGGAAAATGACAAGAAAGTTGTCTTTTGTGACAACAGTTTCAGAATCCTATGAAAATTCCTCGTGTCAGCTAGGTGTGGTGCTGCACGCGTGTAGGGACCCAGGACCATAGTGTGTTTTCTGGCAGGCTAGTCGCCAAACTCTAAAAACAAAGGGCTGGCCCTGAGTGTAGCTAAAAATCCTGAAGACAGGACTTAGTGTAACTTGGAGCCTGCCCGGGCGACTTAAGTCCTGCCTGACAGAAGGCTGTGGGTCTAATGTCCTTGTAGATTATTGTATGGAGCTTACCTCGGTCCTCTTCTTCTGTGCTGTTCCTATGAAGTTACTTTTGTATTAATACAATAAAACACTTTGTTCTACTTGCCTATATAAGCTGCTATATTCTTAATAAAGACAGAGTGGCAACCAAAAAGAAAAAAGAAGGATTTTGACCTTCTTTCTTTCTTTTCTGAAAACCTCTAACGCTGGTATCTTCACTCCTCTCTGTGGTAATAGCATAAGACCACTTCCCAACCTGTCCCTTTCCCAGCTACCTCATAGACAAACACATAGGCCCATTTTGGGGTAATCTTTTGAGGAAATACACTTGAGGTTTATGAAGAGTTGTGTGTCTTTTCTCTCATTATGTGGAGATAAAATTGGAAGTTTCAGACAAATGAGGAGAGATACCAGTAGAAGAGTGGAAGGTGATTTGAGGAGGGAGGTGTAAAGGGGAGGGGGAGACTTGATGAACAAACAGTTCAAATAATGCTAAACAGACATATGAAGGTTATCAATACCAATCTCAGTAATATGTATAGGAAGATAGGTGAGATTTAGAAGGGAACTTACCAGGTGATGTGTGCATTTTTCTCCTATTGCTCTAAACATCAACATAATGTATAATTGTAACGCACAAGTACATGTATATTTTTTAAAAAGCAGTGCTGGCACCTCCTTTAGATAGGAGTTGCTTAGTTATGGACAGACAGATTCTTAGAGGAGGAAGGATGGTTATCTAGACGCTGAGGTTGAAATGTTGGACCTATGCCCTCTTCAAGGAGCCTTGAGATCTCTGGACTGATATCCAAGTCTTTCATCCATCCTGAATTGAGTCTTGTGCAGGGTGAGAAAGTGGGGTTTATTTTCATTTTTCTGCATATGGTTAACCAGTTTTGCCAACACCATTTGTTGAAGAGGCTATCTCTTTTTCAGTATATGTTTTTGACCCCTCTGTCAAAAATCAATTGGCTATAAGTGTACAGATTTGTTTTTGAGTTTTCTATTCTGCTCCATTGGTCTATGTATCTGCTTTTGTGCCAGTACCATGCTGTTTTTACAACTATGGCTTTGTAATATAATTTAAAGTCAGGTACTGTGATGCCTTCTGCATGGTTCTTGTTGCTGAGAACTACTTTTTATATTCTGGGTTTTTTGTTGTTCCAAATGAATTTTTTTTTTTTTTTTGGTGGTACTGGGGTTCCTGGAAGCCCTTCTACCTCCAGGCTACACTCCCAGACCTATTTTTACATTTTCATTTTGGAAACAGGGTCTCCTAAGCCAGCGCGCGCGGCTGGATTCGAACCTGCGCGATCCTCCTGTCTCCGCCTCCCAAGCGCGGGGATTACAAGCGTGCGCCACCACGCCCGGCTCCAAATGAATTTAAGGACTGATTTTTTTATTGTCTGTGAGGAATTACCTTAATAATTTAATAGGTATTGCAGTGAATCTGTTGATCACTGTTGGAAAAATGGCCATTTTGATGATATTTATTCTGCCTATCCAAGAGCATGGAAGATCTTTCTTCTGAGGTCTTCTTTGATTTCTTTTTTTTCAGTGTTTTATAATTTTATTTGTAGAGATCTTTTAGCTCCTTGGTTTGGTTTATTTCTAAGTATTATTTTTTGTGGGATATCCTGAGTAGAAGTGTTTTCTAGATTTCTTTTTCAGGGAATTTATGGTTGGCATACAGGAAAGCTTCTGATTTATTGTGATTGATTTTCTATCCAGACACTTTGCTGAATTTGTTGATCAGTTCTATAAGCTTTTTAGTTGAGTTTGTTGGGTCTTATAAGTATAACAGAAATAAACTATAAGAAAACCCAGAGTAACCACATAAACATGTGGAGACTGAACACTGCACTGCTGAAGGAGAAATAGGTCATAGAAGCAGTAAGGGATGAAATTAAGAAATTTCTAGAAACAAAAATAGAGATGCAGTATATCAAGACCTCTGGCATCCCTTGAAGTCAGTATTAAGAGGAAAATTTATAGCACTAAATGCCCATATAAGAAGAATAGAAAATCATCAAATAAATAACCTAATAACACATCTTGGAGCCCTATTAAAAGAGGAATAGTCTTATCCCAAAGCCAGTAGAAGACAGAAAATTATTAAAATTAGAGTAGAAATCATTGAAGTAGAGAATAAAGAATACAGAAAATCAACAAAATCAAAAGCTGTTTTTCTCTAAAAAATAAACAAGATGGATAAATCATTAGCCAACTTAACCAAAAAAAGAGAGAGAATCAATCTAAATTACCAAAATAAGAGATGAAAAAGATGTTACCACCAAAAGGGTGTAAATCAAGAGGATCATCAGAAACTACTTTGAAAAACTATAGTCCAACAAAATGGAAAACTTAGAAGAAGCTGAAAAAGATTTAGATAAAGACAACCTTACTTATTTGATTCAAAAACATACAGAAAATTTAAACCAACCAATAGCAATCAAAGAGATTGGAGCAGCAATAGAGAGCCTACCAGCAAACAAAAGCCCAGGACCAGATGGTTTCCCAAGTGAATTTTACAAAACCTTTATAGAAGAGCTAATCCTAATACTACTCAGTCTATTCCATGGAATAAAAAGAGATGAGACTCTCCCAAATGCATTCTACAAAACCAACATCATGTTAATACTCAAACCAAATAAAGACAACTGAAGAAAACAACAACTATAGGCCTATATAATTGATGAACTTAGACACAAAACTGCTGAACCAAATTCTAGCAACACACATTCAAAACCACATCAAGAAAATCATACACATGACCAAGTAGAGTTCATCCCAGGGATGCAAGGCTGGTTCAACATAAAAAAAAAAAAAATTCGTGTAATTCAACACATAAACAGAACTAAAGACAAAAATCACATGATCATTTCAATAGATGCTGAAAAGGCATTTGACAAAATTCAACACCCATTTATGCTAAAAGCACTGCAGAGAATTGGAATAGAAGGAACATACCTCAACATCATAAAGGCAATCTACAATAGGCCCACAGCCAAAATCATATTAAAGAGGGAAAAACTATAAGACTTACCCATAAAAACAGGAACAAGACAAGGATGTCTGTTATTACCACTTTTTTTTAATATAGTACTTAAGACTCTAGCCAGAGCAATAAAGCAAGAGAGGGAAATCAAAGGAATACAAATGGGAAAAGAAGAACTAATACGATCCCTATTTGTAGCTGTGGTATTCTGTGAGGTTCTCTCAAGCCACTTTTTATGCTCCTCTATAAATAGCAATGTAGAGGATTGGGGTGGGCAATAAAAAGACACATTCCTGAGTTTTGTTGGAGTGTGAATGTAGCTCTACTTATATCCCTGCTGATTTTTCATCTTGGTCTGGCTGGTGGATGGTAAAAATCTGATCTCCTCAGTTGTCATGGTTGTGACTCTCTGTTATCCCTCTCTTTTGGGGACCATCACACAGTGATGTCCACATTCTAAGAGTGCTAAAGAAACATTATATGTTAGACAGCAGGCAATCTTTGATACTCTCTAGCTTTAGTAAGAGTCATAGTTTCAGAAAAGCTCAAGCAAGCCACCAGTTTCACTATCTTCTCTGTCAAGTGGAAGTTCCGTGCAGTGTTGCTCCTGTTTTAGTGTCTGGAAACATGGGGTGTGCCTCTAAGTATCATCTTGGGGCATGCCACATAGCTTCAATTGCCAATTTTACTTCCTTCTTTTTTTTATCTCAGTACCTAGTTCTTTTTGTTTCTTTTGGAATGTTTGTTCTTATAACATCTGAGTGCAGGTATCCCTGATAATAAATGCACTTTGTGAATATTAAGAAGTTTATGTGAGCCGGGCATGGTGGCACATGTCCTGGGATTGTGTAAGTATGGCAAAGCTCATGCTTTTAATAAATCCACAATTACTTATGTACCCTGGGTTCTAAGGAAATTTGAGATTATTTTTAAATGCTATATAAAATACATCATAATTACTTGAATTGGAAATAAAATGGACGGTAAAGCCATGGAGATACAAGAATAAGTATTACTTATGGTCATTCTACAAAATTGCATACCATGTGTTGCCATAAACTTGCTCACAGTAGACCACTGGCTCAATTTTAAATTTTTTAGCAGCCAACCCCCAAAGGAAATTATGGTTAGTTTTTCAATTCACAATATTTGCATAACTAAAACCAACCAATTCTTTGGGAGAGGTTCAGTTTTTTCTAATATGTCCATATGGCAAAAAAGAAGATTGTCCCAGCCGTGCTCATAAAGAGGATCCTTAATAATGACTTCATAATAGGTACAGAGGCCAGATCTCAGAACATCCTCTAAAAAAGGAGAGCATGAAGCCAACTCAGCCAATGCCATTGTAACAGCTAGAAGCAGAGGACAGTGTGGCAATAGCTAATAATGCTATTCTCTGACAGTGTAATTAACGTCTTGAAGAATAGAGGGAAAGGCAACCCTCCTTCAACTCAGGTTTCTTCCCCTTCCAGCCTTTGGCTCACATTAAGGAGTGGAGAGTAGGCTCTTGTCAAGCACCAACTATATGATCCCAGTATTGCTAGAGACAGAGGACATCATTTGTTTTTACTTTTCTGCAATTTAAAGACAGGATTGACTTCCTTTCTTTTTTTATGTTTTTATTGGTGCATTGTAGTCATACATCTTAATGGAGTACAAGAGGGTAGAGGCATACATGCACACCCAATTAGCCCTTCCCCAATTCCCACTCCATTCCCTCCCCTTCCTCCTTCTCATGTTTGACTTACTGATTGACTTTAATATATTTGTTAATGTACATCCTGTACACTGGGGAGTTTTCCTCTTCTTCCTCCACTCCCCTCAGTTAGGTCACCTTATTTGCTCATTGACTTTCATTCTTGAAAACTAAGGAATCTAATACTAATAGAATGAGAAATGGTACTCTTCCCATCTTCCCTCAGTGATGAATTGGGAAAGTATCCTCAATTTTCTGCCTAAAAGGGAAGAGTGAAAATTCTCCTTCCCTTTATTTGAAGTTTCTCTTTCCTCCTCCTCCTGCTCCTCCTCCTCCTCCTCCTCCTCCTCCTCCTCCTCCTCCTCCTCCTCCTTCTCCTCCTCCTCCTCCTTCTCCTCCTCCTTCTCCTCCTCCTCCTCCTTCTCCTCCTCCTCCTCCTTCTCCTCCTCCTTCTCCTCCTCCTCTTCCTCCTCTTCCTCCTCCTCTTCCTCCTCCTCCTCTTCTAATGTTCTGGTTGTCAGCATTTCCAGCTCCCAATCTGGGATTTATGAGGCAAAAAAAGAATTTTTTTTAAGAAGCTCACCATTGTTCATTTCCTTGGATCCCAGGACCTGAGGTCATTCTTTTTTCTCTGCTATCTAGTCTTACACTTGTTTATGTAGAACACCCAGGGTTTTTAGCTATACTTATCAGGAATAATAGAGACAAATAAAATATGTCTTCTGCATCTTCCATAAGGTTTTTTAAATTATAATTTAATTTTAGCATTTATATTATATTTTTATTCTATTGCATTGTAGAGGAAATCATCGATCAAAATTTATAATGAGGCATTGTGGGGCAAAATGAATTCTAAGCAGACCTTTGTTAGACGGGTTTTGCCTCCCTTTTCTAAGCACATCCCTCTGTGACTTCTTCCTTCTATTTTGCTTCTGCACCTCTTTATTAAGACTGAGTGGTTTAATAGGAAGATAATAAAGCTTAAAGGATAAGGAATATTCATCCTGCAGAGATTATCTGAGTGTTCTTTAGTCACTGATAAAGTGTATTAGTAGATAAACCCTAAAGCTCTGGGTTTTCAAGAGTGCTTCTAGAAATACTTTTCTTTCATCTTGAGACTGATTTCAATTATTTTTTTTTTCTGTTCATTGTGAACTTTATAATAATACCTTCAAGGAATGCATGGGAAAGTTATCTGAACCTGGTATTTTGGATAGCATAATACCAAGCCCCCTCTAATCCATGTTATTTGCCTAAATTTTTGTGTGTGTCCTAGTTTTATTTGTGTAAAATTTATTTGCACTAAGAAATATGGTTGTAATCAATTTCATATCCTTTTTTCTTTTTGTATTAATAAGAATATCATTTGTCTCAGCAGCATTTTTTAAAAGACCATCTTTTCTGTAATATTTGGCATAACTACTTTCCTTATCAATCAGATCTGGTAATCTATGCCTGTGAAACATTCATATAGATGTATGTTTACATGGATTTATTATACTTTATTTTTACAGTCTTCTACTGATGAGAATTTAGATAATTCCCATTTTTTAATTTTACTAACAATAATAAACCTCATTTTATGTATATTTTATGACATACTTTGCATAATGATATGGCTTTTTATAGGATACAATATTTAATTCTATAGGATAAATAAATAGCAATGGTCATTATACACTTTTTGTATTTGTGCAAGGACAAGTATAATTACATGGAAATGAATTGATTCCACAGTAGACTAAACTTTTCTAAAACTTTCTTGTACAAAAGCAGAAGCAGGAAAAAGTTTTTAAAATCTCTCAAATTTTGCAAGCTGCCTGAAGTGGCTTGGTTTTGGAGTACCTGTATTATATAAGTTGCTGAGCCACACTGAGTGGTTTAGTTTTATCCAGCAATATCATAATGACACCCAGAGCTCATGGAAAATGTTTTAGCACCTGGTGTGAAACAAATGGAGACCAGTAACTTATTTATTTTTCAAATGAGAACATGTTCTGTTGTGTTGTGTCATATGAACATCTGTAATCTTTACAATATGGATAGAGGTTACGTAAATACAGATTTGTGGTTGCATTGTATGAAAATGACTACTGTAAACCTTCATAGGAAGCCGGGCGTGGTGGCGCATGCTTGTAATCCCAGCATTCCAGAGGCTGAGACTGGAGGATCACAGTTTGCAGACAGCCTCAGCTATATAGTGAGGCCTTCCATAACTTAATGAGACCCTGTTTCAAAATAAAGAATAAAGGCAAGGCCCTAGCCCCGGGCGGGGGTCGTGCGGGACATGCCAGACCCCCAGAAGAACCGGGGCCTGGGTCGCAAGGCCCTGGGCCCCGGGCTGGGGTCGCGAGGGGCACGCCAGACCCCCAGAAGAACCAGGGTCTGGGTTGCAGAACTCTGGGCCCCGGGCGGGGTCATGCGGGACATGCCAGACCCCTGGAGAAACTGGGGCCTGGGTTGCAGGTCTCTGATCCCTGGGTGGGGTCGCGCGGGGCATGTCGGACCCCAGGAGAAACTGGGGCCTGGGTCGCAATGCTACTGAGTGCCTGATCCCACAACCTCCTCATAACACACATATTGTCTTCTCTTATTTAAAAAAAAAAAAAAAGGAAAAGAAAAAAGAAAAGAAAAATATCAGAGAGGGGTCAAGATGGCTGCCGCAGATGCCAAGACACTGGAGATGCAGACAAAACTTATCCAACTGAACTGGAACTTTTTAAAAAATTCCCCGCAAAGGAGGACTGTTTCTTCTCTACATCCTTAAGAATCCTGGACATCACTTATAAGGAGAGAGTTTAGTGAAGACCTAGGAGGAAGGCAGTGTTGGAAGCGGTCGCCACAATGGCGGTGGAGACTTGTATTCGGGAGAGGCAGAAATCTGATCCTACCAACCATATTTTTGGGGGAAATTACACCAAACGTCGAATGCTACCATTGTGAATGCTTAGGAACACTGGACAACATTCAGAGTGGAAAAAGAGCTTGGGAAAGATTTGAAATGGTGGAGGCAGTGGCAATGGCAGTTGCCAGTACTTAGGGGAGGCAGAAATCTGATGTATTATGCCTGGAACTTTTGAAGAAATAACCCCAGAGGCCGAATGCTACCTCCACGCACCCTCGGGAACGTGGGACAACCTGCTGGGTGAAGAGGGTACTCGGATCAGAGCCTGCCGAGAGGTTAGGCTGGTGCCGGGGCCACTGAGGCTGGGATTGGAGCCTGCCATGAGGCAAGGCCGGTGCTGGGGCCTCTGAGGCTGGGATCGGAGCCTGCAGAAGGATTAGGCCGGTGCTGGGGTCAGTAAGGTTGGGATCAGAGCCTGCTGTGAGGCAAGGCTGCTATTGAGGCCTCTGAGGCTGGGATTGGAGCCTGCCGAGGGGTTAGGCCGGTGCCTGGGTCAGTGAGGCTGGGATTGGAACCTGCTGTGAGGCAAGGCTGGTGCTGGGGCCTCTGAGGCCGGGATTGGAGCCTGCCGAAGGGTTAGGCTGGTGCCTCTGAGGCCTGGATTGGAGCCTGCTGAAAGGTAAGGTCGGTGCCGGGGCCGGCGAGGCTGGAATTGGAGCCTGTCATGAAGCAAGGCCGGTGCTGGGGACTTCGAGGCCAGGATAGGAGACAGCCAAGGGGTTAGCCGGTGCCAGAGTCAGCGAGGCTGGGATGGAGCCTGCCTTGAGGCAAGGCCGGTGCTGGAGCCTTGAGGCCGAGATCGGAGCCAGCTGAGGGGTTAGGCCGGTGCGGGGGCCAACGAGGCCAGAATCGGGGCCTCCCATGAGGCAAGGCTGTTGCTGGAGCCAGCAAGGTCTGGATCAGTCCTCTGGGCGGCCACACCACTACTGGGGCCATCAAGAGTGGGATTGGAACTTGCAATGCAGCATGCACAGAGAAATGTCACAGATAATAAAAACCAGATGCTTCCCCTAATTAGCAATAACTAGGAGCAAAGGGGTACAGGAGAAGGTTGAGTTATAGAAGGGGCCCTGTAGCAAAGCAATTAAGGTGACCAATCAGCGGGTATTGGATGGGGGAAGATGGAACCTTTTTAAAACTTCAGGAGGTACGTAAATAAATGTATCAAAGTTAATCACCAATCAAGCATGGGATCAAGAGAGGGGGAGGAATGGGATGGGGATTGGATGAGGGCTGATTGGATGATGTGTGCTTGTATATTTTCTCAAATCTTGTATTCCAGTGTGATGTATGATTACAATGCACCAATAAAAATAAGAAAAAAAAAAGAATAAAAAAACAGGGCAGGGGGTGTAGCTCAGAGGTCGAATGCCCCTGGGTTCCATCCCCAGAACTGAGAAAAGAAAAAACCTTCATAGGCCAAATTAATATTGACACATTGCTTTTTAATACTCATTACTTTAAAAAAGTACATTCACTTTATTTCTTCTGACTTACAGATTAATTTTAGAAAGTGCAAAGGCAGGAATTATTTTGTTAACTGAGGCATAGAAAGCTGAGTGTCTCCTCACCTTCATGGTGCTCCCAACCTTGGTGGTCCTGTCATAATAAACATGGTGGCTTCATAATTAATATTGGCAAGAGATAGCCAGAAAACACCATCACCAGAGAAACAAAAAAAATCACCAGGCTCCAGAGAGAAAGCGAACTGAGAACAGAGCTCAGAGCCACAGAGGAGATACACCAGCCTCACCCCCGAGGACGCGGCAGCAGCGCCATACTGCCAGCGGCAGCGGCGATTTCACCGGACGGCTACAGCAAGCCGAGGTGAGCCGCTGCGGAACAGCCAGGCGGGATCTTTCAGCACAGGGAGCATCTAAAGCTCCCAGTGGCTGAGCTCAGCACACACTGCAGGGATTCAAAGTAGAAATCAAAACCAAGAAGAAATACGCCAGCCTCACGGCCGAGGGTGTGGCAGCAGCGCCATATTGCCACCGGCGGCAGCAGCAGCGAATTCACCAAGTTCAGTACGGCTACATCTGTGTACTCAAGAACAGTGAGTCAAATTGCGGGCCACAGAGGAGAAATCCCAGTACTGTACTCCCTGGGACTTGACCCAGTGGAGGAGGGGCAGTGGCAGAGATATCACACAATAGGAGAACGTGCAACCTGGCACCCCCCACAGTCTAAAGCAGCCTCTATTGACTCTCTGGGTCGGAGACTCTGTGATACAACCCAGTAAAGGAGTAGTGGGGTCTGAGATACTACTGACTCGAGATCCAGAACACCTTAAGTGAAGTCATAGTGACCCAAGGGAAGAACCTAGAGAAGGCACAAACTTCCTAAATCATGGGAAAGAGGAATAATACTGGAGCAATGAATGCCCACAACCCCACAACATCAGAACCCGATAAAACAGAAAATCAGAGATTTCTAGAATATCAAATCAGGAAAATAACTGTAGAAATAATAGAGGTGCTTCGAAAAGAACTCAGAGAGAGTCAAAAAGAGATAAAGGATGCAATTAATGAAGTAAAGGCCTCAATTCAAAGCACAAACAACCGATTAGACCACATGGAGAACAGAATCTCACTCTTAGAAGATGATCAATCCAAAAATGAACGCATAGTTTCTAATCTAGAAAAAAATATCCAACAGCAGGAATCTGATATTGAAGAAATATGGGCCCATTTTAAGAGAGCTAACCTAAGAATAATTGGAATAGAGGAGGGAAAAGAAAGTGAAACCAAAGGGATCAACAATATCTTCAAGGAAGTAATAGCAGAAAATTTTCCAAACATAGAGCAAGAGGTTGATACACAGGTCCAGGGAACTTATAGAACTCCCTTTAGACAGGATCGGAGAAGAGGATCCCCAAGCCACATAATTGTCAGAATGACCAATGTGGAAGCCAAGCAGAGAATCTTAAAGGCAACAAAAACAAAGGGCCAAGTGACATTCAGAGGCAAACCAATTAGAATCACTCCAGACTTCCCAAACCAAGTCATGAGAGCCAGAAGGGCTTGGAGTAACATATTCCAAACTCTGAAAGAAAACAACTTCCAGCCAAAAATTTCCTACCCAGCAAAACTTTCTATCAAATTAGATGGAGAAATAAGAAGCTTCCATGACAAACAGAAACTGAAGGAATTTATGTCTTCAAAACCAGCACTAGAGAAAATACTCAAAGAGATTAACTACAAAGAAGAAATAGGTAACACACACCAGAACCAGAGAAATAAGATTTTCCATCCAACAGACAACTAAGATTGGTTATCTGTGGAGATTCATTACTTATGTTAGTCTTTTACCTATCTCTAAATTGTATTGTTTGCCTTTATTGTTAATTTTTAGGATTTCTAGTTGGAATATTAGTATACCTTCAGATAAAGCATTTGGAAATATTTTATCCCATTCTATTAGTAACTTTTAACTCTGTTTACATTGTCTTTGGATATACAATATATTTTTTTTATTTTTTAGGGAGTTTGTATACTCTTCTGTTGCCTGTGCCATTGAAATCATATCCAAGAAATCACTGCCAATTTCAATGTTGTGAGGTTTTATGACCCAGATTTTCTCCTAAAAATTTATAGTCTTAAGATTTATATTTAGGTCTTTTATCATTTTGAGTTAATATTTGTATATGGGATTAGGTAAGGGTCCAACTTTATTCTTTTCCATGTAATTATTATTTTTCAACAATATTTAGTTAAAAGATTATTATTTCCATCACCAAATGTTCGTGGAAACCTTGTCAAAAATAACTTGACATTATAGGGAAGAGTTTAGCTCTAGGCTTGTATTTAACTCCAATGGTTTATATATCTGCCTTTAGAACAGTACTACACTGTTTCAATTATTGTAGCTTTATATGGTTTGAAATCAAAATATATATCTTCTAGCTTTGTTCTTTTTCAAGATCGTTGTGGGTATCTAGAGTCTATATTCCATATTAGGATAGTTTTTTTTTCTGAAAAATAAATATACCAAAAAAAGAAAAATAGAAAAAAAATATTCTCTGGTAAGAAAGAAAGTAAAAAGAAATATTGAAATGTTATCTTTAAGTCATCAAAAGCTTGGTATCAGACAAATGAAAATGTTATGTGAGATTATCATTTTTAAGTTTGGATAAATTGCTATAATACTAGATGTCAATCACTAAGCCAAGAATGGGAGGGAGGGATGGGGAGAGAATGGGGTGGGGATCGGGTGGGGGCAGACTGGGTGATGTGTGCATGTATGTCTACAAAAGTTTGTATCCCACTATGATGTATGAATACAGTGCACCAATAAAAATTTAAAAAAAAATACATAGAAATGAAAAAAAAATAGGGCAGAGGGTATAGCTCAGAGGTAGAACACTCCTAGGACAAATCCCCAGCATCACACACACACACACACACACACACACACACACACACACACACAATGGGTGAAAAATACAGGAAGAAGTATACCAAATGGGGGAAAAGAAAACATTTATCCATATCACAGAGGTTGGAAATTCAATGGTTACTTCTGGAAATGGCTAGGTACACACGGCAGAGCTGAATGTCTGGGAAAGAAAAGGGTAGTTTATATAAGAGGGACACACACCAATTTCATGCCTCTGACGGGTGCGGCCTTCAACAAATAATCTGTTTAGAAAGTAAGTCTATAAATAGAAATGTGGAAAGGGGTCATATCATGAAGAGTTTTGAATGCCAAAAAAATTTGACTTCATATACTTTCAACACCTTTGTTGAAAAAACAGAAAAGGAATTTAAACATTGATTTGATGTATTTTAGTAAGTGAAACATTATTTTAGTTTTCAATATCTACCTACCTTTCTCTCTCTCTCTCTCTCTCTCTCTCTCTCTCTCTCTCTCTCTCTCTCTCTCTCCCTTTCTTTCTTTCTTTCTTTCTTTCTTTGGTGTTACTAAGGGTGGAACCCAGAGGCTTTCTACCTCTGGGCTATACTCCCAGACCTATTTTATATTTTATTTGGAAACAGGGTCTCACTAAGTTTCTGAGAGCCTCATTAAGTAGCTGAGGCTGGCTTCGAACCTGTGCGATCCTTCTGTCTCAGCCTCCCAAGCACGGGGATTACAAGTGTGCGCCACCACGCCTGATATGCTTATTATCTTTCTTGCTAGATCTTAACTATCAGAAAATGAATCTTACTTATCTGTATATTCTCATTAGTTCTTAGTAATGTGACTTGTGAATTGCTGGTTCTCAACATGTGCTGGCAGAATTACTGCAAGTGTGTGTGTGTGTATTACATAGCATCTGTACTATGGTTTGGATTTAAAATGTCCCCCAACACCTCGTATGTAGGCAGTGCAGCCAGGCTTAGAGGAGTCAGGGCTGGGAGAGGTGATCCCTGGGGGTGAGGCTGGCGATTGTACCATTCCCTAGCTGTTTCCTCTCTCCCTGTTTCCAGCGACATGACCTGCCAGTGGCTTTTCCTTCTCCACCATGCCCCGAGTCTCTGCCATGAGCTTGCTGGTCATGGACCAGCCTCCAAAGCCGGGAGCTCTAACATGAATCTTTCTTTCTCTAAGTTGTGCTTGCCAGGTATTTTGGTCACAGCAATAAAGAGGCTAGCTAAAACAATGTACACTTTATTTTTACCAATTTTTGGAGCTTTTAAAGATGAAACCATACTGATTTTATTCCAAACATTGATTTAAACATGCTACAGTTGAAAGCAGAAACACAATGTTACTGATGGGTTTAATATGCCGCCTACTGAAATAATTTGTTCATTTATTACTCATTGATCCAAAGAAGTCCTCAACTTGGCAGGTGATTGACTATAGCTTAGAGATTCTCTTGAGGTTTGTAGGGAAAAAATTGGCTCCTTTTGTAAATATTTATTGCTATAATCAGTAGCGTGATGGGGCCACTAGTGGAAATTCTTTCTTTAAGAATAAAAATGATCACTTCCATCAGAAATTGAAAAAAAAATTAATATTGGCAAGAAGAGAAATAGCCAAAAGCTGTTTGATTGATTCTACTTACCCAAAGGAACTTTGGGAAAATATGAATAAACCAAATTCAAACAACTCATATTTTTTTTTTCACAGTCGTTTATGTAGATGCAAAAATATTAGCTGAATTCAATCATTTATTTCTATTTTCCCCCTTTCCCTACTTCCAGGCAGTAGCACTACCAAAAGTAGAACAACAGAAAGAAACAAAGAAGGAGAGAAGGAGGAAAAATGGGGTGGAGAGGAAAGAGAGATAATTCAGAATCCACAGCAAATACCAAATCTTTATCTTTGGAAATTTGTTTCTGATCTAAATGTGGTCTTCTTCTGGTTGGGTCTGTGTCTGAGTGGTGCTGGGGATTGATCTGACCCAGGACCTGACATGCTAGGCAAGTGTTCTACCACTCACTGAACGACACCACCCCTGGCTTTTTCTGAGCCACATGTGAAATGACCAATCCCGCGTCTGTGTTCTGCCCCGCTATCCCTGTATAACCAGCTGTGCATTTTGATGGGTACTCATATGCAAGACAATTTAGACAGGTGAGTGCTGCACCCGGCTCAGTACAACTAGACTCCGCTACCTGCTGGGGACTAACAGATGTCCGTCTGTGTCCTGTGATCTCACCCACCCAGTGCTCCATAGCACCAGGTGTTTGCGGAGAGCCTGGCAGCGCAGGCAGTGGGAAGAGCTGCTGAGCATGTTGGCCAACCATTCTCTCTCTTTTTCTCCTTTGCATGTCCAGCTGTCAGGATCTTCAGACAGAGATTTCCATTCTCCAGGAGCAGATCTCTCATTTGCAGTTTGTGATTCACTCCCAGCACCAGAACCTGCGCAGCGCGATCCAGGAGGTCAGACTAATCAAGTGCATTGCTCTGGTAGATGGTATGTTCACAGCGTGAAGACCAAGTGCCAGGGCCTGGCCTGGCTTTAAAAGCAAAGAGATTGTTCTCCCGACTGACGTATCCTTTTGGTGTGCCATGCATCGTGGTCCAGTCAGGCAGTTCTTTTTCTTGTCTGTAGCACCGATACTGGCCATGTTCTCTATGAAGACAGTTTGGGAACTTGTGTTTAAATGCTTTTTAGGTGTTTTGGGGGTTATATGTAAGAGTTTCGAAAGACATACTGTTTACTGTTATTTAGACAATTTTGTAGAGTAGGAGATTTGGAGTTTTCCTAAGTATGAAGTTGTCTGCTTTTATAACTTCATAAATAGTACATTCATTTTGGATGCATTTTAGGGTAAGGGGTAACTTGGCCCTTCTCTAGGAACATCCTGGAAGGTGAAAAAGAGGAGGTAGTGGTAGATATAACTAGCCAGGTGGTAGCCAGGTGGTAGACTGTGTAAGTATTTAAGATCTACTTCAAGTTGGGCATGGTGGAGTCCATCTATAATCCCAGTACTTGGGAGGCTAAGACGAGAAGATCACAGGTTCAAAGCCAGCCTCAGAAACTTAGACTCATTTTCAAAATAAAAAATAAAATGGGCTGGGGATGTGGCTTGGAGGTAGAATGCCACTGGATTCAATCCCAGTTCTAAAGAAAGAAAACAACAACAACAACAACAACAAAAACAAACAAACTACTTCAAGACATATTTAAAAATCAAATCTACATTCAGTGTTTTTAGTACCTTATATTTGTTTCCATAGGAGTCTTCTCAAATAATCCCAGTACCTTCCTGACATTATATATATATATATATATATATATATATATATATATATATGCCTCCGTAACTTAGCAAGGCCCTCCTCAAGTTAGCGAGATCCTATTTCAAAATAAAATAGGACATTATGCTAAGTGAGATTAGTCAGTCACAAAAAATAAGAAATCAGGTGCTTTCCCTAATATGTGAGAGTTAGGGAGAAATGGGTCATAGGAGGAACTCTAGATGAAAAAGGAAATCCTTCAGAGGAGCAAACAAGGCAACCTACAGGAGGAGAAAGGAGGGGGGAAGAGGAAAATCTCTAAAACACACAGTGTACTTAAACATATCAAAGTCAACCACTAAGCCAAGCAAGGGAAGGAGGGACGGAGAGGGAATGGGGTGAGAATTGGGTAGGGGTAAATCAGTGATATGTACATGTATGTATACACAAGCTTTTTACCCCAATATGATATATGAATACAATGCACCAGTACAAAATTTAAAAAAATAAAATAAAATAGGGCTGTGGGTATGGCTCAGAGGTAGCATGCCCCTGAGTTCAATCCCCAGTAACACGCACACACACACACACACACACACACACACAAAAGTAAATAAGTAAATAAATAAATAAATAAAAGGAGTATTTGTATTTGTATGGTCATGATCTCATAAAAGAGCCAGAGAGTTAAGCAGTAGGATTTGAGAGCCAGGAGGGAGCTTAGAAGAAGCTCTAAGCTGATTATACAGATGAGAAGACTTAGGTTCAGAGTGCTTCAGTGACAGCGCTAGTGGAGACAGAGTTGTCTGAGAATCTGCACGCACCTTCTTTTCCTGCGCTGTTCTGGACCTCATCGCTCCACCTCCCGATTTTATGTGGCCTCTAGGCAAAGCTGGCTGCCCTCATCCTGGTGCTGCTTGAGGAGCTGTCCCCTCGGGGAGCCTCTGCATGCCAGGCGGATTGCCTATGTCCAGCAGCAGGGGCACCTTTAGGAGGCGGCTGTGAAGTTGCTGAGACATGACCGGTGCTGCTCTCCCCAGGACACGTCCTGCTGAATTTGGTGTAAATAGGTTTTCCACAGGTTAAAACTTAAAACATTACTCTCTGATGGCTCTCCTCCCTGGGTGCCAGTTTGGCCTGAGGTTTTGTGTAGCTTGCAGTGTCTGCTAATGCTGTGCGATTTTATGCTTTTATCTGGTGAACATCATTTGACCTCAGAAAGCTGTGCAATTTCTGTCTTAAGTAACTCTTCCCCGTCCTCTGACAAAAGTCTTCCAATTGTGTCTCCTTATTCTTAGATGGAAGGATTAAAACATAAGTTAAAAGAACAAGATAAAAGAATTGAAAACCTGAAAGAGAAAGTCAGTGTACTTGAAGCTCAGGTAAGAAGAAAATCCGTGGTACATTTCAGCAAAATGTGTGTGCGTTTGTGTGTGTGTCTCAGTGTGAGTGCATCTGTGAGTTTGGGTATGAATGTGTGTGTTTTTTCTTGTGCATGATTGTGTGCCTGTGTGACACTATACCTCTGAGTGTGTCTGCGTGTGATTGCACATGATGTGTTGATGTGCACGTGAATGCATGTGCATACAGGTATCTTTCTGTGCGCAGGTATGTGCATCTTCTATGCATACAAAATTATAGCTTTGGGGAAAGTAGTCATAATAATTGTTAAATTGTTACTAAATTGCTATTAAGTATTCTAAATACCTTATTATATTATTAAGTTGTTAATATTGCCAATATCAAACATTAAATAATTGTTCAAAGTCCACCCACATTTTCCAGAATTCTCGCTATATTGATGAGACAGATGATGAGCTCCTTCAATCTGGACTTGATTTAGGAGTTTGATTCAGGCCACTTTTAAGTCAGTTCCACTCCAGCCAGATGGCCAGGCTTTCTGTCTCCATCCTTTGTTCCCACACAAATTTCTTTTTCTGCCCGAGATGTCCTACTTTCTTCCCTCTCTCCATCCATATTCATCTTGACTTCCAGGCTTTTCCTCATGGCACACCTACTTCCAGAAACCTGTTGCAATTATCTAGCTTTGCAGGGTTTTACAGCTTAACATATCTTCTAGTTTCCTGTGATAACATATGCTTTTTCTTCCCATCTACCCCTTTCTCGAAATCTGCTTTTTGGCTCTCAAGGCAATCTTCAGCGAGCGGTGGCCCTGTCTCACAGGAAGCGCAGCGATGCCCCAAGGCTGGAGCACCCAAGGCACCTCTAATCCCAATCTGTTTCTTCCCTGTCACCCTCCGTGTCAAATGGCTCCTCTCCAGCTGCTGCCTGGACTTTGCTGCTTCTCTACTTTGTCCCTCAGTATGTAGATTTTCTGTTTGATGTCTACTCGCCAATGCTGCCGTGTTCTATAGGAGGAATGCTCTGACTCCTGCTAGCAAACCGCATCATCTTCCAGAACTTTCCTCTTCCCAGGATGGACCAGAGAGGGGCATTATGGTTGTCTCCCCAGCACACACTCTCACCACGCCTTCCAAGTTCCTTCAAATGCTTTCCCCATCAGACGATAAAAGTCATCACAACATAAAGAGGTTGTGGGTATTTTTACACCTTAAGTTCTGTGGCTCCGATTTCCATTTCCCCCCATCCTGGGGACCACTGTTCTCTTCTCTTTCTGGAGGAGAGAGCTCGTCGGACCTCACACTTTTCTCAGGCTCTCTCCTTCTTCAGTTGTGTTGGGGTTGTTTGATTAAGACATTACTCAGAGCTCGTGAAAATGCAGTGATTGCAGAATAATGTGCTCAAAACTGGTGTCCAGTCAGGTTCCCACTGATGGCTAGTTAATTTCTCTAGGAGGATCTCTAGATTATATGAGCCATCACTTTAGGGCCTTTTCTTCCTAAGAAATATTCTCTGTGGCATTATATTTAGTGGCCTTCTGGCAAATATTACCTGATAATATGTGTGTGTGTGTGTGTATGTATGTATATACATACATACATACATATATACATATATATGTTTATATATATTTGGTGGTACTGAAGATAGAACCCAGGGGCTTTCTACCTCTGGGCTATACTCCCAGACCTATTTTACATTTTATTTGGAGACAGGGTCTCACCAAATTTCCGAGAGCCTCACTAAGTAGCTGAGGCTGGCTTCGAACCTGTGCAATTCTCCTGTCTCAGCCTCCCAAGCACTGGGATTACAAGCATGCACCGTCAATGGGTAATCAGTCACTCGGCATGTTGGTTTTTATCTGTTTTTCTGTGTAAATCTGTGTGCCTGTTACATATCTGTGTGTACATAAAGCTATGGAATATACATGTCTACTATACCTACTGTATGGGAACTTTTAAGTTTTTTACTCATTTCATTCATTTGTTGATACCACTAGTCATAAAAGTAATTACAGGTATTTGTTGAGTGACTACCATGATGTAGGCACTGAATTCAGACAAACAGTGTTGAAACATGACAGCCATGAGCCTTATACTCTGGAATTTACTGGCTAGTGAAAGAAATTGAAACACCCACACATTCTAGAGTAAATTCTTATGTTGGAAACTGGCCCAGTGGCTTATCAGCCTATTTTGGCTCCAGTACCCTATCGCTTTAATTATTGTGCATCTGTGATAAATTTTAATTGCAGACATTATTTTAGAATTGGCATCTTTCTCTGATCTTTCCCTTCATTCTGGTCCTGGGCTCTGGTCATACCTGATTAAGTGCCAAGTCTCATCACAGAGTCAACCCATTGTGCCACTTCCTCTAATTCAGTGTTATGTTCTTTGGTTGTGTCTGTTTATATCATCCCCAAAGCAGATTTTAGCGACCTAAGTAAAATGGCAACCTATCCTAGAGAGTATACATTAACCCCATTGGCCTTTCAATCCAATAGCGAGACCAGGAAGTATATTTGTTTCTACCATAACTTTATTTTCATATTTCAGCTTCAGCAAAAGATTGCTTGCTGAAGTTGCCACTCAGTATTGACGAAAGCTTGTGTTTCCCTCTTGGAAACTTCTTGGTTTGCTGCAGGCTTTCCCCAGTGGTGTGACCGCATCTGTCCCTGCTGGCTTAGATATTTCTGTATATAGCTCAACGCTGACCAGTGTTTCCTAATCTTTTCTTTCATAAGCAAGACTTCATATTGAATAGCAGTAAGTGATGATTGTCTCTATGTTCTCAAAATTGGTTTTCTTTTTGTAGATTAATCTTTTCCTTCTCATCAGCAAATGTCACCATGTCCCTTTGAGCTTTAAAAATCCAAGCCACATTCACTTATTTACTTAGAAATTATTTTTGTGTATTTAGGATGTGCCAGGAAATGTTGTCAGTATTGGGTCAGACACTTCAATCTCCTCTTACTTACATAGTGTGTGTGTGTGTGTGTGTGTGTGTGTGTGTGTGTGTGTGTGTGTTGGAATTAAGGATGAAACCCAAAGGTGTTCTACCTCTGAGTGGCATTGGAAATGGAACCCAGCCCTATTTTTTTATTTTGAAACAGGTCCTCACGAAGTTGCTGAGGACCTCACTAAATTGCTGAGGCTGGCCTCAAATCCGCCATCCTCCCAAGTATTGGGGTTACAGGCATTATCAAGCCGGCTTTAGGGCTTTATTTATATGGTAATTGAGGATGTAGACAGTAAACAAATAGCAAGTAAATATATAGCTTAATTAGGGGTTGCTAAGTACTTTAAAGGAAAATTTGACAGTGTGGCAAGTCAGATATTAATAGCAGTCAGATGGGGCATGTCTCGGCAGGTGTTATTTGACCAGGTCTCCAAGAAGAGTGTGTTGAGCCATTTCCCAGTCTATCCCTAGTAAGTGTCCTCACACAAAACTCTTAAACTGAGCTAATCTCTGCAGGGCTGTATTAACTTTCAGTACAGTTTGAGACTACCACTCATTTTAGAATTTATTAGATAACTGAGTGAACTGATTCCACGTATGAAAAGTAGTCCCCAGAGCTTGAACAACTCTTTGAAACACATCAACTTTCTAATCCATAAGACAGTAGTTTACTCCTACCAAAAACACAGTTTCTTTTTTGGGTGTGTTACATGCTTCATTGTGCTTAATCTTCAAAGTACTCTAGAACATAGTTATTGTTTATTACATTTTGCGAGTGATAAAACTAAAATTCAAAGAAGAAACTTGTTCAAAATCACTCAGCTCCAATGGGCGGAACCTACATTTGAGTCTATTTTACTTTGAAGCATATGACTCTTCCTTCACACACACACATAATATCTACTTATCTGGAAGATCAAATAAGTGTGTGTGGAAGTGTGTAGGTACATGTGTTTGAAATATATACATATATATGCACATGGACAAGGGTCTAATGTACATATTTAGAAATAAATAGTTATAGCATTAACTTTGCATACTAATTTATATTTATTTTGATAGTAAATATATTAAATATTTTCTTTTTTACTCTCAGTTTTTAAATCTTAGATATTTTTTTCCTGTGATTTTCTTTCTGTCCTAGCAACTTTTTTCATCCCTTTAAATGGAACATAAATTGGCTTATATAAATTTACCTTTTTTTAAAAAAAAACTCTAAGTCTTTTAAGCCTCTATTAAATGCCATTGGAAAATATCTGCTTTACTCTACCTAAATTATTTGCTTTCTTCCTACTTTTCCATGTCTTTCATCATCTTAATTTGTAGGCCTGGCATTCATCTTATATTTCACATGTTTCTAACTTATTCACTAATGATCTGCTTATAGGAAAATGCATCTTCAGAAATTACTTCATTTCCTAAACTTTGAAGATTAGCCTACATTATGTAATCATCATAATTCTCAAAATTTAATATGTTGATAAAATGTGTGTGAAAATTATGTCTCTTTGGAAAACTATATCAATAATCTCTCTTCAGATAAAGTCAATAATGTCAGACACATTCTGGCCCGAGTTTTGTAAATAAACGATTTAATAAAACTTATGCATATAGCTGTCCTATTTAAAGTAAAAAAAGTAGAAACAGCCCTAAATCAAGAATGAATGCCTTCATCTGGTAGATGAAAGAAATCAGCAGGAAAATTGAAATAAATTAAAAACAGATGTAATAACTCATGCTTTTGTATTGCTTGAGTCAACATGAAAAAGTAGTTTATTTCAGAAAAAAATTAGTTTCTACATAATTATCTAGCCACAGAATATTTTTATTTCTATTGTGGTTGTCATCACACCATTGTGTTTCCCATTGCTTCGTGATTTGTACTGAACAGAGAGCTTTTCTCAGCCACATACATAGCTATGATTTGTACCCGCAGTACTTTGGAGTGTGTGTTAGATTTATCTCTCTTATATGAAGAACATCCCAATTTTCAGTTTATCAAACCTGAAGTGTGTGTCTTGGAGGAGACTTAAATACTTAACTCTTGGAATATCACAGTCAAATGATTCCTGTGTATGGTGACGTTGGTTCCATCCTTTAGTTATTATGCAGTGTGAGATGCTGGGGTCTGAGAGGGGGCAAAAGTCACATCCGGACTCTGATTACTTCCTTCTGTGGCTATTTATCTTAGCTGCACTTTAGAGTCACCTGTGGAGTTTGGAAAACTCCTGAACCCAGACTACAAGCAAATGAAACAATTTCAGGGACTCCGCTATCAGTTCATTACTCCTCTGGGAATTATAATACATTACTAAGAGTTCACAGCTCTTTCTCAGCCCAATGCTTTTCAAACTTTAGCAGACCTCAAAAGCACTTGAACTTTTTACTGCAATTTAAGAGGTGCGTGGGTTTCTTATTCATAATGTCTGCATGGGGATTGAAAAT
Organism: Muscardinus avellanarius; assembly: GCF_963383645.1. Taxonomy (NCBI): domain Eukaryota; kingdom Metazoa; phylum Chordata; class Mammalia; order Rodentia; family Gliridae; genus Muscardinus; species Muscardinus avellanarius. The sequence continues at coordinate 20,821,012 of NC_137803.1, forward strand.
GTGTACATCTAACAAGTTCCTAGGTGGTACTGATATTGCTAATCTCGGGGTCATACTGTAAGGACTGTGTTCTTCATCTTTTTCTCTCTCTCTCTCTTCCTTCTGTCTCATCCATTTCACTTTGTTGTTAAGGTGGAAGTTAAATCTCTGTAAGAAAAATGTCCTAAATTAAGACACACTGATTTCTGTTTACATCTTTCCTATAGTTGCTAATTATCTACTGCTTTATGACGTCTCTTGAATAAGTTTGATTTATTTTTTGATGTTCAGGTGTGTTTTGTACCACCTCAAATATAATTAGCAAACTATATACTGAAAAGAAAAGATAATATGCTTTTTTGTGCTCATTCCTTCTGGTCTTGGCTCAGTGTCATATAAATGGTGCTGGATGGTTGAATTTGAATGATTGTTGATAATAATCTCATAGCTGTTTGCTTTCTTCTACTTTGCATTTATCATACCTGGAATCCCCTCTGAGGCCCCTGAATCTCTGTATCTCCTGGAGTCACTTTTTTTTTTTTTTTTTTTTTACTCATAATATAAAGACGCTGGGCTTATTTTTATGGTCATAAAGAAAAATAACATCCTATAGGGAAAAGAGCATGGGAATTTGAGTCCAAGAGCTTGCTTGATCCTGTGCATCCGGGTACCAATTCTGCAAACAGTACCTGGGGTTCACCAGAGTCAATTGATGCTGGATGTTGGGATCCCTTGACCAGATGGCAGTGTAAATGACCCTGATTCAGGCATGCAGATATGCAGGAAAGGTTTCTACTGTGGCTCCCATTTAGCAAGGGAGACACAACTCCAACAAGAAGACATTAGGCCAAGTCCCCGAATGATGAAATGAGAGTGCTTTTATTGGTTCCTTGCAGGGATGGATGGGAATGTTCATTGGTAGGTGCACTCAGCTCAAGCATTTTGCTCTACACTGAAGATAAGTCGCTGCAGCTGTTCGTGAGAACCCATACAGGTTGCCCCATCTTCAACAACTCAGAGCTGATTCTGGTAGAGGGTGCCACACACCAAGCCCTCTGGAGTTGCTGTCAGGTCATGAGCCAAGGCCAGAGTGCCTTTGTTGCTTTGATGGACCTGGTCTCAACAGATGTCTAGTCAATCTGAGGTTTTTCTTCCAGTCTTGTTCCTTTAATAAAAATTATGCATATAACAAAGTATGTGGATATTAACATGTATAATTTTAATATAGCATGCACATATTATTATAAGGTATACTCTGCATAGTATGCAGATCTGAGTCATACAAAGGAAAGGAGATACAAAAAACACCTGGCAAAAGTCTTAACACTTGCCAGGCAGTCTTACTTATTAACTCTTTGGCTACCATCAAAATTCTAATGTCTATTACCTAAAACTATGAGTTTTGGTGATGGCTTTCTCCAAACCAACGGTCTACTTGAAACCAACTAGTAAAGTCTTAGAAAATGCCTTTAACACTTTTATATATGACTCCAAGTCTTTGTTTTCCAAGGGGGGTGGAGCTGGTGTGCTGCTGCTCACAGTCTCAGTTGTCATCTTTCTTGGTTTCTGATGCTTCTGTACAGGTTCCTGGTAACTCACACCTGGTCATGATTTTTCACTCCTCTGAGTCTCACGTTCTAGATCCCCACAATGCAGCTCTGTTGCATTGTGGAGAAACCACTGGCTCTAGACTGGGAAAACCCAGTTTAATGCTGAGCTTTGCCAGGAACAGGATATTGGACACATAAAGTCTTTGGACCTTAATTTTTAGTTGAACAGATAGAAGTTGATATAGAAAACTATATCCAACTGCTTTGAGCCTTAAGTCTGCACAAGGCATTGAACTGAATTTACCTGTTTCAAACCTTGGGTTGTTTCTACTGTGCATGTGAGATTAGACACAAAGAAGTTAAATCACCTAAACGAGGTCACATAGCTGGTAAATGACTGTGCTAAAATTTGTACCTGCGAACATATACTCTTAGTCATTCTATTGTTTCCTAGAATTTAGAATGCTTCTCGATTTAAAACAGTATGATTATATGATATTCGTTTCTTCCAACAACGTACATAAGAAGGATGAGTATGTACCACTTACCACTGGTATAAAGATGAACAATCTAAACCTTCAAGGAGAAAATTGAGACTAAAGATACCATGCATGGTACAGTAAAGAAGACATGGTGTCTGTCTTCATGGGGTTTATAATCAAGAAATTGCCCACATACACACACACACACCACCCAGATCATTGTGTGATCAATATTGCGGGTATCTTTAATGAAGTTCTTTTCATTTGTCTATATAAAAGAATCTCTGTTAAATCAGGTCAGACATAGGTCGGCTGTTGAATTTCAGAAGCTAAGTCAGAATACTACCTTACAATCTCTTGGTACATTATACACTTTTCAGTGTCTTGTTTGTGTCTTTGGAGATAATATTTAATCTTGTTTACCAATAAAGTATAAAATAGGTCTGGGAGTATAGCCCAGAGGTAGAAAAGCCCCTGGGTTCCACCCTCAGTACCACAAAACAAAAGGTTAGCTCCAGCAACTTAGTGAGACTCTTAGTAACTTAATGAAACCCTGTTGAAATTTTTTAAAATATGAAATAGGGCTGGGAGTGTAGCTCAAAGGTAGAATGCCCCTGGGTTCATCCCCAAAACCACAAAAATAGGTTAAATAGAATAAATAGATTAAATAAATAGGGCTGGAGGTATAGCTCAAAGGTAGACTGCTCCTAGCCTCAGTACCAAAAATAAAAGATATGGTACGACATTTACATGGATTAACTATCTGATATCTGCACTTTTCTACTTTTCTCAATTTTAGAATAAAGAGCTAAAAACTAAGGTGGCACTTTGGTCTAAAATTTCTGGAACAAAAGTATCTAAGGCTGTCTCTACCAGGTAAGGTCTTTCTTCCCCTGACCACATCTTCACCACCCTGTTAATCATGAATTATTAGCACTTATTGAAACTTCCATGTCATTTCTCAGACTTAACAATTATAAATATCCCCAGTGCAGGACTAACTAGTTCCTTGCTTTTCCTTTTATTTTCTGCATTGATAAGAAAAAGTATCTCCAACAACTACTTACTAATCAGTGATTTCAAACAATTATAATGACCCATGAAAGCTATGGAAATGGTTTTTGAAACTATCTCAGTCATGTTTTAATGCTTAATTTTCATTGTTGTTGTCTGATCAGAATGTGGGCTCAAACCTCATTTCCATAAACTGTAGGAAACTATCACTTAAAAGAAAACATAGCCTGTAATTACAGGCTATTTTAATCACTTTTTTAAAAGTGATTATAAACTTCCTGTTCTAGCAGCTTTTGAATTTCCCAGTCTGGTCTCTTTATGGCACAGTCTCATTTCTGAAAATCTCTCTTCAGCACAGAGCTGGAGGTGCAAAATCAGACTCCCTGTGATTAGCATCAGTCTAGGAATTCAGACAGATGCATCTCTCTCTTTAAAACTCCCTGCCACAATGTCTCACTCTGCTAATGATGGATGTAATTAGAGACTAGAGATGAAACCATTATGAATCAAGTCCTCTCAAATCTTTGGGCTTCCAGATGCCACGTTCTCAACTTTTTGCCCACAAACACCGCAAAAGAAATTAAGCTCCAGAAGTATCCAAGGAGATGAGATGCTCACATTTTGGAAGCAGAGGGAAAAGTAGTCATCACTTCAGTAGGGGAACCAAGTGGCAACTTTGGCATAGAAGGGCAACCAAAAGAAGGGTGGGTGCTCACTCTTTGTTTCCTTCTTTGTTTCCTTCCTTTGTTTGCAGATACCATTTCCCAAGGTGCGGAAGCATCATGGCTACCTTCAGCACTTTGACCCGTGGCACCAAGAGCGATTATTAGATACTTAGATTATCTAGATTATTTATATTATTAGATATTAGATTATTATATTATTAGATCACTAGAGTTTAATGTGCTTCATTTTGAGAATTGTGTTCTTTTTTTTTTTACAGTGAATTGAAGTCCGAAGCTACTTCTCCTTACCTGATGCTTATTAGGCTTCGGAAATAAACAGGCTGGATGTGATGGAGATGTGATGGAGAAAGACTCTGTGGATCTTATTTATTCCTTGAAGCACAGTCTAAACTTCCATATTGAAAAGATGTAGTACAAATATTTAAATGGAATTTATCATACATCAGGAACTTTACAAGAAGATGACATTCAAAAAAACAAATATTTATTTAAGAAATAGAACTCTTCCTTCAAAACTTACCAAATAGGCAAAGAAACTAGGTGCTTTTTTGTGGAGGAAGGTGAATTCTGCTTTGAACTTCAAAATACAATTTAAAGAAACAGAAGAAAATCTAAATCTTGTTTTCAGATTTTTGCTAAAGGGACTCTTCTTAAAGTATGTCTGCTCCTTTTGATAGTGGTTTTTATGTGTATTAGGAGAAGACAGAATGTATAGATATATGAATAAGCCATATATTTTAAATGAAGTAGATAAAATGAAGTATCTTACCATGACATGAGTTGATCTCACCTGTTGCTACTGAGAGAGTTGTTTCCTACTCAGATATGAACAAGGAAGGAGTAGATGTTCTAAGCTAATTTCCCAACACACACAAATCCAAGGCTACGAATCATTGACTGCCTCCTCACTGAGTAGGAGGTCACTGCTTCTCACTTGTTCTAGGGTGAAAAATTCATTGCTAGAGGCAAACCGGACACATAAACACTTTGCACAGGACTGCACACAGCACACTCTACCTTTGCAACTACTTTTCTTCTTGATATTCATTGGTATTATTTAAATAAAATAATTAGGGGCAAGGCTAGACTATAATGCTGTTAGTACATTATCTCCATAAATATATGTTATTAAGATATATGTTCATTATGGGTTCAAATGAACAGTGGCTACTTACTGTCTGCAGCCAGGAAAAATTTGAATTAATGAATTAGAATTATATATATATATATATACACATATATAATATATATAGAATTATATATATTACATATATATATGTAATATATTGCTTTTGTAGAAGTGTGCTTAATTTTTGATGCATGCCTTCACTGCAGGTGGGGTTTGTGATTGCTTATGAGTAAAAACAAACTCTTACTTGTAGAAATACAAATCAATGCTAGACCTTAGTTTCCTTAATGAAGAATGCTCTTCAGGCCCTTGGTCTTCCTCCCTGGTGTATAACTTTAAACATTTGCTCAGGAAAGATGCTCTTACACTTTCAATGTGGAATGTGAAATACCAGTATTAGCTCTTAAATATTTAAAGCTATGTACAAATGAGGCAAAGTAATATATTTATGAGACCATCCAAGTACTGTAATCTGAAATACTGCCTAATTTTCTGCATGAGTTTCATTCTTCACGGTGTCTTTGCAAACATTTTTGTTACTTGCTAGTTTTTTAAGGTATAGTTATCTAATAATATTTAGGGCATAGTTATCCTATGCTAGAACAATTCTAAATACTCTACCTGTACTAGATTCTTTTATCTTTCCCCAAACTCTCAGAAGCAGATTATATTATCATCCCTGTGTTACAGAGGAGGAGATGATAAGAATGGTCAATTTCCCAGCTGCTAACTGTGGACAAGTATTAAAAACTTTTGACTTGGCTGTTGATTCTCATTCTACTTGCTCTTTTGGTGGTCTGAGATATTTCCCAGCTATAGAAATGCTCCTCTTCTTTATACTTTAACAAACATGCAGATTCTTTGATGACTATCCACATTGTTTTGGGCATGATAGTCAGAAACAACTTTAACTGATAAAATCAAGATTTCTTGAAACGAATTAAGCTACTTATTAGACTACCATCAGGAGAATTCAGTTTAGACAAACTTCTCTGCCACTTTACGTTTATTATTCACGGCCCTTTCCAATTTTAACTTGGAACACACCTAGGAGCCTCTAGTACCTCAAGTATCATGTGGGATTTTGATAAATGTAATATTTTGGAATGGATTTACCGATAGTGACATAACATGCATGGTTTCCACCAGGATGCTTTATTCCATAATCAAAAATGAAAAAAAAAACTTTGGGGTTTTATTTTGGCTTCACTACACTCATTTTTTGAAAGAGTACATTTGCACACAGTTCAGATGAGACCTTCTTCTGAGGTCTCCAGGTCCACTTTCAAATGGTCTTTGAATTTCCTGAGAAAAACAATAAGTGATTTCAGAAGCCTAAAGTGAACCAAATTCTTTAAATACAGAGAATACTCATATAGTAGCTTTGACAATATCATTTATTCTATATATATGTTTTTCCTTATATCCTTGTTGTTTTAACTTTTATCATTTAAAAATATTTAGAAGTGTTTTTAAACATTTCTGAATGATACAAAAAGGATTACAAAGGTGGATAAAATTTATTAGTTGAAGGAAAAGAGCACTACAACACAAAACATAGGAAGATAAATACTACTTTATTTTTATTCTAAATAACTGTACTTCTATTTATATTAAATAAGGTAATTGATAAGAAGGTCTGAGATGGGCTTATATTCCTTACATGGTTGGAAGATAACTTATATCTACTCTGATTACATATATTGTTGTAAGTTACTGTTAAGAAATGTTTAGAGCAAAATATTGGTATATCTTTTAAACAATTGCTTATATTACCTGATAATAAGAAAAATTGATGTTGTATAGTGCAAGCTTTTTGGTTCCATTTCTTTTACGTAAAAATTATTATGCATAAATGAATATCTTTATTTGATTGATCACAAAATATAATTCATATATAATAGATTGTTTTTCAATGAATAGATAATAAAATAGATTCTTGAATTTATCTGCTGATTTTCCCTAGCTCCAAAATAACAGTAAAAAACACCTATTAGTTTTCTAAATTAAAAATAGCAATTACTACAAAATTAAGAGAAACACACATACAAGCTTCTCAAATTTTTTTCATATTTCTGCGCTTTGACAAACTACCTTTCCTCTGACCTGCATATAATTTTAGTCTTTACCCTATTTACCCAGAACTGGAAAGGCCTTATTTCCTTCCTTTTATCTCTTCTTCTTTCCTTCCTTCCTTCCTTCCTTCCTTCCTTCCTTCCTTCCTTCCTCCCTTCCTTCACTTGTTTTTTATTGGAAAATATTAAGAAAGTGCAAATACTTAAATAATATTTAATTTTTTATTAATAAGGTGTATATGTATAGGCTTTAAGACATGCTGCCCCCAAATATGGTACCTTGGCACTTGAAAAACAGCAGAGGAAGGAAGGTACATGAATGTTCATAGCACCTTTATTTGTAAGTGCCCAAACCAAATCAAAACAAAATAAATGTCCATCAAGAGATGAATAAGTTGGGAGACTGAGATAGGATGATTGTAGATTCCAGGCTAGCCTGGGCAACTTAGCAAGATTCCATTTCAAAATCAGGCTGGGGATATATCTCAGAGGTAGAACTCCCCTGGGTTTAATCCCCACACTAAAAACAAAACAAAAAAAAAAAAGAAAGAAAGAAATGAATACATTAACAAAGTACAGTACAATTAAACATTGAATATGACTCAGATTTACAAATAAACAAATAATAAATAAATATATTCAAAAATAAATTTCAAATCATTATGCTAAATGAAAAAGCCATGGAGAAAAATGCATACTATATGACTTCATGTGATAGTATTTCCCTGGGGACAGAAGTAACCAAAAGGCACAGATTAGCACTAGGAGGTCATAGAAATACTCACTGTCTTCAAAATGGTCATATATTTATGGGTATATTCTATGACAAAGACATTCAGTGGCAAAACTTAAATATGTGCGATTATTGTAAGTAATGCTGATAAAAGTAGCAAATGTAACAACTTTTAGTACAATCCACCCAATCTGTTTCTCAGGTAGGACTAAATTACTTCATCTTTCAACAAATGTTTATTGAGCATCTCCTGGTCTCCAGGCCTGGATCCAGAGGCCAGCACTTTAGCTGCGGACAGGAAAGGGTGTGGAAGAAAGAAACAGAAAAATCTGTACCATCACAGAAATATATTCTAATGATAAGGAATAGGAATTAGGAATAAACCTAACCAAGAAATAAAAGACGTCTACAAGGAAAATTATAAAACACTGAAAAAAGAAATTGAAGATCTTAGAAGATGGAAGGACTTCTCATGCTCTTGGATAGGCAGAATAAGTATCATCAAAATGGCTGTTCTTCCAAAAGTGGTCTACAGATTCAGTGCAATACTGATAAATTACCAAGTTCATTCTTCACAGACATAAAAAAATCAGTCCTTAAATTTATTTGGAACAACAAAAAACCCAGAATAGCCAAAGTAATTATTAGCAATAAGAACGATACAGGAGACATCATAATACCAAACTTCAAACTATACTAGAGAGCTATAGTAAATAAAAACAACATGGTATTGACACGAAAGGAGAAACATAGACCAAGGGAGCAGAATGGAAGACTCAGACACAAATCCACACACTTACAGCCAATTGATTTTTGACAAAGGGGCCCAAAACATACACTGGAAAAATGATAGCCTCTTCAACAAATGCTTTAGCAAAACTATTTATCCATATGCAGAAAAATGGAAATAAACCCCACTTTCTCACCCTGTAGAAGTCAATTCAAGATGAATTAAAACCTGGAAATCAGACCAAAGACATTGCAGCTCTTTGAAGAGGGCATAGGACCAACACTTCAACAAATAAGGAAAGATAAAAATTTTCTCAACAAGACCTCAAAGGCACAATAAATTAAAATGAGGTGGGATAATAAATTAAAATGTGTAGCTGTGCATGGTGGCGCAGGCTTGTAATCCCAGCATTTGGGAGGCTGAGACAGGAAGATCTTGGTTTGCAGACAGCCTCAGCTACTTAGTGAGGCCCTTTGCAACTCAGCAAGACCCGGTTTCAAAATAAAGAATAAAACACAGGGCAGGGGGTATAGCTCGGAGGTCAAATGCCCCCGGGTTCCATCCCCAGACCTGCAACAAATTTAATTAATTAGTTAATTAAAACATGTGGTGTTGCATTAAAGTGAAGAGCTTCTGTGCAACAAAAGAAACTATCAAGAACCTTAACCGAGCCGGGCTTGGTGACACACGCTTGTAATCCCAGCATTTGGGAGGCTGAGACCAGAGGATCGCAGTTCACAGACAGCCTCAGCTATTTAGTGAGGCCCTTTGCAACTCAGTATGACCCTGTTTCAAAATAAAGAATAAAAAAAAATAGGGCTGGAGGTGTAATGCTCAGAGGTAGAACGCCCCTGGGTTCCATCTCAGTACAGCTAAATAAATAAATAAATAAATAAATAAATAAATAAATAAATAAATAAATAATAACAGAGAGCCAACAGAATGAGAGAAGATTTTTCTAGCTACTCCTCTGATGGAAGACTAACATATAGAATATGTAGAGAACTCAAGGAATTCACTGCCACACAATAACACAATCAAAAAATGAGCAAGTGAACTAAACAGACACCTCACAAAATAAGAAACACAAATGGCAAAGAAATGTATAAAAATATTCAACATCATCAGCAATTAGAGAGATACAAAGCAAAACGTCTCTAAGATTTCACCTAACCCCAATTAGAATGGCAACCACTGAAAGCACAAGCAACAACAAATGCTGGCGAGGGTGTGGAGAAGCAGTAACTCTAACACATTGTTGATGGGATTGCAAACTAGTGAACACTTTGGAAAACAGTGTGGAGGATCCTCAGAAGATGGGAATGAACCTACCAGATGACCCAGCAGTACCACTCGTGGGTATTCGCCCCAAAGAATGGAAATCGAACTAGCAGAGTAATGCATGCGGATCTATGTTTATAGATGCATGCTCTACAGTTGCTAAACGATGGAACCCGCTTAGATGTCCATCAACAGATGAATGGATGACAAAACTATGGGATATGTGCTCAATGAAATTTTACTCAGCCATAAAGCAGAACAAAAATAAGTCATTTTCAAGGTAATTGATGGAACTGGAGAAGATTATGCAAAGTGAGATATTAGTCACAAAATGTGTAAAGTCGGATGTTCTTCTTATGCGGAAGTGAGGGAGAAAATGGAACATAGGGACTCTAGATAAAGGAGGAGAAACCATGGATGAATGAAGATGATGTAACTGAGGGAAATGGGAGAGGAGAAGAGGGAAACACCTCAATGGACAATGATGTACATACACAAACTTGTCAATCACTGCTGAGCACGAGAAAGGGGGAAAAGGGAGGAAACTGTGGTAACGGGGGAAAGCTCAATGAGCGCTGTGGGCATGGAGACCTCCATCACCCTGAACTGTATCAAGATGTGTGATGCACCAATAAATAAAATAACATAAAATAAAATGAAAAAAGTCAGACATATCCCATGACTATGAAAAAAAATAAAGCAGGTCGCAGGGATGGGGCTTCCAAGGGATGATAGATGTTGTTACAATTTTAAATTAAATGGTAACTATACATTGGTAACTTAAGCAGGATAATAGTTTTTAAAAATCTCTCTCTCTCTCTCTCTCTTTCTCTCTCTCTCTCTCTCTCTCTCTCTCTCTCTCTCTCTCTCTCTCTCTCTCTCGGTAATCATTAAACAAAGACAGGAAGGAGGCTGGGGAAATAATAGAAAGCATTGCTATTTGCTGAAAAGTGGTCCAGGCAGATCCCTGCCTGGGCACACAAGTTCTGAAGGAAGGCCAGGCCAGAGGGATCCATGATGAATTAATGGGGTTGCGGGTCGAAGAATAAGTCCTTCTTCAAGCAATATGTGCTTTTATATTTCCTTTGCATAAATCATTCCTTCTTTCTAACTAGTGTTTTCCTTTCCAGTAATTTGTATTTTAAGCAGTGGAAAGCTAATGATTTTAAGAATTGATATTTCAATCACCTCCTTTGTGACCTTGCCCAGGGGAACAGAAAAAGCCCATGTTTGGGGCAGAGAAAGAGAAACTGCCTTTAGATAATTAAGTTGTATTATTATTATTATTATTATTATTATTATTATTATTATTATTTTACCTATCCCGTTGGCCTCACAATGCACTGCTCTGGGAACTCAGGAGTAGGTGAAGCCAAGGTTTGTCAGAGCTGGAGCAGTGCAGGACATACTCATAATCCATTGTATGAATTAGCACGACCTTAGACTGCTCCTTCTGGGCCATTTTCTTCCCAGAGTGAATGAGGACAAGGTGTCATTTCTCTGGGGAATGAAACACACTGAAGCCTGCTGTGGTCTTGCTGTGGCTGCAGCTCATTTCCAACCACTTAGTGAAGAGTCTTTCATCTTCCCTAGGCTTACCAAAATGACCTAAAGCTATAATAATTACCAAGATCCGATTACTATCACAAAACTCTCCCACTACCTACAAAGCTTTAATCAAATCATAGTTAGTATGTTAACTCCCTCAAACATTGATGCAAGTCCTTTAATTTTTTTTTTTTTTACAGAACATCGGTGCTTATTACTACTGCAGTCTTTATCCATGAGTAACAATCCAATTAGAAGTGAAATTCTCCCTGGTACAGAGAACTGTGACTCAGACAACATACCTTGTATAATAAAGTTTTAAAAACCAAAATCCTGTAATTACAGACAGTGGATGTCAGGATGCTTTGGGGATTTTGTTTCATTTTTTATTGGCTTTGTTTGTTTGCTTCTCAATATGGGGCTTGCTGTGACTTTTAAAAATCCTATTAAGCCATTTAGGGAAACCAAGTGCCTGATGATTTATCTTGAATTTTTTTTTTTTTTTTTTTTTTTTTGCAGGTCTGGGGTTGGAACCCAGAGGCATTTGACCTCTGAGCTACACCCCCTGCCCAATTTTTTATTCTTTATTTTGAAACAGGGTCTCACTGAGTTGCAAAGGGCCTCACTAAGTAGCTGAGGCTGTCCCCGAACCATGATCCTCTGGTTTCAGCCTCTTGAATGCTGGGATTACAAGCGTGTGCCACCACGCCCGGCAATATCTTGAATGTTTTAAGATGAACCTAGTGGCAAGCGATTCTGCCTGTGTGAAGCAACATTGTTGGTACTGGGGAGTCAAGTAGAGAGAATGGTGCCAAGAATTTATTTGCTTGCACTAGGGGAGTTGTTTTTAAATTAAAATCTCATTATCCTGGCAAAATCCACTAAAAGTAGCATACAGGGGAGAGCCACTGTGCGGACAAGGTGGTTTTTGTAAATGAACATGTTAAAGAAAGCTGCATGGCTGTGGTCTTGAATTGGCCTTGAACTGGATCTTGCTAGTCTGTGACCACGCAGGAAAGCCGCTTCAGTGCAGCCTCTGGTTATGGGGAAGCAAAGTGTTATCACATGTGAAAGTGCTTATGTACCAGAAAACACTTCAACATGTTAAGTGCTCGTTTTCATACATGTTACAAATCATTCGGAAATTTCACTAGCAAAGCCCAGTCTTTCAATAACTGATTAGAAAGTTTAAAGAAATAAAAATGACTTGGCTGAGCCCAAATCACTTCTTACTTTTCTAGTTCTGAATAGTGCGTGTGTTCGTCTTTGTGTGTGTGTGTGTTACTGGAGATTGAACCCAGGGGTTTTCCACCTCTAAGATACCTATTTTGAAACAGAGTTTCACTAAGTTGTGGAGGGCCTTATTAAGTTCCTTAGGCTGACTGTAAATCCACTATCCTCCTGTCTCAGCCTTCCAAGTACTGGGATTATAAGCTTGTTCCTCCATGTCTGGATAGATTTATTTTGAATGTGATAAGAGTATTATGTTGGTACTAATATGATTTTCCCCACCTGCCACACATTCAACTGCAGCACAAGACAGGAAGTTGCTTTGAGTGCACATAATAATTGATAAAAATGCATTTTTATTTGAAAAGTGTGCAGGAACAATCACTGAATACAGTTCTCAACCATAGTATTCAAGCCCAGACACCACAAATCATTGGAAGCTATGATTTTTGAAACTGCTAGAACTTTAGTACAACAAAATAATAACCTAACAGTGTTTGTCAGGAACCACAGTCTATTCAGGGGCATATAGAATAAAAACTCCATGTTCAAAGTTTTAAGTTGCATTCAAAGCATCAGACAAAACAGAGATCTGTGTAAGATATAGACAAAACAAACATGCTTAGTTTAAAAATGGGGGTAATATTACCTAAAGGTAAACTATCAGGATACAGTGGGATAGTTCAGCATTATATCATTAAAACATTGTCTACTTTTAACACATTGACTAAAGCAGGATAATTTATGTTTCCTAATTTCAAATACAATCAGAATCTGTTACAAGGTGATGGATACAAAAGCCCTATTTGTACATGGAGGATGTTGACCAAGTTGTAATATACTACCTAGAACCTAATTGATTTCTTTGAACAAAATACAAGATGCCATACAGAATAAAATAGAGCTCACATTTTTTGATAAGAAGATAAATACTTTTAAACCAATTCAAAGATGTCAAGGTGACTGCCCGTTGTAGTTTTCAACACCTGATGAAATTAGTGTATTGTCCCTATTAAACCTACCACAATAAATGGTTCAAATTATGACTCTTAGTTGGGTGTGGTGTCACATGCCTGTAATCCCAATACTTGGAAGGCTGAGACAGGAGGATGGCAGGTTTGAGGCCAGCCTGAGCAATTTAGTAAGACCCTCAGCAATTTAGCAAGACCCTGTTTCAAATATAAAAGGGGCTGTGGTATAGCACAGGGGTAGAATGCCCCTTGATCCAGTTCCCAGTAACACACACACACACACACACACACACACACACACACACACACAATTATGACTGTTGTCTTTTACCTTTATTCACTTTTAGATTGTGATAATAGTGTTTGATTATGAAGTGGAAATTTACAAACCATATATATATATATATATATATATATATATATATATATATATATATATATATATTCTCCTAGCCTGGTTTTTAACCCTATGAGGCACTCAAGGTTTATAAACCCTATATGAGGAGAAATCACTAACATATTTAATGACATACCCATGGTTCCAGAATTTTTTTTTCTGTCTTTTCTTTAATACTAGGTTTTCTCTCGAAGAACATTTGGAGAAAAAAATGTCACTTATAAAACTATAAAGCTAGATATATATGATTATCTTTCTAGACAGACAGTATTTTGATGTGCTTACAGATATATGATGGTAGCCACTGATAAAGGATTTATTCAATTAACGTCAGATGTGTTGGATTCAACAGAATTAGCTAATGATCATTGAAGACTACATTAGAAAAGGGATATTAGTAATGATTTCCACACTCTCTTAAAAAGGAAAGGAACCAGAAAAAAATTTAAACTGCACAATTCAAAGATAAATTTTTGGCTATCATCCTACCACCAAAGAAAATCTTTAAAATAGTTCTACTACATTTGAACTAATGTTTTTGTTTGCTTATTTTTGGTTAATGATCATTTTTCCATATCTGAAGTTAGAAAATATCCCAATGGTATACTGTTGGTACAAAAAAGTACACAGAAAAAATCCTTAAGAATGCTACTCCTTAAAAAATTAAACAATGTAGAATTCATGAGAATATTGGATTCATATGCAATAAATTGAATGTTTTAAGTTTTTCAAATTTGGATAAAAATATTGAAATATTTGGCATTTAAATAGTTTATTAGTTTGTTTTTCAGGGTATAAACTCTACTTGGTAGGTAAAAAATACCTGTTTTGCTACCTAAACTGAACCTGCAATCCTCTATTTTCTGTATTGAAAAGTATGATTTAACTAACTTGTAATTCTTTTTTCTCTTCATTTTTCTTGCTCACCGATGTCATTGTGGTTGTCTCCACCCGTGAATTCGAAGGCAATAATTACATAAGTTCTCCTATGTATATTTAACACCAACTTTGATTAGTTATACATTATGAGATAAGAAGCTTTATGAATTTATAAAACACAGAAACAACACTCATCTCAAATGATATTCTATGTCCATTTTAACAGCTCAACACTCCCCGGAAATAAACTGAGAACACCTTGGTCAACGGCTCAGAAAATATAGTTTACAGTAATTCTTAGACAACCTTTTCAAATATAGACAGCATCTTAACATCTTTAAAAATGATACAATTTCTCCAAAATCTGCAAACTCACTAGACTTCTTTTAATGCTATAAAGCTCAGTAGAAGTAGGTAAAAGACAACTTTTTTCTCCCTTTGGCTAAAACTGGCTCTCAAATCTCCCTTTGAAAATAGTTAGTACATATCTTAAGAAACTAGACACTTGGAATATTGTTTCTTTTTAGTTTGAGTTTTACAGTATAACTCTAAAATCCTTTATGGGTATGGGTTTTGATTTGAATTCATGGTGTGAAACAAAATGGAGAAAGCCTGTGTGTCCTGTTTAAAGCAACAGAAATGCAGAACAGAGAATGACCTTGTTTCAGGGACATGAGGTTCCAGGTCGTATACTATGCCTGGTTATACACTGTACTTGGTGCAGGATACTACTTAGAACTGCTACACTGGCTCCATCAAAAAGATACATGGGCTTCCTCAAATTTGCTGGTCCTCAGGAGACTCATTTTACAGTTTAACAAACTTTGTATTATGGCTGTTTTTGATTTTCTTTTAATTTATCCATGTTTTTCTTTATGGTCAAGTTTCTCTTTCATATATGGGAACAGGAAAGAGCTGATTCAAACTCTAGCCCAGTTCATCCTATCTGTTGAACAGTAGGTTGGCAGTTAACTTCTAGTAGAAGCATGACAAAGACATCCACTGGTACACAGAATAGCCCGTCTGGTTAAAAAATATAACAGACACAATACTAGAAAATGCTGGTTTTGAAAATTTGCAGTGATAGCTGATAATATGGAAATGGTGGCAAATTGGTGAGAGTGGTAACCTGCAGGCTTTAATACTCTCGGGGAAAGTTATACAAATTCAGCTCCCAACACTCAAATATTTTCTCCTCATTCATGACTCCTAATCATCATCAGACCCAAGACAAACATGTCCTCACAACTATTATTGACATATTTCAAAAGATTTTTCTGTTTTTATATTAAAAGATAACTTGGTACCTAATCACAGTTAAGAGTCTCAATTAATGCTTATTCCATGAGAAGTAAGCTAGAAAACATAAGGTTGGTAATCATCTTTGGATATTAAAAAAGTCCTTGCATTCTTTGCTGAAGTTATCAGACCTTAGTTGGGTTACTGTTTTCCTAAAACATAAAATCAGAGGGAATGAGCTATGTGGCTAGAGATAAATTTGGTCACAGGGGTGTCTGAGTCACTGAGTTAGGGCAGTGTAAACATCAAACCAGTGTAAATGCTCCAGAAATGGGTTCTATATCAGAAAGGAGCTTCACTTTTAAAATGTTTCTCCAAAATACAACATAGTTTCCTAAAGCCTTTAGGATATAATCAGTAATAGGACACATTTTAGCTAAAATTATATGGTGTTCTTGGGCAAAAGGGATATGGAATTATTTAAAGCACTCTGTATACTAGTGGCACCAGATCAATTTGAAATTATAAAATGAATTATATAGATCTATGAATCCTAAACTAAGGAAAAAAGGAATTTCTAATAATAGGCTACATAGATTTTAGGGTCAGGTGTCAAGTTTTACTGAGAAAATATTTTTAGATCAAGTATTTATTTATATGTAGAATAATATTATAATTTGCTTGTCAGTTTTAAGTTCCATTTCTCTTGAAACAGTTATCTAGTAATTGCTATTCTTACAAGCATAGTTCTATAATTACAGGCACCATCATCTTCTGCATTATGCTATAGCTAACAAATAATGATCTTAATCCAGACCCTGAAAAACAAATACTCATTAGGTAATAGACAATGGTAGAGTCTTGGCATAACTAATTTAATTGTGTAACTGAAAAATAAAGAACTAAATGAGATATCATAGCAGAACAGCTTTAGCATTTTATAAAGGTCAAGCATTTCCTGTTATGAAAATACAGTGGGCATCACAATTTGAATCCAAAGAATAAATTAATATAATAATCACAATAGTTTACTGAATTTTGCTATCACAATTGTTACATTGTTTCCCCCCATTTTCCTTCCAGAATAAATAGATTGAATTTTCAATAATAGCTCTATATTCATGGCTCAGGGACTGAGATCATAAAAATCATTCCAGACAAAACACCACTGGTAGGAATACCCAATCCTGATCTTAGAAGCTGTCATGGTGTTGTAGAGGTCAGAGGAGCTGGGCAGTTAACTCTGAGAATCACAATGGGAACTCACATTATCAAAGCTTCTAAATATTTTTGACTTGTGGCACATTTCTAATCCATCCTAAGAACCTCATAAATAGACCTTCCCTTGGATTTTCTTATGTTTCAGATACTAGCCCAATACCAAATGAAGGTTGATAGGGATAGGTTGAAGGGGATAGGCAGGGAATTAGGTTTTATTCATGTTTATAACTTAACAAAGTAAATATATACAAAGTATGAAAAAAATAGATTTGGTTGTAAGAATTATATAGAAGAAACTATCCTATCAGGAAATCACATACTCAGAATAAAAAGATAAAATTTGAAGTATGTTGCCTTTTTTGTGGGTAAAATCAGCTGATATATTTAAATAACATTTTCATAGGAATGTCATATGTATATCAGAAACTAAGATTAAAAACTAATGCAATATTAGTTTATACAATAAGAATTGGCCAATGGAAAATATTTTCGCAATCATCTTTAGAAATAAAAGATAGCTTTCTGTGAAAAGATAAAGCAATTAACTATACTTCTAATGAGATAAGATACAACTTCATCCCTGCTCAATCCTCAGCTATAGCTTAACTATAGGTTTTTTTGCCTTAGGCAAAATAAAAAATATATTGTATAAAGAATGAGAATATCATTAATTTTTATGATTAATGATATGAAAATACAGAGTGACCACAGAATTGATCAATCATGATTCTGAAGTTGTTGCTCTACAAAGTGTCAGACCTGCATTTCTGCAATTGGTTTGAAGCCAGAGATGGGTGTGGGGTGGAGAGAAAAAATGTGGTTGAGAGTTACCCCTGCTTTTGTAAACTAAAAGAAAACCTGCTATTAATAGCCACTTTTTAAAAAAATATCACCGGCATGTCTTATCTTAAAAAATGTTTAAGGCAAAGTAGATATTTTGTCCATATTTTAAAGAGGAGGGGTTATTTAATAAGCAGCAACAGTTCTATTTCTTCTTGTGACTAATTTGTCAGCATTTGCTAAGAAAAATGAAATTTGAAGCTGAACACCACCCAAACCCACTCCTAAAATTTTGTTTGGAATGGAAACCTCTGGAGAGTCTCCTCATCCCAGCTGATAATGTCAGCCTCCAATTAGCTTGAGTGAAATTTGGCTAAGGGACTCTTCCAGACATCTGTAACAGATGCATTTAATTTCAGCTGTCCAAATGCCATATTCCCATACTTTTCATTTTTTCCCTCCAGGGCATTTCTCTTGTACTTTGTCTTTCAATGTCCTGTTCTTCTCTATTTGCCATTTATTAGGAACATATAAATGGCATTGATATATCATCTTTTCATCTTAGCAAAAATGAGTCAGTCACCCTTCATAACCTTATCAGCACTGTATCATTTGAGTGTAGTTTATTTGGTATATATAGTGATGCCATTCTTTAAAAACTACATGGAATTCTTCATTGCATATCAATTTTTAGGCTAATATGTTCTCCTCAGTGCAAATACAAATCACATCCTGTATAAGAAGTAATTCAATCTTTTGGAAAAATCATCTTTATACATTCTCCCTTTACAATCCTATTTCCTCTCCAATGTGACAAGGTACCATTTGCTCACATTTAAAACTCACTAATATTTCTTTCTTGTATTCTCTCTTATATGCTCAACTTATTTAAATTAAAAAAAGTTGAGCACCCATATGGTGGGATCACCTTTGAAGAGCTTTTTGTTTGGCAGAACCTCAAGAACAACTGGTCAGTTCTTTTGAACACTGTTGACTATTCTGGTTTCTTACAATAGATATTCTGGCAGGAAAAAGAGAGACACCATTGTGCATGGTCTACTCAACAACAATTTTGTGGTTTCTCATTGTTTGGGGAAGTAATATTTGGATGGGGTTCTTGATGGTCAGTTCCTGTGTAGGATCTAGCAGGCACATTTCTTCTCTGCTGGCTTCTCCCCACTTAACTTTCCAGAATTCCCACCATTGACAGTGTCAGGGACTTGCGTTTTCTCCACACACTGTTCCATTCGCTTCATTATTAAGTCCAGGAGGGTTTCCACAGATTTCTCTACATTCTGTCCAGTTGCTGCACTTGTTTCAAAATATGGTATGCTAGCATAGAAAAGATGACATATATATATATATATATATATTAGCTGTCAGATAAAATTGTATCATATATAGCATGAAGTTTTAAAGTGTATATACATAGTAGAATGGTTAGATCTATCTAATTAATGCACTATATCATACAGTTATCATTTTTATGTCAATATCTTCTCTCTTTGCATTTCCCAAGAACACAATCGATTGCTATGCATTATATTTGCTCTGCTGTACAATAGATTTCTTGAACTTATTTTACTCTTTAAAAAGCCAGGGGAGTAAATGTTAAAAGTTCTCACACAAGATGTTAATGGCAAGTATTTTTAAGAGTAAGCAATCGGGAAAGATACAACAAAATGTACAAATGAAGCATATATGCAAAAACATGGCTGGCAGACAGACTGTAAAAATTATGTTTTTGCTGGAAAGTTGGAAAATATCCTTGCTTTTTCTCAGTTAGTAAAAATTGGTGGGATGCTCTTTGGTATGGTTATGATCAGTTGTGTTTTTTTTTAATAAGAAAACTGCTGCAGGAGGTAGTTGGGAAGTTAAATCCAAGGCACTATTACTGTTTTTAAAAATGAAGAAGGGCCAGGCATGGTGGCACTCACCTGTGATCCCAGTACTTGGGAGGTTGTGACAGGAGGATCGCAGGTTTAAGTCCAACCTCAGCAACTTAGTGAGATTCTGTTTCAACTTAAAATAAAACAGGGCTGGAGGTGTAGCTCAGAGGTAGAGCATCCTTGGGTTCCATCCCCAGAAACACACACACACACACACACACACACACACACACACACGATATAATGAAATTGCTTTGAGTTTAAATTTAATGACAAATTCTGCAGTGGAAGTCCTTTAACAAGTCATGGGTGTGGTTCTAGGTCTTTTGTTTTTGTTTTGTTTTGTTGTTTTGTTTTTAGTTGTCATTCATGTTCAGCTGCATTCTCCTGTCCATGTCAGTACTATTCTTTAGACTTTCGTAGTTATTAATAGGGAATTGATATAGTGTTCAAAAACTCAAGACCAGATCTTAGACTACCTGGATTGAACATAGGCTCTACTTCCTACTAACTCTGTGTCATTCTATCAAGGTATTTAATGTGTGACTCAATCTTTCACATACAAAATAGGATAAGTCTAGTACCTCTGCATGGTTATGAGGAGTTCAGGAGTTCAACGAGTTACTCTAAGAACAGTTGTTAGCATAAAATAAGGACTCAGTAAATATTAGGTGCTATTACTATTAGGTAATTCGTTAAAATATCTCATATTCTTCTGGTAGATCTTTTTAAATTCACACGCTGTTCTCCATCCCCAGAAATCCTTCCAACATCATAGCTCCACTCCATTCACTGGGCAGCAGTGCCTGAGGTCAGATGATTCTCAGGGGGACTGACTCACCCATATTTGTCGGCTAGGTCCCGGGCTTGCCGTTCATTGACTTCCCTCTGGTCGGGCAGGTCTGCCTTGTTCCCAATTAATACTATGTCTGGATTTTCACAGTAAGCATTTGCTTGCAGTTGGCCTTAGAAAGAAAGCAGATGGAGGCAGCAAGTTGGTTATAAACATGTAATATCGAATGACTGCTCAGATTCCGAGTCTAATCCAATTGTTCATCTGCAGTTTGGTTGCTGACCAGTAATAATCAGCCAGGGAACTTGATCTTCTCAGCCATAGTTTCTTCATCTAGAAAGTGGAGGTCATGCCTCACAAATTGCTGACTGTGAGAATGAGAAATAATATATATGAAACACCTGTATCAAAACCAATCTATGTGCTTCTACATTCAGGGAAATGTCCTCTGAGTTCAGCACACTGCTTCAAATCATTCATTCCTCAGATATAAGTGAAGATTTAAAAAAAAACATGATTTTAAAGATATAAATGTGCTTGTTAGATTAAAAGGCTGCTAGATTTTCCTATCTTGATGCTCAGTGATAAGCTGTGAAATGGAACATTTTTGAATCACCATGAATACATGTAGAAGCAATATTAAAAGAGGCATCTTGTTTTTCTCTTTTCTCCTGGAAAACACTGTGTGTGTGTGTGTGTGTGTGTGTGTGTGTGTGTGTGTGTGTGTGTAACATACAGAGACAAAGAGACACAAAGAGAGAGAGAGACTAAGAAAAAATAAAGGAAGGAAGCAGGAAGGGGATAGGAGAGAGGGAGGTAAAAAAAAAAAAGGAAAGATAAAGCAATCTGTCCACCTATGTTTTTTAAGTCACAGAGGCTACATTAAAGTCTACCTGATAGCATGCTGTTTGTCAGCTTGCCAAAACTAGAGGACAAATGTAAAATCTTACCCTGTAACATCAATTCTGTGATTGTTAGAAATTAAAGTGTTAATTAGACATTGAAATTAATTCCCAACAATATCCTTCTGGAGACCTAAAAACGAGAGTCTTGTCTGCCTTGAAAAAGGACAAATAAACCATTCTCTGAAAGAATTTAATAATCTTATTATCTTCTGGTTTCCTCAGAATCTAATAATACCACCAAAATTTGGATAAGGAAATACAATATTAGAAGAAAATAAAGACAGATCCTAGGATAAACACTGATTTGAAAAGAACAATTAAAAAAAATCAGAATTTGTTCATATTTTTATCCATTTGTTGCAACTGTTACTGAACTAACTGAAAACAATTTTATGTATTAATTATTAATTATGTATTATATAATCTATTATTGACTTTATATATATAGTAAGTAGTAATAAGAAATTTACATGTTTTGAGCATGGATACAATGCCAGGCCTTCACCAAGGTGTACAACAATGCAATGGAAAAAAACAGAAAAATCTGCACTTTGATGGAGCCCACATTCTATTGGTGAAAAAAGTAAAAAAAAACATGAGTCAACACAAAAGTACACAAAACAATATCAGGTTGTGGCAGTGTCCAAAGAAACTGTGAGCTGCATTAAGGGGACAGAGTGATGGTGCTATGGATTGGATCCCGAATGCCCCCAAACCTCATGTGTTGGAGCCTGGTCTCCAATTCAACAAAGTTCAGAGGTGGGACATAGCCAGAGAAGGTTAGTCACTGGAGTTGTGGTCTTTAAGACCATATCTCTTCCTGGTCTCCTACTCTTTCTTTCTTTCTCTGCTTCCCAACTGCCAGGAGCTGAGATGCCATACTCAGCTGCCATGATGTTTTTGCCTTGGAGTCAGGAGATCCTATGCGAAACAAATAAACCTTTCCTCCTCTAAATTGTTCTCATCAAGTATTTTGGTCAAAGTGATAATAAAGTTGACTAACACAGATGATGTCATAGGCCAGGAAGGCCTTTCTTTAGATACAAATAAGTTTGAGACAAAATTTTGAGAAAGAAGGACATAGCACATGACTATAAATGAGAGAAGAGAATTCAAGACAGAGGCCATTGAAAGCACAAAGGCTCAAGGAAGGAGTGGACTTGGTGTCCTTCAGCTATTGTGCAGTGAGTGGGCACCTGCAAGAGTGAATGAGAGGCCACAGCTGAGCACAGTAGTCTTGGAAATAGCTGAACAGCTCCGGATTTTGTTTTAAGTGAAATGAGAAGTCACCAGAAATCTTTGAACGGAAGAATAAGATAATTCAGTTTTTTAAAAAATTCACTCTGGTCACAAATAGCCAAGGCAAAACCCGGAAATGACAAGAACAATACCAGCCTGTGATACAGTTGATCTGTCTTGCTAGCAAACTTCTTATTTATAAAATAAAAGTGAATGGGATATTTTCTTTAATGCTATAGCAATTAAAAAAAATTCTGACATTTCTCTTCTGAGTTTATATCAATCTGACTTCAAGGATTGATTAGGTAATATTTAAATTTTGCATTATATCTAAGTGGTCACAGAGGCTGATGATTTTTTTTTATATGAGGATTCCCCATATTTGAACTAATTTATTTTTAGTTTTGTTGGCTTGGGAGATGGAACCCAAGGGCATTCCATCTCTTAGTTATACCTCCAGCCATTTTTACTTTTTATTTGGTAAGAGGACTTGCTAAGTTACTACACCCTGGCCTAGAACCTGTGATCCTGCTGTCTTAGCTTCTCAAGTATGAACAATTTTTTAAATAGTAAATTCCACTATTAGCTGAATGATTGGCATGCTGTTCCTTATCATCACATGGCTTAACTTCTCTGTAGCAGTTTCGGGCTTGTATGACTCATTTGTCCCTGAACATTTTTGGTCCCATTACTGTGTTCAGAAAACACTGCTTATTTTTTTTTCCCTGTGCCCTATCCAGGTGAGAGATCATAGATGTGGTAGCTCACTTAGTTATAAGAAGCCCTTCCAGACTTAATAGATGAGTGGAATTAGTGGGCTTTTAATTAAAATAATGAAGACTTTAAATAGAGTTGGTTAGGAAGGTATATGGGCTTCCTCCAAGAAGAAGGTTAAAGGAAAATGTGATTCCAAGCTACCTTGGGTCACTACTGTGAGGGTGACCAGGAAACAGCAAACTTGTGGCTTTCCAAAGATAATCTACAGTGCCCAACCTGGCTGTATCTCACAAGACAAACAAGCAAACCAAGCAGTTGGATCTCAAGGCAACCAGTTGACATCATTCAGTGCCACTTACTCATCCAGTTTCTGACATTTAAGAAGCTCTGCTGATTGGTGAGGTCAAACATTAACAAGAAGCCCATGGCGTCTCTGAAAAATGCAGTGGTGAGGCTCCGGAACCTGCCAAAGAAGAACAGTGGGTGGTTCTGGGGGTTAGTTCATATACTTAGGATCATGGCACAAACAACACTGCCTCCCATTCAGATATGAAGTCTCCAAGGCTGGCCTTTTTGGATCCAATGAGAACGTGGACACAAAAGTATCAGAACAGCCAGGACAGGAGACTTAGTTGTAGATCTCTTTTTCCCTGTGGTACTGGGAATGCAGATGGCATTCTACCTCCAAGCCACACTTCCCAGCCCTAATTTACTTTTTGACTTTAAAACAGGATCTCTCTAAGTTGGTGGGGGTCTGCCTAAGTTGCTGATACTGCCCTTGAATTTGTGATATTCCTGTCTCAGCCTCCCAAGTACTGGAATTAAAAGCATGCACCATCATGCCCGGCTGGCTGTAGATATTTTTAAGGATCATTTTCTGGCTTTATGATCTTATGGCACTAATGTGCACAGACTTTGTAACATTCAACCACACCCTTGCTTACGCAGCCTCTTGGAATCTTTTTCTTTTTGGCTCATGGGCATCTGGTGGTCCACATTTAAAATGAAAGGCACTTTATAGTGGGGACTTTAATTTGTACTTTCCAATCTTTTTTGTCTCTACTCAGAAAACTTGGCACGAAGTAGCCTGAGAATGAATTCTTGTGATCAGAGGAAGAAAACCAGAGCTTGTTAACAGCTAGAACCAGAATTCTTTTGTGGGAAAAAAAAATGTTGGTAAGCAAATTCTTTTAGAATTATTCTTTTTTTTTTTTTTTTTTTTTTTTTTTTGCAGTACTGGGGATCAACCCAGGGGCATTCTAACTTCAAGCTACCCACCCCCAGTCCTATTTTTTCTTCTTTATTTTAAAATAGGGTCTCATTAAGTTGTGGAGGGCCTCACTAAGTAGTAGTTGTGGAGGGCCTCACTAAGTAGCTCACTAAGAATGTGCCGCCACGCTCAGCTTAGAAGTATTCTTTGGAGTAAAACTTAACTTCAGCCAGAATTCTGTTCTCGTGAGAGGAAGAAGATGGTTAAAGCAGAATGGAGAGAATGTTGGGACAAAAGAGAGACTCTGTAGTTAAAGAAAGAGAACACTCATTTTTAGTGAAGGGTGTTGATGATAATCTTCTTTCCTCTGCAATATAAAACTCTCCTGCCTCTTTTCCCACATAGACATTGGATATGGGGAAGTGGGTTACCACATGTAGAGATCAGAGAGGGTTCTGAATTTGACAATGGGCTTTTAGAAAGGCAGGGCACTTTGAAATTGAGAAGTATATCATTTCCTATTCTAAATGTCCTCCTTTTTGCCCCCTATTTTAGTCTATTTTTGAAGATCCTTCCTTTTGGCTATCTCAAGGGTTCTACTTTTGACACCTCTTATTTTAGAAGCATTTGTTAGATAATTGCATTTACTATTGGGCTCAATTTTAGCTTAGACATTGTGTACAGACTTTGTAACATTCACACATATAGATCTTTCCTGCCTTTCATATTGTGTGTCTCAAGAATTGGATATTTCTACTGAAAGAAAACTCAGGTATGTCCTGTCATAAGCCCCAAACCAAACTGGCCCCTCCTCTGGATTTTTTTTTTCTGTCAGTGACACTCTCCTCTCTCTGGAAACCACAGCCTCTTTTTCCTGTACCTGCTGTTTACAATCAACACATATCTCTTGACCTGAACATTTTTTTTTTACATCTACCCTGTTATTACTCTGGTTTCAGACCCATTATCTTGTGCCTGGATAAATTCAACAGCCTACTGGGTTTCCCAATTCAGGACACCCACCTCAGTTTTCTTCCTATTGATTGCATTAATTCTCTACTAACAACTCTGTATGATTATGCATGATAGCTCTTAAGGTAATACCTAAATCCCTTAATAAGCTGTCAAGACTCTGCCAAAATGGATCTCTGCTCATTGATTCAGCTTCATCTCTTGATTAACCACAGGCATGCTGATCTTCTCGTAGTTCTGAGAAAGTTCATGCTCCTCCCCTGGGCTCACACACATGCTGGTATTTCGGTGGGAAGCCTCACATTCTTCCTGCCCCCTTCTCTTCCTTGAGCCTGGATAACACTCACTCATACATTGTGTATGAGTGTAAGAATAAGGGTGGCAGAGGAATCAGCACTTCCCGGGGAGCTGTCCCAGCACCTGCACCTGGGTGATGGCCTCCTGGTGGGCAGACTTGAAACCCTTTGCTGTCCTGTCACTGTTCTTAGGCCCTACTGCAATTGTTCACTCATGCAACCTTTACCTTTGTAAGCTCCAAAAGGAAAGGGGCTATGTTGCTTTTTACTTTGCTACTCATTATATTTTCATGGCCCAGAACATGATATTCATTTTAAAATTCTTTGTGAAATTAAAGAGAGTAAGAGAAAAAAAGAAAGAAATTATAGTTAAAAGTTATAAAATTGTTAAAGATTTAAAATGATTTCACTGGGGGATGATGCCTTTGATACCAAAGTAGGGGGAAAGAGATCATTTAACCCCTGCTTATTTCCAAAGTAAGATTTCTTTTACAGAGTATTATCATGGTGTAAAAATGTTGAGCACAAGTGAGGAGGTAGAAAGGAAACAGGCAGATAGGGAAAAGGCCT
The DNA here is from genome assembly GCF_963383645.1 of Muscardinus avellanarius. Taxonomy (NCBI): domain Eukaryota; kingdom Metazoa; phylum Chordata; class Mammalia; order Rodentia; family Gliridae; genus Muscardinus; species Muscardinus avellanarius. The sequence continues at coordinate 20,847,527 of NC_137803.1, forward strand.
TGGTAGAAAAAAGTTAATTTTCTGAGTTTCCTGAGGGGTGACAAATGCCTGAAACTCCAAAGGCTCAGAGATAAGGACAGAGCTTCACAAAGCCATCCTGAATTTCCTAATCAACAAACCCACCGAGCAAGTCTGGCATTCCTGAAAGGAGACCCTTCAAAGGACTTGCAAATGCCCTATGCAAATTCTCCTTGGAATCCCAAAAGTCACCCTAACCAAAAATGGACTTGCAAGCGGTCAGGCCTTGGCCAGTCGGATGGCAAAGGGGGGACTTTCCCTCTCGGGACCCCATCCCCTTTTGGGGAGCTGCTCTCTCTCTTGCAGGTCATGTTGGTCCTGTGAGAAGGCAGAGTGCATCTGAGGGCACGTGGCTTGGGCGACTCTCGAGTAGTGACCTGAAGGCCTCTGCTGGACATCATGGCTGGCCAGGCCCCTAGGGGTGACCTGTACCTCTTTTCTGGCAGATTGCGTGGACTCTGGGAGAAAGTAGTCTGTAATTGACGGCACTTGGCTCGGGCGACACTCGGGTAGTGACCCTGAAGGCAGCTACTGGACAACAGAGACCCGACAGCCCCTTTGGGGTGTTTGGCCACTTTTCTCTATTCCCTTCTGGCAGATCGCACGGACTCTGGAAGAAAACAGCCTGCACCTGAAGGCAATTCGGCTTGGGCTACTCTCAAGTATTGTCCTGAAGGCAGCTGCTGGACCCAGAGTTCCAGCCCCTTTGGGGGTGTTCAGCCACCTTTCCCCATTCCCTGCTGCTTCCAATAAACCTTTTACTCCCCTTCCTGAGGTTGCGAGTGTCATTCTTCGCTCACCGTACACAAGAACTCTCTGGGTTTTCTCTCAAGAAACCCCCGTTTCACAAGTATCAGAATACTTGCTCATTGTTTCTTGGGAATTTGCTTCTACCATTTCCTGGGGGCTCACGAAGTTCTAGTGCTTTTATTGAATGGTTCTTTTTCTTGGAAGACTAGCAATACCCACAGAATTGTCTCCTGCTCAACCATAATAGTGATATGGCCAATAAAACTGTTCTTTGTTCTCTTGGTGTGTGTGTGTGTGTGTGTGTGCGTATGTGTGTGTGTGTGTGTGTGTGTGTTTGATATATATATATACACATATATATATATATATATATATATATATATAGAGAGAGAGAGAGAGAGAGAGAGAGAGAGAGAGCGAGCGATTGACTGAGGACAAGACTGTATGCTATTCCCCCCTCACTGCCCACAGCACATAACAGACACACTGTTGTGGCGACCTCATAGGGTCAAACACATTCACATTTTCATTCATAGCAACACAGAACACTCTTCAGGCTCATATCTTGTACTGTTCCTCCCAATGTTCTTGCTACCTCTTTTTCTTTCCAAGGAGAAAAGTTTGGTTTCTAGGTTCACATCCCGTGCCTGCCCCTCTTCCCATCCTGAGCAAGGAAGACTAAGACCACATAAAGAACCAGATCCTAGAGTCAGCCACCTTATTATTCCTTTAAGATTACAGGAGAATTATGCATTTTCCCTCTTTCCATGATGTGACTTTATCAGTCACCACTCTCTTACTTGGATTGTACCGCCAGATGTCCTGAGGCACAGAGCTGAGGTGTGAGACATTGTTTATCTTGTTGCTTAGCTACAACTTATACGTATAGAATGCAAAATTCAAGGGATAAATAACCCAAGTGTTATCAAGACTGTCCCTAGTCTTCCCCATTTCCCTCCTGGCACAGCTGTCCTAAGGGGACAGATGAGAGAAGTCTGTCATTATGCTAGGCTGACATGCCGTGTGCTGAGACATATGGGAAGCACATTTTTTCATATTACTTCTTCACAAATGAATTAAATTGGTCTATAAAACATACATCTTTGTGACAACAAAACTGACACATGATCAGAGACTCTTGTGAGGAATGACTTTGGAGGAACCAGCAGCGTTGAAGGGTGTGTGTAAATGGGATTCACAGTCAAAAAAGCTAACAGAGAGGGCCCCCACCTCTCCTGGCATTCACACTTACTAAAAGTGAGAACACTTTGGATGCATTTCAAAACTGGAAGTGTTTACAAGCACAGGCATCCTAAGACATATGATGCAGAACTTGGAGGTATGTACCTTCTAAATAGCTTTGCTGACAATCTATTGCCATTTTTAAATTTTAATCTGGTATTGAAAGGCTTCACTGGCTTTGGATTTTTGAAACATTGGATCCCCCCCACCCCAAAAAAAAAAACCAAATATAGTTTCATTGCATAATGGAATATAATACCTCCAGCACTAAGCAACCAACACTGTGGGGTACTGATGACCAATTATCTTGGATACTGCACCAGGAATGATACTGAAAAGAATAGCAAGTTCTCTGCCTTTGCAAAGCTCTGAATTTTGTTGGGATGAGAAGGCCACAAGTGAACCAATCAAGAACAGTTTCCAGCTGAAGGAAAACATCATGGTAAAAATTTGAGAGGGCTAGTTGGGTGTGGTTGGCAAATACCTGTAATTCCAGTACTTGGGAGTCTAAAACAGGAGGATTGCAGGTTTGATGCCAGCCTCAACAATGTAGCAGGGCCCTCAGAAACTTTGTTAGACCCTATTTCAACATCAAACATTTTTAAAAAGGTCTAGGGGTGTAGCTCAGAGGTAGAATACCCCTGGGTTCAATATCCAGTGCACCCCTCAAAATATTTTTTAAATGTGGGAGTACAAAAGTTAGTCCCCTGGAATGGGACAAAGAGGCTGGGCTGTGCAGAAGAATAGAAAGAGACAAGGAAGGTCTGAATGCCCTTCCTTCAACACCCTCTTTGAGTAGCACTTATAACAATGTTAATTTCTCATCTTCACTTCAATTTGGAGGTTTTAGGAAATCCAGTGACAGACTTGAATTCAACTTCTGCGTCTACATGAAGACACAATGCTAGTTATCGCTAAATAGCTGTGGGTAACCATTTATTTTTATTTCTCTATACAAATGTCCATTTTGAGACCAGAGGAGTTGCATATGGTTTGCTTTTCAAATTCACATGCAGCATTGATTTTCAGTGAGTCTTTCTAAGCTACATGTTGCTACAAAAAGGCATTCTCTCACCTCTCTTGGCCAGCAGTGTCCCACAGCTGCAAATGCACCTTAAATGTTTTCCCTGAAGACCCATTTGGACCTTGTGTGTTGTAAACCTGAAAGAGACAGTTCTCTTTAGTTCAAATTGCTTTGGACCTCGTCAACACTCTAATTTCTCTGAGTTCACTCAGTATGTTTTTTCTTGATTACTATAATCAAAGTTCATAGTGCAGAATAAATATTTGTTCCATTTCCCCCAGAAATATCACATGTATCTCACTTTTAAATGTCAAGCACAAATATGATTTTCAACACAGTGTAGGCATATTGCAAACTTAAGTTAGACACCTTCTGTCTCATTTCTTCATAGAGGGAGCAAACATCATATTTAGGGTGCGAGTCATAGGTTAAAAAACTAACACATTTACCTATCTGAGACTAATTGTGTTATCTGCAAATTAAGACCCATAATTCCTTCCTAATAAACAGAGTTACTGTAATATTAAATAAAATAATAGATAGGAAAGCATTTTAAAAACAGTAAAGTGGGTATTTTTTATCAATAATTGAATTTTTTATAGTGAAATAGACTTTCAAAATGACTTAGCTATGAAATATTCACAGAATTTCTCTGTAAGTTGACACAGGATATTTCAATTCTTCCTTTACTAGTCTTTTAGATAAATTCAATATGTTAATGGAAATACTTTAAAGGGAAAATCTGGCAACAACTGATACCAAGATCATTGTGGACACTGGGGAGGAAGGAACCCAGGACAAGCTGGAGGTACTGGAAACAAGTTTGCTAGAACTACTCTACAACATATTGACTTTCAGATAAGGTACAGAGCCTGATACAGCTTCTCAGGCAGTGGCCTTCCACCAACCATTCCCTTTGTTTTCTTTCCCAATTCTCAAGGAATGAGTAGATTTGTGACATCAATTGGAAGCTACAACCATCTTAGCAGTCAAGAATATCTTGGGTGGCAATAAATCTGGCTAAGCTTATGTGCCTATGCTGCATGTCTCACATGTCACAATATCCTTATTCCTGTCATTAGCGTCTAGCATAGGAGAAGGAAGTGGTTGCGATTCGCACTTAAACTCTCCTATCTTGGAAAATAGCATGGATTGGTCTCACATTCTGTTCATAATTTGCCAGTGATTGATAGCTGAGGCTACACATAAATAAAAATGCATCAAGAATTTACAAATCTCATGTTCCAGTTATTTGCCAATCACACTTTTAACCTCTTTGTTATGAAAAAGTAAATTTATGCTGGTCTGATTAAGGAATTTAATTCAGATCAAATAGTTTATTTTTGTTAAGATCCTGGATAACTGGAATTTTGAAAAGATTCCTTATGAATTCATTTAAAAACACTCTAAAAAAATCTAAAAATATTTTAGTTGCCTTATACTTTTGGAGGCAAGAGATAGGTGTCAGTTGATTTTTTTAGCCAAATGTTATTTATAGTCAGGAAAGTAGTAAATAATGTTTTAAAGGTAGGTTCTAAGTTTCATGTAATAAAAGAGAGCTACTTTGCCATGCAATAAACATAGCTTCTTAGTTCTTATTTTATATAGGGTATAAGTAACAAGATTAACTGTACGGTTGAAAACTTACCACACGTTTTTCCCGAAAATCTATTCCTACTGTTGTGATAAATTTGGGGTTGAATTTATTATCCGTGTATCTATAAAGAAATGTGGTCTTCCCCACCCCTGAGTCTCCAAGGGCTAGAAGTTTAATCAGATAATCATAGTCCCCATCGGTCATAGTGATGGTCTTGGTGGGCCTGTGTAGGAGAAAAAGAACACATATTTTATGATTAAAATTGATTTTTTGCCTCTTATCAAGATACGACATAAATTTAATTTTCAAGGTTAACAAAGTCAAATGCCTCATTTCTGCCAAATTATGAATTAACTGGATCAAAACAGCTTCAGGGTTGAGGGCACAGATATCATTTCAATCTTGTAACATCATATCACTTAATAAAATATTCAATATAGCCCCTGCCACAGCAATAGCAAAACTTGAACCAAAAAGTCATAGACTTTTATTTTAAAATCAGTGCTCTTTGGGATTAGGAGGCTGGTGCTAGGAAAAGGAGAAAATTGCAGGAACAGAAATCTCAAAGGACAGTGATGCCGGAGTACTTGAGAGAGACTGCAATTATGTATGAATAATGGATACAAACAGCCTAGGGATATATATTAATTACATCTAATCATTCAAGAGGAGCTTTCTACTCTGTATAATATTGTATAATTTTTATACAAAATATTCATTTCAGTGCTAAAAATTTAACAACAGGCATAACAACCTTTAAAAGCATTACCTTTGAAATAATTTCAAAAGCAGTATCTAGAAATCAGCTGTTTTAGCTGGATGTAGTGGTACACGCCAGTAATCCCAGTTACCTGGGAGGCTGAAACAGGAGGATCTCAGGTCCAAGGCTGTCCTCAAGAACTGAGTCCCTTCACAACATAGTGAGACTCTTTTTCAAAATAAAAGACAGATTAAGGCTGGAGGTGCAGTTCAGCGTTAGAACATCCCTGTATTTAAAAACCCAAAATGGGAAGGAAAAAAGGAAGAAAGAGAAGAAAGGAATAATCTCTTTTGAAACGTAGAGGTTCTGCTCTACAATGGCAAATCTTTCTTCTGTCCCTGGCTGGAGAGCAGTGTATTTTCCAGCCTTTAGAAAGAAGAGGAGCTACTAAAATTATAGTTATGGTAATTTTGTGAATATCACGGTGTCTTCTGCCTCCGCTGTATTTACTCTATTGTTACAAAGACAGTGAGAAGAAGCTGAAAGCTAAAGCCAACTGAGCTTGCACTGGTTATACCAAGGGGACCAGGAAAAGCATGTGGAAGACATCCCACCATCAGGTATTGAATACTTGAAGTTTCCACTATTTAGTTTAGGAAAGTAATTGACTATTTGGTGCCAGTTTCTGATTGATGCGTTATAGAAAGGAGTTTTTTCAAAGCCTATGTAGAAGAAGGTCTATGAGGACTTTTCTAGAGTGAAAAAATTGTTCTCATTCTTACATGAAAAAGAATACCTTCCCACCTAAGAAGATCCAGAAAACATTTTATTCCTTAGAAGTTCTAACATGGTTAAAATATAATTTCAAAAACAACTTTGAAACACTACATAAATTACAATGCACTAATAAAAATTAAAAAACCCACTAGATTGTTTTAATAATTCTTTACATGTAAGAAAATGATGTATATAATGTACATATGCATGCATTTAAGCTGCAATATTTTTACTCCACCACTTTCAAAAATTGATGAAGAAAATAAGACATATATTAAATAATTCAGAATTATTAAATATTATGAATAATTTGTAATCATTTTACATTTGAAATTTTTTAAATGAGAGCCATACTGCTGCTGCATCCTACTAAATTTATTATGAATGTGTCTTTATTTGATGAGTGAATTCTTTTTTTAAAAATTCTTTATTTTGAAACAGTGTCTCACTGAGTTGCTAAGGGCGTCACTAAATAGCTGAGGCTGTCTGCGAACCCTGATCCTTCTGTCTCAGCCTTCCAAAGGCTGGGATTACAAGCATGCCACCATGCCTGGCTGAGAGAATGCTTTTTGATGTAGGCTCTTTTGATAGCTCCCAATACATAATTTGGCCCTTACATTTTCTTTCCCTATAATTTGCTTTCTTTAGTTGGTACGATTCTCAGGATGGATTTTTGCTGAATATGAATGCTCTCTTTAAAAAAAAAAAATCTAAGCATGATCGTTTCCTAAGAAAAGATGCATAGCAATCATCAACAACTAGCCTCCCTTAATAAAAGAATATAGATACTGCAAATATACTGGTGACAATATTATTTAAAAATGTATGTATGTCTTGGGTGACTGCCTAAATGTGATTAGTTCTAAGTTTGGATGGCTTTAAATTAGTTCTAAGTTTGGATGGCTCCTTTCTATAATGCATGAATCAGAAACTGGTACCAAATAGTCAATTTCTTTCCTAAACTAAATAGTGGAAACTTCAAGTATTCAATACCTGATGGTGGGATGTCTTCCACATGCTTTCCCTGGTCCCCTTGGTTCGAAGTTTGGATTAGTTCTAAGTTTAGATGTTTGGATGGCAACCTCTTCTGGTTGAAGGTGTTGCTGCTCCCAGTCTTTAAGCCAAATGGGTTGCAAAAGGAGCTTTCTGCCAAAGTAGCATGATGTTCCCTGTTGAAAGCCCGTCATTGCCAGGCATAGTGGCACTTGTCTAAGATCCCATCACTTGGGAGGCTGAAGCAGGAGGATCACATGCTCGAGGGCAGCTTCAACAATTTAATGAGACCCTCAGACACTTAGTGAGCCCCGACTCAAAATTAAAATTTAAAAAGCTGGGGGTGTACCTTGGAGGTCGAATGTCCCTGGATTCAATCCCCAGTGTGAAAGAAAGAAAGAAAGAAAGAAAGAAAGAAAGAAAGAAAGAAAGAAAGAAAGAAAGAAAGAGAGAGAAAGAAGGAAAGGAAGGAAGGAAGGAAGGAAGGAAGGAAAAGAAAGAAAGAAAGAAAAAAGAAAGAGAAAGAAAGAGAGAAAGGAAGGAAGGAAGCAGGCAGAAGAGGAAGAGGAGGAGAAGGGAAGGAAGGAAGGACAGACAGACAGAAAGAAAGATGAAAGAAGTAAAGAAAGTTTTAGCATTGCTGTTGCTTTACCGTCTCTCTACACTTTAAAACTTGCTGTGTTAAACTGTTCTTAGGGGTGACAACATTTGGCTTTTTACTAGTAGAACTGGGCCAAACTGTTAATTCTCTTGGGAAGAGAAAAGCATTTACATTTGTTCTAAGATAAAGTAACTAAAGCCAAATCTTTCCTAGGCACAAGCCTTAATTATGGGGGTAAACTTGAAGCCACCGGCTGCTGAAACAGGAGATAAAGTTGGAGGCTACTGTGGTTCCATGGAAAGGAAGAAGTATGTAGTCATAAGGAGATACTAGCCTACTTCAAATTATGTTTTACTTAATGATTTTGTTTTGTATGGTTATTATTTTGGGGGGAATGATAGTCTCATGAAAGCCTACACTTTTAGCAAATGTAGTGAAATATAGTTTTAAGCCAAAAGATGAAAAAATAGAAAAAATGTGATTCCAATTTTAGCTTCTGTCATGGGATGGAGATACTTAAAACTAAGGATGCAAGAAAACAATGTAATTTTGCAAGATAGGATCTATGTGATAATGAGTCAAATCATTATTTTACTTTGGATTCAAACAAAGCAGCGACCTTCATTAACTTCAGTCTTCCCATAAAACTTAACAGAGGAAGAGAAACTTGGAATTTACCTTATATTAAAGGGAACGATTAGAAGGGAAGGGATAGATACAGGACTATTGCATGGGAGATTACTTTCCACTTTTAGAATGAGATGATTAATCACTTTCCAACTACATGACCTACCATATGTTTTTGATTGGTAGTTGTAATATCCTCTGTTATTTGTACATGAACCTGCCTATGGTGATACTGAGCCCAAAACCCCATCAAAATCTAATCCACCACAGAGGGCAATGCAGTATAACATGGATCAATTTCACTATGGCTCACATTGTCATATATATATAGTGGTGGGGATTTGATGGCAATTAACATAAATACCACCCAAATGAATGAAAACCTTGGTACTATCAAAAGCTATATAGGCATATATAAAATTTATAACATATATTTTTTGTATTTTGTTTGGTTCCTCTTTATATTACTACATGGTTTTCTGAGTCTGAAAATCAAATGACCTTGACATTCTATCCTTGGCATGGCAAATACAGCAAGAGAAAGAAAAATAAAAGCCTTGGAAAGATTTTCTTTTCTAAAAACTGGGCTAAAAATGATCTGGAAAGGATGGTAAAGTAGACAAATTTAACAGTCTTGTATACTTTTTCAATGGCCTTGTCAGTTTAAAGTTCTCTGGATTTAAAATAGAATAAAAAGTAGAATATTGCAGTATTTCAGGGAGCATGCCTGACTCCCAGTCTTATCACCGTGTCATAGCTATATCCCAGAGTCAGGAGCTCTGTGAGGTAGATAGAAAAACTAAAGTACCAGATCCAGAGCCTTCCATAGGGTGGCCAGGGGCTGGGAAGAAAAGGAGAAAACTGAGATATGTCATATCTGTGAGACTCGGTTGATTAAGACTCTTGCAATGAGGAGAAAACCTAAGTAATCTCATGTTCCAGAGTTTAAATTCTTAGAGAAGTTACATTTAGAGAAGACATGTGACTTGTTAGAGTGATGACAGTTTTCTAACTGAAGAAATTCCATGCCTTGTTCATTATAACTTGAAATGAAAAAGATGTTTGAGAAGAAGGCAGAACTATTATCATTTTATAGGGAAGAAATTTTATCTTCAATATGGCTAGGAACATAATCTTGATTGCTAGAATATTTCAAATGAGGTTACCCATGGATTCTCTCTTCTGCAGTCATGACTTATTTCTGCTATTTTTTATTTGGAAAGGAGAGGCATAGTGAGGATTGAACCACCAAGGGCATTCTACCCCTGAGCTATACTTCCAGCTTGTTTTATTACTTATTTTGAAATAGAGTCTTGCTAAGTTGCTGAAGACGAACCTGCAATTCTCCTGTCTCAGCCTCCCAAATACTGGTATTACAGGCATATACCATCACACTTGGCTCCATCTCTGCTATTCTTATTCACCATAAATTCCATTAGTGCAAACTTGATCTTCTTTGTCTGTTTCTAATTTCACACAGTCCAACACAGTGGCTGCCATACAGAAGGAGTTCAATACATATTTTGGGGGCATATAAATATATTTAAATTCCTCCAAGCCATGAACATTTTATGATAAATAAAACTAACTTTTTAACTTAGCAGTTGACACAAATGTCCATCCAAATTTAGTACTTGGATTCTTCTCCCTCAACTGTGAGGTGAATGTTTACATTAAATGTTTACATTAAATGATTATTATGGTACTTTCCAGATATGGCTCCCTGAGCTCACTTTTCTATTTTAAGTTGTACAAAAGTACAAATACCTTCTTGAAATAGAATATATCTTTATAGGTACAGTTTCACAGAACCTTGGAAAATAATAGGCACAGAGGATGGCAATTCTTGAAAATGATATTTGTTCTGGCAGAACAGAGAAAATTGTCACTTGAATAGTCAAGGCTCAGAGAACAGATATTCTCAATGAAAGCATCCATTCATTTATCTAATGCACTTTCCCTGGCACTTCTTATTTACCTTGCTTTCAGGATACACACCTTGCTCTCTTGTAGGGACCTCTGCAAATGCTACAGTGATGTATCAGTAACTACTGTACAAATGGAATTACCCATGCTGACTTTGTTGTTCCATGCTAGTTCACTGAAGGACATTCTCAAGAATGCCATAATAAACTATGAATTTGTGACTTTAATGTATTAAATTAATAAAAACTAACTCAGTTGAGGCTCTAAATAAGAATCAAAAGGAGGTTCCTGGATAAAGAGAAGGACACAATAAATAAAATACAATCCTTAGTAGAAAACATTATTGGCAGACTAGATCACATAGAAAATAAAGTCTAATTCTAAGAAGATAATTCATTCAAAGCTGATCTGTGAGATAGAGAAAACAAGACAACATAACCAGAATATTCAACACACTTGGGATGATACAAAATGACCAAACTTATGGATAATAGGCACTGAAGAAGATCTAAAAGCACAAAGCAAGAGCATTAGAATTTTCTTCAGAAAAATATCAAAGACTTCCTCCAAAATGAAAACAGAGATGGGCATCACATACAGGAGACATTCAGAACCTCAATAAGACAAGATCAAAGAACTTCTCCACACCATTTAATAATTAAAGTGACTAACATAGAGGTCAAAAAAAGAATTTTTTTGTGGTATTGGGAGTGGAACCCAGAGTCTTTCTACCTCTAGGCTATACTCCCAGACCTATTTTATATTTTATTTGGAAAAGGGGTCTCACTAAGTTGCTGAGAGCCTCACTAGGTAGCCGAAGCTGGCTTAGAACCTGTGTGATCCTCCTGTCTCAGCCTCCCAAGCAAGGAAATTATAAATGTGCATGACCACGCCCAGCTCTCAAAAAAAGAATTTTAAACATACATTTGAAGGTTTAAAATAGTCATCTTAGTGATATCGCTTTGCATTCAGTGTGAACCATTTCAAGAACATGAAGCTGTCAAGCATAAGAGGGGCAGATGTGTATTATTTCTTCATTAATCTTTATTTAATTGGCTGTGTTGGGCTGTAGTAGGTACATTTTGACTTGTGATACTCTCATAGCAGGTGCTTCATTGACTGAATGATAGCCTGAAAGCATTTCCATTAAGTAAACTTGAAATATTATTTCACATAACCACACTTACGTCCAGAAAGTTAGGATTAAATTATCAATGGCTGAACTAATCTAGACCTGTAGCTTATGCATCAATGAAACAGAAAGGCATATTTCTGGTAGAAAGGAAACATTTTTCTTTAAATTTCTTTAGTGTTTTCTATAGCATTTTTTCTGTTATAAAGGTCTGTTAAAGTTAGTTTTAATTCTTCATAAAGGCCATTTACAATGAATATATGAGGGCTTATATGGAAGATGTAGACTAAATGGTAAATATAAGTCAATGTCAACTTAACTGAACTACTTTTTCTTAATCTGACAGTGGTCAATGTGTCTACTGAAATAATAAAATCTATATTTAATAAATAAAAGGATCTATCTTATTTTACCTATAATCAAGGATTCTCATGTATGAAATGAACTAAGAATTTACTGAGCTCTAAAGTTCAACTTATTTACCCTAGAAGTGTAGAAATTTCAACAGTGGCTTTAAATTAATGTATCTCCATTGACATGTTATTATTCTCACACATGAACCTCATTTCTAAACCATTCTCCAAAAATAATTCTCCAAATTCTTTTTTCACTAACGTAACATTTTTAATTTTATTTAGTTTTACAGTATCTTTTGAAATTATATAAATTTATTTTTTCTTTTTATTATGAAAAATTTCAAATGTATACAAAAGTTGAGAGAATATGAGGATATAACATACCTCTGTACAACTATCACCAAACTTCTAAATCGTCAAGACATAGTCAATCTTATTTCTTCTACTTAAAAAAAATACTCCATCAGACATTTTCAAAAAGAAGGTACTAGGTATCATAACATTTTCTCATAAATAATTCAATATATATCTGTAAAACAAGACCTCTTCACCTTTTTTGTCATTGTGTGTGTCTATAGATGAAACTATCAAACATTTGGCTTTTTGAGAATCTGATAGGATGGAAAATCACATATTGACACTATTTTAATGTAAATTTTACTTTAAATGATCAAAGTCAAGCATATTTTACTATGCAATTTTCTTGTGAATTAAAGGCCCATATCTCTTGCCCATTTAAAAACATGGTTCTATTTTTCTATGTTTAGAAGCTCTTTGTATAATAGGACCTAAAAAATTATTATTTAAGATACAAATATTTTCTCCTTTGCCTCTTTACTTGTTTGCATTCCATGCAAAAGACCTTTGTTGTTACTGCTATTAGTTTGGGGATAAGGAATCAAATTTTTTCATGCTAAGTGTTTCCCATCTCAGGATGTAGAGGAATTTACTGGTCGTCCTCTAGCACTCATATAGCTCCAATTTTACATTTAAATCTCTAACTCACCTGGAACTTATTATGATATATATTATAAAGAATTGACCCAAATTTATCTTTTTATAGCTGTTACAATAAAGCATTTTAATAAATGTATTTCATCACTGATTTGAGATGCCATCCCTATTCTATTAATTTTCACATGCAGTATTGTCTACTTTTGGATTTTTCTCTTTTTTCCACTATTCTAGTCACACAGCACTGTTTGCTACCTGACAGGTTATCCCCTTCTCATTGTTCTTTTTTGACATATTATATTAAAATTTCCATCTAAAAATATAATACATGCAATCATCTTCTGTTGTAACTTTAATTACATTAGGGTTTTTTCTCCATTAGGTTTTGGATAATTTCACCAAGTTTATATCTAAATATTTCTTTTGCTTTTGCAACATTAGGCTCAGGCTGTAATCTGCTGCTTGTTATTGTTTATATACAGATTATTTGTAGTTTCAGCCTGTAGTCCGTGCCTCTGCACTCTCCACCCTAGAGCTCAGGCCTACAGAATGGGAGAAGATCTTTACCAGCCACCACTCTGATAGAAGGCTAATATCCAGAATATACAAAGAGCTCAAAAGACTCTGCACTAGTAAAACAAATAACCCAATCAAGAAATGGGCAACTGAACTAAATAGACACTTTACAAAATAAGAGATACAAATGGCCAATAGATACATGAAAAGATGTTCAACATCATTAGCCATCAAGGAGATGCAAATCAAAGCTATGAGATTCCATCTAACCCCAATGAAACTACACAGAACCCAGGACTTGCACAGAACTCATTAACAGTGAATCCCAATGCCCTGACACCTAAATGCAAAGCTATCAGAGGTGAGAGAGTGGGTTCAGAAGCTGACAATAGGGTACAGAGCAAATAAGAGCCATTGGGAAATACTCCAGAAACTACCATAGCAATCAGATATTCATATCAATAGATGGACACTTTCTGAGAAAAGCATAAGAACAAAGGTCTAGTATCCCTGAAACTCACATGTACCCATGGATAGGAAGCAAATTTCTAGTCGATGAATACTTAAAACATTGTTTATGTGAAAAGTCCCAAATCTCAAGGTTAGATAATTCCATACAGGGTTTGGGCTTCTGATGAGCAAATGGTCAGAGGAAATAAAACTGCTGTGCTCTTCAAAGTTTCTATTTCATCTTCAAAGAAACTCCACTGAGGGTTTGTGTTTATGGGTAAAAGCACATGAGGTGTGTGTGTGTGTGTGTTACTAGGGATGGAACCCAGGGGCTTTCTACCTCTGGGCTATACTCTCAGACTTATATTTTATTTGGAAACAGGGTCTCATTAAGTTGCTGAGAGCCTCACTGAGTAGCCGAGGCTGGCTTTGAACCTGTGTGATCCTCTTGTCTCAGCCTCCCAAGCACTGGGATTACAAGTGTGCACCACCACACCATGCTGAAGTATATTTTTAATTAGTGAAAATACGAAATACTTCTTAACATTGCTGAAAATGTCACAGCCTGCCTGTTAATGTAAATATGTGGAATCCCATAGCATGTCCTAGGTCATGATTGTACTCAGTGCCTGCAGTTTCATGGGAAGGCATCATGATTTTTCATGGGAAAAATCATCTGCACCACTGAGGACAGAGGTGGCAAGAGACATGGGAAAGTCCCAGCTTTCCTCCTGGATACCACTGTGTCCTCACGGATTCTTGCCCAAGCTTGCTCCTTTTCTTGCTTTCCTGACCCTGGTTCTTCTGACTTCAGCCACAACACAAAAGTTAAAAGCCACATGTTTACATAAACAGCCTAGCCAACTCCTATATTGGCACTCAATCTAATTTAATGAATAAGGATTTGATCCTGTAGCAATGATCCTTTTTTGAAATAAAATCTTCACTGATAGAAATTTTCTAGAATATTGATAATCCAAATTTAGTTTTATTTTTGACATTTGGACACTTAAGCAGTAGATACTGTTCTAATTGATACAATGCCAAAGACAGGGCACCTATTTAAAATATATTTTGCATTCTCACTTCGATCTCACAAATTCAAGTTTTGAAAAAGAACCACATAGTTACTGTATTATAGGTTGCTTAGACATCCTGATAACTAGCTGAAAGAATAATTCAGTGAACTACCCATGAATAGCCCATTGAAATATTTCTGATCATACAAACATACACACACATACATATTTATTCATATTCACTATAAAATGGTTATGAACATTTGAAATTAACTTAATTCTAAAGTATATGTTTTGCATTTTACTCCAAATCCTCCCAAGATGTCCTATGCATGTTAACATCTCTCTATAGTCAATGAGCAAATGAATCAAAGAAGACTTTTTTTGTACTGAGGACTGAACCAAGGACATTCTAATCCAAACTACAAAATATTTTTTGTTTGTTTTATCTTTTTTATGGGTGCATTATAGTCATATATCTTAATGGAGTACAATATGGTAGAGGCATACATGCACACATCACTCATTTAGCCCTTCCCCAGTTCCCCCCATCCTACTCCCTCCATCCTCATGTTTGGCTTAGTGACTGGCTTTGACATGTTTGTGAATGTACATTATGTACATTATGGAATTTCCCTCTTCACCCCTCTCATCACCCTCAGTTAGACCTCCTTATTTGCTCATCTATGGGACCCTGTTTTTGTTTTGAAACAGGGTCTTACAAAGTTGCTTAGGTGCATGGAACCTGTTGACCCTCCTGTCTCAGTTTCCCAATTTTGGGGTTATAGGTATGCATTACCATACCTGGTTGGTAATTTCTTATTTATAAAAGTACTCATTATTGATTATTGAGGGTCCTGATCACCAATAGAGTATGCAGATGTGCTCACAAATTCAAAATAACTGGATAAATGGCAGGGCTAGTTGGTTTTCTAGGCACCATCAAATAATGTTGAAGTAGAATTTAAGTGCACACATGATCTGGTGGGTCCCAAATCTGGGTGATTAGCAATATTTCCTCAGATGGATTCATTTTTATTTTTGTGCTGATGATGATTGGAATTCTTTCAGTGTGTTGCCCGGCTATGTGTAATTTTGTTCCCTGGAATATTCTGAGTTTTGTTTCCTTTCAAATTTCGATTAGGCCCTGAAACATTACAATTTTACTCACTCAAAACACATGTACTTAGGATGCTATATAAATGGTTTTGAACTTAACAAACTAAGGGTTGAGATTTTTTTGAAAGATTTAATATTTGACCTGAAAAGCTTTCCTGTTAGTCTTCACAAGTGAACTGTATGACTCATTTTTCCCCCTAAGGAAGTCATGCATTTTTATATTATGTTTTCCTAGATCTTTTCAGCCAGGACTTTAACTAGGAACCAAGAAAAATAAATGTTAAAAAAGTAAATGACTGGAAATTCTGCAAAAATTCATATTGAAATCTTTCCTTTTTCCAAGGTGGAAAATCTAGAGATGCAACGGAGCAGAACTAATTCCTGTTGAACAGACTTGGATGTATCCATAAGGAAACCAGTGCCTCCATGAGGCCAGAAAACGGTTTCCCAAACTCTGCAGTCCTCAACTTTGGCTGCTTTAAGAGAGTCTCCAATGGCCCAAACCTAGTAAATTTGAATCCTGATGGTAGACAAAACCATTTCTACTTTTTAATGCTCCCCAGAAAATTCAAGCGTTTTATCAAGGTTGGGAACCAATGCCCTAACTCTAACTTTTAGTTTCACTCCATAGCTACAAGGAAGCACCACTGGATCCCATGCAAAAAGACACATTTTTTTCTAAGATAATTCCTATGTGGGAAGATGGGTCCTTGCCTAAACATTTTTTGCTTTAGACTAACCAGCACCTGTAAAGGACAATTCCTTGTCCTTATCATAAGTAAACCTCATCTTTCACAAAGCAGACAATCCATCCTTCTCTTTACAGTTATATAATATACCAAAAAATGTTAAATTTATATTTGCAAGTTAAAATTTCTACTCTTATCTTCATATATAAAATGATACGTTTCTAAATTTGAGACATGCTTATAATTTAAATTTTTTGTGTGTGGTACTGGGATTGAAACCAGGGACATCATTCTACTTCCAAGATACGACACAGCCCTTTTTATTTTTGTTTTTTGAAATAGGGTCTTGTTAGATTGCTGAGTTTTGCTGTGTTACTGAGGCTGGTCAACAATCTGTTATTCTCCTGTCTCAGCCTCACAACACTGGAGTACAGGTGCCACCATGTTTTCAATTATTTATTTATTTTTAAATTAACATATAAAAATGGATATATTTATTTGTATAATACATTCTTTGAAACACACACACAGTGTAATTGCTAAACTGGGATACTTAATGCACAAGTTATTTCTCATAACTATTAAATTTATTGAATCATAACTCTTAAATTTATTCCTCCTACCTAAAATCTGTACTTTGTAACCAACATCTCCCCAATTCTCTTCCCACCACAAGCTTGTATTATAAGATGCTTCACTAAATTTTCAGATATCGGTCTAATGATCTTGCAAATTGGGTTCTTTTTCTAGTTGGCTGATGCTTTGACAAAGTCTTGCCAAAATCCCACTGCTTTGTTTCGTTTTCTGAGAAAAGGCATAATAATCAAAATATCTGTCCACAAATTCTGCCTCTGAGATGTGAGAAAGCAAATTAGATAGCCTTATGGATCCAAAGGCAGATCCTTATGAAAATAAAAGTGCCATATTATTACAATGCTCTCACTTAAGCACAATTCTAGATAGTTCATGGATCCATACTATTCCAGGAATTAAATAGAACAGTTCCAAGATCTCTTGAGGAAGAGGTTTATTCATCTCTTCTTTTTCCTTTTTCTTTCATTCTTTTATTCCTCTTTTTCTTTGCCAATACTTTACAAGAAGCAATTTATGAGTAATAAATGCTGGGACAGATTATGTCTACAGAGAATGGAGCTAAACCAAAGAAAATGCCTATTTGTCTCACAGGGGCTCTTTCTACATTATGCAGATGCTCACGCTAATGAAAATTTCTAAATTTGAATTTTGCTTCTGCAGTATATATAATTTGAGGCTGAATAGAAACTGAAGGAGGCTAGTGTGTACATTTCTTATACAACTGTATGTGGTTGGAAAAAAGGCCTTTCGTCTGATATCTTATTTAAATGAGGTCTACCCTGAAAATCTAGGGCTCTAAGTCTGATAGGAGTTTAAAAGAGAAAGACTCATAAAAGGATGCATATGAGAGGAGGGCAGAGAAAGACAGACATCAGAGAGCTTCAGAGAGGTGAGATGTGAGGAGACAGACAGAGAAAAGGGGAAGAGGGGGCTAGAATGAGGAGAGCACAGATCCTAGAGACAGGGTGTGTACTGGCATCACTGATTATGGGAAACTTGGTTGAGATGGAAGCAGAGGTCTTCTGGTGGCCTCGGTTGATGAGGCTGGAAATTCAGGGTGAAGTGTTGACTGTGGAGTAATGGTAAAAGATAGGCATTACAGTCTACATCCCTGGGTTTAGAGGAAGGAATGGGAAGGGAATTGGAGAAGGGCTAAATAAGTGATGTGCATGTATGCTTCTACTACCTTGTACCCCATTAAGATGTATGACTACAACGCACCAATAAAAAGGTTTTATAAAAGAAGGACAAGTATAACTGCTGGGCATGTTAGTGCACACCTGTAATCCCAATGCTTGGGAGGCTGAGACAAGAGGATTACAGGTTCTAGGCTAGCCCTCAGCAACTTAGTGAGATCCTGGTTTAAAAAAAAAGAAAAGAAAAAACAGGGTTAGGAGTATAGCTCAGAGGTTGAATGATGCCTAGGTTCATTTCCCAGTAGCAAAATAATAATAATGTAAATAAATAGAAGATAGAGTGTAAGTACAGCCATTTACCATTCACATGCACATTAACCCTTGATTTTTAGGGTTTTCATCTGCAGCTCTGAGAATGTAAAATACGAATTCAGTGCATTCAGGCACCATAAATTCCTCTTTGCCCTTCCAAAAGTAATAGGAATCATAAAAAGAAATCTTTTGACTAAAGACCCCATTTAACCAAACCACAAAACTATTAATCAATCGACACAGGCTACTTTGTAAGCCTAAAGTGAAGTCACCGAATCTTTCAGAACAAAGGTAGTGTAGAGAGAAACACCCAGAGAAGAAGCATGACTAAATTTTTAAAAGCTGGCTTTACTTCTACTTAACAAAGCACTGGACTATTCCAGCCACTTCAGGCGCTGCTGGAGTGCTGATTAAAAATACAATAGTGAACACTGACTAATTGCACTATTAATGAGACTTGTTTACTTCCTGACAGTAACCTAATCAATTGACCATGTCTTCAGCTCACCTAATGTTTTCCAATATAAAACATTTATAGTATGATCTTTGTCAACTTTCACCCCTAGCTGTTCCTGGAGAGAAAAGTCATCATTAGCACAAAGATAGCTCTGACCACCCTCCCTGCTGCCTGGTGCATTTTAAAGTTTAATCAGAACAGAGCAAAGGAGACTGCTTGGTGCCTCAATTCAGAGCTTGTAAGGTCATGAAGATGGAGGGTTCTGACAAAGTAGCACAGTTCTCAGTTCATAATTTTTTTTATCATATTCTTTAACTTTAGAGTTGGAGAGCATTGTTTGGTTTAACCACAATTTTTGACTGTCAGATTTGTTGCTGTTTATTAAATTTTTATTTGCTGTTCCTCTTTGCCCAGCACTGTAAATTCTAAAGAAAACCATCTTTAAATGATTGAGACACTAACTGCTGGAAGCAACTATTGCAAGAAAGAGAACTCGATAAACACTGGTCCCAAGACCCTCTGACTGGCAAACATTCTTTAGTGTTTCAAAGTCTAGAACATCTGCTGGTTTTCAGATAAAATCAAAGTGTGGGCTAAGGACTTGCTAATCTTGTTCTTTAATTAAGAGAAGAATAATGCTTAACCTGCAGAGAAATAATATTCCTCTAAAGAACTGTATGGGTTGGTCTGGGAAATGAAGATTGACTGTAGCCTCAAGGATATTCTGAGAAAAGAAGAGAAAACACAGCCCAGGTTGTCAATTAACCCAATCAGCATGTGACCCTTCTACCCATTTTCCCAAACCTCCTTTTTCTCTCCTTTTACAGTTTAGGGAACTGTACCTGAATTTCTTAAAATGGTTTTTGATTTGGGGATGATAGTTCTCTCCTCCATCGTCTTGGGGTGCCTGCTGAGCTTAAATAAGTCATTCCTTTCCCCTATCTCTGTTTCTGTCTCTGGAGTATTGGCTTCAATTGACATTAGGCAGGCTTGGGTCCTTACAAAATTCTTTCTATTGAGGCCGAGCCTCAGCATGTAAGGCCTTTAGAACTCAGTAATTTAAAAAAATAATAATAAAATGGGACTTGGGATGTAGCTCAGAGGTACAGTACTCTTGGGTCCAATCCCCCCAACCCCCCGAACTTTCTACTTAGAATTTTTTTCTTGTTTCTTGTTTCTTTTCTTTTTTCTTTCTTTCTTTTTTTTTTTTTCTTTCCAGTACTGGGGATGGAACCCAGGGCATTCTACCTCCAAGATACACCCCTAACCCTATTTTTTTTTTATTTTGAAACAGGGTCTCACTGATGTTGCAACTGGCCTCATTAAGTAGCTGAGGCTGTCTGTGAACCACGATCCTTCTGTCTCAACCTCCCAAATGCTGAGATTACAAGCGTGTACCACCATACCCAGCTTCTACTTAGAATTTTGAATTACACTTTTGCCCAAATTTTCCTTAAACTAAGAAAGGGATCTTCAAGCAGAAACATGCTCTTTTGAATGCTCATATCTGAAGTGGCTGTTCACACTGAAGAACAGTCACAAAATCAATAAAAACAAAACAAGATCCAAGAGTCAAAATTCTTATGAATGAAGATTTTTATAAGACAGTTCTTAAGAAATAAGCTTTGCCTATATGTTCTGGAGTTGACAGAGAAAGAGAGGATGGCATTGTCTTTGGCATGCTGGAAGAACAGAGAGGTGTGTTATATCTCCTTGAGCCTACTTCTGGCCAAGAAAACACATGAATACAATGTCCATTGATATGATTGCTTCTGATCTTTCTTTTCTTTTTTAACAAACAGACAAATAAACTTACTACATTAAGTCAAACAGTAAAAGGTGAATGTAAATATTAAATAAAATCTCAATAAGTGGGCACTAATCATAAATTTGTTGCACCTGGCACATTCCAGTTTAGTGAAGGTATGGGTATTAAAGAAATTCTTTGAAATCAATTAATCTATTTCTCCAGTATCAGATAATTCTTTTCCTATGTCATTTCTATTTTTAGGGGGTACTGGAGATTGAACCCAGGATTATTCTGCCTTCAAGCTACATTCCCTAGACCTTTTATATATTTTATTATTATTATTATTTTTGCAGTACTGGGGATTGAACCAAGGGGCATTCTACCTGCTACCTACACCCTCAGCCCTATTTTTTATTCTTTATTTTGAAATAGTGTCTCATTCAGTTGGGGAGGTCTCACTAGGGTGCTGAGGATGGCCACCAACCTGCAATCCTTCTGTCTCAGCCTTCCAAGTACTGGGATTACAAGCGAGCGCCACCATGCCTGGCTCTTTATTTTATTTTGAAATATGGTTTGCTAAGTTGATGAGGGTCTCCCTAAGTTGCTAAGGCTGGCCTCAAATCTGTGATCCTCTTGTCTCAGAGTAATGGACATATGCCATCACTCCCAATTTCAATAAGTTTAAAAAAAAATAGAAACCTTTCTTTTACCGTGTATTTTATAAGACTTCAGCAATCTTAAATAGAAATTGAGGGGCTCCTTATAGCTCGACACAAGATTTTTCTCCTAGAAACAGAACTTCTTTTGGTAGATTGTATTATTACAAAACAGTACAATTATGAAAGCTAAATGCTTACATATTAAATGTAAAGGAGTATACGTAGAATAACAAAAGAAATTTTTCTCATTTGTTCTATGTATTTCTTTTGAGTTCATTATGTTGAATATAGCCTTTTATGTGTCTATGACAGGGTTTATATTTTTAAAACAAGCTTCACATTGCCTTGTCTAATAATGTCACTCAGCATTTAATCACCTGGTTCATATTTACAGAATGACAAATACAGGCTAATATTAACATTGTTATCTCCCTAATCAAGCAAAGGCTGGACTCTAACTTCACACACCTTTAAATCCTCCAGCATCATCTGAAACAGCTGACTTTCCTTAAGAGGTAAAACAGAAACTGTTTTTTAACAAATTAACTAAAGGTAAGGCTTCTTTGTGGGATAATCAGCTAATGAAACACATTATCTCATGGTAGACTGGGACGTACATTTTTGTAAGCTATACAAACAAGAGAGAAGATAATGAACAAGTATGAGGTTATAAGCTAAAATATTTTCTTCCAGCATTGACTGGGTTATGTCAGGTATTGAGTGTGAAGGATGATAGTGTCATAATGAGTGCATATGCCACACACCTGAGAACACAGGATGCACACCCAGGAATGTATGATCACATGCTCACACAGGCACCACAAACACTGGGAGACCATGGGGGCCTCAGATTCACTCCCTAACAGCCAGCCTTTCACTTAACTTGGTCTCTGGAGAAGATGTGTCTGTTGTGGCTGTTTATGGAATAAGCAAGAAATATATAGGATGTATAATACAAATTTTATAAAGAGCCCAAATTGGAAATTTCTCCATGTCTGTAACTCAAAGTAGGAGAGTTTTCATTGAGAAATTGGTGCAAGTCATTACACATACAAAAGCTCCTCTACCTGTAAAGGTGGGATGGGAGACTATGGAAGAAATACCCAGACCTCTTTGCCCAGTAGTAAGAAAGTATTATTTGCCAGATAAGCATAAGAGGGTTCTTTGTATAATGTGCAAGTGGAAAGGTACCAACCACAGACCACTGGCCTGGCTAGATGAACTGGACCATTTTAGAAGACTGCCCATGTTGGCACCAAATGTGGTAGTGCTTCAAAGGAAATATCAGTACAGACCTGAGGACTCTGTGCTTCCAATGGTCTCGCTGATCCTTGCACTTGATTTAAAAATTTAGTACACTAGTACACTGTGTAAATGTATGCCATTTTCAATATGTTCCACATAAAAATAAAATAAAATATTTAAAAAAATTAGTACAGTAAATACAGTTATAAAGTCTCTGAATATAGAATGCTAAGCCTAGAAGAGATGCAGAAATAAAGGAAAAAAATGAAACACAAAAAAGATAGTTTAAAAACATTGGAAAAAACCACTTATGAGACACTAAGCAAGAAGCTGACTACAGAGTGAAGATTTTATAATCAGGATTAGACCTTATATATACTTGATCATAGTCCACTTATAAAGCTAAGATACTAAGCCTCCCCCAGATTCACTCATTTACTTATTCACTCACCCAAAAACCATTTACTGGCACTTACTATGCCTGGGGCATACAGAGTTTATCACAGGATTGAGTGAAATGGTATGTCCACTCTTCTCTCCCCATCACGACAAGTGTAATTGCTAAAATACCGCAAGACCCTCTCTGTTCGGTACAAGCCCATTTTGTACCCCTAATCTGCTAATGGTGCCTATTTTCATGCTCAGGAGTGTCTTCCTTTAGATAAACTGTATTGTCATCGCAACTAATGAGCATCCTTTCTCCCCAGAAAAAGCAGAGTTCTCCTTTAAAAATATAGGCCAGACCACATTCCCACTCTGCTTACTATTCCCCGGTGGTACCCCATCAAGCTGCAACTAGAACCTCAAGTCATTTGTCTGGCTTATAAAGCGCTACGGTCTGTGGTTCTAACAAGGTCTCTACTAATTCTCAAAGCCTACCGCCGTCATCTTTCTTGAAGGAGCCACATCTCACCCTGTCTCGGGGCTTTTGTACTTGCTGTTCTCTTGATAACTTTTCTTCCTTCCCCACTTTCACAAACGGTCTCCTAGTTGTCACTTGCTTCTTAGCTTGAGTGTGTCTTCCTCAGAGAGCTCTTGCAGAAACCCGTATCTAAACAAAGCTCCCATTCACTCCCGAAGCCTCACCTTCTTTTAATTTTTTGTATATCTCTCTTTCCAATCTCGTTTTCCCATTTATCATCATTCCCTTTCCACCTGTAGAATATAAGCTGGGAGTGCAAATCTCTGCATACCTTGTTCTCTTTAGTGCCTGGATTGAAATAAGCACTCAACAAATGTTCGGTAATTACAATAATATGTGCTCTTGGACTTAATTTGTTATGGTTGTGTGATCAAGACTGCTGGTTTGAACTGCACTTTGTACATACAAGAAAACTGAGAACATTATAATAGCTGTATTTTAGATAGTACGGTATTTAATACCTACTATTGCTTCCTTTTTTTTTTTTTTTTTTTTGCGGTACTGGGGATGGAACCCAGGGGCATTATACCTTCGAGCTACACCCCAGCCCTATTTTTTATTCTTTATTTTGAAACAGGATCTCACTAAGTAGCTGAGGCTGTCCGTGAACCACAATCCTCCAGTCTCAGCCCCTCCGGAATGCTGGGATTACAAGCATGTACCACGCCTGGCTACTTCCCTGGCTTTTAAAACCATGTCCACTAGAACTATGTGATGGGATATTTTAATGAGATGCTGGAAAGAGCCGTTAGTGCTCCAGGGCCACATTATTAAAAAGGAAATCCACTCAAGAGAACCATTGGCCTGAATCCTCACCTCTACCCATAGCCAAGGATGTTATCAGAGCAACCCATTATGTTGGATATCAACTTTGTAAAACAAATAATCATACTTCAGATAAAAGCAAAATCATCCTTTCAATATACAAAACGACTAGCATTTCAGAAAATTTCAAGAAACACTGATTGGCATAGATATGATTCATTCACATTACATATAAACTAAAGGATGAAAGCCATTGTATGTAAGTATGTATGTATTGTGTGGCACTAAGGATTAAACCCAAAAGCACATTATCTTTGAGCTAAAACCCAAAAGCACATTATCTTTGAGCTAAAACCCCAGCAGTATTTTATTCTGTATTTTGAAATGGGGTCTTGCTAAGTTGTTAAACATGACCTCAAACCTGCAATCCTCCTGCCTTAACCTCCCAAGTACTAGGATTATATTTGTACGGCACTGTACCCAGCTTTTTTACTTAAACTTAATTCTCCAACAGTTAATAAATTATATGAGGACAAATTAATTGTCCTAATAAATTAATAAGTCTATCTGAGAACAAAGTTTGACTGTGTTGAATGTTTGGAATGTATATCATAGAGCTCTTATAGAAGATTTTTCATGTATTAACTTATTTTTAAGTTTCCACATTTTTTGTGTGTGTGTGTGGTACTGGGGGTGGAACCCAGAGGCTTTCTACTTCCGGGCTATACTCCCAGACCTTTTTTATATTTTATTTGGAAACAGGGTCTCACTAAGTTGCTGAGAGCCTCACTAAGTAGCTGAGGCTGGCTTCCAACCCATGCGATCCTCCTGTTTCACCCTCCCAAGCGTGGGGATTACAAGCGTGCGCCACCACGCCCGGCAAGTTTCCACATACCTTAAAAATAAAGGTAATTTTTAATTTCTGTGTGATATTAGACAAACTGATAGAAATCTCTTTACATTTTGTCATTTTGTACCTGTGGTAGTCCCTTAAAATGGCCTCTGTAGACAGCTGTTTGAAGTGGACTGAATGGCCTCCCTGGCCTTTGAATCTGTCCAGCTACAAAACCTGAAATTCTCAGGAGATAGACATTCCTAACAGGTCTAGTGGGAAGAAGCAACGTTAACTGTGTTAGGACAAGTGGTCACCAAGGAGAGAATATATTAACTAGCTCCTCTCATTCATATGGATTAGGTAAACTCATTAAACGCCTGTCTCCCACAATCACCTACACCAAGTCTTCCGAGTTAAGTTTCCATTAGCAGAGTTCCTGATAAAAAGAGGCATGGCCTACCTGTTGAATGGATAGTGAAAAGGAGATAAAGAAAGGGTTCCAGTGGGACATATGTCTATTGATGACATCGCTGAATGGAACAATAGAGGAAAAGTAGAGACTTAGTAGAATATGGTCAACAGACAGATGGAAACCATATTCAAAAATTGAGGCCAGGCATGGTGGTGCATGCTTATAATCCTAGCACTTGAGAGGCTGAAACAGGAGGATTGCAGGTTTGAGACCAACCTTCTCAGCAACATAGTGAAGAACTCAGAAACTTAGTGAGACCTGGTTCAAAATAGAAAACAAAATAGAACTGTGAGTGTAGCTCAGAGATAGAACACACCTGGGTTCCATCCTCAGTATCCCCACCCCGAACACACACACACACACACACACACACACACACACACACGCACACACTCACATATAAACAAAGTATGAGTGTTTGGGGAGTTCAAAGTCAAGCCTCAGCCCCCTCCCTCACAATTTTGTTCCAGGTTGGCCCTAAAGCTGCTCTTACAAATTCTAAATATTTGCATTGTAACTGGTCTCAGCCCATATTTGTTGAACTCTTCAAGCTAAAAGTTACGGTAAATAATTAACCTGGGAAAACCGTTCTGCCCTTTACCGGCGGAGTTTCATTGAATCTGTAACAATCTGCACTTTTATTAATACACTCAGTCTATAGCTATGTGTTGACACAAGATACAATCAAATGCTGGGCAGTAAAGGAAGACTATCAAAATGTCCAGCTAGAATTTATAGACATATTCAAATCACTGGATTCTACACGTTAAAGAAAGTTTACAAAAATCACAAATGAAAGCAGGCAGAAGGAAGAGGAGGCATAAGTAAAGGTGAAACAATAGGAGGACGATAATAAAAATTCAGAGTAGATAAAGGGGAAATTTTCAAACAATTCCACATACAAAAAATACATCACTCCAAGCATAAAACAGCCAGTCTTTCAATCAAAAAAAGGTAGGTGAGCAATAGCACACATAAGGAAAGTATACTACCTGGTCTTTCTGAAAAAGTAAAAATCAGGAACCTTCAAAAACACCAAAAAGTTAACCTATTTTCCATTTCCCTTTCCCCCCACAACCCCGACAGTGCTCAGAGAAAACTATCCTTACAGTTTCTTTGTTGCTGTCATACCACGATCCATTGGGTTCTGTGCCTAGACCCAATTCCAAACTACTGAAGTCATTCATATTGTGGTTTCATGGTTTTTCTTTTTAAAGCAAGTCCACGGCTAGCTACAGACTGCCAGCATCCCACATTCTCTAGCTCTCTGAAGAGCTCAGCTACTTTTTGCTGACTGTTAAGATTTCGAGTTTAGTTGTTCTTCTAGAGATAGGTGAATTTTTGACAACAACGTTGTCAAAAATGTATGCTCTGGTTGCAGCTCTATGTGCACCCATTTTATGTGCCCACCCCCTGCCATTCCCATGTTTCCAAACAAACCCAGAACACAGTACATCCTCGGGTTTTAAAGAGAACGTCAGAACAGTTCAACAAACATTTACTGAAGATCAACAATTTGCAAGTGTTTTTCAGAATGGCTATAAATATGGAGACACACGAACCAGCTAAGCCAGGAACAGAATTTGGTTTCTTCTCTCCTCCCTGAATCTACTCGAGTTTACTGGAAGACATTAACATCAGGAAATGACCTTGAAATAGATACTCGCATTGTGTATTCTGCTGCAGAAATGCGAATGGTTTTGTGGTCTGTTTCTACATCATGCATATCAAAAAACATGTCATAAAGGAAGAGGAAAAAAAAGATTCTTGGAGTGTGCAGAAACAAGATACCCACCGCTAGTGTTTTAATTTAATTCCTTCATTTTAGGTGCAGATCAGGATACGGATGTGACGGTCCACACTTTGTGGAGAATGATAAGGGTCATTAGCAAAAGACCCAACTTCCCATCCCCTCCTTCATGACTCGTAATTACATCCTGGCAGCTCTTTTTTCCTTAGCCCTTCACGCTCAGGTGATCCAAGGCAGGTGAACCAACAACATAAAATCCTGAACTACCTTGTAAAGGCTTTAATGGTGATCAAAGAAACTTGAGCCTGGAGGAATTCTACCTGTTGGGTTTCGATTGGCTGGTTTTCTGGAGAGGGCATTTTTGGCTGAGATAGTCATCTGCTGAGAAACAGAAACAGCTGTTCTGAATCATTCTCCAAATTAAAAACACAAGTCTTTGAAACCAGTTCAGAAAGTTAGAATCTCAAAATTAGGCCAAACTGGGATATGATCATAATGGAGCTTTGGGGTCAGGCATGTGGTTCAAATCCTAGCCCTTCTAATTACTATCTCTGTGACTAATTTCTCGAACCTGGGTCTCAAGAGTCCTTCTGTGTAAATTGGAATGTGTACAGGTCACACAACACCTATGAATCTCCCAGCACACCACTCAGCCAATGGGAGACCTTGAGTAGGTAGAGATGATCTCTGGTATAAAGATCTTTACAACTTTTTCTTTGCAATCTCCTTTTTTTTCTTTCTTTTTTTTTGTTTATTGTTTTTTTTTGGTTTGGCAACAAATCAGCAATTATAAACAGTAATAAAATTTTTCATTTTGCCTAATACACATAAATAATATGCACAATAAAGAATCTTGTTATTAGTCTACCTGTATTCATCTAAAACAAAGGTTTTCCAAGTCCTATGAAAGAGAAGTAGCATAAACTATCATGTTTGCTTTAAACAGCTTATAATTTAAGAACTTATTTTTGAGTGATTGCTAAAATATGTCATCAAGTTAAAACAGAAGTAGATGTCAAGATTTATTGAACTGAACTGGGTATGGTGGCATGAGTCTGTAATCTCAGTACTTGGGAGACAGAGACAGGAGGCTCACAGATTCAAGGCCAGCCTCAGCAATTTACCAAAACTCAGTAACTGAGGGAGACCCTGTTTAAAAAAAAAAAAAAAAAAAAAAGAGCTAGGGAAGTAGGGAGGTAGAGTATTTCTGGGTTCAAGTCCCGGTACCAAAATATTAATTTATACACTCAAAATGGGTGCACTTGTGTGTGTATAGATTATTTCTCAATTAAAAACAATCATTAAAAAATATATTGTTGTTCATTCCCAGCCCTTAGAGATTCTGATTAAATGACCTGTATGTGGCTTGTACAAGGAGAGTTTTTAAACTATCCCAGGGTAATTCTAATGTGGAAAAAGACAAAGAAGATGCAAAACAGTTTAAATTGTAACTTAGGGATGTCATACTTAGCGCATAAAATTCAAAACAACCAGCTAAATTTGAAGTTCAGATAACATACCCATTAATTTTAGTGCATATCCCAAATATTACACATTTTACTGGATGTTCTATGTTTTATTTGGCAACTCTAAAGAGTATGCTAATTCTCGTGTGAAAAAATGGGAGAAAAATAGAGATATCTAATTGTTTAACTATATATGCATGACTTATATTTTGAAGGTTTGTTTCTGGGGAAGAAATTTATGCCTCAAATAAAATTGGGAATCTGTTTTTGAGACAAGTCCTCTGTGAAATATTTTTTTAGATGATGAAATATTTTTATATATGACTGACCCCAATTCACTAGTTTCTGGATGGAGTTCTGAATGAAATCATCTAAGAGTTTGCTAATTGTCCTTCGGAGCTGAGGTTCTTAATACAAAACATGAGCTGTGGTTTTGTGCAAAACCTGTATTTTGATAAATTATAAAGAATTTAACTTAGATTAAGTTTCTAACTCAAGCCTACCTTTAGCTAACTATTTTTTTAAAAATATGAGTAAATACTTGTCGGGGCAAAGCAGAATGTCACTTATCTTAGCAAACCAGTACTATTTTCATAGCTTATCAAAGACAGGAATATGTTAAAGGGCTATTTAGTTTTCTATTGTGAATGGTTTTCCAAAGATTTCTTCAAAGTGCTGTGTGCATGTGTGTTTGTATTACTTTGAACCTCACTATAATGTATAATATAATGCACCAATAAAATATATATTTAAAATAAAAATTTCCCCAAAATATATTTAGTTCTGTGCATTTTATATATTCCCAAGTGATATACCTTCCTTATAGTGCAGGTAAATTATGAAGATAGTAAAGAAAGAGGGTTGCCTGTCAGATAAGACTATCAAAAACTAATACTAAAGGATCTTTAAAGTGAATAATTTTAAGAACCATTGATCAAAAGTTTTTATCCCATAAAGAAGAGATCTGCAGCCTTACTGAATAGTTGACCAATGCCAGTAGAAGTTGTCATTCGGAAGCTCACCAGCCTGGCATGGTCCTTTCCAGCTATAGGAAATCAAATCAGGACACAAAGCAAGCCTTAACTTCCCCATGTTTAATCTGTGTACTTTCTCCCATTAATGACTAATATCTCTCTCTCTCTCTCTCTCTCTCTCTCTCTCTCTCTCTCTCTCTCTCTCTCTCTCTCTCTCTCTCTCTCTCTCTCTCTCTCTCTCTCTCTCGTTTTTGGTACTAAAGTTGAATTCAGAGGCTTTCTACCCTCAAGTTACACTCCTACCTCTTTTTATTTTACTTTATTTTTGTTTTGTTTTGAAACAGGGTCTCTCTAGGTCACTGAGAATCTCACTACATTGCTGAGTTTGGTCTCAAACCTGCTTTTCTCCTGCCTCAGTCTCCCAAGTATTGGGATCATAGACACTACCACCATGCCTGACAATGACCAACTTCTGAACAGGGAATATTACCATTCCCAATTCAGACTTTTTAAAAACCAATTCAGGAATGAACATTGAAAGCCACGTCCCAGAAGCACTGCTGGCCAGGCGATGCCTCCATCTGTCAGCACTGCCATCTTTATATGGTGGTGTTTATACCACTGTCTGAGTAGTCGTTTCTCTTCCTAATCAAAGTGACAATTTTCTTTGAAAGAACAAAATTAAAGATTCTGCAGAGCATACTAGATCTACATTATCCAACACTGTATCTAAAAATCAGCCAGTAATTGAGGATTTTACATTATCTTTAGCTTCCTTCTCTCTCCAATTATACCATGACTTTTTTTATATCTTTACATATTTGATTCAGTAGATGTGTCCCAGAAGGCCTTGCATTCTAGTAAGGTACCACTTGCAGTTAATCTGCATAAAACTCATTATTTCCAATAAATTAAATTGCATCACCATTTAATCATATTTGTTATACCTAATTTAATCAAGGTTTTATTTATTCTTCTTAAACAATAGTGAAGCACACTGTCAATATCTTTTTATAAACTGTGATGGTTTTGGGAATTGAATTGCTGATAATGTTTTATAAACTATGATGGTTTTAAAAATCATCTTTTACCCTTAGTTTCTGAAGCTCTCACCCCCCCACCCACCCATAGGTCAGCTCATATTTTTACTAATCTAGAGATCAGAGAAATATATGTATATCTACTTATGAAAAATTCCATTAACTTTTCCATTTTAATATTTTATTGATGTGAAGGATTAAGTCTAAAGAAATTCCTAACAATTCATGATTATGAGGCAGCAGTAAATACTAATGTTTTGTAAATTCTCACAAGAGTTGAATTAAATGACCACAAGTGGAAAACCAGGATGAACCAACCACAGGAATTTGGGCAACCGATCCATGAAATGTATGTGGGGGAGGTTTAAATAATTTTGTAAGGTTTAAATATTTTGTACTTGTCTCTACATCATGCCAGAAAATCCCTAGCCTTAGTGATAGGATAAATTAATAAATAAAAATGGGCATGGGTATTTAAAATAGTCAAGGGCATGGAGGGAGAAGTTTCAGGAATATCTAATCTTATAATTATTAAGATATTAATATTTAACACCATGCTCCTCATTGGAGTAGTCCGCGATGGGTCGGAGAGTTCCTCTTTCTACCATTGAGAGTGAAAAACATTACTAAACCTAGAGCAATCATTTCCCCTCCTCCGTGCCTCCCTTTGTAAATGACACCAAAGTGAACAAAATTGACACCAAATGAAGACACACATGTGCAAAACTGATAGAAAGGCGATGAGAAGGATATAGGTGGATTTTGTAGAAATTCAAGAGCAGACCCGTCCATTCAGCTAGGGTACAGCAGCGTGGCAGGTTCTCGGGGACTTCCTATGGAAGGGGAGCGCTAATGTGAGAGCAGTTGGTTCAGAAGATGGATTTTCAGTCCTTTCTGTTCTTAGTTTGTTTCTAGCACTAACTAGACCTTGTGTTTCTTTTATTCGATAAAAGTTGAGATTATTGGCACTACTGACTTTCATAGGTATTTAATTCATAGTCATCGGTCATGCTTAATGACTAAGTCAATGTCTTTTCTCACAAAGTTATGTCTTGCAGGGGATATGGATGTATAAATGAACCAGCCTACACTATGTACATACTATTTATATATATACTATATACTATATATATATATTCAACACACACATATGATTTATTCATAAACTTACCCTACTTCTTGAAGTTTCACCTTTGTTAACTCAAACCCCACTCTGCTTACTAGTGTTCTCTTCTTTCTCCCGAAGCCATCACCAGGGTATGGGATGGCTTTTCTTTTTGTTCTCTGGTTCTTATTTTTCCTGTTACTTGGATTGTGTCCTTAACCATCTTGTATAAGTAACCAACATACAGGTATATAGGAGGGTGATTCCTCCACTTTTTTTTTTGTTTGTTTGTTTGTTTTTTTGGTTCTAGGGATTGAACCCAGGGGCATTACAGCCAATTCTTTATTATTATTATTTTTTGAAGCAGGGTCTCATTAAGTTGCAAAAAGCCTCACTAAGTTGCTGAAGCTGACCTGTGAACCTGTGATCCTCCTATCTCAGTCTCCCAAGTACTGAGATTGCAGGTATACACTGCCATATCCAGTCACTACTCATTTTTAATTAGTTTAATCTTGATTATCTAAACAGAAGAAAAATATATGGCTCCAGTTATCCAAACTAGATTTTGAAGAAATAACCCCCAATAGACTATCATTTTTATTTTGAAAAATAGAAATCATTATCATTTATTACATAGTATTTTAAAGAGTTAGATTCAAGTAGATTGACTCAAGTAGATTGGGAAGATGGTTAGATATGTCTGGTTTTCAAATAAGCCAGTTTTCTGTGCTTTCTTTTATAATTGTTTGACATTGACCTCCCAGTCCTGCTGAGAGCAGCAGGAGCTCACTCCTGTGGTTTCAAGTTCCTCTTGTTTCAGTTGATCGGCAGGTGTTATTCTAGTTGTCCAAAGTGTTTACTGTCACCTTTCATCTGTGGAGAATTGGGAGAGGAAACAGAAGAGATATGTGCAGATTCATCCCTGACACTGTTTTACAAATAATTTCAAGTGCAAGTTCTTTTTTCAATAATTTAGGAGCATTTCCTTGATATAGGTTAGTTTGATGCTGCCTTAAAATAGTTTTATTGAAAATCTAAAAATATTCATGACACCAAGTGCCAGCAAAACATCAACTGTACATGGCACTACTTTATGTTTCTGCCTGCCTAAACTTCAGTTACCAGAGAAATTTTCACCATAAACCCTAGTCAGGTTATGCCAGGCACCGGAACAGTCCCCAGTGACAGCTGTAGGAATTAGTTTGAAGAACACAATTTTATAAAGTTTATGGTATTTACTTAAAGAAAATAGAACACATAAATTCACATCACTTGCACCAAATACTTTTGTCTCAAACTAGCAAATCTAAGGCAAGATTATTAATTGCAATGCTCTATAACCTAAGAGTATTTTTTTATAAAAAGCATTTTGCTCTTAAAGGTAAAGATAGATAAAACCTAACAGTAATTGGTTTTTTCGGGTGGAAGGATACTGGGGATTTAATTTTGGGGCATTCTAACTCTGAGTTATACTCCTAGCCTTTTTGTGTTTTGTTTTGAAGCAGGGTCTCACTAGGTTGCTAGAGTCTCATTAAATTGGTAAGGCTGGTCTCAAACATGTGATTCTTCTGTCTCAGCATCCTAAGTACTGGAATTACAGGTGTGCACCACTATGCCTAGCAGCAATTGGCATCTTAAACTATAGTCACTGTTTTGGTTTCTGCTTTGATGCCTATATTCTTTGCCTTTTCTTCCCCAGAGAGTGGGTAATGGGGATTGAACCCAGGGATATTCTACTGCAAAGCTACATCCCTGACTTTATTTTTAACTTTGAAATAAGGTCTCACTAAGTTATTGATGCTGGCCTGGAAGCTGCAATCCTCTTGTTTTAGCCTCCCAAGTACTGGAATTACAGGTGTGTGCCTAGGTGCCTGGATTTTTTGTCTTTCTTGATATCATCATCTAAGTTCGGATGGACTTGAGAATGTCCTGATGAAACAGGTTACGCTTAAAAATTAGTTGAAAATATTCAGATTTTCTTTCACATATGCAGCTTTACCGAAATATTTTCCTGAATTCAATAACCTCAAGCCCCTGAAACAAGACTGGAAATAATTCCAGTGCATTTGATCAAGTGCCCTAATGGTTTGCAAAAACCAAACAAACAAAACCCCTTCATAATATCTTTCTAAGAATTTTAATAGCTATTTGACCCAGGCTTGGCAGAATAAATAAGAAACTTCTAAAGCTGGACATGGTAGCACATGCCTATAATCCCAGTGTTTAGGAGGCTGAGTCAAAGAGGATTGCAGGTTCAAAGTCAGTTTCAGCAATTGAATGAGGCTCTGAGCAACCTAGAGAGACCCTGTTTCCAAATAAGAAATAAAATAGAGTTAGAGGTGTAGCTCAGAGGTGGAATGCACACACTCTTTCTTACAAATAAGTGAGAGAACCACTTTCATATGGGTTTTCTAAGTTTTGGTGTCTTGCAATAGGTTATTGTTTGGAGATAACGTCAAATATACATAGAAAATTAACACTAGATTTTTGGGGGAGAGAAAGAGAGGGAAGGAAGGAAGGGAGGGAGGGAGAGAGGGAGGAGGGGAGGGGAGGGGAGAAAAGGAAAGGAAAGGAAGAGATTTTCAATGATGAAAACTGGATTTGCTGTATAACTACTGCTTACATAGTTGTCTTTGGCCATGAGACATTCGACATAACTCGATACCTCTCAACATTTCCGACCACATTAGTGTGGAACAAAGTGGAACACCATTTTGCTTACTCTAATCAATAAGGTATGTTTTTGTCTTTAAAGAAAGTCGAGCTGCTGTCTCTTGATAATGGTTCAAATTTGAGCCATTTTACTTTATGTAATAAATCTCTTTTTCTAGGCTAGAAACCTGAAAATTGGACAGGAGAGGATATTGGTATCTATTTCTAAAGGAAACCACTCAGAGGACCAAAAATTACACTCAAATTACTTTAAAATTACCAAGTCCCAATCATCCAGGAGATCTTCTGCTATCGCAAGTCTGAGAGGTTCGTCATTTAGTATTCAACTGTGGATATGATTGGAGAGACCATATTTATTTATAAGTCTGCTCTTATTCTAGTCATTAGCTGGAGATGGTTTAGAAAAAAATAAAGCCAACATTCTTATTTTGTTTGTTGGTTTTATGATACTAGGGATTGCATGCAAAGACATATTACCTCTGAGCTACATCTCCAGCCTGACTTTATTTTAGTTTTAGATTTT
Organism: Muscardinus avellanarius; assembly: GCF_963383645.1. Classification (NCBI taxonomy): domain Eukaryota; kingdom Metazoa; phylum Chordata; class Mammalia; order Rodentia; family Gliridae; genus Muscardinus; species Muscardinus avellanarius. Next base: position 20,882,695 of record NC_137803.1, read on the forward strand.
GAAATAGGGTTTTACTAAGTTGGCCTCAAACCTGTGATCCTTCTGCCTCAATCTCCCAAGTGCTGGGACTACAGGCATACACCACTATTCCTAATTTAAAATGCCACCATTCATTCATTCATTCATTCATTCATTCATTCATTTATTGGTGCTGAGATTTGAACCCATAGCTGTTCTACCCCCGATTGACACCCACAGCCCCATTTTTTAAAATTGGTGCATTGTAGTCATACATCTTAATGGGATAAAAGACTTGTGAGGACATACATGCATACATTATCAAATTAGCCCTTACCCGAACCCCTCCCCATCCCTCCTACCTATGCTTGGCGTAGTGATTGACTTTGATATGTTTGTTTAAGTACATCATGGCACAGCCCAATTTTAATTTTTACTTGGAAACAGGGTCTTGCTAAATTGCTGAGGTTGGCCTCTAACCTGTGATTCTCCTGTCTCGGCTTCCCAAGTACTGAGATTACAGGTGTGTGCCACACACCCAGCACTATCATTCTTGATGGAAAAAAATGCTGAGGCTGGTAGACTGTTACTACTACTTCAGTCTCCAGAATTACTATAGTATCTGCCAGCGCACAAACTAAATCTGCTCACATATACTGGTAATGTTCACAAAATAGATGGGAAACTGGCAACTTATTGTCAAAAATACCCAGTCAAGAGCTGCACACAGTAATGGTGCACAAGCCTCAAACTCTACACAAAGACATTCTGAAAAGGGACCTGAGAAACTCTACAGAAGGAGACCAAAGGCCCTTTCTACAAGAGGAATTAGTGACCAAAACCCCAGAACTAGGGATCCAAACACTTGCTTAACTCTAGGTCTGATGATTTAACAGAAGATTTGAAGCGGAGGCCCTACTCCAGAAATTCCAGGCCATACATAGCCATGCTGTCCACAGAGACCACAATAGATTGAATACTAAAGTTCCTTCCCAGCCCAACCCCAAAGATTCCCTTGCAACTCTTCTTAAGCCTGGAACTTTTAAGACGAAGCATGGCTTTGGATTTTTGCTGCAGTGAATGAGCAAATATACTTGGTGGGAAATATAATTCATGAGCTGTCTCAGCCACGGCTATGTTAGCAGAAATCAATAGAAATCAGGAAATCAATTAAGATAGATTTACAAGTCATGGATTGCCAGGAAACGCAAAACAACCTGGTAAAGTCTCTAAAGAAAGAAAGGGACTCTGAGACAAAGTTCCACTTGACATGAACTTTAACCAAATTTATATTTTTAAAAAAGTTATCTAGGCGTGGTGGCACACACTTGTGATCCCAATACTTGGGAGGCTCTGGGTTCATGACCAGCCTCAGCTACTTAACGAAGCCCTCTGCAACTTAGTGAGATCCTATTTCAAAATAAAAAATAAAAAATAGGGCTGGAGGTGTGGCTTGGAATGACCCTGAGATCAATCCCCTGTACTGCTATATATATATATAGAGAGAGATATATAGATATATAGATATATAGATATATAGATATATAGATATAGATATATAGATATATAGATATAGATATATATGTGTGTGTGTGTGTGTGTGTGTGTGTGTGTGTGTGTGTGTATTTTTTTCCTTTGTGCCACCCTCAATGAATGTCAAAGATAAAAGACTTTCTGAGTGTGGTGGCTTACATCTCTAATCCCAGTACTTGGGGAGGCTGAGACAGAAGGATTGCAGGTCAGAGGCCAGCCTCAGAAACATAGCAAGGACCTTCAGCAAGTTAACAAGATCTTATTTTGAAATAAAATAGGGTTAGGGCGTGACTGAGAGAATGCCTCAAGGTTCAAACTCCAATATTCCTCCCCTTCCCCCCAAAAGATAAAAGACTCAAGGAGACAATTCTACCTCCATGATAAACTAGGCATGTAACAAGACTCTTTGCCCAGGCAGGAGTTAGGACAGAGCCATAGGGAATGCTTGACCTTACCAAAAACTTCATTATTTCCAATTAAGTAGAAGAAGCTGAGAAGCTGATGATATATCACTTCTCTACAAAGACTACAAAAGGGGACCTTTTGTTTCTCCCTCAATAAAGTTTTATTAAGACAAAAGAAACCATGACAAAAGAAACCATCCCAAGAACGTCATTTTTAGATGCCATTGCTATGGTGTAAACGTAGGTATGGAAAGTCTTTACTGGAATGGACATCATAGAAATATCACACCTCTATTTAATTCCAATATCAATTTATTTCAGATCCAAGTAAACAGGGTAATTTTAAGGTCATAGGAATTAAGTGATATTTGCTGCTAAAGAGAAAGAAGAAAAACATTATTCTACATCTGGTCCACTCCTTAGACTTTATTAGTGTTGGGTTTGCAGTATTTTCTCAGCATCTGGGATGCTAGCTAACACATCAGACCAAGAAAAAGGTCTTAGTAGATAAAAATGAAAGTTTTGCTTCTGTATCTATAGTCCGTTTTTTCTGGGAGCCCCGTAAAAGCCCTGAAACTGCAACAAGTTATTTGTAAAACATTATTGCAAAAGGAAAGCGGTAGAAAGAAAAACTAGAATTAGCAAAACTGTCCCTATGAAAACTAAAATTATCAAACATTGGGTGTCCATACACAATAGAATCCACTTGCAAACTGGTACATGTAACAAGTGTGTGCTTTTGTGTGACAATATTTTCAAAATGATGGTGCTTATTATCAGTTTTTAATCAAGGGCTTAATATTAATGCAGTTTTTCATACTTGACAGCCAGGTCAAACGGCCATTCTTTCAAGTGGTTCACAAATATTTACCCTAAGTTGTAGGAGGCCTTCTTCTTCCTCCCCAAGTAATAATGCCTGGTTCTCATTCATTATTACATGCTTATACAGGTCTGGACACTTGACAAAACAAGAAATTCGTGTTCATAATGTTATTTATTCATACTCATAATTCAAACAAGAATAAAACACACTAATCTTCCCCAGGAGAATGTGAAATACTGATGAATTTACAGACAGGTATAATTGAGAGGATTTAGAGTTGGATAATAGCTTAAGTAACCAACTTATATGAATAGAAGGAAAACAAATGGAAGAATAAAAATCAAGATGGTTCTAATCAGAACTCTTTGGTATATTTGTAAATATGTGCTCTATGTCTAACTCATATATGAATCATTTAAATGCTTTGGGGGAAATTTTGCCTTTAACAAATTTTGCCTCTAACAATCAGAACACAAATAACTGGAAAATTACAAAGAGGTATTAGGAAACACGCAGTCATTCGGAATGACATGTCTCAAATGATGCACCCACGGCAAAGCTTTGCACACCTGAAATCCAAAGGAACACGGAGAGCATACAGATCGGACAAGTGAGGAACGCAGTATGTTCGTGCTGAAGCCATTTAATATTCACACACACACTTCTGATGGAGACCGAGAAACAGCCAGATGGTTTTATAAAGAAGCACTGTAAACATAATAGAATGTTTTCCAAACTTTTTCAAACAGCGAGCTGGAAAGAGTATTAACATGGAGATGGAGATGATGGAGACGGGAAAGAGAAGCTAGGTGAAAATAATTTCCTTAAACTCAATCAATTCTTTGACATGTTTTTACAAATCATTCCCTTCACAATATTTACATATTACTGGAGCCTTTAGGATAATCATCACTAGAGAATTACACTTTAATTCTTTCAGAACATCAAAATACATTTTGTTGTACTCTAGGTAGGTAGGTCTTGAGGCTGACAGTGCCGTAAGTTAAGAAATCCATAGCAGATCTGAAACAAAGCTCATTGAGAAAAATGAAGAGTGGTAGCTAATTTGCTCCTAAATTAATAGTGGTTGAGTGTCAGTGATTAGAGGATGATATTAATGATCCTATATCTGTAGACCCAACCACTTTAGGAATCTTTTAGGTCCCCATTTTGTATTACTAGGACATGTTCTATTTAACTGAGGTACAGTTTGTCATTTTTCACAGGGTGGACTGGGAGAGAAATATGTGAAAATCGTTACAGAAAAAGGAAATGTTTCTTAAAGTAGCTGCCTCACAGAAAGGAGTAAATGATGTCATATTCATAAACTAAGAGTTACAGGCGTATTTAATCTATTCTTCCAATGAAACAGCAACAGTGATAATAACACTCGGTACATATGATCAGATATATTGCCTCACGTTTTCTGTAAGTCCTTTCAGAACTTAAATGCCATTATTAGTCAAAGCAGAATACTGCTTACAGAAAATTTAAAAACAAATTCATTAGTCCTATCGTAAAGTTACCTCTCCTTCCTCTTTCCAAGGTCACCCCAGGAGATGGCATTTGGTCTCATGAGTGTTAGTAATTAATCTGCAGGCCAGTATTATCAACAACTATTACTGACCTGACCTCCCCTAAAAGGTCTAGATTTCAGAAGTCATTTTCCCACATACGTTCAACACATGCAGGCACGTCAAATGCATGCGTTTTTTGTTTGTTTGTTTTGTGGTAGTGGGGATGGAACCCAAGGGCATTGTACCTCCGAGATACACCCCCAGCCCGACTTTTTATTCTTTATTTTTGAAGTAGGGTCTCACTGAATTGCAAAGCGCCTCATTACATAGCTGAGGCTGGCCAGGAACCTGCGATCCTCCTGTCTCAGCCTCCCAAATGGGGGATTACAAGCGTGCGCCACCACGCCCAGCCTCAAATGCATGTGTTTTCGTCCCTCAACTTCCTTCTTTTACTCAGTGCCTGATCTCAGTGTTGGGGTCCAATATTCATGTTGCAATTTTCTTATTAAAGAAAACCTGCTTTTTCCCACTATCTTGTGAGTATCCACTCTTGTTAGTGACTTTGCTAAACTGATTTCTTTTCCCTAAGTTCACAGACACCAAACTCTTTTTAGATTTTCTAAAATTTCTTCTTCCTGGCTAGGTATGGTGGTCCTCTCCTGGAATCCCAGTACTTGGGAGGCCGAGGCAGGAGGACAGCCCCAGGAATATAGTGAGAGTCTCAGCAACCTAGCAAGATCCTGTTTCAAAACAATAATAAAACAAGGTCTGGGGGTGTGGGCTGGGTATACAGCTCAGTAGTAGTATGCCCCTAGGTTCAATCATACACACACACACACACCACACACTTCTACTTCTACTTAATCTGTCTATGGTTTTAACCATCTTAGAGTTATCCTTCTGTTTGGTAGCACAATTCTACATTCAAATGATAAATGGAAACCTTACAGGTTCTACTAAAATTATCTGCTTCTGTATGTCTCTATCTTACCAGATTCTAAGTCCATCACCATCAGGAAATAAGCCCTATTCATATTATAACCCAAGTTTCAAATAAGGGGCTGATACATAGCAGGCATGTAATGATATATTTGTGTGTATGTGTGTGTGTGTGTGTGTGTGTGTGTGTGTGTGTGTGTGTGTTACTGAGGATTTAACCTAGGGGCATTCTATCACTGAGCTATGCTCCCAACTCAATTTTATTTTATTTTTTATATTGAAACAGGGTCTCGCTAAATTGCTGAGGCAGACCACAAACCTGCAATCCTCCCGCTTCAGCTTCTCAAATACTAGAATTATAGGTGTGTACCACCATGCCTAGCTAATGAAATTTCTTAGTAAAAATATCTGAGAAGATTATACTGAAGACTAAATTGCTATTATCGGGTTTAGCATCATGTACAGATATTTTACTGTAATAAATGACATGTTAAACTTAACTAACGACATTTTACTTAAAATAAAATAAATTAATTTTACTTAATAAAATAAATTTTATACTTAAAATAGTATAAACAGTTTATATTATTTCATAATAGTCAACAAATTTCTCTCCAAAGAATGTAAAAAATTCTTGGATTTCTTATTTTTTATCTTTTGGTTCGAGTGACCATGCACAATACATGTTTACTGTGCAAAACAGCCAATCACCAAGCATTTTTTAGCTATTTTTAAATTCTCCTATTCCAGTTTCTATGCAATAGAAAAAAAACCCAAAATACTTTTACTGATGATAAAATACTCTTGTACAAACAGCACATTTTTCTTTAAACAGATAGTTAACATAGATGAATGTAAATGGTTCCTTTTTTATTTTCAAATAGTTTTTTTGTTTTCAAGGTGCCAAGCCTTTACTGTAATGTGTCTAAAAATTTACTGTACTGATTTTAAGACTCAACCTTACTGTTCTTTATAATCTCAAATGGAATGAGTTCTCATCAAATCTGTAAATTCCCAGGGTGGGGAGCAGGCACATAAATTATAAATATCACAGGGGTTGCAAATGAGTTAATTTTTTTTTACTTTTTTAATTGGATTTCTTAGTAACTAAGTGAAAAAATTAAAAACCAAACAATGGAGAATTGGAGAGAAGAGCTGATACGCCAATTTTCAAATAAGTAGCATCTCATGATGGCCCAGTGAATTCCCAAGAGGAAAGCCAACCCAAAGGTGCTCATTCATTCTATGACGATTATGTGGTCTCTATCAACTAGCATCCCAGTTCAAAGTTAAAGTTAAACAATAGCTTCTTCTCCCATGATGCCCTATTTATTTCATTATGTTTTACCCTGAGCTATCATTATAAGAATATTTAATTTTCAGTGGGTTTTTTTCATAAGCTATGTTTTACAGTGTTATTTTCTATATTTTTCCGAATGAAGATGTTTACCTGCAAACTCTGACAGGTAGCATTTAGGAATACAAGTTAAGGTTAGTAATTATTACTAACCTTAGAGAGATAAAGATTAAGAATTTGGGGAATGATTGTTGGGGTGGAGGCACATGCTTGTGATTCCAGTACTTAGGGAGCTGAGACAAGAGGATCCCAGGTTCACAACCAGCCTCAACAATTTAACAAGGCCCACCACAACTTAGCGAGACACTGTTTCCGAATTTAAAAAATAAATTAAATAAAGTAGTGCAGCTCAGAAGTAGAAGGGGCAGATACAGATATAAGGAACACTAACTAGTTCACTAGTCTCCAATAGTGCGTTGTGATAGCAGTCTTTAGTTCACTCAAGGAAGTAAGAAACTACCAAACTAATTTTGTTGCTCCTGTATTTTTGCAGCATTTGAGAGAAAACCAGTTACATGAGGCAACTGAGTGAACATGTGGTAACTCTCGATATTGGAAAAGGTTTCTACTATTTTCTTTAAGCACTAAGAGATGCCTAGTTGTTCTTTCCCTCTTTGAAAGAGCATCTAGTTTTTTGAGTATTTATAATGTTTCAATATGCCCAGAAATAGTTATCAGCAATATACTTTCTTTACCATACCCTAAGTGATAGACACAAGTACTGAGTAATTCTTTTAATAAACTTTGCAGGCTCTGATGACCTTACTAAATTAGATTAGACCAATACAATATAAACCAATTTTGCTTTTTCTAATTATTCTTATTGTGCTGTATCCCTCAGGTCAGATTTAATATACAGTTTCATCTTTTTCTGAGAAAGTTAAAGGAAACAACAAGAAAAGAGATTGTGGTGACCCTGAGTTCACTATAGTTAGAAATAAATTTATATGTTACAAAAAACTAATATAAAGTCATGGTTTTCTCCAAACTCCATTTTATTTTATTTATTTTGGTGATATTTGGGACTGAACCTAGGGGAATTCTACCTCTGAACTACAACACCCAGCTCTGTTTTATTTTTTTACTTAGAAATAAGATCTCAGTACATTGCAGGAGACCTCCCAAGTTTGGTGAGGCTGGCTGTGAACCTTCAATCCTCCTCTCTCAGCCTCCCAAATACTGGGATTACAGGCATGCACCACCATGACTGGCTATTTCCAGAATTTTTAAAAGTTGATTTCTCAGATTATCCTATTTTGAGAAGTCCATCTCTTTTTTTTATCAAAGTTGCTCATGATGCCGCTTTGCCCTGTCCAATCACCACATCCATGTCCTCATCTCACCCTTGATCTTCATAGCATCTAACTCCATTGACCATTCTTGAAAACCTTCCTGACTTAAGTTCATGATGAAACTGCCTTCTGATAATTTACCTCCCACTTAACTGGCTTTTTACTGACTCTTCCTATGCAAGATCCTTTTCACTACCATTTACCTAGGTGAGGTCCTCAAGACCACGGCTCTAAACAACATCCTCAGGCACTCCATCCCCAAATTTTATTTAGCTATGAATTCTTTCTAAGTGCCCCAGTACATGTATTAAAAGCCCTAGTTTGATGTTTCCACTTGGATACCTAAAAATAGCTGGAATTGGATTCCTCTTTTTCCTTGAAACCTTTTTCTTCTCTAGTTTTACCCATCTTAGGAAATGACCTTACCGTCTACCTAGTATCTTCAGTGTGTACCAGGTGATCATTTTGGCTCTCTCTTTCCTTTCTCCCTACCCTTCATCCAATTTATTAGCAGGGTTTTCCCTCTAGGACTACTCTTCCCACTCTAATATATGCCACTTTCATGTCTGCGCTACTGGGATAGCCTCCTACCTGATCTTTTCTACTCTGGCCATCCTAAAAGGCCACCATCTTCAAGAAAGTCAGAGAGATCTTTTCAGATAGCTTATTTCCTCAGAGCAGGGTGTGGTGGTGCACACCTGTAATCCCAGTATTTGAAAGGCTGAGACAGGAGGATGGCGGGTTCACAGCCAACCTCAGCAATCTAGCAAGACTCTCAACAACTTAGTCACTGTTTCAAAATTAAAGATAAACAAATAAAAAAAGGGCTGGGGGGTATTGCTTGGAAGTGGATGGCCTTCAGTTCAATCCCCAATATCAAAAGTTAAAAGAAGACGAAGATGAAGATGAAGACTAAGAAGAAAAGGAGGTGGAGGAAGAAAAGAAGGGGATGGGGAGGAGGAAGAGGAGGAAGAAGAACACTTTCTTAGACATAAAATGCTTTCATCACACAGAAACAATGTTCAAGATAATGTGTATGCTAAATATCCTGATTTTATCATTACACAATGTAGAGTTGTCTGTCCTATTGTGCAGGGTTTGGCTCCAGGATTCATACAGATACCAAAATCCAAGGTTCCTAAGTCCCTACTTACAAGGCACAATATTTGCATATAACCTCTGAACATTCTAATGTGTACTTGAAATCATCTCTAAATTATTTAAATGCCGAACACAATGTAAATGCTATATAGTTGTCACACTGTACTGTACAAAGAATAATGTGTGTTAGACAGCTTTTTGTTGCTGTGACAAAATGCCCGAGGACAACAACCTAAAAAAGGACAGCTTTATATTTGGCTCATGGTTGCAAAGTTTTTGATCCGTGGCCACTTGGCTCCATTGTTTCTGATCCTGAGGTAAAGCAGGTAGGGAATGGCAAAGCAAAGGTGCCCACCTCAAGGCAGCCAGTAAGCAGAGAAAAAAAGGAAGGAAGGAGATAAGGACAAGATATCATCCCGCGAGGACACACCTCCAAGGATCACTCCCTTCAACTAAGTCCCATCTCCTGCAATTTCAAGAATCTGTTAAAATTATGACCCCATCAATGGATTAACCTACCAATGACATCAAAGCCCTCAAGATGAGTCACCTTCTAAAGCCCCACCTCTGAGCATCACTGCCTTGGGGCTGAGCCTTTAGCACAGGGGCCCCTGGGGATACCAGACCCCAAGGATAGCATAACAGCAAGGAGAAAAGGCTGTGTGTACTCAACATCTGCAATTTGTCCTCAAATATTTTCATCTGTGGTTGGTTGAATATGTGGATGGAGAACCTGCTGGTACAGGGGGCCAACTGAATATGTGTATTGGAACATTGCACCATATGCCATACATCTATATAATTATTATATGTCAACAAAAAAATTAAAATTTTCTAATCATTTCCCCTCAGGCTTTTCTTAACCACTGGGTCATACAGTGTCCCCTCCAGGCCACCGACATTATTTTACCCTTTAATATGTGGTCCTTGACAAAACAGGAACGTGCAGAAGTGATTATTTGTTTATTTGCATATGAGTCTCCCCCCCCCCTCCACTGACACGATATAATGTAACTTCCATGATAGCAGAGGTGTGGCACATTTTATTAATCTCTCTTATCCACAGTGCTTAGAAGAATGACAAAGTCCATAAAATGCCTAATAAGAATTTGTTGCCAAATGTTTGACAGGTTATATCCAAATCAGATTTTTTTCTCACTTTACCTAGAATAAAACAGAAATCCAATATATGTATTAGAACTTTCAAAGCCCTTCATGACCTGCCCCTATTATTGTCCCTCTTTCTCTTCTCTCCACCTTTTTACTCACTTCTTCTGATCCAGATGTACAGGCTTTTTCCCTGTCCGTGGACAATGCCAGGCAACCCCCTTCTTGCTATCTCTTCCCTCTAGAATATGGCTCCTTCTTACCTCCACAGGGATCACTCCCTCACCTACTTCAGACACTGAAGCATTATCTCAATGAGCCTTGGCCAGGGCACCTGATCTACCACGTCAACAGACCAGCCCAGTGTCACCGATGTTCAACTCAAGTCTCCTCTGTTTAATACTCTTTCCTCTCACTTTTCCCTAATGTAGCATAGATGTAGCTTTCTCCTTCGATGTACCCTTTGTCTCCCAGGTAAAAGGTGAGCTCCACAGCATTGGAGAACTTTATTTTGTCTACTTCTGTCCACAAAGAGCCCAGCAGAGTACTTGACACCAGTAATAAATTCTTCTTGAATCAATTAACAATCAACTTAGCATATTTATTTTTCTGAATACATGGAATAGCTATTTAGTTTTAGAAGACTGAGTTTATTGAGGATTTCTTTTGGACATTCGTTAAACTGAATGTTCTCATCATTGGAGATCCTGTCTGTCATTTAAAGAGGGCTGGTGAGAAAGGGTTGATATTTAGCAAACCTGAATGATTATTATGAAGGGCCTGGAACAAATTAGATCAACTCCAAATGTCGGGTTTAAGATGGGTTATTATGCCAGGTATGGTGATGCATGTCTATAATCCATAACCCCAGTACTTGGGCAGCTGAGACAGGAGGATTACAGGTTCAAGACCAGCCTCAGCAACTGAGACTCTTAGCAACCTAGCAAGACTCTGTTTTAAAGCAAACAAACAAACAAAAAATTTAAGGGTTAAGAATGTAGCTCAGAGGCAGAATGCCTTTTCATTCAGTCATCAGTACCATAAATAAAATAAGTTTGTTATGGTTAGTGATGTTGCTGCCTTCTGCTTTGATAAATGTAAACTTCATATAGATAGCTAAAAACAAATTTCAACAATGATCCCCCCCCTCGGCAGCCATCTTTCCAAGTGGTACCTCTTCATGGGAGCAGCTGGCTTGTCCTGTCTTCTTTTATTGTAAGTGTTTTCCTGCATCTTAACATTGCAATTATTTGCTTCAGAGCCGAGTGACTTGGCTAACCAGCCTTGATAAATCAGCTAAAGAAACTGTACTCCATGAGAAACAAGCCAACTTGGCGGGAATAGTTGCCCCTCTGCCGGTCAGGGAAACAACCAAACACCTAGCTCAACATTTCCAAGAAGGAGGGTGGGAAAGGAGCAGATTTCTGAACCACCTGGGACTTTGGAAGACTTCTGTGTTCTCAGAAGAAGAGTTCAATAAATAAGCAGCCATCCTGAAGTCGGAGCACAGTTTTAGTAGGAGACGGTGTGTACCAAGGAGCTGAGATTAATTTCACAGAGTTACCTTCCCTGTCAGGTCAAACATGCCTGTTCCTGAAATGACCTATGAGAAAGGAGAGTCGTGGCTTAAGTTTGACAGGTCCCCTTTATTCCTTCTTGGCAACTGTGAGAACAGGCTCATCCAGTTTCATCCGAAATGTTTTGTTTTCCTTTCAAAAGCAATAATGGTAACCTTGCATGGAATCTATAGTTAATTCTATAGCAGAAAAACCTCATTAATATTGAACTACGGGTCGGTATCATGCTTCCTAGTCATCTGTAGGTATCTTCTCTTGCCTCCCAAAATGGCTGGTCTCATCTGGGGAGAAGATTACGCCAAGAACCTATGAAAAATTACTTCTTGTGGTTGGGATGGTACAATGCAAGTATGATTCTCGTTTTATAAGTACAAGATGTACTTTCTGGTAGCTTGAGAATTCAGGAAACTTACACAGCTGAGTTTGTAGAGCTGTAAACCATGTCTCTTTTATACAGATACTAATGAATCGGTGTGAATATAAAATACTGAGAACTATAGACATTTTTCTCTTAATCAGAACAAAACCAAAATTTAGAGCTTTATTATAGTAAATATGAACTTCGTTGCAATAACCCTGAAACTACATGTTGCTGAGTTAGACTTGTAAGATGTACCATTCAAACAACTGGAACGCTTATCCTTGGTTGTAGATCTTGACATTAAAAAGCTGGCAAACATGTTACAGGTGTTGACAGCTTTGACCTAACACAGTTTTAACCAAACTCTAGCTTTGCCAAGGAAGGCAGTCTCTGCTTACATTACAGTTCACCTGTTTCAAGGTTTCCAGGGGCTTAATTAGATAATGTTGTATCGGGTGGGAAAAATCTTGAAAGCCAGTTTATTATGAACACACACACACACACACACACACACACACACACACACACACACACGTGGACCCGCAGACCCACACCCCCCTAGCAGTCGCCACACTTAGGTGAGAATCCGAAAGCAACAGAGCGGAAAAATTGGGAAACAGAAATTACTCTTGAATTCTCCGTGGCTGATTCACCTGAAGAAGTGGCAAGAAATCTTTCTCCTGTCACTGGAGTGTCTGACCTAAGTCACTTCTCCCGAACACATGACCGCCCTTCTTATCCTTGCCAATCGTTATTTTTATTTATTTATTTTTAATTTTTTCTTTCCTTTTATTTGCAATACCCAGGCAAGGAAACTGTCATGACTGAGCCCTGGGTTTGTTGGTTTCTGTCCCAACCAGCTGTAGGATAGGCGAACACCAAAACAAAGAGAGACAGCTCAGGTCACCCGGGAGGTCTCTGCAGGAGACCCGAGGCGGCCCCTGCGCATCCTCGCATCCTCGGCCTGGCTGGGCTCCGCTCCCCTCGGCCTGCCAGTGCCCTGGGTGGGTGGGGACGCAATCCAGCCACCGCAGCCTTCCCCAACTCACCAGCCTGCGAAGTTTCCGCGCGGAGAGGGCTGGTGTCGGGTTTCAGAGCCGAGTCCTTCCCTTCCCCAGCCCGGAGACTCCTGGGCTCCACCAGGCGCCACGCACGATCTGCCTTAGGCGGCCGCAGTCATGAGGACGACTCCTTATTTTTCCAACCTGTAGCTCAGGATCGGCTTAACGCCGGGCGGTCCCCGGCCCCTGCCCGTCAGCAGCGCCAGCTAAGGGCTGGTGGCACCACCCCCAAAGTCCAGCAGGGCGCCTGGGCTCGGGGAGGTTTGTGTGGGAAGAAGGCGTGTCTGCGAGTCCTCCCGCGGATGCGCCGCTCACCTCGCGGTGACTCAGCCGCGGAGGTTCTCGGCGCCCGGGAGCCCTGGCCGCCAGCTCATTTTATTCGTTCGTTTTTCTGCGTTCTCTTTGACATCTCCATTCAAAGAGCCCAGGGCCCCCTGAGAAGAGCTGCTTGCTGATGTGTTTCTCCCCCACCCCTTCCCTCCCAGGGGTGGTCGGTATTGAGGGATGCAGGTTTGGGGGGAAGAGAAAGGCCTCCGGAAAACAGAAAGATGTTGTTGGACAGGAACTGCATTTTGGAACTTAGAATGTGTTCATGGATACCTTAATCCATTTGCACCACCCTAAATCCATTTGTACCACCGTAATCCTTACTTTCTAAAGCCAGTTCAGGGATCAGTAAGTTAGGATTCAAATAATGAGTACACAGTCATTGAACCAATAGTTTATGAAGCGCCTACTATGTGGTGTCCCTGTTCTAAACACGCAAAGACCTGGCCCTCTGAGAATTTCTGGGAATTGCTTTTTTCTTTTTTTTTTTTTTTTGGACATATTCTAACCTCCCAAATTTGTGGATTTTTGGTAAAGGTTAAGAATGCAAGGGTGAGTCAGGGGTGTTGTAAAGGGCCTGTAATCCCAGTACTTGGGAGGCTGAGACCCGAGGATCACAGGTTCATAGCCAGCATCTGCAACTTGTGAGGCCCTCCACAACTTAGTGAGACCCTGTTCCAGAATAAAGAATAAAAATCAGGGCTGGGGGTGTAGCTTGGAGGTAGAATGCTCCTGGGTTCAATTTCCCGTTCCACAAAAATAAGAAAAGAAAAGAAGGACGGAAAAAAAGAAAGGAAGAGAAAAGAAAGAAGAGGGAAAGAAAGAAGGAAAGAGAAAGAAAGAAAGAAAATAGGGGTATAACTCAGAGTTAAAATGCTTCTGAGTTCAAGCAGAGATCAAGTAGGATTACAAAACCAAGCAAGGTTGAATTGATTACTATATATATATATATATATATATTTTTTTTACAGATGTATGCATATATATACACACATATATGCATATATATTTGCAATTAATTTATTCCACTATGAGAAAAAATGAAGAAAAGTTCCAAACCTGTTGCTTGCATTCATATTATTTAAGTATGAAATGACTGCTTAAGTTTTAATTGCCTAACTCAGCTCTGACTGGGTGCCTTCGAGATTCGGTGTGGGAGGCATTATTGTTGTCAGCTAGGGAGCATCTTCCAGAGAGTTTCTTGTGGAAGGGGCAAAGGAAGAGCCAAAAGCCAAAACCCCCTAAAACCCAGGAGACAAATGATAGCCAAGGAATGAAGACATGTGATTGAGAAAGCATTCATTCTCACAGAAATCTGCCAATTCCGTTGGGAAGCCATGGAAAAAGATGGGGAAGTTCTATTTTATGTGCTACTCTATTCTTATCTTGAAAATGCAGAAATAATAATTCATTCCTAGTGTCATTGTGACTAACTGAATTCATATCACTAAGTGCCTACAACAGCGCCTGTAAGTTCTATACATGTGTTGGTTATGCTAATTATTTTAGTAGTACTTAATCTACTCTGTTCTCCCAAAGTATAGTCCAATTTATAAAAGCTGTTTTGGCTCTATTCAACCCCCAGAACACACACACACACACAAGTAATAAAAAATAAATAAATTTTAAAAAAGAAAGAGGGAACTGATTTCCAATCACTTGTTCAGAATCAAAAAGACCAATGAAGGTAGAACTCAGCTCTACTCAACCTGAATGTGGATCATTTTGCTGCCTCCCCAGTATTTCTGGAAAAGTCACTGCCATGAGTAACCTTAACACATGCATTTATTATCTGTTGTCCCCAGGTAACTGTGTCATGCGCCTGGTAAAGCCAACTCTTGCAGGGACAGCTGCTGGAGTCCTGTCTTTCTGGTTCTGAGGCTCAGAGCCAATCAGAATCACAGTGACACTCCTGGAGAATGCAGAAGGCTTCCTTCCTTGTGGGAAGACGGGTTCCCAGGAAAAGGCAGCAGAAGGAAGAGAAATGTCACTTTCCCATTTCACAAGGCCACTTTGGCCAGACATTGAACAGA
This sequence comes from Muscardinus avellanarius, assembly GCF_963383645.1. NCBI lineage: Eukaryota > Metazoa > Chordata > Mammalia > Rodentia > Gliridae > Muscardinus > Muscardinus avellanarius. The sequence goes on from NC_137803.1 coordinate 20,898,085, forward strand.
CTCAAAAGACCCTTGTAAGCCTGGTGTGGTGGCACACGCTTGTAATCCCTGCGTTTGGGAGGCTGAGACAGAAGGATCCCACGGGTTCGAATCCAGCCTCAGCTACTTAGTGAGGCTCTCAGCAACTTAGTGAGACCCTGTTTCCAAATAAAATATAAAAAAGGTCTGGGAGTATAACCTGGAGGTAGAAAGCCTCTGGATTCCACCCCCAGTACCACCAACAAAATAAAAATAAAAATAAATAAATAAATAAATAATAAAATTAGGGCTGGATATATAGCTGGAAGGTAGAATGCCCCTGGGTCCCATCCCCAGTACTACAAAAAAAAAAAAGACCCTCCCTTGTAAAAACAAGGGGACAACATAATGTCTCTTGATAACACATTTTTTTAGACATAGCTTTTCTATACATGGAGTTTTAGGTAGCTCTAATTAAATAGACATAATTTCTGTCCAATTCAATAAAAATAGCTCCAAAGTAAACAGATAATGTAAATATACTTAGAAAACTTCTAGTTAAAAGAGGAAATTTGCTCAGATACATTTCACCTTCTTTTCCTCAAGCTTATTTATGACACGAATAAATGATTTTTTAAAATGTTTTAAAGCCACAAAAATAAAAGGGAGAGAAAACATCAGCAGAGAAAATAAATTGCAGTGAATTTGTTGAAGAACTCAAGTCAGCTGCTTGTACTCGATAAGGGAAGAGCAATTCACACACTATTTGTCTACAGAAGGGATAACAGACAAGAGCGAGCCAATTTTCCTTGAAATCCCAGCAGGCTCAGGCCGAGAAGGCACACAGTGGGGGCCAGGTGGTGGGGTAAACACAGGAGTTCAGTTAGACATCTGTTTCCACCATGCTTGGGCCCAAAGTTCCCTTTCCCACTGCCATGCAATCAGCCAACCAGAAGTTCCTTCATCTGTTCAAACCAGCCTCCACGAGACTGGAGGTTTACTTTCTAGAGAAAGTAAACTAGAGCAAGTTTCTCATTCGACAACACTGGGCACATCCCTTTTTACTCTGCTTCTAGAGAAAACAAATAAAAGAAATTTACATATAAGACCAAAAATAAAGAAAAATCTCTTATAATTAAAAACATACTCAAAAAAAATTTTTTTTTTTTTGGTAGTACTGGGGTTCCTGGAAGCCCTTCTACCTCGGGGCTACACTCCCAGACCTATTTTTACATTTTCATTTTGGAAACAGGGTCTCCTAAGCCAGCGCGGCTGGCTTCGAACCTGCGCGATCCTCCTGTCTCCGCCTCCCAAGCGCGGGGATTACAAGTGTGCGCCACCACGCCCGGCAAACACATTCAATTTTTAAAAATGGGTGAGATAGATGATTACGTTGAAAACATTTTAGGGACATAGAACAAATTGTATAAAAAAATCAAGAAAAATGTTTTTGATTAAAGCGAGCCCAGTAAGTTTCAGGAAAAAAATTATTTTCAGAAAGGAATGGAAAAAATTAATTAAAGAAAAGAATGTTTTAAAAATTCCCGAAGAGAAGATTATGAACTTTCGGAGTCAGAAGTTTTACTAAAAGTTCAGGAAAATAAACTTTTAACTCAATACACCAAGATGCATCATTGAGATAACAGGAACCAGAATAAAGATAAGAACCTAAAAATATCTTAGAGAAACATAAAGCAACTCACATACAAAGAAAAAAAGTAAAAATGACAGTGGATTTCTCAAGAACCATAATGAATCCGGAAGTGTTTTTGGATGCTAGTCCATATTTCATATGAGATGAGTTCAGAGCAAGAATTGTATACCCTGAAAGATTGTCAGCTGTGTAAATAAAGATATTTCGAGATACGCAAAGACTCAAGAAAGAGGAAGTGATGATACACAGCAAACACTAAATCCAACATGAGACACCGGGAGGGAATTCTCTAGAACACTGATAGTGAAGCACACCTAAGAGGCAGGACTATGGCTAGCAGTGAAATGTCTGATTTCTCAAAAAAAAAAAAAATGAGAAAGAAAATGACCAATTATTTTGTATTAACTAAATGTTTTACGGTATAGTTTGACTGTTGCTAACCAGATTCTTCCTTCTTCTCCTTCTTCACTTTTTTCCTCCTTCTTCCTCTCTTCTTCCTTCTCCCCCTTCTCCTTCTCTTCCTCTTTCTTTTCCTCCTCTTCTTCCTTTTGTAGTACTGGGGTTTGAATCCAGAGGAAGTCTATCTGTGAGCACACCTCCAGCCCTATTTTATCTTATTTCTTTTGCTACAAGGTCTCACTGAGTTGCAAAGGGAGTCTCTCTAGGTTGTCGAGGATGGCCTTGAATCTGGGATCCTCCTAGCTCAAAAGTACAATGCCAGTACTCTAAAGTACTCTGAAGTACTGGCATTATAGATGTGTGCTGCTCACCTGGCTCTTCTCCTTTTTTGCTGAGCATCTCAGTAGATTTCCTTTCTAGGCTTCTTCCAGGCATGTAACTGAATTCTAGCCAGTGGGATGTGGGCAGGAAGGATGAACATCTCTGTCAGGCCACATCCATAAAATGGCTCTGGATATCCTCCATGCTGTCTCTCTCCCTTTCCTTATATGCAGATACAAAAACAACAAAGAGACCTCAGACCCTAGAAAACATGAAAGCTGATGTTAAAAAAAAAAAAAACTGAGACCCTGAATAATTGTATCCATAGAAACCCCAGTTGCAATATGTTGAACTATGACATGATCAAGAGATAAACTTGTAGAAAACCACCAAGAATTTGGGTGTTGTTAGAACAATTAGACTACTCCAACTGTCACAATTTGAAAGATCATTTGGAGGCAATTTTGAATAATGTGCTGTCAGTACAAATTGTACTAAGTAAATTTTAAAAGGACATTATGAACTCCAAAAAAACCCAAAAAGTATGAGATAAAATGAATATATGATAGAACAACACTTCATTCAGTTGTGAATATAATCAGCAGAATGAGAATATTCACAATTGAATCAACTCTAAACTGGAATAATACTATATGTGGAAGGTAGGGAGAAGGAAAAACTGTGGATAGGTAAGAGTAAGATACCTAAAACCTGATCTATGATACTATAAAGTCAGTAAACAGTGTGTGAAATTGCTAAATAAAAAAAACAGCAGGAAAGCAAAACCATTCAGAAATACCTAAGTACAAAAGGAAACCACTAAATGAGTTAGATGTTTGCCTGAGGGAATTGAGGCCAGAGCTTAGGAGAAGGGTTGGCTACTTTACAATAACTTTAAAACACCATTTGATTCCATTTTGATACACAAAATGTATTACCTTAATAAAAATAAAATGAATCAAAGGAGCCTTAAAAACACAAAATGATAATAAATTCCAGCGAAGATGTGAGAAATAGGAACTCTTACACACTGTTGGTGGAACCGCAAACTAGGACAGACACTATGAGATCAGTATAGAGGTTTCTCAGCAGTTTGGGAATGGAACCACCATATGATCCAGTAATACCTCTCCTGAGCATTTTTCCAAAAAAGAATTAAAGTCAGAGTATTATAGCAACACATACATATCCATGTTGTAGCAGCACAACTCACAAAAGCCAAATTAGGGTACCAGCCTAAGTGTCCATCAACAGATGGATGGACCACAAAACTGTAGATCACAATAGAATTCTACTTCCCCATAAGTCATCAAAATTATGTCAACAAAATTATGTCATCTGCAAGAAAATGAATGAACTTTGAGAATATTAAAATTAGCCCGTCTAAAAAAAATGAGTAACTATATTTTCTCTCATATGTGAAAGCTAGATATAAATTGAGAAACGAGGGCAACAGAAACTTGAATGGAGTTTGAAATCCTGCCCACATCTCATTGGCTAGAATTCATAAACAGAAACTTTAATGGAGTGATGGAAGGGTCTTAGAGAAGGGAGGAAGGGAAATAAAAACATAAAGAAGATAACATTGAAATGATGCAAGCTAGGCATGGTGGTGCATGCTTGTGATCCCAGCATTTGGGAGGCTGAGGCAGGAGGATCCGGTTCGCGGCCAGCCTCAGCTACTTAGTGAGGGCCTGTGCAACTCAGTGAGAACCTGTTTCAAAATAAGGAATAAAAAATAGGGCTGGGGGTATAGCTCGGAGTAGAATACCCCAGGGTTCCATCCCCAGTAGTGCAAAAAAAAAAAAAAGAAAGAAAGAATGCTATGTACATATGTTAAGACTATCGATGCCAATCTCAAAGACAATTACAGGGAAGGGGAAAGAGGGACGAGGAGCAGGAGCGAAATGTTCCATGAATGGTGTGCATGTTCATTCCTGTCCTCTCTACCTCAGTGTGATATAGAATCATACTGCACCAATAAAAAGTAATAAAAATGAAAAATAGGTGAAAATATAAGATATTGGCTTAATAGATAAAAATTGTACTTTATTATTAAAATATCTATCTTAATAATAACCTATAAGCCATGAAGAAAGTCAATTTGGGCCGGGCATGGTGCCACACGCTTGTAATCCCACGCTTAGGAGGCGGAGACAGGAGGATTGCACAGGTTTGAAGCCAGCCACGCTGGCTTAAATAAAATATAAAAAATATAAATTTTATATAAAAATTTATAAAATATAAATAATATAAAATATATTAATATAATATATAATATATAAAATATATAATATAATATAAAAATATAAAAAATATAAAAATAGGTCTGGGAGTATAACCCAGATGTAGAAGGGTTTCCAGGAACCCCAGTACCACCAAAAAAAAAAAAGTGAATTTGGGGTGCAGAATGAAAATAGATTTGAGAGGCTTGCACAATGATTAATTCATTCAAAAAACATTTATTAAAGAACTTGAGCTTGGTAATCTGCCAGGTGTGGAAGATATGGTGGAAGGAAACATAAAGGCGCTCTAAGGGAAAAATGAATATTTTAAGCATTAAACAACAAAAACAGAGATATAGTCGTATCAGCATATGTAATGTATGTGTGAAGATTATAGCATAGATTCTTACCCACCCGGTTATTTTTTTCTCTCTTGTTCTTGAAGGCAAGAGCCACTGACTCTTGGGTCAGGATTTTGTCTTTTATCCTTCAGAGCCTTCTTAAATTTTTTCTTGAAATTGAGCTCAGAGGTTTCCCAGTGATCCCTTAGCCTGGGATGGGAGGGCAGGCAGGCTTCCCCGGGAGTCCCAGAGGGATGTGCCTCTGCCCCCAGCTGACTGTCAGTGCCTGTAAAGTCTGTCTAATCACAAATCCAAACCAACCCCTTCCCACGTGGGTTGACTAACCAGTCCCAAGACTGGACTCCCAGGTCATGCTAGTTCCCCTACTTTTAAGGATGCAACTGCAAGAAACATCTATGCTTCAGAGACTTTCTACTAGCAAATTACTGTAAATGTGAAGCACATCAGGATCTATTTTAGAAATGTTTTTAAACTGGACATCATTTTACAACTCTCCCCAAAACACCTACCTACTCTGCCCTGAGGTCAGAAGCTTGCTCCTTCTAAACTCATTCTGTCTCCATGTGTTAGGATGGGAGATGAAGATACACTTGAACCAGATGTGAAAGGAATTGTGTTGGGTTCTTGTTTCCTATGTCAAAGGAGCATGCTCTGAGAAAGTTCCAAACAGATTCATATAGTTTTAATACAAACTCATACTTCCAAGAAGCCATAGCTGTCGGGTATGCCATGATTTGAGTGATTTCAGGCTCATTTACAAAGACAATATTCTATAATTGCAGATATAATAACAACCACATTGTTTCATCAAATTCAATGATAAGGTCAAATCTTTATAGAGAAGGGGAATCATATTTATAAAAACTAAGCATATATGGAAAATATAATTAATTTTCTACAAGTCACTATGATGATACGAAACAGAAATATATCATATCAGCATATGTAATGTATGTGTGAAGATTATAGCATAGATTCTTACCCACCCGGTTATTTATAGATGATAGTTCAGTAAGCCTGATTTTTCATAACTACGATACTTAAAGTTGGAAATTAAAATTTGTAGAATTCAAAGCAGTATGTATCAGACTCCGAATAAGTGTGATTTGTAATAAAAATGCCTACAGCAAATTAAAAAATCCTTAAAGACTAAGGGTATAAACTGTGTGTACTTTTCTCAATGAAAACTAGAAAGAGAGAATCCAACACTTTCACAATGGTTATCATAATTGTATGTCACAATTACAGGTAAACATATTCCCAACTCCTTCTCCTACTATTTAGTATAAAAGAAATAAAACACTGAACTCCCTTGGCTATTGCTGGCACCCTTGGTCTTGCCTCAGTGCATTAGAGGTAAAACCTACTTTACAGTAGTTAGGAAATTCAGTCCAAACCTGTACTTAATGATGCCTAAGTTCTTCTAACATTGGCCATCACTATATGGGATGTACTTTCTCTAACCAATATTGCTACTTAAATGAGAATCCTGAGAAGTCTAATATTAACGATTCTACACAGAACTTATTTCTGTTCAAGTGTAAACCAAGGGAAGACCTTCCACAAGCATTTTTTTTTTTTTTCGATACTGGGGATGAAACCTAGGGGCATTCTACCTTTGAGCTACACTCCCAGCCCTATTTTTTTATTCCTTATTTTGAAACAGGGTCTCACTGAGTTGCAAAGGGCCTTGCTAAGTAGCTGAGGCTGTTTGTGAACAGCGATACTCCTGTCTCAGCCTCCCAAATGCTGGGATGACAAGCGTGCACCACCATACTCGGCCTCCACAAGCGGTTTTTAAGTTTTCTCTCCCACAAAATGATCGCATCCCTGGAGTTCTATTTCATGGAGCATTAGTCTAAACTTGGAAAAAATTTAGAAGTAGGTGGAATCTGTGAAACCAAAGTAAGTGGAATTTTTAACAGAAAAAATATTGCCCTGTGTAACAAAATTTTTTCATGGAGAGGGAATTAATCTTACACTTTTTATATATAAAGCATGACTACACATATGGCACAGAGATAGCACAGTATAAAATTAGTATGAAAAGTATAGTGTAAAATTTTCATTTGGAAAAAAGATCTGAAAAGGCTTTTGGGTGGAGGTGGGGAAAACAAGATAAAGGTGGCAAAATAAAAGTTGAAAGGAACTGATTTAATCAAATGCCAAACACAAAACAACGAACACACTTTTTCTTCAGTTCCAAATCAGAGAAATATTCACAGACATTTAAAGGTTTGAACTTGATCAACCTCACCTACTTCAATATCCTCCAATATAAACTTTTTTTTTTTTTTTGGCAGTACTGGGAAGAGGACCCAGGGGCATTCTACCTCTGAGCTACATCCCTAACCCTATTTTTATTCTTTATTTTGAAACAGGGTCTCACTGAGTAGCCGATGCTGTCCTCGAACCATGATCCTCCTGTCTCAGCCTCCCAAATGCTGGGATTACAAGCGTGTGCCACCATACCTGGCTTAATATAAACTATTTGTAGTGCAAATTGTCAGGAAACTGAATGGGCTAACTCAGTTAACTTTCAGAGTATGTCTATTAAAGAGATGAATTTGGTTTCAGAATGCTAATATTTTGTCTTGGTTATTGTTCTCTTAATGCCACTCTGGCACTGGGAAAATAAAAATGTACATGTGTTTAACAAGCCTTGCCATTTTATTGACTTCAATAGAAGGAGACGCACATAGCTCGCTCAAGAAGTGTATCCTGTCAGTTTAAAATTTTTTAAATAAAGAAGCCAAGAGAGTAATCTGCTCTAAGCCATTCAACTCAGTTAGAATCACTGGGATTTTAATTTTTAAGTATTTCCTCATGGTATTTGGTGAAACAATACAATGACACATAAAGAGAAACCATAAATTCATCTATCATACTATTACCTGGAGATAAATGAAAAATATTTCCTCCTTTTCCTCCTGAGGCTATTCTGGAATGTGCAATCCTCCTGTTACATCCTCTCAAGTACTGGGATAACAGGCACACCCCACCATGTCCAGCTTACACAATCTTCTGAATTTTGAAAATGTACTAATCTTTGTAGAAGTTTCTATATATGTGTGTCTGTATGGTCCTGGGGGTTGAATCCATGTACATCCTACCTCAGGGCTACATTGCTGACACTTTTTTAAATTTTGAAACAGGTTCTCATTAGGATGCTGGGAGTCTCGCTAAATTGCTGAGGTTGACCTTGAACCTGTGATCCTCCTGCCTCAGCCTTTCAAGTACTGAGATTACAGGTGTGTACCACAACACCGGGCTCTATAGGGTTTTTAAAAAAGAATTGTTTAATGAAATAAACCTGGGCCTTTGACTTCTTTCCCACTATGATGGCACAGTTGAGTAGTTTTAATGATAAAGCAACTGTCATGATAGGAGCCCACAGGTCTAAAGTATTTATGATTGGACCTTTTACACAGAACGTTTGTAGTCCCTCATGATGGAGGATTTGTTTCAATAAATCATTGTTCATGCATTCAATACAAGCTGAATCCTTTAAAATGTTACTATGAAATAATGTTTAATTAAATGAAATATAGCCACAATGCATTTGAATTAGGTGATTTAAAACAGCCTACATGGTGCAAATCAATTTTTGTTAAATACATTCATATCCACATGACCAGTTCGTTGCTTAGAACTGAAAGAATTCAGATGTCAAAGTCTCATAGTTTCATGTTTCATTTCTGACCCTACCCAGGATCCATAGTCTGTAAACTAGTCCCTCAAACTTCCTGTTGTATTTCCGTTCTTACAATCTGGGGGCCTTTAAACAAAGCTCCCCTTTACCTCCTGCCAAGGAACTGATTTGAGGTCAATTGGCCTAGTACTATCTATGCACGAGGGAAGCTTAAGTAAGAAACGAAGCACATGAAAATTCTAATATGGTGTCCTTATTAGCAAGGCATACGACACTTTTAATTTTCCTTTTACCTCTGCTTTAAATAGGCAACAGGAGAAAGTGAGACACTCCTATTTCATTACTCATTTTTCAACAGCAGATGGAATATAGAAAAAAGTAAAGAAGACCCCTGCAGGGCTGGGGCGGTCTCTAGCTACGCAATAGACCAGAACCAGGGAGCCCCAGAGAACGAAGACCAACACGAGGACAAGGAATCAGCATCTATCCATGCCCTGGCATCTGGTTTCTTCTCTGAATTTTGCCAATTAAGGAGCATAATTGCAGAGAATGACAGAACTGTGCTTCTTTATTCACTCTAATTCCCATGCTGAAACTTTGAATTGCTATTTATATAAAAATGGCAAATAAGTATTTCTTAAAGCAGTAGTTTTATTTGCCGCCACCATCATCATCAACATCATCATCATCATCATCATCATCATCATCATCATCATCATCACGATACTGGGGATGGAATCCAGGGACATTCTACCTCTGAGCTAGACCCCTAGCCCGATTTCTTATTCTTTATTTTTTTGAAACAAGGTCTAAGTTGCAGAGGACCTCACTACAGAGCTGAGGCTGTCTGCAAACCCAACATCCTCCTGTCTCAGCTTCCCAAATCCTAGGATTACAAGTATGTGCCACCATACCCGGCTGCCATTATTTTCTATAGATTTTGTATGTATGTACAAACATGTATGTATGTATATATGTATGTATGTATGTATTCTGTTTTACCTATATCAAAAGCTAAATTATTCTTCACTTCATCCTATTTATTTATTTATTTATTTAGTGGTACTAAGGATTGAACTCAGGACATCATACCTCTGAGATACATCCCTGGCTCTACTTTACTCTTTATTTTGAAACAGAGCCTCACTAAGTAGCTGAGGCTGGCCACAAACCTGTGATCCTTCTGTCTCAGCCTCCCAAGTGCTAGAATTACAGGTGTGCACCACCAAGCCTGGCTTCACTTTTTTAAACTATTAGAAATAGGAAAATTACTAGGAAACTTTGCTCCTAAAGTATCTTTATTGCTTTTCTTGTAATTACAGAAATTCACAATTTAAAAGCAATCATCTGTATTGAAATTTCCCAGAGTCTCTTCCAAAAAACACCAAAGAAGTGTTGATAATTTGTGTACAGAAAAAGAGTTCCATGGTAAGACTACTCTGGGAAATTCTGCTTCCATTGCTGCCTCTTAAAACTCACAACAAACACTAACACATTAAAGGTTTTGTTTCGTTTTGTTTTGTTTTTTGTAATAAAAGCTCTTTAGACATCTAGTTTGTCTCATCTGAAGTAATTTGGCAATTCAATTTCTTTATTCATAGAACATTTATTAAACAAATCTGAGCATCATTTTTCCCAGAACCACAGCAAATTTTCATTGACTTTAATTCACCTGATCTATATATGAGGAAATATGGTTGTATATGACTTAGAAGTGAAGTTGGCAGCTCATAGCCTCCATTTTGTTTGTCAATCATTAATGGTACATTTTCAGATTCTGGAATCCTATTGCAATCCTAGTTTTAGATTCTGGAATCCTATTGTTTATCCTCTGTCTATACCCAAACTCCAAAATATGGTCATGAGTGAATTAAAAAGGCATTTACCCATAAAGACAACAGCAAGAGAAAGGTGCAAAATCTATGATGCTGGCCAGTGGCTGGAAGAGTATTTACTGCCTTAGCAGAACAGAGAAAACTCAAGATAAGTCTTTGCACCTGGGGACATAGACTGAAGTAACAAATACCTTCAGGACTCATTGAGTGGCTCAGCATTTGGAAACAACAAGTGCTACTCCCAAAAGTAATGAATGGACAGGAAGTTGAAATACAGAGATTTAATGAATAGAGTAACTTTTCTCCCACCTAAAAGTTTAGAAAATTTACTTCTCAGGAGTGACTCAGGCACAGGAAGGCTAACTGAAAGGTAATAAAACAATCCCTATTATAATCACTATTTTATTTACATATAAAATGCATTAGTTTCAGTTAACATTTATTGAGTACCAACTATATAAAAATGATAAAGCTGGGACCTGGTGGGACAGGCCTGTAAGCTCAGTCCTTGGGAGACTGAAACAGGATCAGGTTCAAGGCCCATCTCAGCAACCAGCAATGTAGCAAGGCCCTCAGTGACTTAGTGAGAAGACCTTCTTTCAACAGAAGAAACTAAAATAGTGCTGGGGGCATAGCTTATAGATAGAAAGTCCCTGGCTTCAATCCCCAGTATAAATAAACAAACTCACTGGAGATATAAAAGTTATTTAACAGCAAAATTCACACGAAAGCTACCATTCTTGTTGTCAAGAGTTTGCAGTTATAGGCAAAAGGTTCACAGATTTTTGGGGGGAGGAAGGGGGAGTCATCATTCATCCAACAGATATGTTCCTAGGATTGAGTTTCAGACAATTTTTGTTACCTTTCTAATTTCTTTTCACCCCTCTTACATGATATAAAGGTATGTTATATAAAAGGTATTATAATAATATTTCATGAGGTTTTATGCCTGAGACACACTTTGATGGACTTTTTTGATAAATACTTAAGAAAGCACGTTGTTGCCTGGAACTAAATCTTGTTCCACTAAATTTATTAGGAACATACTAACTGGCAGGTCCCATAATGAAGCCTGAGAATTTAATTTTACCAAAAGTAAACAGGGAGTGTGTGAGGGACTTTCAAATCAGAGGCAACTTAGGGCTGGCAGATACGTTTGCTATCTTGATGATGGTGTTAGTTCATGAGCATACTCATGTGTCAAACTATCTAGTCACACACTTTAATTATGTGTAGCTTATTATATGCCAATTATACTTCAATAAAACTGTCAAAAAAAGTAATGCGGACATAAAACTAGGCTTAAATATCACATCCTTAAAAAAAAAACACCAACATCTTTTAATTTAACTCCTTTCCCCTTCAACCCTAATTCACTCAACGGGAGTCACATTGTAGGCCCTAATCCTTCTATTTATAGTTAAGATACTCAATTATCCTCACATGGTATATTTTCAATATTTTCAGGTCAATTGTTCTCATAACTCCCACTTTATTCAAATGCTAAAAAGCTAGTTAGAGGGATAAAATTACAATTATTTAATTTATCTATTCATAGTAAAACATAATCTTTTAAACTTTTTAGACAGCAATGTCACCGAGAATACCATTACCTACATATGAATGGCATGTTCTCTCTCTCTTTTTTTTTTTTTTTTTGGTGGTGTTACTGGGGTTCCTGGAAGCCCTTCTACCTCCGGGCTACACTCCCAGATCTATTTTTACATTTTTTTTATTTGGAAACAGGGTCTCCTAAGCCAGCGCGCGCGGCTGGCTTCGAACCTGCGCGATCCTCCTGTCTCCGCCTCCCAAGTGCGGGGATTACAAGCGTGCGCCACCACGCCCAACAAATGGCATGTTCTCTACATAATATTTAAGTAAAGACAGTGCAATTTAACAAGAAATTAATCTTAATTTGAATGTTTAATGATATTTATATTTAGCTTCAAAGGGTTTCTAATATCGTCTCTGGCATGCTGGGTAGATGTTCAGCAAATGTGTAATTGTATTGAAGTGAATAAATAATTTACAAGCAACTGTATCTACTTCACTAAAGCATTTTCAAGTAGATTTCCCCCCCAAATACTTGGTTTTGTCTTATGCATTAGGTAACCTTTCCTTGCTATCGTGAAATATAAAAAATTACTTCTAACTTCTTCAATGGCATAAAACCCACGTAAATCCTCTTGCTCACACATCTGTTGGCTGCTGCATGGCTGGCCTAGGCTGTGGTCTGGGCTCCGGAAGCTGGGTTGCATGTTGAGTTCAACCTTATTCCACGTGTTTTCATTCTCCTGGGACCAACTTCTCTTTGAGCCATGTGGTCTGCCCCAGAGCTCTCTTTCTGGAGCCTTCCACTATAGGGCCAGCAGCAATGCAGTGCATACTCTAATGGCACACTTCAGATGCAAGCAGGTGGGCAAACTGAACAGACAACTTAACATGTGATAGCATGATGAGCCTACCTAGAAGCCACAAATGATATGCAGAATGTTAAGTATTCAGCAATATAAAGAATTTAAATATTTAAATTATGTAATGCATAACTAATTTTTTTGCTTATATAGGGTAACACAGTGTGGAAACTCCTCTGACTTTTGGCTGGTTTTAATCAATGCTCAGCACATAATTCGTACAAATTTATCTTCTGTTTTATGTCTGTGTGTGTGTGTGTGTGTGTGTGTGTGTGTGTGTGTGTGTTGTGTGTTACTGGGGATTCAGACCAGGGGGATTTTCTCTGAGCTATACCTCCAGCTTTATTTTACTTTGAAACAGGGTCCTGCTAAGTTGCTGGCCCCCAACCTGTGACCCTCCCATCTTAGCCTTTCAAGTACTGAGATTACAGGCATGTATTACCATGCCCAGCCTAACTCCTTGTTTTGAAAGATAAAACAGACCGAGGATAAGATAAAGATGTCAAATAGCCAGACCACGTAGTACGTATTTCTATGTTCAGAGATCGGTGATATCTCATGAAGTGATAATATAGTAAGAAAAAATTATTTTCTCTTTTTTTTTTTTCTGCTCACTCAGATATCAAGGTTTTCAGTTTTCCTCCTGCCAGTACAGAAATATCTCATTTTCAGAATTCACCTGGGAGTGTGAGGGCACAACAAGGACATGAATGACTTGGTCAGTACCCTGAAGAATGGTCAAGAACAAAGCCACCAGAACATCACTAACAAGGACTTAAAGGTGGCGCATTAGCTCCACACAGGTGTCATGTCCTGTACTCGTTCAGCATTAATGAGATAGGCTTGCTTCCATTTCTGACAGTCAAATGGTACACGCATGATAAGAGTTCAGAGATTATCTGGTTTTGTCAAAGCCTGGGGACTTGGTGTTATGAGTCAATCCTAAAAGGTCCAGGTTTCTGAGAAGGTTTTGTTCTCGGGGCAAAAAGGTGAGGACTTATCCAAAGCTTGACCAACACTTCTGCCCGCTCTTAATAGACAAATTTAACCCTTAAGGAAAGATTCTCAAAGTTGGTGGCCATAAGAACATGCGGAGAGACTTTTTCTGAATGCTGAGACAGCACGTGATAGGTGATACCTCAGAGCAAGGAGAGAAAAGGTAACTCAAACCACTTTCTGGCTTATTCCACAACACCAAAGAAAGTGGTCCTGCATTGATGATTGAATTTCAACTGGTCAGTTGTGTTGGCTCAAACCTCATTTTTGCTTTAACGCAATTTAGAATATTTAATTTTTATAGAGAGTATGTTGGTATTGATGTAGTTACTTTAATTTTTCAGATGTTATTTTTCCTGGTTGTTACCATCTTAAACATGCTGCTAATGACTCATGTTCCCTAGCTCTTTAACCATCTCTGCTTGATGGTGACAAAACATCCTGAAAACAAATCTAACTTTGCTATTTTATATCTATAAGATGTTCTGATATAAAATCACATGTACATAGTTCTGAACCCTGTCTTTATGTTCTATTTATGTTACCTTTCTTAGAAGCTTTGAAATTTTCAAATACTTTTGATTCATATACCAAGGCATTGAATTTTCATAATCCTTCCATTTGCTCCTGTAGCATTCATTCTAATCTCCATCCCAAATTCATCCTTGAATATATTTTTTGCCTTTTAAAGTCTTACTAAAATAAAATAAAATTCACTATTTTTAAGGTACAATTCTGTATGGTTTGATAAATATATATAGTCACTTAGCCACCAACACAATCAAATACAGAATAACTCTCAGAATCCAAGGTAACTCTTGTCTGTTTCACAATAGCTGAGAGCCACAGGATCCAAGATGGAGCCGGAGCATGGCTGTGTGAAAGTCATATGCTTTTTATTGTAAGAATTTTAATCTGCAGATACCTTGAATTAATACTAGAAGTTATACTGATCAGTCTTTAAAAGCCATGTGTTCTTAAATATCACCCTAATATTTCAATGGAAAAATTATACCCTAAAACGAGGGCAATCAGTGGCTCTTTATACTATTAGGTAAGGGATTTTAAAAACATGTAGACACACTTTAAATATCTCTTAAAATACACTGAGTAAGCAAAAGCCGTCTTGTCTGTGATATAAGTGGACCTCATCATCCTCTGCTTCAGTTTCTTATAACTTCTCCCTCCTGTGATGAAAGCCTTAGAAACATGTTTATTTTCCCTCAGGTCCAGACAGGTAAATACAACCTCATTCCTAACACATTCTGCAGGTCCAGGTCACACTGGGAGTGAGAAACATTTCAAGTGACTAATAAAAAGAAAAAGAAAGAAAGAACCTGGACTACAGAACCATTATTATCATTTTCACTCCAATAAAGTTTCCATATTAAAAAAAAACCTTTTGAATCATTCATATGATAGAAATAGAAGTTGTATTTTTTTTTTCTATTTGGGTCCCTTCAAATCCACCTTTGCATGCACTTGAAATCAAAGCAAATAGCAGAAAAAGGAGATAAAAAGAGAGACTGGTTCTGTAATCAACGTCTTCTGTGTCCCCTATAAGGCAATGCACAACGCAGCCCCATGTCCCTCTAGACTTCATCCCTCCAAAAAGATGGGGTTTCGGTTTTAAGCAGATGACTCAAATACCAGTCACAGCTCCCGGTCCTTGACCTAAGGCTGAGTATGTTGCTTATCTGTGCCAGCTGTCAACATATTTTAAAAACTGTGACTCTCCACAGAGCACGGGATGTGGGCATCAGAAGAAAAAGGAAGCTTCAGCCAAGTGTCTCATATCTCTGAAGGCAATTCCACAGTTTGCAGACAAATTGAGTGGTCTAAAGATATCATTCATTTTTATCACAATGGGCCACGATGAAGCAGTTAAGTCAGGTGCTGTATGATAAAGCGGCTTGAACAAAGTCAAGACATGAGTTCACATGTTGACTCTTATCTGTGAGTGATGCAGTGAGGATCCCCAGTGTATGCCTGAAACTGCAGAGAGTGCCAAGTCCTATCTGTACAACTGCTTTTTCCTAAATATATGAATCCATTTCAATACTTCCTTCCATCAAAACAAAGTTTAAGCTTATTTATCAAGAAAGAGAGAAGAATTTTCAAGAAATCTTATATATCTCTCGAACAAACCGAAGTACTCTTATACCCTTCTGTTTTGCTTATTCTAAATTGTTTCATGAGCTGGGCTTGGTGATACACACTAATAATCTCAGTACTTGTGAGGCTGCGGCAGGAGGATAACAGATTTGAGACTAGCCCCAGCAATTTAGTGAGACTTTGAGCAACCTAGCAAGACCCTGTTTCAAAACATAAACAAACAAACAAACAAGCTGAAGGTGTAGTTTGAAGGTAGAACACCCCTGGGTTCAATCTCCAGTGCCAAAATCAAAACAAAACAAAACTAAGTTGTATCATGCTTTCTGAAACTATTCTCAATTTATTCAAAATTATTAGTATTTATATAAGAATATTACTCTTCCTGGATTCAAGCATGTATGTAAATTCTGTGGGGTAATGAGATTTTAAAATTTCAAGTAACGTATATAAGTTTGATGTTTAAAGTATATACTTTGGTCGAAATAGTCTCCTCTAGTCAAAAAGCTCTAAATGATTTTGAATTTTAATACTAATTAATATTTAATTATTTTATTTCTTGTACATACAACTCTGTAGCTGGAAAAAAATTCAGGTTTTGTGTTTGCCATTGTTTTTCTCATATACAGGGTTGGCTGTGGGTGTTTAATAACTGAGAATTAGAAAATAAAATTAAAAGTTTTTTGCAGTATTAGAGATCAAACCTAGGGGCATTCTACCTTCAATTCTACACCCCAGTCCTATTTTTTATTCTTTATTTTTAAACAGCGTCTCACTAAGTTGTAGAGAGCCTCACTGAGCAACCGAGGCTGTATGCAACCTGCAATCTTTGTCTCAGCCTCCCAAGTGCTGGAATTACGAGTGTGTGCCACCACACCCAACAAATTAAAGATTTCTATTTTGACCATTTGAACAAAAAAATGAATGAGAATTTTTAAAATTATTTATTTATTTATTTATTTATTTATTTATTTATTTGCAGTACTGGAGGTGGAGCCCAGGGGCATTGTACTTCCAAACTACACCCAACGCTATTTTTCAGCCTTTTTACTTTTTGATACAAGATCTCACTGAGTTGCAAAGGACCTAGCTAGGTAGCTGAGGCTGTCTGCAAACCGCGATCCTCTGGTCTCCACCTCCCAAATGCTGGGATTACAAGTTTGCTCCACCACGCTCAGATGAATGAGGAATTTTAAAGAAAAGTTAATAAATTAATAAATTGGGCACAGGAAGATGTTAATAACAATAACTGATACAAATAGAATAATGATAACAACATTCTATAATAAGAGTGATTTAAATGTTAAGTATTATTTATTCTTGGAATTTCTCATTTATTTTCTCCAGTCCACAAGTGACTGAAATTATGGAAAGCAAAACCGAGGATAGAAAGTCTTCATGCTTTTGTTTCATGCTCTGGAAAATAGAAGAAAAGCTCTACAACATGACAGCTGAGGCCCCGTTAAGCCACGGCCCTCATGATGCTATGACTAGATGCAGGAATAGACTTGACTCCTGAGTTCTTCAGTCTTCTCTCAGCCACTCTCTCCACATCCCTCAGCTTTTGAGAAGGGCTGCCTCTGTGCTCAGTGCCCTCAGAGGTGGATGGTTCCTAGACTTCTGATGTTCTCAGGAAACAGAAACTGAATTGCTAAGCAGCGGAGCGGGGAAATGAGCCCTCAGCATGCAACATTAATAGGAAAGAGTAGAACAAAGAAAACCAAAAAGAAGTCAGTTGTTACATTATAGAATATAGCCAGTGGTTCCCACATTAGAGCTTCCTAGGTTGTTGTAGGGGGAAAAAAATCAATGCTGGGCTTCATCCCAATCAATTCAGTCAGAATCTTTAAGAGTAGGTAGGGCTGACATTAATTAAACAAGAATAAAACAAGAAGACTTCCAAATATTTGAAATTCACAGGCAGTACTGAGAATCCCAAGATAAGATGATGGTGAAAGTTTCCTCCGAAGAAGGAAATAAATCAACTGAGAAATAGCATTCTGTGAATAGGAATTGTTTAAAAATGTGCAAAAAGTAAAAATGTTGACTAATCTTGGTTCGCAGAGAAACCACAAAACCACCGCTTGGCTGCATCTATTGGACAGCAATGGTTAAGAATCAATCACTAGACCATAAGGCACTGTACAGTACTTTAAATTCTGCTCTTTATTAGATTTAAGACTTAGGTCATTGGAAAATAAAGACAAATAGTTGCTTGGTCTGTCACCATAAATGACAAAAGGCTATAATTTAGACTCCACTATTTTTTAATAAAGAAATAAGTGGAATTTTTTTTATATTTCTATAAAGGTACAGATCCCTACAAAGAATTTCAAATTCTTTAAAGTACACAGCCCTATATATACAATCAAGTACTTGCTTGTTTACATTCTTTTATAGGTCTGAAAATATAATTTTCTTCATGTTCAAAGATTTAGAGGTATTAGTGACATTGTAAATGAATGGGCTAGATAAAACATCTGCACCCCTCATTTTGAAGTGGAGAGGAGACCACAGTAATTCCTCTTGAATTTTATGTCTTAGAAATCTTTCCACCCTGTCCCTGGCCAAATGCTTGTGATACAGCTGTTATTACAACTATCACATGACCATGCTGTCTAATTTCCAGAACCACTAGAATGACTAGGAGGCTTCTAACTATAGTTTTTTTTTTTTCTAAACAGTAGATGCAAATTGAGATGGTGTATGAGGAGAACATGCTTTTATAAAGCACTTGTCTCTGAATGTTTAAAATCTCTGAACATCAGGTGTGGTGGCACATGCTTGTAACCCCAGTTCTTAAAGGTCAAGACAGGAGGATCACAGGTTTAAGGCCAGTGTCAGTAACTTAGATAGAATGCTCCTGGGTTTAAAGCCTAGTACCACCAAATAATAAAAAAGCAACAGTTTAGTTCATAATTTTGACTTTAGGACCTATATTAGTTTTCTCTTACTGTAAAAAGTACCTGGGGGGAAGGGCTGAGTGACATGTACATGTATGCCTCTACCATACTGTACCTCATTAAGATGTATGACTCAGCCAGCATGGTGGCTCACGCTTGTATTCCCAGTATCTGGGGGGCTGAGACTGGAGGATCGCGCTTTGCAAACAGTTTCAGCTACTTAGTGAGGCCCTTTGCAACTCAGTGAGACCCTGTTTCAAAATAAAGAATCAAAAATAGGGCTGGGGGTGAAACTCGGAGTTGGAATGTCCTTCGGTTCCATCCCCAGTGCCACACACACACACAAAAAGTATGACTCTAATGCCCAATTGAAGAAAAAAAGAAACACAATCAATATATAAAGATAAAAGGTTCATTGTGGCTCATGGCTTCGGAAGTTCTAGTCCCTATCAGCTGGCACTGTTGCTTTGGGGCCTGTGGAGAGGCAGCAAGCTGCTCACGGTGGGGAGAGAATGGAGTGGCAAAGCCTCACCTCATGACTGGGCATAAAGATAATGGTAGAAGATGTGGCTGGAGGCCCCCTCTGCCCTCTAAGGCACGCCCCCAGTGACCCCAAAGCCTACTAGGCGTTACCTCTTAAAGAGTCCACCACTTCCCATAGTGCCAAGCTGGTTAACAAAAGCCTTTGGAGGACATTTAAGAACCAAACTAGAGCAGAGTGAGATTTTTTTGTAGCATTAGTCACATTTATATTTCTAAACATTAGACAGAGACTCACAAATATGAAATTAATAAACGTTAGAAAAAACCCTGCATGCTGCGGTGGCATTTGCTATAAGCTCACATCCATCTTTAGATGGATATGTGCATGAGTGTGGATAGAAGCATTATTTGTTTTGTTTGTATGTTTTTGTGGTACTAAGGATGACAGCCAGGGGCATTCTACCTTTGAGGTATACCCCCAGCTCTATTTTTTATACTTTATTTTGAAACAGGGTCTTGCTAGGTTGCTGAGAGTGTTGCTAAGTAGCGGAGCCTGGGCTCATCCAAATAAAGTCCCTATACATAAAAATCCTTGATCGCTCCTCTAGCTTCCTCTCTCATTTTACTACAGTGGTTTTTTGAGTTCAGAGGTAAAACATTGTGTGTTGGGAAGCAGCGAAAAGAAGCTGAAGATATCTGAAACTTGAGTTTGGGCAATAATGTATTCAAATGCACACGTACGCACACATACTTATGTGGCAGAAAGGAATTTTGATTACCTTTCTATCATTTATAAATTATTGAATCAATAATATCTAAACGGATTTTCCATGCTTTGTTCACCTATCATTTCTTTGCTGTGGTACCTATCATTTAAAATGAAATAATTGTCACTTGCCAGTATTCCAGATACCAAATTTAAAAATATTTATGACTTTGACTAAAAGCATACCGTGATTTGCCTAATTTCATGATTCTGATACGTGAAAAAATTAACACATCATAAGTTAAATCCATTAGTGTAAATATAAAAATAAAATGTTTTAGTTAGGTGTAGTGGCGCAAGTCTGTAAAGCCCATGATTTGGGAGGCTCGCAATGGGATCACAGGTTCATGGACAGCCTCAGCAACTTAGTGAGGCCCTCTGCAACTTAGTGAGACACTGTTTCAAATTAAAATAATAAAATAAAGCTGTGGGTATAGCTCAGCAGTAGAATGCCACTGGATTCCATCCCCATTGCCACACACAAAAAAATAGTTTCAATGTTGGTATGCTTTTTATTGGATAAAGAATGATAACAATGCTATGGATATCACCAAAAATTGAAAAACAACTTTATAGCCTGTCTAAATTTACTCTACATTTTTTCTACTTCAATGCTGAAATAAAAATTAACTTTCTGCCCTGTGACTAAAATCTTCCTTATTGGCAAGATCATCAGATTCAATATCTATAAAATAACAATTGTTAGGGGGAAAAGTCACATGCTTAAACACAACTGTGAATTAAGCAGAATATGTGCATTTTGTAGTTTGTAGGTTCCGTGACCTCTCTTGTGCATTTTATATTTTTAAAAATTCTTTATTGGTGCATTGTAGTCAAACATCTTAATGGGGTACAAGATGGTGGAGGCATACGTGCACACATCACCCAATTAGCCCTTCAGCATGCGGTCCATCCAAGGAAGCATCCTTGCATTACCAAGTTCTTCAAGATGCAAGTCTCAAGCAAGGGGTGAGATGAGAATCAACTTGCCATCCATGTCTTCATCTCTGAGTTGTGAGTTGGGGACAGAGGCCCCTTCTCAAAGACAGCTTTACTGAACTCTAAAACGTGAATTTCCTTGTGAGGTCTATTCCTTTTGCTTGCTTCTCATTTAATGTTTATTCTAAGGAAATAAAAGATGGGTCAAGATAGGATTCTACATTTATTAAATAAGATACTAAAGGTCAGAACTCGAGGGAAATAAAACTGCAGACAGCCTAGAAATACATTTACAAATCTGGGTAGGTCAGAGGCAGTATGAGGGTTTCCTTTTCTTCATCACCCCCCCCCATTTTATTTTACGGTTAAGATAACACATCAAAGGTAAAATTAGATTTCTAGGGGTCATTGTTGTTCTCTCAGGGCCCTGAAATATCGGCCGGATTACACACTTCAGCACCATGTGCAGCCAGCGATGGCTCACACACATAGGAAAACCCCTGATGAGTTCAGATGTCTCTCAACTTTACTTCTTCTGGTGGAATCTCCCTCGATCAAGTTGACTCAGTTTGACTCTTTAAATTCAGTCTGGGCTACTTCTTGCCATTTTATTGTTTTTCTGACCCCAAATACAGATGTGCATTATAGCAGCACTAACAACACACTCAAAATATTAATCTTTGCTGGGTGTGGTGGCGCACGCTTGTAATCCCCGCGCTTGGGAGTTGGGAGGCAGAGACAGGAGGATCGTGCAGGTTCGAAGCCAGCCGCGCTGGCTTAAGAAACCATGTTTCCAAATAAAAAAAATATTTAAAAAATAGGTCTGGGATTGTAGCCCGGAGGTAGAAGGGTTTCCAGGAACACCAAATATACATGTGTGTGTATATATATATATATATATATATATATATATATATATATATATATTCTTTTATTCTTTTCCTGGATCCCAGAAGTGTCCTTTGTATGACAAAGGGGGGCCACACAGATTCAGAGATTGCTGGAGCAGCATTGCTTGGATGGGATCTTGCATTAAAACTTAAGGCTAATTACACTGATTTAAAAGAATCAATGTTGATATGCCATAGGGTGTGAGTTAGAACATTTAACTCATCAACAGAGCCAAAGACACTCATTAGATACAAACCTCACTGACCCTCTATCTTAACAGGGAGTGGCAAGTTTGGGGGAGATTGTTACCTAGATAATTTCTTCTGCAATCTTACTCTGATCCTTATAAACTTTCTGTATTTTATTATATCTCCTGAAATTTTTATACTTTTATTGATTTTACTTAGATTTCACTTCTTTTTATCTTATCTCTGTGGTGTGTGTGTGTGTGTGTGTGTGTGTGTGTGTGTGTGTGTTGAAACGCTGAGAAGTCAACATTTCTGTCTTCCAAGCAAGAAACAAGACTTTTTTTTGGACACTAGGGATTGAACCTAGGGGCATTCTCTCTCCAACCTACACCCCCAGCCCCATTTTATTTCTCAGTTTGAAACAGGGTCTCACTGAGTTGATGAGACTGGCCTCAAACCTGTGATCCTCCTGTCTCCGCCTCCCCACCACTAGGTTAGAGCTGTGCACCATGTCTGGCTAAGCCCTTCTTTTAGAACAGGAAGCATCATGATCTGCTCCATCAACTCCTATCAGAGTAGTTGAGGTGTCCACATTGGGCAAGAAAGATCTCTTGTTTTTGTTTAATCAAAGCTGCTCTCTCCTTTGAAAATAACAGCAGTACAGTTTTACTTGGGAAAATGCTTTTACCCACACATGACTCAGTACAAGGAGAAAACTGTCCCTCAGTGGAGCCAAACTAGAAAAGTGGAACACACACAGAGAGCGAGAGAGAGCGAGAGAGAGCGAGAGAGAGCGAGAGAGAGAGAGAGAGAGAGAGCGAGAGAGAGAGAGAGAGAGAGAGAGAGAGAGAGAGAGAGAGAGAGAGAGAGAGAGAGATTGAGCCCAGTGACCACTGCAGTACTGTTTTGCAGATTTTTTATTTTTTTGGAATGGCTCTAACACAGGGACCAGAGCAAAGCCTATTACTCTTTTCTACTCACTCTCCTTGTATTAAATATTTATTTTGCAAAACCTCTCACTCCATCTCCAATTTTGGGATCAAGTTTGTGAGCTTAATTATGCAGCATCTCTGCTGTATCTCAAAGTGTGCTAAATTGCCTTGAGTGGATGAACGAATAAGTAAACCTAGTAAACTCAAGTCTACTTATTAATTGATGCACAAGAGCACAGCAGAACTTTATGAAGCTCTGCTGATGCACAGATGTGCTTAAATAGTGTTATTCAAGATGCAAATACCTTATGGTAAATCATAAGGCCACTTTATTATAGCTTAATAGCTTATTTGATTTGATTTACTTCCTCTGGTTGCAGTAGATAAACCTCAAATACCTCATTTCTACATAAATTTGTTTTAAAGATTATTAGAAATAATTAATTGAAAATTAGGGTCCCACAGTGATTTTTTTCTGAAGATTTAGAGAAGTTTTTTAAAAAGATAGAAATACAGAAAAGAGTTAAAGCCCCATGCCAAAATGGCATGAGGGGGGAGGGTGGCCTGGGCCAACTCACCACTCCCCCCACAGTGATTTTTTAAAACTCTCAAACGTTTGTTATATAAACACTTTATACAACACAAATTCATAAAATAAAGACTATTCTTACACACTTTCGATGTATAGATGCAAAATGTGTGTGTAGAATTAAATCTTGTATAATCAAGTGCTAGAAGTCATTATCTAGTAGAATTGGTAGCTCCGTGGTGTTTCTTGGCTGCTACCACTGGACCTGATTCCAACTAGACTAAGAATGAAATGAGATCAGGTCTGCAGAGACAGGAAAAGTGGCCAAAGCATGCTGCTGCTGTGGTATCTCAGAAACTTTGAATTAGAATAATTCTAAAAAGACTCAAGGCAAGGAATTTTTTGGCAAAGTTGAAATAAAACATCATATTAGCTAAAGAAAGAGAAAATATTTTGCAGAAGATAAAAAGAAAAGAGCAGAAAAACATAGTTCTCTACCTAGAAGAGCAGACAGTGGTAAAGAAAAGAGAAAAGCCAGATTGGCCACTAAAAATGTGGAAAGAGAATGCATTTGTGTGATGTCTCAAACTGACATAGGCCTACATGTCTACACCCCTAGCATTTACCAACTTGGACAACAGCTTCCCTTTGAGGCCTCCATAGTTACAAAAGCAAGATGGGAATAATATTTGGGGTTTGTTGTTGTTGTTGTTGTTGTTGTTGTTGTTTTGTGGTAATGGGGATGGAACCCAGGGGCTTTGTACTTCTGAGCTACACCCCCCCCAGTCCTATTTTTTAGTATTTTTATTTTTGAAGCAGGGTCTCACTGAGTTGTGAAAGGCCTCGCTAAGTAGCTGAGGCTGTCTGCGAACTACGATCTTCTGTTCTCTGCCTCCTGAATGCTGGGATTACAAGTGTGCACCACCAAGCCCAGCTGAGAATAATCTTGTATCAACTGGTGTAGTCTTAAAGGATGTTGGATAAGACTGCTGAGTCAGCCACAGTTTCCAGCCATAACATGTTCATAAACCTGCCCTCCATTTTCTCCTTGACACTAGGCAGTATATACACAATATGCATCCATCCACTTAAAGAATATATTTATCAAATACCTTCCATATTGCATGTTGTTAGCACTCTTCTAGGCAGTGGGCATACAGCATAAAGAAATCCCCCAATGTGCATGAAGTTATATTGTGTGTGTGTGTGTGTGTGTGTGTGTGTGTGTGTGTGTGTGTGTTACTGGGGATTCAACCCAGATCATTTTACCTCAAATTTTATTTAATTTTATTTTTTTATTTGGAAACAGAGTCTCACTAAGTTGCTGAGCGCCTTATTTAAGTGCAGTCTGGCTTTGAACCTAAGATCCTCCTGTTTCAGCCTTGCTGAAAAGAGGAAAAGCATATTGGCCACTGAAAGTGTGGAAGGAGAATGCATTTGTGGGAAGTGTCACATTGACATAGCCTAGATATTTACACCCCTAGCATGTCCCACCATGCCCAGCTTCATGGGGCTATATTCTGATAAAAGAAGGTAATTATACACAAATTAAGATTCTCTATACAGACTGGTGTATAAGGTGGTGTTTCCAGAAGAAATTTGGGAACCTAATTTTGGAAATTTTGAGAGGACTCAAAGTTTTAAAAGAGTGATGAAGTAATGAGGCCTCACTTATTGATAAAGTGGCATATTTTCAAAAGATCTGAGGAAAGTGAGAGCAAAAATCATTTCAGCCAGCACAAAGAGCAGGTACCAAGGCACGCTCCCTGTCGATAGACTGGGGAGGCCCTCGTGTCTGAGCAAAGGGAGGGATAGCATAGTCTGCGAGGTGTCAATAGGCAGGATCACAATAGGCTTTCACTCTGGGAGAGAGGAAAAGCCACCCAGGGTTTTAAGTGAAGGAATAACTTGATATGACATATGCATTAAGCAGATCAAATTGTCTGCTCCGTTGAATCTAGGATGCAAAAAGATGAAGGTCAGCTATGACAGAAATTGGAAATGTGGAAATGACTGGATTCCTTGGC
The DNA here is from genome assembly GCF_963383645.1 of Muscardinus avellanarius. Lineage (NCBI taxonomy): Eukaryota > Metazoa > Chordata > Mammalia > Rodentia > Gliridae > Muscardinus > Muscardinus avellanarius. Next base: position 20,923,671 of record NC_137803.1, read on the forward strand.
TCATTTTCACATCTGAATGAGAAGAGACCTCTGTGTCTCATTCCCTCTCATGGCGATGTGGCTCTTGTCTGCCTCAATTAGCCAAAGCAGTTTCCAGCCAGAGCTTAGCAACGATTTTCTGAATATGATCAAATTCGCACAATGCAATGGGCTCCTTAGGGGTAATTCTCCCGGCACTCTTATCTCTAGGAACTCTCTCTCTCATTTCTTTCCCTTATTTTCATACAGGACTAAACATATTTGGGTGATGTTGATTCTGCCACCAGTTGCTGACCTAGGCTGGCCCAATGGGATCCTTCTCAACTGTGATGGATAATCTGGACTGTCGACTTGACTGGATCATAAAACGTCTAAGATGATGTGACTTTGAGTGTGTTGAGATGACTGGCTTATGTGATAGCAGATTGAAGGGAAGTCCTGCCCTGAATGTAGGCAGCACTGTTCTCATAGCTGTAGATCTGGATAAAATAGGAGAAAACTGCATGAACTCATATGTGGTTCTTCCCGAGAAAATTATGTCCCCACTCCCCTGGGATATTGCCCCTTCAGCTCTTTGATCTGGACTTTCAACATCCTTTCTCTAGGGAGTTCCTAGCCTTTCCATCTTGCACTGGGACTACATTATTGGTCACTCTGATTCTGAGACTCCAGCTCTTAGACTACTCAGCTAGCTGCTGGTTCCTTGGGCTCCCCATGTGCAGGTGGCCCTATACTGCTTTGGATTATAAGCTGATTTGATAAATACCCTTTTACCATATAAACATCCTGTGAGTTCTGTTACTCTAGTGAACCCTGACCAATACACCAAGAGTACTAGTAATTGCAAGAGTCCGCACAGAGTCCGGCTGTTCTTTTGAGGAGTGGAGATGTAAATGTAATGCATGTTTTGGTATCTGTTTTCCACCATGGAGACTCAAGAGGAAGAATGGAGTCTTTATAGCAAGGATAAGCAAGGCAGAGAGCTGGTGAGCTGACTTCTATGCCATTCCTCTGGCTCAGCATCCTTGATTTCCATTAGACACCCTGTATCCTCACAACAAATCGCCTTTACGCTGACTGTGAGCCAGAGTTAGTTAGAATTATACACAATCAAGAAACTTTAAGTGCTTGGCATGACAACTAGAGATCTAAAAGTAGAATAATCACTGTGCACGATACTACATAGAGCTATACATAAATCTACAGCCTCCAGAATTAACATTTTAAAGCTGCAAGCAAAATATTTACTAATTCACTCCCCACATTCAAAATGCTTTTTAGAAATGGCTATCAGAGCTGCAAAAATCACAGTAGGGGAGGTGATAAAACACATTCTTCAAACTCTGAAAGAATTGAGATAATGATAATCGTCAGCTCAGTCTGTTCCTGAAAGCATTTAAAAAGTTATCATGAGAATCTTGTTAATGTTATCCTAAGACATCCATAATGAGCCTGTCAGGATACAAGTTGCACTTTTTGTTGTCTTGGTACAGGGTTCCCATGCTTTATGTTTATTTCACTAATGGAACCAAGTTGAATATTGCATAGTATGTTTCCAGTTTAGAAAAAATATACATTCCTTTAGCAATTATTTCTTGATGTGCTACTGAGGTTATCTGGAGCACTGTGATAGTCAGTATCACTTTTATCTAGAAAAACGAGACATCTATGCACAGCTAGGGTCTGGATGATTGCATTTAAAGAATAATTTCCGTATTAATAACAACTTTGAAAATCATTACGAAGATTTTCTTAAGAATTTCTCTTTTTTTATTTGGTGTATTGTAATTTTACATCATATTGGGGGTATAGAGTGTCAGACAGATGCAAGCTCTCAGCTCTTGGTGCACTCTGCACCAGGTTCTTACCCTCCCTATGCATGTCACTGATATTGGAATTGATAGTTTTGTATACATTCATAATTTTATTTTAAGTATTACACTCTTTATGACAAAGTCATAAAGAGAAGGAGGAGGAAGAGAAGGTTCTGAGAATATGTAAAATGTGCTAAATTGTTGTTGCAAAAAGAACATCTTTGTTTCCTAACTAACTCCTTCAAATGTCTCGTTCAAGTTTCATTTAGAGACTAATTACTCCCCTTTCCCATTACGTTTTATAGCCATACTCTTTGGCTGCACTAATAAACTTCCTAATCATGTATTAACATGTTCAGTGTCTTCTCACAGTTAAATTTTAATGCACTTTGTTAAGCAAAACATGAAAATGGCAAACCATTTGGCTTCATAATTGCTGTCTTCTCATAAGTTCCGTGGACATCAGATTGTAACAGAGCCCCAATCTTCTCCATTTTGCTGATAAATTATTTCTCTGCAACTGAATTTCCTCATGCTGAGGTTAGAAACTAAAGAACTGGTGCCTGGGTTGGCACCAGAAAGGGTTGAAACACTGGAACTGCAACATATTTTCTGGTTAGTACAGCTTAGCTGAATCTGCATATGTATATTTCTTCCTTTTTTTTTTTTACTACTGTTCCTCCTTCCTCTTATTAAGGCTGCATAAACCTGAGCTGCTCCCCCACAGATGGAGATATCAGATAGAGAAGGTCTCTGAATGGACCTGTCTCTACCAACTTGTCTCCTAAATTGTATGGCATAAAGGCGAGCAGCAAACCTGTGGATTCTGACAACACAGTAACAGCTACACCCAGTGCATGACAGTTTTTAGAATAATTAATTCCAATAGTAGGATGTTAATTATTGCTGGCTATGATACTTAAATGATTTTTGACTATGGAGTAATTTTCTTATTATCTTTCTAAAACTTTGCTCTCTTACTTGAGAATAAAATATGACTATAATTAATAAACTCAAAGTCTCTTAACTAATCTTTGAATTTATTATAATTTTCTTTAATATCTCACTGGTGCCTGTTTGGCACCTGTTTTGTTTTTATGAGTGTTACACATTTCCAACATTTAAGTGTGTGTGTGTGTGTGTGTGTGTGTGTGTGTGTGTGTGTGTAGTACTGGGGCTTAAACCCAGAATTATTTTACCTCTCAGCTATAACCCAGGCCTATTTATAATTTTATTTTGAAATAAGGTCTCACTAAGTTGCTGAAGACCCTGCTAAACTACTGAGACTGGCCTTAAACCTGTGATCTTCCTGTCTCAGCCTCCCAAGTATTGGGATTACAGGTATGAGCCACTCTGCCTGGCCACATTTAATTTTCTGTTTTAAAAAAAAATCCCTGGGAAGGATAGAACATTTCAAAGCAGTCCTGTCAGTAACTTCTTTAAATTTCTAAATAAGCGAATGAATGTCCTAGTGACCTGATTAAAATATTTGTTGTATAGTTATTGCTTAACCAGTAAGGAAGCTTATCAGCTACCATATGCTAGGTGCAATGCTGTAAATAACATGGTGCCACTGGGCAGAATACTGGGAATTCCTGCAGAGAAAGGTAAATGGGAGAGAGCCAGAACCCACGTGAATAGAAACTGCCAAAGGGAAAAGTTCAAATTCAGTACTACAAGATCAGAGCTTAAGAAATTCAAGTCCAGGAAATCCCGAGGCCAACAAATTTGAGTCTGTGTAACCGTCAAATAATTAGGGGTGTGAGTGGTGGAACCAGACTAGGTGCAGTACAGAGACTTCTGGAAAAGAAGGTTTTGTGAGATGGACTTTGAATCTCTCGAGTGACAAAAGATGACAAAGGGTCAAATTCAGGGTTCTGCCATGGAGGAGAGCTGGCTAAATGTAAAGGTGAGTGGTGGGTTTAATTCTTCCTTCTTCTTCCTTCTCTGGAAGAGAAAATTGACACTCAGAACTCCATCAGAAAGGCCAGTGGGCGGGTAGATTAGCCTGTATACTAGTGAATAGTGTTTTACATAACCTGATATTCAGATTCATGGTAGTATACCAGGAGTTGCAGGACCAGAAGAAAGTTTTCATTCACTGTGGTCCTGCTAGACGTTCATGGGGTAGATTCTTCCATCTCAAGAGAATAGCTTGATCAGCTTAGATACAACCAGGCTTGGGGTAGGGTGAGCAGGAGTCAGCCACAGACACCAGGCCAGTGGGGCTCTCACTGGACCCTGGAGACCAGAGACAATGACAAGTGAAATGAAGCTGATCAAGCCTTCCCCTTGAAATAGAAGAATGCATCCCATGAACGTCCAGCAGGACCACAGTGAATGAAAACTCTCTCCCAGTCCTGCAGCTCCTGGTATACTATAATCATGAATATGAATATCAGGTTATGTAAAACACTATTCATAAGCCCTTAGCCTGTATGTGGTTTCTAGTATCTCGTTCAGCAATGTCCAGCCTCCCATGTGCGTTATCTAGAAGTTCGCAAACTCCAGTGTTCTTTAGAACCACCTGGAGGGTTTGTTGGACATCACCTCTGATTTCTGATTCAGTAGGTGTTGTGTGTTTGTGTCTTCTTAACCCAAATTTGTACATTGGAGTCCTTACCACCAATATCTCAGGATAGGACTGCATTTGAAGATGGAGCTTTGAAATGGGTGACAAAGGCAAAATGAGCCCTAATTCAACATGAATTGATTCTGTATAAGAACAGCAGACGGGGACACAGGACTGTGTGGATACCGTGTGAAGAGGCCACCTACAAGCCAGGAAAAACTGACAGAAGATGCCAAACTTTCCAGGCACCTTGATTTGAGGCTTCTGGTCTCCAGAACTGCAAGAAAGTAAATTCCTGTAGTCTGACCCCATACCCTCCCATCACCACTCTGTGGTACTTTGTTAGGATGGACCTAGTAAAATAATGCAATAGGTCTGGGCTGAGACTCAATATGTGTACTTTTCCAAAAAATTCCCAGTGAGGTCACTGCTGCTGAGACCCACCCTCAGAGGGCCACCAGTTCAGTCTCCAGTGGAAGCGATTATTCCTCTGCTTGGGATGCTTGTGATTTGCTGTGTAATCTCTTCCTGAATGCGCTGAACTTGATTTTGACTGCATTCTGGTAGTCTGGGATTCTACCTGTGTTGTGACCAGCTGGCCAGTCCTGGTGGATGTGACTAACTCCTCTCAATTCTGGACCTGCAGTTCTCAGCAAGATAATAGCCATTATGCCCTGCCAGGAATAGTATCTTGTCGTTTTCCAAACTCTATACTTCTGATCTCTCTGTGACGGTACTAGGAGTATAACTTAGTATGTGGGAATGAGGCCTGGTGATCTCCCTGTCGTCAAGATTCTTAGGTGGTTTTTTATCTTGCTTACTGGTGAGGATCATTGCTACAAACATTCAGAGGAGGAGGGAATTGTGGTCTGAAATCATCTAGAGCTGTGCAAGGTGGTGTGTATCTTTAATCCCAGTACTTGGGAGGCTGAATCAGGAGAATCATAGGTTTGAGGCTAGCCTCAGCATCATAGTGAGACTCTTAGCAACCTAGCAATACTTTTATTCAAACAAACAGACAAAAATATGGCTGGGGGTATAGCTTGTCAGTAGAATGCCCCTGGGTTCAATCCTCAGTACCCCAAATAAATTAATTAAATAATCTAAAATTACTTCAAGGGACCAGCCAATTCTTGAAGAGTAAAAAGGACATAACTGTATAAAAGATAAAGAAAATAAGACCTTTTAGGTTGTTGGGAAGTTAAGACAATCAAAGTAAAGAAGCAAGAAAGTGCCTGATAAATCTAGGCACCCTAGGCAGAACATCTTTATTACAAGGAGAATGAACAGGAGGGAAATAGGGGCAGAAAGCTGGGCTAAGCTAGGTGAGATAGCCTGGAATACAAGACAGTGACCATAGATGGCTAGTAGTTTCAGTGTGATGAGCACTAAATGTTATATTAGAAACTCCAGAAGGATAGAGTATTTGATACCCAAATTAAGCAAACTGTGTGGCACCAAGCAAGCACTCAGGACAAATAGGCAGAGGGAAGGAGAGCAAAGCCCATCTGGCTTGATTTTATCTGCACTGTCTGCAGGCAGTGTTACCTCCTTTATGGGTACGCAGGGTCAGTTAACTCACCCATGTGTCAGAGGCAGATTTGAACCCAGAGCTGTGAGTGGAAGCCCAGTTGCCTTCTCCCATGCTGTGTTCTTAGGGTCAAAGACTCGGGTTCATGTGCTGTGGAAAATGGGGGAACAGTGGAGGGTTCTGGACCAGAGAAATTGGGGATCATTTTGAAGGAAAGGCGATGAATGTGGCTTTAAGGATATTCAACTGCAGTAATAGCAGAGTATCCTAGTGCTAATTCTGGAAGCATTTTAGCAAAAATATGTCATGTGCAGGAAACTGGACGGAACTTCGGCAAATTAAGCGGAGCAAAATTAGCCAGTCTCAAAAAATAAATAGTTGTATCTTTTCTTGTATATGTGGAAGCTAGGTAGGAACTGGGAAAACAGGGTAACATTAGGTAGAGCAGAGACTAAAATGGAGTGATGGAGGAGCTCAGAGGAAGTAGAAGAGGAGACCAAGACATGAACAATGGAACAGCTGTAATAATGCTATGTGCATGTATAAAATTATCAATTCCAATCTCAAAAGCATGGACAAGGGAAGAAAAAGGAGTGAGACTCAGAGGGGAATGCTCCAAGGGTTGTATGCCTGTATGTTTATATCTTGAGATGATGTATAAATATAATGCTCCAAGCAAAAAGGAGAAATAAATATGTTAATTAATTAATGCGAAACTAAGAAAGAAAGAACAAAAATTAAGGCATGCAGCATGGCATTTATGAGGTAGGGGCGAAGAATGTCACTTGACTTATTGGCCAGATGGCGTTGGCCAGGCCTTCCACATTAGGCTGTAGTTTTCTGAGTGGAAAACTACACATAAGTAAAAAGTTATAAACTGCTATAGTCGACTGCAGCCCTGGGGACATTTTTGCTTGTACATTGAACTCACTAGAAAGCTGTAATCATTTTCCTTGTCTTGATGAATTGCTATTACACACACACACACACATACACACACACACACACACACACACACACACACACACACACACATATATATATATATTTTTTTTTTTTTTTTGGTGGGTCTGGGGATGGAACCCAGGGGCATTCAACCTCCGAGCTACAGCCCCTGCCATATTTTTTATTCTTTATTTTGAAACCAGGTCTCATTGAGTTGCAGAGGGCCTCACTAAGTAGCTGAGGCTGTCCACGAACCGTGATTCTCCGGTCTCAGCCTCCCGAATGCAGGGATTAAAAGCGTGCGCCACCACGCCCAGTCAATATATTTTTTTTAACCAGAGACAAAAGTAAAGACAAGATCCAGAGCAATAGCAGAGATAGAAAATGAGGGGAGAGAGACAGAGCGGAAGGAGGGAGGCAGAGAGAGAAAGAGGGAGAGGATGCTGTTCTATGATGTTCGAAGAAATACTCAAAACCCAAAGAGTTCGTGGTTAATTAAATTTGGGGACAGGATTGTTTTGATTATATCATAAAGGAAATAAGGGAAATGGAGTTTGCAAAATAAATCTCTGTTTAAGAAGGTAACCAGGAAAATGAAAACAAATAGCAGACAAAGTTAATATCTAATGGTCAGTGCGATCACCCCAAAGCGCCACAGCCGAGAGCTGATGCCGCTTGTCTTGAATGCACTGCATTTGCTAATTGCTTCAAAAAATTAAAAGGTAAAATATCCCCAGGCTGCTTCATACACCCCCCCAATCCTTCCAGTTTTGTTTAACTTCCCACTGGATTTATAAGTAGCCAGCATGCAGGCAGAACACACTGCTGTGCTGAGCTGAAGAAACACTGCCCTTGTTCTTACTCTGCAAGAATCTGTATTCCTGTGGATGCATTTCTAGTAACATTGTCGATTTCGCCACCTGCCCCAGCCCAGTACCCATTTGATCTGCCAGGACTGCCAGTTAAGCATTTTGAAGGAATTCCCCTTCTTCCCCCTTCTCTTTGTTTATATTTATCATTCTTGCCTCCCTGTACTTGGACAGGTTAAAGTGAAGATTCTTTAGTGATGCGATATTTGAATCCACTTGATAAAAGTCATCGTAAATTGGACGACTACTCTTACTTTCCTCCAAATGCAGACCAAAAAAGGGTGCTACTCAGCCCTCTGTTTACATCTGATCTGCTCAGAGCCATTCATTCAGTTTAGATTCATTCATTCAGCAGATCCCTGCTGTGTGAATGATGTGGAACCAGAGACCGCCTAGGCACTGTGGACACAGATGAATTAGACGCCAGAGGCATTCACAGACCAAGAGACACACAGATACACCAGTAACTACTGAACAGTGCTGCAGTGGCCCACAGAAAAGTTTTTATCATCCCTAACCACAAGAAAATCATCTGTTTGGTTCAGTGCTGGTTTTGTGATGTCCCCAAAGGAGCAATGACAACTGTCTTCAGAATTGTCCCCATTATGACTTACTCAACGATAAGGAAAGGTTTCAGGAGAGAAGAAACAGAGACCAGCCAGCTGGTTTTCCTGACATCTGCTGACTGCAAAACACAGGCCCCAGCAATACTCACAGATGACTCAGGCACACCCGCTCTGTCGGAAAGCAAGAGGCTTGGTTTTGTACCTACTGTAGTCTCAGAGCACGTTCAATTCACTCGGCCTTTAGGGTGGAATATAAAAGTATGCAGGGACTCCCTCTGGTATCCCCAATACTCGCTAGCTTGAGCATAGTAGAGAAAACACATGTCCCTTCTCTTTCTGTGCTTGGCTGATCTCACTTAACATAATGTTCTCCAGGTCTTTCCATTTTCTTGCAAATGACATGATTTTGTTCTTTATAGCTGAGTAGAATTCCATTGTGTGTATTTCCCATAATTTTGCAATCCATTCATCTATTGATGGAGACCTAGGTTGGCTTCATATTTTGGCTATTGCAAATTGTGCTGCTATGAACATGGGTTTACATATGTTACTGTAGTTCTCTGATTTCAACCCCTTTGGGAAGATACCCAGGAGTGATATAGCCGGAAAACCTCAGCAAAGCCAGAAAGGAAGGGTAGAGGAGGAAGAAGGCTGAGGTTAATCAATGAAAAAGCTACATTCCAATATGTGTATACATGTGAATATAACATTGTTAACCTGGATACTCAGTATTGAGAGGGAGAGAAAAGGGGAAGCAGGGTGAGAGTGGCACTAGGTACTGTGTGAATATACGCCATTGTCAACATGATCCACATTATGATGTGAGACTAGAGTGCACCAGTAAAGTAAAATAAAATAAAATAAAAAGTATTCAGGGAGAAATGGAGGTCTCTGTGGGAAGCCAGGTCTTGCCTGCCTGAGCAGGAGAACTCTCCAAGGATGGGAGGTGCCTGAAGCCTTCTTTCTTGGTAGCTGAAATTAGAGAATGCCTTTATCTCTCATCAGAAACATTGAAGGGCCAGTTTCTCTCTATTTGCCAAAAAGACATAGTCAGAATGGGAGCGGTGGTATACATCTTCAATTTTCATACTTGGGAGGCTGAGACAGGATGATGGAATGTTTGAAGCCAGCCTTAGCAACATCGTGAGACCCTGTTTCAAAATAAAATAAAACCTAAAAGGGGCTAGAGGTGCAGCTTGGAGGTAGAATGCCCTTAGGTTAAATCCCCAGTAACAAAATACATAGATAATAAATAAATAAATAAATAAATAAATAAATAAAGTAGATGCAGTCAAACAAATCTCATTAGTAAATGCAGGATTTATACTAAGGAATTTGCAGATATTACATATTCTCTTTCTGTGCCACTTTGGGTTCATCTTCTAATTCGGCAGTTCATGAATCTTGCAGTAATTAGCTTAAGAGCTATAATCACAGAATATTAACTCGGCCTCTTTCCAGTGTGAGACCGTTTCTGGAGCTGTCACGGAGTCTCTGGTACCATGACTGTTCTCCCAGTGTCTGGTCCACTGCAAGGCGACTGGAGGCTCAACAGGCACGTGGCCTAGAAGGGCTGGTGAGGCAGGATCATAGGAGTAGTGGACGAGCTCCGTAATCCCAGTACTTGGGAGGCGGAGATGGAGGATCGCAGGTATGAGGCCAGCCTCAGGAACATAGCAAGACTCTTAGCCATAAGACCCTGCTTACAAACAAAATCTTAAAAACAAAGCTGGAGGTGTAGTTTGGAGGTAGAATACCCCTGAGTTCAATACCCATTAGCACAAAAACATAAAATGAATAGTGGGAGTGCTGGGGAAGAAGATAAGGAAGGCTGACATGGGCAGGGTTCTAAGAGTGTGGTTAGGAGCATCCCTGGAGGATGAGACAGCATGAGCAAGAGCGGCGGGTTGAGGCAGGGTGGCTGATAAAGAGGAAATGACAGGCAGTTCCACTGGGGAACAAGAGAGATGAAGGCAATGAAATAGGAAGGGGTTAGATGGCAGGAGATGGTATGTGTCACATTCAATTCACTACAACAAATATTTATTCTAGGCTCAGACTCCACATCCACATAGACTAGTGGCATAGTGAAGGCCAAGATGCAAAAGCTTGGCAAGCGATTAGACGGAGGAAGAGTTTCTGGATGATGAAAGACCAGGCTGTTGCCTGGGGCTTTTGGAGACAAATCCTGGGACACTCTTTCCTTGGCCATATCATGCCAAAAGGATAAAATTAGGCCAAGAGATTCAACCTGTTCTCTGGAAGAGAAATGGATGGGTACTGTTAACTTGGCACCGATTCCATATCCAAGTAAACGGTCTCAAGGGCAAGTGCCCCATTCTATATCACGGAGTTACCGAGAGCTGGGGAATTTGTCAGCCACAGTTTCCGAGCTATCTAATTTTGGCACTGTGGTCACTGCTTCTTTTAGACGGGGCCACGCAAAAGAGAATGACAAGACAGGAAGATCAGGGGTTGGAGGCCAGCCTCAGCAATGTAGCAAGATCATCAGCAACTTGTTTCAAAATAAAAATAAAATAGAGCTGGGGTTGGGCTCAGAGCTAAAATACCCTCTGGGTTAAATCCTTAGTACTAGAGGGAGAAGAAGGAGGGAGGGAGAAAAGGAGAGAGAGAAAGAGAGAGAGAGGAAGAGAGAGAGAGGAAGGAGGGAGGGAGAGAGAGGGAGAGAGGGAAAGAGAGAGAGAGAGAGAGAGAGAGAGAGAGAGAGAGAGAGAGAGAGAGAGAGAGAGAGAGAGAGAGAGAAAGGGGCAGAAATATTTGCAAGTTGTCTGGGTACAAAGCTCAATGATTTGTACTTGCAAGTTACATCTGGGTGCAAAGTTGAATGGTTTGCTCCAAGCTCAGGTGCCCTGAAGAGGCAAAGGAGAGAGGCCAAGCGCTTCCCAGGATGCAAGAGCAATGAGTGACAGCTGGTGAAAGCCACAAGTCCCTTTTGTATTTCTTCATTCAACAATGGAGCAGATATTTATTTATTTATTTATTTATTTATTTATTTATTTATTTATTTGGTGGTACTGGGGTTCCTGGAAGCCCTTCTACCTCTGGGCTACACTCCCAGACCTATTTTTATACTTTTTTTTATTTTTGGAAACAGAGTCTCTTAAGCCAGTGCGGCTGGCTTCGAACCTGCGTGATCCTCCTGTCTCCGCCTCCCAAGGGCGAGGATTACAAGTGTGTGCCACCATGCCCTGCTGGAGCAGATATTTATTACATGCCACACATTTCTAGAGTACAGTTCTGGACCTGAGGGTGCAGTCCTTGTAAAACCACAAGGAATCTCTATCAAGCGAGAGGAGGCTGATAATATACAAGTCAGGACCAGGTATTTCAGAGAAGACTTCTAGGAAGAGAAAGAATGCAGCAGGCCAGGACAGAAAATGAAAAGGGGGGAAAAGGATAATATTTCTGTGCCTGGAGCAATTGAACAATGTTTCTTCATCGTAGAATATGAATGAAAATAGAAATAAATATCCGCAGCCTTTCCAGGTTGTAACTATAGATGATTTAATCAGCTCCCTGAAATATAGTAATTATCAATAATCAGTAGGTTACATTTTTACTGGTAGGTTTCAATGAAGGTGAGAGTATGCTAGTAGTTAGCTTCTCTTAATAATAGTGAAGAGTTGGCTTTAGCAGTCACAGTGGTGCATGCCTGTTATCCTAGTACTTGAGAGCTGAGTCAAAAAGATTGCAGGTTCTAGGCTAGCTTCAGCAGTTCAATGAGAATCTCAGCAACTTAGTGAGATCCTGTTTCAAAATTAAAAATAAAAAAAATCTGGGGGTGTAGCTTTGACGTAGAATGCCCCTAGGTTTAATCCCCAGGGCCAAAATAAGAAAAACAAAAAGCAAATAAAAAATAAGAACTTGCTTTACAATCTGTCAAATAGCTTGTATTTGAATTCTGGTATCACTCTGAAAACCCCTATATTAGTCAATTATTTTATGTCTGGGCTCTCTTTTCTTCTCTGTAAAATGCATTAAGAATGATATCCTTTTCTTGTTACACTGATGGATGTATAACTGAGATTATATATACAAAGTGTCTGGTTCAGTGTCTGACACATAGAATAGATGCCCAATATAAGTTACCTATTGTTATGTTAATCATTTTTCTAAAAATTTTTTCGGTATAAAAATCTACTTTCCAAGGTTATAATGGCTTCTGAATAGTAATACAGGACTTTTTTGTAGTATCACTTTGGAGAAGAGGAGAAATAGAATGCAGAGGATACAAATTGTCAGGGGCACCATGTATGTTTTCACTACTCATCCACTAACAGTTTCCTGAAGATTGCTCTGTTACCTATGTGAAGTCAATGAGATGAGAGGAAAAAATAGAAGTTTTATTTTAAAAGTTAAATTCAGCTGGGCAGGGTGGCGCACACTTCTAAATCCTAGTACGGAGGGGATAGCAAATTCAAGGCCAATATCATCAGTTTAGTGAGACTCTCAGCAACTTAGCAAGACCCTGTTTTAAAATAAAAAGTAAAACTGAACTGGAGTGTAACTCAGAGGCAAAAGGCCTCTGGATTCAATCCTTAGTTAAAAAAATAATTAGGTTCAGCTGGACATGGTGGTGCAGACCTGTCATCCCAGCTAGTCTCAGCAACTTAGCAAGACCATGTTGAAAACACAAACAAACAAACAAACAAACAAAAATGTTAAAGTCACTGTCACTTGCTGACTCTGGGAAATTGAATGAATGTAGCTTGCTTTATCTGTCTGTCCTCTGCTAGCGTGTGGGTTTTCGTGACGAAGAATTTTCCATATTAATATATATTTTTAACACCTAAGATAATACCTGGAAAAATTCGGTGCTTGGAAGGTAAGGTTAGATTGACTTCCTTACCCTGGATGAGAAGGCATACATAAACAGTAGCCAGAGAGACAGAATAGAGAGCATCCTGCTGTATCATGACAGTGGGCCCACGGCCATAGAAGTGTTCCCCTTCCCTTTGCTCCGTTAAGCCTGTGTGAGCTGTTTCATGTTGGAAAAATCAACCCAACGTCACCTTCACCCTTGGTACAGGTATCTCCTCTTCCCCTGATGCAGCCTGTCATGGTGGCTGAGCTTTGACTTAACAGATATTTCCAAGAGCATCCCTAAAGAGAACAGACATTAAGCCAGCTGTGGTGGTGCATACCTGTAATCCCTGTACATGAGAGACTGAGACAGGAGGGTCATAGGTTCAAGGCCAGCTTCAGCAACTTAGCAAGGCTCTCAGCAACTTAGTGAGACTCTTGATGTACATTAACAAACATATCAGTCATTCACTAAACCAAACATGAGAAGGAGGGAGGGGGAGGAAATGGGGTGAGAATCGGGTAAGGGCTAATGGGCGACGTGTGCATGTATGCCTCTACCATCTTGTACTCAATTAAGATGTCTGACTATAAAGCACCAATAAAGAACTTTAAAAGACAAAATAAAACAAGTGGAACACTTTAAATAGTATATCTAAATTAATATATCCAAAGTATCATTTCAATAGATAATCAGTACAAAAATATTAATGGAATAATTTACATGCTTTTCCCTACTTCTTTGAAATCCTGTATTTTACTATTATAGTGTATCTTAATTTATACTATTATAACATATCTTAATTCTGTGATTACACAATTGAACTAAGACATGTTGAACAGAAAGTATTTTATACTGCTTTAGTTTACATTTAAGTGAAATGAAATTGAAATTTAAAGTTAAAAAATAAAAAAACAGGACTGGGGAGATAGCTATAGTTCAGAGTTAGAATGCTTCTGGGAATCAAACCCAGGAGAGAGAGAGAGAGAGAGAGAGAGAGAGAGAGAGAGAGAGAGAGAGAAAGAAAGATTTTGATTCCTTTGTTTACTTGACTTGTAGAAATGTTTATTTTCTTTAGTATTTTATAGAAATGAATTTTCAAAGCCAAGATCCACTCAATGTAATTAATTTCAGAATAGAAATATAATATGGTCATTGTCAAGTAAACCATAAAAGTAACTGGCAATGATAAAGGAGGAAATACAGGAATGGCAATAGGTCTACAGCTTTAAGGAAAAAAAATAAAAAATATACTTTATTCAAAATTGTATGTCAAGAATATCAGAGGGACTCCAGATAATGGAGGGGAAACCTCAGCAAAGCTGAAATGGAAGGGTAGAAGATGAAGAAGGCTGAGGTTGATTGATGGAGGAGCTACATCCAAATATGTGTAAAAGTATGAATGTAGCGTGGTCAACCTGGACGCTCATTGTTGGGAGGGGGAATGGGGAAGTGGGTTGAAGGGGGCACTAAGCACAGTCTGAATGTATGCAATTTTCAATATGATCCACATAAAAAATTTTAAAAATGTATTTCAATAAAATAACAGTACAAAACGGCATAAAAGAGCACTGAATTCTAAAAAAAAAAAAAAATTGGTGTTGTTCTTCCAGACATCAAAGGAAAAATGATAGGAAGGAAGAAGAGATGTCTTCTCAGAAGTAATAAAAAGCAGCAGGGCAGGCAACATTTACCCTGTTTCATAGTACATCTTTTTTATATATATGTTATATATTTTAACTCTTTTTATTGATTATTTTATGTATTTATTCTTATTTGTTTTTGTGCCTTTATTGGTGCATTATAGTCTCGCCTTATAATGTAAATCATGTTGACGATGACATACATGCACACAGCACTTGGTACCTTCCCTCCCCATTTCCCTCCTTCCCAATACAGAGAACCCAGATTGACACTGGCGTATTCACATGTATAGACATAGTCGATGGTAGCATTTCCATTAATGAACCTCAGTCTTCCTCCTCTCCTACCCTTAGATCTCCTCCCTGGCTCCACTGAGATTTCTTCTCCATTATCTGGAATCTCTCTTTGGGATACATAGGATATCTTTAATAAAAGTTTATTACGTGGTGCAGAAATAAGCCTGGCACATAGAATTGAATTTGCCAAGAGAGAAAGCAGGAGATAGGGCATCATCAGTATCATTTTATAATAATTCATAAAACAGAGTGAATTTGGAGTAAAGATTATAACTTTCACCAGGTGTATTGGTGCACGCTTGTAATCCCAACATTTGGGAGGCTGAGACTGGAGGATCGCGGTTCGCAGACAGCCTCAGCTTCTTCATGAGGCTCTCTGCAACTCAGTGAGACTCTGTTTCAAATAAAAAATAAAAAAATAGGGCAGGGGTTGCAGCTCTGAGGTCAAATACACCTGGGTTCATTTCCAGATCCACAAAAAAAAAAAAAAAAACAGAAAAAAGATTTTAACTTTCTTAATTAAATTCACTTAGTCCAGTGCGCACATTTGTTAGTCTCATGCTGGACATTTATTTGGATTTCGGGTGCATACGACTATCAAAATGAAATATCTCACATTTTTATTCAAATAGCTGTATGGAAACGTGGGCACAACCAATATGGATAAGCCTGGAGGCCGACGCAGAATGAAGGCTGAGCCACCAAAATGTTCTCTTTTCTCTGGTGAAGGAAGGGGAGCTCTAACTCCCAGGCTTCATTTGCACATGCTGTTATTCACAGATGACTAAAGTGTGCCACTTTGTTAGTCACCCCCTGGGTCCGTAGCACTTAAGCACAGAGAGGAAATGGTCCAAGATCCATTGGCATGTAACCCACAATACATTATGTTACTAAATATCTGGCACAGTAGTTGGCTAAACCTCATCAGCCAGTTGCCAAATGTCATTTCACATAGCGGTCCCCATCAGGACCTCTATGTGACTATACTGATAATATTATCACTGGAGGTGAAGAGACACGTTCCCTAAAGAAGCTCATCATTAGAAATAAACATGGCAGAGCACCAAAACGCATGAGCAACGTGGAGATGTGGAAGGGAGCTTTTCAATACGCCACGTGTCTGTGTGGATTTGCATGCTTGTGAATGAGTGTGTCTTTACTCCATCAAGTATTAGATATGTATCTATGTACATTAGATATATACATTAGATATTATATACATATATATGTGTATATATGCTAATGGTTGATATATATCTCATGATTGATATATATAATGGTTGATATATATATGTGTGTGTGTGTGTGTGTGTATTTTTAAGTGCTGCAGTTAGTGGCTTGGTTTCTCTGACACCATAAACTAAACAAATATTTGCTCTTGCCAGTAGCACTCAGATCAGTGTCCGAGATGACTTGGATTTAGTCCTTTCCTCTCACTATTTTGGGAAAATGGAATGAAGATTTTCTTCAGCCTGGATTCTTTACAAGTTAAAATATCCTTTTGTCACTTTGCCAAGCAGAGAGTCAAATGTGATGATTTTAAAAGAAAGCAAAAGAGTTCCTTTGAAGAACTTTTACATTCTTAGAATTACAAGGCCTTCTCGGAGCAATTGATCCCCCCCCCTCTCTCTTTCCCCACCCCCCATCAACTCTGTTACAATGAAATCCCTTTTACACTTCTAACCCAGATCTCTCACCTCAGCTTACAAGTTACATCTATTATTAGGCACTTTGAGATAAAGTGTGGCCAATACTGGGCTCATGGTCTCTCTCCTCTTTGAAATGCTTACCATTTTCTGACTTCTCTTTATGGACAGCACAGACATGAATTCAGTCTCAATCCAGACAAGATCCTGAGTCACTAGGGAATCCTGTCTCCCTGTACTCCAAATATGAAGGACTAAATGAGCGATGTGTGCACGTATGCCACTATCATCTTGTGCTCCATTAAGATGCATGACTACAGTGCACCAATAAAAAAAAATTTAAAAACCTATGTTGTATGTAGAAGCTAGGGAGAAACTGGGGAACAGAAGGAACTTCAAGTGGAGGAGAAACCTTAGTGGAGTGAAGGAAGGAACCTAATTGGAGGAGATGGGACGGGGAGGAAGACTTGAAGAGGGAAACACTGCCATGGACATGATGTACACACACAAACTTATCAAAGCCAAGTGGTGTGATGATGATGCACCAGTAAAAGAGTAGAAAGAAAGAAGGAAAGAAAGAAAGAAAGAAAGAAAGAAAGAAAGAAAGAAAGAAAGAAAGACCTATGTTGGCCAGGCACAGTGGTGCACACCTGTAATCCCAGTGCTCAGAAGGCTGAGACAGGAAAATTGCAGGTTCAAGGCCGGCACACAGAAACTTAGCAAGGCTGTTTCAAAATTTTAAACAATTAAAAATAAAAATAATAAAAAAGTAAAAAAATAAAAGAGATGGAGGTGTAGCTCAGTGGTAGAGCACCCCTGGGTTCAATTCCCAGTACTATAAAAACCAAACCAAACAAACAAAAAACATGTTACAAACTCATCAAATTGCATACATTAAATATATGCAGTTTCCTATATAGCAATTATAGCTCAATAAGTCCTATCAAAATAATGTTGACTAGCATGTATTGATTTGTATATGTTGAACCAGCCTTGCTTTTCTGGGATGAAACCAACTTGGTCACGGTGTACAATTCTTTTGATATGGTTTTGAATGCGTATAGCTAGTATTTTGTTTAGAATTTTTGTGTCTATGTTCATTAAGGATATTGGTCTGTAATTTTCCTTTCTTGGAGTATCTTTATTTGGTTGGGGGATTAATGTGATACTGGCCTCATAGAAGGAATTAGGGAGAATTCCATCTCTTTAAATTTCCCAGAACAAGTTGTGAAGTATTGGTATTAGTTGTTCACTGAAAGTTTTGTAGAATTCAGCTGGGAACCCATCGGGCCTGGGCTTTTCTTTGTTGGCAGAATTTTAATTGCTATGTCTATTTCTTTGTTTGCTATTGGTTGGTTTAGGCTTGCTATGTCCTCTTGGTTCAGTTTAGGTAGGTTATATGTGCTTAGAAATCTATCGATTTCTTCCATGTTTTCCAGTCTGTTGGAGTATAAATTCTCAAAATAGTTTCTGATAATCCTTTGAATTTCCCCTCAGTCTATGATGATGTCTCCTTTTTCATTTCTGATTTTAATAATTTGAGTTGATTCTCTCTTTCTTTTGATTAGGTTGGCCAGGGGTTTGTCAATCCTATTAATCAAGAAATGGGCAACTGAACTGCATAGACACTTCACAAAAGAAGAGATACAATTGGCCAATAGATACATGAAAAGATGTTCAACATCACTAGCCATCAGGGAGAGGCAAATAAAAACTACCCTAAGATTCCCTCTAACCCCAATCAGAGTGGCAAACATAAAGAAATCAAGCAACAACAGTTGCTGGCAAGGATGTAGGGAAACAGGAACTCCTTTATACTGTTGGTGGGAGTGCAGAGTAGTTCAGCCACTATGGAGATCAGTATGGAGATTCCTTAGAAAACTGGGAATAGATCCACCATTTGATCCAGCTATATCACTCCTGGGTATCTTTCCAAAGGGGTTGAAATCAGAGAACTACATTAACATATGCATACCCATGTTCATAGCAGCACAGTTTGTAATAGCCAAAATATGGAACCAACCTAGATCTCCATCAACAGATGAATGGATTGCAAAATTGTGGGAAATACACACAATGGAATTCTATTCAGCTATAAGGAAGAATAAAATAATAGCATCTGCAAGAAGATGGAAGGAACTGGAGAACATTATGGTGAGATTAGTCAAGCACAGAAAGAGAAGGGACATATGTTTTCTCTAATATGTTCAAGCTAGGGAGCAGTGGTAATACCAGAGGGACTCCAGATGATGGAGGGGAAATCTCAGCAAAGCTTGAATGGAAGAATAGGAGAGGAAGAAAGCTGAGGTTGTTCAATGGAGGAGCTACAAACGAATATGTGTAATAGTATAAATATAACACGGTTAACCTGGACACTCTCTACTGGGAGGGGGGAAGGGGAATGGGGGGAAGGGCATGAAGCACAATCTAAATGTACACCATTTTCAATATGTTTCACTTATAAATAAAAAAAATGTTAAAAGGAAAAAAAGTGTTGACTTTATCTACAAAATATCTCTTGGTCCATTTGGAGCCCATCTGCCTGCTCCAGCTCTAGACTAGACTTTGTGGAAGGTGGCTGGTCTAATAACCATATACTGGTCTTCTTCTCCAAGTCTTCTTGTTACCTAATCTACCTGATTCTGCTGCTGCCCTGGACTTTCAACATCCACATCCGATCACATCTATCTACTGCTGAAGATTCCTCAGTTGAACAAGAAGAGAATAGGACCTGAACAAAGAAAACTATGGTGTCATTGCTCCTCAAATTAATATAAATAGTAGTGCAATTATTCTAATGAAAACTCTAATGAACTGTTTTAAATTGGATCAAATGCTTCTGACATTTATATGGAATAATAAGAATTAGAGAAAATTTTGTAAAGGAGTGTGGGGAGAAGGAGATGACTTATGGTAGAAAGTGCTTGCATGAAAAAAGAAGATAACAAAGACATAATTGAGAATCCACAGATATATCATGGGATACAAAACTCAGCATATGATGAAGGTATTGCAATTCAGTAGAGGAAGGTAGTTTATTTAACTAATAGTGTTGACCCAGTGGGATATTTAACTAGAAGGAAATGAAATTGGATCCCTGGCTTACATTATATACAAAACCAACATCACATGGATTAGAGATCTAATTGTCATCTATAAAGCCACAAAATCTTGCCACAGAACAACTGAGCAATCACATGTATAATACAGAAGAAAGGAAGCCCTTTTTAAACCACAACAAGACACCCCAATGCTGTAAACAAGAAGATACCATATGAAATTAAATCTTTTTATTGCAAAATATACCATTCACAAAGCCAATATACAAACAATAGCTTTTGAATCACTATTATTATTGCAGAGGTTAAAAAAGAGCTCTCAAATATTTTCAAGAAAAAAAAATCAGTCTGGTGCTGGGCGGGTGGCGCGTGGCTCAGCCCGCACCAGTGGCCCAGCCTGTGCCCTGGAAGGCCCAGTGCAGGGTGGGTGGCCCAGCCCGCACCCAGGAGGCCCGTTACTGAGCAGGAGGCGAGCTGCACGTCCAAAGGAACTCAGTGCCGCTGTGCTGCACCGGGGTAGATCCTGCTCTGTGTAGTGAGGCTGTGGGATCCACTCTTGGAAGAGAGAAAAAATTCATTGCTGCTGAGTGCCTGATCCCACAACCTCTTCAAACCACACATACTGTCTTCTCTTATTAAAAAAAAAAGAAAAAAGAAAAGAAAAAAAGAATAAATATTGGAGAGGGGTCAAGATGGCCACGGCAGCAGCCAGGATTCTGGAGATGCAGACAAAACATATCCAAATGACCTGGACCTTTTGGAAAAATTCCTGCAAAGGGGAACTGCTTCTTCCTCACATGCTTAAGAACTCTGGACATCATCTGTAAGGAGGGAGCTCAGTGGAGAACTAGGAGGAAGGTGGTGGCAGCAGCGGTGGCTGCGGTGGCGGTGGAGGCTAGTATTTGGGAGAGGCAGAGATCTAATCCAACCCACCCTGATCTTCTGAAGGAATTGCCCCAAAGGTGGAATGCTACTGTCGTGCATGCTCAGGAATACTGAACAACATGTAGTGTGGGAAAAGAGTTTGGGAAAGAATTGAGATGGTGGAGGCAGCAGCAATGGCAGAGGCCAGTATTCAGGAGAGGCAGAGATCTGATGCAACACACCTGGATCTTTTGAAGAAATAGCCCCAGATATAGAATGCTACCATCACTCACACTTGGGAACTTGGGACAACATGCTGTGTGAAGAGGGTGCTCAGAAGAGAACCGAGATGGCCGTGACAGCGGCAGTGGTGTTTAGCATTTGGTAGAGGCAGAGATTCAATCCAATCCACATCATAATTTTAAAGAAATATCCTCAAAGGTATACTGCTGCACATGCTTGGGAATTCTGGAAAACAAACTGTATGGGAAAGGTGTTCAGGAGAGAACTGAGATGGCAGTGGCAACAGCGGCAGTGGTGGTGACCAGAGTTTGGAGGGGCAGTCAGATCCAGTCCAGTCCACCGTGAACTTCTGAGGAAATCTCCCCCAAAGTAGACTGCTCCTCCCACACATGATCGCGATTTCTGGACAACATGCTAAGTGGTAAAAGGGTTTGGGGGTTTCAGAGGGAGCCCCACATGGTCAGGGTGGGCCACCAAACTGCGGGTTTTGGAAGTCATCATCCCTCATGGCCACCACACTCCTCTGCACAGAGAGGGAGGCCAGGGTATGTATGGAGCAGCAGAACCTGTTCTCCGGAGTGAAGCTGTGGACCTCTGCCTTTGGAGGGAGGACAAAATTTTATTGTCACTGGGTATCTGGGGTCCCAGCTTCCACAAAAGACATATACTGCTCCTTCATATTTAAAAAAAAAATCGAAGAACACCGGGCGTGGTGGCACACACTTGTAATCCCCGTGCTTGGGAGGCGGAGACAGGAGGATCGCGCAGGCTCGAGGTCAGCCTTGCTGACTTGAGAGACCCTATTTCCAAATAAAAAAATATATATTAAAAAAAATGTGGGTCCCCGGGAGTAAAGCTTGGAGATGGAAGGGTTTTCAGGAACCCCAGTACCACCAAAAAAAAGGGGGGAGGGAGGAAATAGGGAACATCTGTAGACGACCTGCTCATAGTGGCAGAGAACAGAGCCTGATGCACAGCGAGACAGCAAGGCCGGAGGTGGGGCCTCAGAGGCCAGAGGGCTAGGCCAGTGCCGGGGCCAGTGAGGCCGGGATTGGAGCCTGCCATGAGGCAAGGCTGGTGCTGGGGTCTTGGAGGCTGGGATTGGAGCCTGCCGAGGGGTGAAGCCACTGTCGGGGCCAGCGAGGCCAGGATTGGGGCCTGCCATGAGGCAAGGCCAGTGCTGGGGGCTCTGAAGCTGGGACCAGAGCCAGCCAAGGTGTGAGGCCAGTGCCGAGGTCAGCGAGGCTGGGATTGGAGCCTGCTGTGAGGCAAGGCCAGTGCTGGGGCCTCCGAGGCTGGGATCAGAGCCTGCAGAGGGGTGAGGCAGGTGTAGGGACCAGCAAGACCAGGATCAGAGCCTGCCATGAGGCAAGGCTGGTGCCGGGGCCAGTGAAGCCAGGATCGGAGCCTGCTGTGAGGCAAGGCCGGTGCTGGGGCCTCTGAGGCCAGAATTGGAACCTGCTGAGGGGCGAGGCTGGGAACAGAGCCTTCCATGAGGCAGGACTGTTGCTGGGGCCTCTGAGACAGAGATCGGAGCCTGCAGAGGGGTGAGGCTGGTGTCAGGGACAGCAAGGCCAGAATCTGAGCCTGCCATGAGGCAGGACCATTGCTGGGGCCTCAGAGATAGAGATCGGAGCCTGTCAAGGGGTGAGGTTGGTGCCAGGGCCAGTGAGGCTAGGACTGGAGTCTGCTGTGAAGCAAGGCTAGTGCCAGGGCCTCGAAAGCTGGGATCAGAGCCTGCCGAGGGGGGAGGCTGGTGTTGGGGTCAGCAAGACCGGGATTGGTGCCTGCCATTTGGTGAGGCTGGAGCTGGAGCCAGCAAGGCCGAGATAGAAGCTAGCCTAAAGACAAAGCCGGTGCTGGGGCCCCCAAGGCTGGGATTGCAGCCTGCCATGAGACAAGGCCAGTACTGGAGCCAGTGAGGCCGGTAGCAGAGTCTACCGGGTGGCCAGGCTGGTGCTGGGGCCTTCAAAAGTGGGATTGGAACTCACAAAGCAGCATACACAAAGAAATATCACAGAAAATTAAAAAAAATCAGATGCTCTCCCTAATATGCAAAACTAGGAAGAAATGGGTAATACAAGGGAATCTAATGGAAGAAGGGGCCCTATGGAGGAGCAATTAAGGTGACCAATCAGAGGGGATGGGATGGGGGAAGATGGAATCTCTTTAAAGCACATGATGTACGAAAATAAATATATCAATGTTAAACACTAAATCAAGCGTGGGAATGAGGAAGGGGAAGGGTGTGGGATGGGGATTGGATAAAGGTTGATTGGATGATGTGTACTTGGATACCCTAACAAGTCTTGTATTCTATTGTGATGTTTGACTACAATGTACCAATAAAAATATATTAAAAAAAGAAAAAAACCTGGGAAACCAATAGAAAGAGGTTATTCTTAGAAAATCAAACCCAAATGAAGAAATATAAGAAAAATGGTCTCCTGTAACAATCGCAGGGCATTTGACAAGTAATAAACTGCCCAGAAAAATAAGAAGTTGTAACAGCTAGTACTGTAGAAGTGGTGGGACAGAGTGCTCCATATGCTACTGCAGAGATGTTATGCTAGTCTTTAGAGAATGTCATCTGGGAATTTATTAAAATTAAGTGCTTACCCTAGAAATATAAAACTAGTTTGTAAGAATATATGTGAATGTGCATGTGTACATGTAAAATAGAAACAAAGAAAAAACATGTCAATAAATAGGTAAGTTGTTAAATAAATATGAGGAAATAGTACATGCACATTTTATGAACACATAAAAATGTAAATTGATTCTGAAGAATTTCAAAGATACAAGAGAAAAGCAAGATTCAGGAAATTGTATATAATAAAAAATCTTTATACAAAAATGACAACCCCATTTATGTTTGTGTTTTTATGTGTTTGTATATGATTATGTGAATTCTGAGGTTAAAAAAACATAAAAGTTAGAATAGATTGCTAACC
Source organism: Muscardinus avellanarius (assembly GCF_963383645.1). Lineage (NCBI taxonomy): Eukaryota > Metazoa > Chordata > Mammalia > Rodentia > Gliridae > Muscardinus > Muscardinus avellanarius. The sequence continues at coordinate 20,947,478 of NC_137803.1, forward strand.
TTGGTTAACTCAAAGAGGTAGTTTAGTGATGAGAATTAGACAAAAAAGAGGCAAAGGAAAAATATGGAAAGCATATCTACGATCACTTTTAGTATATAGAAAAAAATAATCTATATTTTAAGAACAGGGAGCTGAGTGTGGGGGGCTTATGTCTGTAAACCAGTACTTGGGAGGCTGAGACAGGAGGACTATAGGTTTGAGACCAGCCTCAGCAAACTAGTGAGGCCCTGTCTCAAAACAAAAACTAGGAAAAAAAAAAAAAAAGGGAAGGGTAAGATGGGATGGTTGGAGATATAGCTTGGAGGTAGAATGCTGTTGGGTTCAATCTCCAATACCATGGGGAAAAAATAAGAAAGAAAAATTTGTAAGTTCTCAATCAATGATTTTTAAAATTAAAATGTGGTCATTGCCTATTATTCCAGCTTCTTTTTTATTTTTATTTTTTAATTATTCTAGGTTCTTATCTCTGCATTTTTATTATCTCTGCATTTTTACAAATGTCATCATGCTTTATCCACAAGGAACATTTTTCCATTCCCAGGCTACAAACATACTCCATTCTCTATCTTTTCCTTGGAATGCTATTATAACTACAAGGTTCCTCTTCACCTGATCGACTTCTACTCATTTTTCCAGCAAGCGCTCAAGTTTGACTCTCTCCAGAGCACCTGTCCAGTCCCACTATAACCTTCTTCATCTCTATTCTGCATACCAGCTTCTAGACAGTACTACAGGAATTGCTTTACCCATCTCCTTTCTCCCCATTTCTATTAGCCTGAATGATTGGAGGAAGAGACTTTCTTATTTATCATTTTATCCCTGATTATCATTTAAGCTCCACTAACTCCCCCAACACATACATCCTCTGAAACGATTCTATGGAAGAAACATTCCTTTATAATCTGATTACTTCTTGGAAAGAAGAATGATCTCATTGCATCCACATAATGGGCAAAGCTCAGTCACTCAATAATGCCAACATTCCTTGAGCAGAGGGCGAGAGTTCGTGCTTAGGTTTATGTTCTTGAATGCATTGTGAGAAACCAGCAGAAGAACCAAGGTCTGTCTTCAGCTGGCTATAGACTGACCAGATATCTTAAAGTGAATCTATATTGAAGATGATAAAAAAAATTCATTGGTGTTGTATTATTCATGTAAATGATCATCATTGAACTTCATATTAATCTTCTAAACTATAAAAGTACTTTTCTTATTGTGTTTATGAACACTTTGATTTAAAAAAAACCCCTTCCTACATTGTTTTTAGTTAGATATTATTTTTTCTTTTCTTTTCTTTTTCTTTTTCTTTTCTTTTTTTATTTTGGTGGTGCTAGGGTTCCTGGAAGCCCATCTACCTCCCGGCTACAATCCCAGACCTCTTTTATATTTTTATTTGGAAACAAGGTCTCTTAAGCCAGCAAGGCTGGCTTCAAACCTACGTTATCATCCTGTTTCCGCCTCCCAAGCTCAGGGATTACAAGCTTGTGTGCGTCACCACACCCAGGGCAGATCTTATTTTTAAAAAGAGCGATTAACCCGGGCGTGGTGGCGCATGCTTGTATTCCCAGCATTCGGGAGGCTGAGACCCGAGGATCGTGGTTCCGGGACAGCCTCAGCTACTTAGTGAGGCTCTCTACAACTTAGTGAGACCCTGTTTCAAAATAAAGAATAAAAAATAGGGCAGGAGATGTATCTTAGAGGTCAAATGCCCCTGGGTTCCATCCCCAGACCCGCAAAAAAGAAAAAGAAAAAAAAAGAGCGATTAATCAATCACCATCTACTGGTGGTTCTCTAAAAGATTCAGGGAGCTAAATAATAACAATTAAAATGCCTGCACAGCCATTCGCTTACCAGGATCTATATTATGACCTCTAGCTATTTTAACTAGAACAGCTGGGTAACTCCTGAAAAATCAATACTGCCAACCACACCTGGCCATGAGCCGCTGTGTAGACCTTGGTTTCGTGAAGTTATTTGCCATTCTAGGTTATTTACCCAAGCAAAAACCTGCTTGGGGAGTATTAGAACAAACATATCAGAGAGGAAGTGGAGAAAGTGGTTCAATGTTTCATTTCATTTCCTTTAAGCAAAACCTTAAAAGTGCAGGAGAGAAGAAAAGAAAATCTTTGGTTACTTGGGTTGGAAGAACCTTTGTAATAGACTAAAGTTTCTCTGCTTTTCTCTATTAAAAAGATCAAATTTGTGTTAGTTCACAAATTAATGAATTGGATAGTCTTCAAAATTTCCTCATCAGCTGTGGCCAAATGCCTACACTCTTGTCATTTGGCCCAATTAAAGAAAGGTCCAAAAAAATGAGCCTTCTAAAGAAGCCATTAGGAAAGTCACATTATGGTGCAGTGGTGGTGATTTAGCCCCATGCTTCCCATTAGAAATTCCCTCAGCGGCCATTGCCTCTTCATTTAAGACTAAGTAACTGGAATGACATTTCAGAACTAGCAAGCCGAGCTTATTATCTCTGGGGAACCTGTGCACAAATGACCCGGGGGAATAGGAGACATAAGCCAGTCACCTACACACCTCATCACAGATTTCTAATATTGCATGTACTGTGGCTTTGAATGTAGTTCATAGATTTGTATGCAGAGATAAATATGCACAACAGAAATGTAAAGAATCTATATCACAGAAATAGAGACATTAGTCCTGGGAGGTACTTTACCACTTGTTTAATCTAAACCCTGCATTTGAAGAATGGAAGAAAATCCTGAGGCTGGGAGACATTAAACTACCAGTTCAGACCTTAGGGTGGTAGCCAGGCATGGTGGTGCAGGACTGTAATTCCAGTACTTGGGAGGCTGAGGCAGGATCGTAGGTTCAAGGCCAGCCAGTAACTTAGCAAGGCCATTGGCAACTTTTAAAATCTTGATTAAATTAAAAATAAAACAGGTCTGGGGTACAGCTCTCAGTTGGAATGTCCCTGTATTCAATTCTCAGTAGTACATACAAAACAAAACAAAAAAAAAACTTTTTAGGATGTTTGATGGCGAAGGTAAGAACAAAAGCCAGGCCTTCTAAAATCTTCTCTAGCATCTTTACTTAGTCCTGTGGGCTTATAGTCCATCTCCTAAGTAGCCTCTGTAGCTTACATTTATAAAGACATCACTGTCCCTTTACTCACTGAAAGTGACCTCAATTGCAATGTTCTATATTTACTTTTATTTATACTCAATTCTATTATAGCTTGCTTTTGATAATACCAGATATGTCTACCATGAAGATAAATAAAACAGTGAGATGAAATAAAGTCATATGTTACTCTACAGAATCATTACAAATCTCAGAATCAAGCTCCAAGAATTCCTGTGGTTTACTGGGGTTTAAAATTGGCAGTTTTGCACACCTGGAATCTCAAAACCTGGGAGTGTGAGATAGGAGGATCACAGATTTGAGGCCAAATAAAAATAAATTTGGGCTGGGGGTTAGCTTGGAAGTATAAAGCTCCTGGTTTCAATTTCTAGTGTAACAAAAAATAAAGTAAAATAAAAATTGGCAGTTTTGGAAATGTGACTGTTGAATATCACTCTAAAAATATAGCACAATAAAACTGTCTGGGTTTGGAAAACTATAATTCCCTTTAGAAGAAATTATTGTTTATTAGCATACTAATTCTAAGAAGTCCTGTTACAATTAAATCCACTTAACTCAGTTTAACTCATTATTTCCCAAACATATTCGAATATGGGAACTCTTTTTATGTGTCTATAACACCAATTTCTGAGAGAACTCGTTTTTCAAAGAACAAAAGAAAGGAAGTTGTCATATCATGGTGAGTAGAGGGATGTGGGCCAGCTTCACATCCTTTACTATGTTGGTTTATATAAAACCATCTGCAAAAGAGCCGGGTGTGGTGGCACACGCTTGTAATCCCCGCGCTTGGGAGGCTGAAACAGGAGGATCACATGGGTTCGAAGCCAGCCTCAGCTACTTAGTGAGGCTCTCAGCAACTTAGTGAAACCCTGTTTCCAAATAAAATATAAAAAAGGTCTGGGAGTATAGCCCATAGGTAGAAAAGCCTTTGGGTTCCACCCCCAGTACCACCAAAAAATAAAATAAATAAATAAATAAATAAAACCATCTGCAAAATGTTTTAGGGAATCAGATCATTGTGTGGTGGGAAAGAGAAGGAAGAAGAAAATACAAGAGATGGACAATGACTCTTCGCTTTTGAATTTACAATCCTATTGTGCTTGGCAACATACACAACAAGTAAGCAAAACTGGAACCAGTGGATAATTCAGGATCCAAAATCCCATAAGATACAGACAAAGGCATTTGGGTTTTAGATTTGGGCTGAACTTGGACCAAGTATGTTTTCAATTAGATCCTGAAGGATAGAAAGAAAGGAAAGTGCACTACACCAAGGTGGCCAATACTTGTTTGCTTAGCAAATCGAAGGTAATTCGAGACTGGACACCAAGATAAAGAGTATCTTGAAGTCACGTTGAGCATAATGTGATGTTGTTCATGGAAGAAAAAGGAATCCAGGGCAGCTGGAGCCAGATTGAGGGTGGGCATTGTGCTGCAAAACTTAAATCTTTATCCTGATAAGAATCCCCGGAATCTTTCTGAAGTCGTGGCTCTTTTCTTGTTCATCCCTAGCATCTTGCACACAACTTGTGCATGAAATAGCATTTTTTAAGAGGATACTTAATCACAAGGACAAATGAATAAGCATGCATAAAAAAGTCACAAAGGAGAACAATTGTAGATTTCCATGTAGGAAGTAAGATGACAAGAGCAGCCTCTTTTTTTTTTTTTTCATTTCAGTGCTGGGGATGAAACCCAGGGGCATTCTACCTCCGAGCTACACTCCCAGCCCAATTTTTTATTCTTTTTTTTGAAACAGGGTCTCACTGAGTTGCAAAGGGCCTCGCTAGGTAGCTGAGGCTGGTCGTGAACCAGGATCCTCCTGTCTCAGCTTCTCAAATGCTGGGGTTTCAAGTGTGTGCCACCACGCCCAGCAGCAGCAGCCTTTTTTGAAAAGGAGTCTCGTTGGGGCAGTTATGGGTTGTGAGATACCATGGATAGAAGACAATCCCTTAGGAAAAAAAATGGGGGGGGTGTTTATATAAACCCCTCACTCTGGAGTGGACAAATATGAAATATATTTTGAAAGAAAAACCAATAAGCCAGAATAATGACTAAATAAAGAAAACAAAAAGGATCAGTAAAAATTAGTAACCAAATTTAAACCTAAGAAGGGCCAATAGGAAAAGCAGAATTCCAGGAGGGAATAGTCTTTGTAGAAGGGTTCAAAGTTAGGATAAGGTGGCAAATATCCTGTAAGAGATGTTCTGGCCCCAGCGGGTGGCATGAAGGAGACAGGCATCCTCACAAAGCACTGTCAGCCACCTGAGCTCATTTTCAAAATGAGAAACGGGTATGATCATTATTATCCTCAATTTGCAGGTGAGAAGAGAGAGTGTCAGAAATGTCAGGTGTTTGCTTTACATAAACACACTCAGCAGGGAGCACGGTGAAGAGTGAAATCCCCAGCCCCGGACTTCACAGTCACTGTCTTTTTACAATTCTACATACACTTTGGGAGATACAGGATTGAACAAAAAAAATTGGTCAAAGATGGTGGCTTGAAGTTTTCCTTCAGGGATTTGAGAGCCAGAATTGAGAAACGTTATTTATTGCACGAGTATTCCTTGTGTAGTTGAGTTCAGCTTTTGGGTGTTGATTGGGTATCTGTCCTGTGCTCTGCTCTGTGACCCAGAGAAGCGATGGAAAGATGAGAAGTACAAGGTCAAGAACTGATATCTAGTGGGAGCTAAGCAAAAGAAGGAGAAGTCTTTAAGCAAGCTGCTTTAAATAGAAACCTGGAACGATCACACTGTGAGCACCTGCTATGTGTAAGAGGGGGAAGGGTTGAAGGCAAGGACATGTGCACATGAGAAAGTGTGACATTTTAGATGTTCTAGCTGGCAAAGCGAAACGGCTTGATTAGAGGTGACGAATGCCACAGACAACCAGGGAATTAAAATTTAGAGAGTTTTTCCTTTTCACGAGCCACTGAGAAGAATGTGAAATCAGCTGTTGTTGGATGGAGTATTCTGTAAATGTCTGTTAGGTTCAATTGGTTTATAATGTTTTTTAGGTCCATATGAGTCAGCTATTTCACTCCTGAGTATCTTTCCAAAGGAACTGAAATCAGAATATTATAGCGATACATTCATACCCATGTTTCTAGCAGCACAATTCACAACAGCCAAGTTATGGAACCAGCCTAGGGCTTCATCAACAGATGGATGGATTTCAAAACTGTAGTCGATACACACAATGGAACGTACTCAGCTACAAAGAGGAACAAATTTGTGACCTTTTCAGGAAAATGAATGTAACTAGAGAGTATTACACTAAAAGACTTTATCCAGTATCAGAAAGCAAATGGTTTTATGTTTTCGCTCATATGTGGAAGTTAGAGAGAAATTGACTCACACAAGGGACTTCGGACAAAGGAGGGGACACTCCAGTGGAGTGATGGAGAAAGTTTGGGAGGAGAAAGAGACTTGATGAAGACAGTAGTTCCAATAATGCTATGTACATATACAAAATTATCAACACCAATCTTAATGGCATGTATGGAGACGGGGAGAAAGAGAATGGGGTCCAGAGAAACACACCAAGTGCTGTGTGCATGTATGTTCCTAGCACTCTGAACCTCACTATAATGTATAATTACAACACACCAATAAAAGTATATGACAGATAGAGCATTTGTCCTTTTTTAATATAGCCATCCCTCAGTAGTGATGGAATATATACAGGACCCCTGTATATACCCAAGTCCACAGATACTCAAGTTCCTCATATAACATGACACAGCATAAGCCAGGCATGGTGGTGCACACTTGTAATCCCAGCATTCTGGAGGCTGAGACTAGAGGATCACGGTTCACAGACAGCCTCAGCTACTTATGAGGCCCTTTGCAACTCAGTGAGACCCTCTTTCAAAATAAAAAGACTAAATCCTAGGGCTGGAGGTGTAGCTCGGAAGTACAATGCCCCTAGTTTCCATCCACAATATCACAAAAATAAGTAAATATTAAAAAATAAAAATAAAATGACATAGTATTTAAATGTAACCTACACAATCCTCCTATATTAGTAAAATGTAAATGCGATTTAAATGTTGTTATACTCTATTATTATAATAATTGTTATAATAATGACAAAGAAAAAAGGTCTGTACAAGTTCAATACAGGTTAATTGTTTTTCAAATCACAGTTGGTTGACTCCATGGATGCAGAGCCCCTGGAGAGAGGGCCAAGTGCGACCACGCTAACTGATGTCTTTCGTTTATCCAACTCACCAGCTTCAAAGAGAACCAGACCCTCACTGGAGTCCTGGGTTGAGTGTAGAGCTTTAGTATCAAAAATGGATGTGTTTACAGGGAGAAGAAACAAATGCTGCATAGACATGTGAGAAGACAGCCTGGTTTGGTGACACACATCTATAATCCCCGTACTTGGGAGATCGAGACAGGAGGATCTCAGGTTAGAGGCCATGCATGGTAAATTAGTGAGATCTTATTTCAAAATAAAAAAAGTTTGAGGGTAAAACTCAAGGGTAGAGTGCCTCTAGGTTCAATCCCTAGTAACACACACACACACACACACACACACACACACACACACACACAAATTGAGAGAGATGTTGAAGGAGAAAAGCTTGTTTTAAAGTCTTTCAATATATTTGAATGGCAGAGACTCCTAACTCTACTGCTTTCTCCCTGGAATAGTCTTGGAGTGGGCTGAAAAAAGTGCCACAGGCAGGATATTTCAATCTACCACCCTCCTTTCCTGGCTTTTTGTCCACTAAAGCTGGATACAGCAAACATCTGCCAGATGAGTGGTATTATTCCATGTCTTTGGAACGCATCCTGATAATTTCCATCTGCTGAAATGATGCATCCTCCCTAGCCTGGCTCAAATACCGCATCTTCCAAGAAGTCTTCCCTGAACACCTTTGTCCTTAAATTACTTCTCCCTTCCTAAGGTGGATAGGACTTTGTGGTTTTGTAAGGTGTCTGTTACTAGGACTTAAAAAATCATCATAAAATATGAACTTTTTAATATGCATTAGCATATTTCAAATATCACAATACTGGCAAACAGTATTTGAGTCATGGTACTCTTATTACGATTACCTTCTATTGACCTTTTTTGTCTACATTATTTAGCCTTTTAAGTTTTTTAGTTCCCTAAAGGCAAGTTTTCTACAACATAATATGCATCAAAGCATTGAGCTGAGAGACTCGATAAATATTTGATGAGTATGTTGAGGCATTAATTTAAAAAACATATGTTTAAAATAAAAAAAACTTCTTTAATTTACACATTTATTCATCTATGCCTGTGAGCACCATGACACACATCGTTTCTAGTGTTGGGGATCTAGGTGTGAGAAAAACAGTCAAAATCCCCACCCACACAGCCTGAAAACTAGAGGAAGAAACCATCTACTATGCAAATATAGTAGTACAATATTTGTCAAGGAGTAGTAAATGCATAGAACAATAAGCCCAGGAAGAAGGATAAGGAGCCTGTGTGGGTCAGAGGGAGAGGAAGGTGTGCAATTTTAAAGAAAACTATCAAAGCCAGGCATGGTGGCACGTGCTTGTAATTCCCATGCTTGGGAGGCTGAGACAGGAGGATCGCGCAGATTTGAAGCCAGCCTTAGCTGGCTTAAGAGACCCTGTTTCCAAATAAAATACAAAATAGGTCTGGGAGTGTAGCCCGGAGGTAGAATAGCCCTGGGTTACATCTCCAGTACCACCACCACCCCTCCAAAAAAAGAAAAAAAAATCAAAGAAAAAAAAGTAACAAGAAAATGAGAAAAATAAAAGAAAATCATCAAGGAAGAACTCAAGCATGCCATCATCTTTGAGCAAAGTTAAAATTAAGAAGTAAGCCATGCACATGTCCCAGGAAAGAATATTCCCAAGACAGAAGCAGCATCAAGGCTCCAGACAGGAGTGGGTTTTGACTGTTTGAGAAACAGCAAAGAGACCAAAGTTGGCTGAAGCGCAGTGAGCCACAGGGCAAGTAGAAGAGAATTACATCCGGCTCTAAGGGGTGCACTTGTCTTCTAGGGCTGCCCGAGCAAATTGCCACCGACGGGGTGGCTTGAAACAACAGACATTCTTCAGAAGTCAGAAATCCAGTCCAGGTGTGGACAGGATGGCTTCCTTCTGAAGATTCAGGGGGAAAACACCTAGTGCTGGCAATCCTGGGGTGCCTTGGCTCATAGAAGTCTCATAGAAGTCATTGCAGTCTCTCTGTCAAGCCTCCTCTTTGTATTTCTGCATCTCCTCTCTTTGTCTTTTGCAAAGATAAGGACTCTCTCAGTGGAATTAGCATACATCATTAATCCTCAGAATCTCATCTCAATCCTTACTCTAATTACATCTACAAAGACCTTATTCCAAATCAGGCCATGCTCTGAGTTTCTGAGTGGGCATGGATTTGGGGGATCCTTCAACCCACTGCAAGGAAAAAGGGTGAAGCCCTAAGAGCTGTCAGGGGCATTCAGATATTAATAAACTATTAGAGAGATCAGTGGCTCGAGTTGGGAGTAACGTGGAGGTGGTGAGGAGTGTTCCTTCTTCAGGACTTTTTTGCTGTACTGAGATGGAACCCAGGGTCATTCTACCTCCAAACTACACCCTCAGCCTTATTTTTTATTTTTTTTATTTTTAAACAGGGTCTCACTGGGTTGCAAAGGGCTTCAATAAGTAGCTGAGGCTGGCCGTGAACTGTAATCCTCCTTTCTCAGCCTCCGAAATGCTGGGATTACAAGTGTGCTCCACCCTGCCCAACTCAGGCCTATTTTTAATAGCACCAATGGAATTCACTGATACTTTGGATTATTATTATTATTGTTGTTGTTGTTGTTGTTGTTTAATTATTATTATTTTGTGACACTGGGGATTGAACCCAGGGGCATTTTACCTGTGAGCTACACCCCCAGCCTTATTTTATTTTAGTTTTCTATTTTGAAACTGGTTCTTACTAAGTTGCTGAAGGCCTCACTGAGTTTTTGAGGCTGACCTTAAACCTACTGTCCTCCTGTCTCAGCCTCCCAAGTCAGTACTTGGGTTCACAGGTGTGTGCCTCCATGCCTGGCTTGGATTATTGACTCCTTGGGTTTTTCTTCTTTCATTCTTTAGAAATAAAAAAAAATTTGTTTGGGGGAGGAAAAGTAATATCCCAGTAGCTGTCATTGCCTGCTTAAATCTGCTATAAACAGAGAATAAATCTGAATAATGGTTTGCCACAATTATATGAGGCAGCTTTATTATTTGGTGTTTTATATTAAGAATGTCTATGGCATCATATACTTTGTTGTAACTCAAAGAGAACATATTTTTGAAAATAAATAGTTTTCTGAACCTGGGAAATGTATTCACATGACAAGAATGAATAAATATGCTGAATATCTCATGCAAATCCTAAGACCAAAACAATGCTATGCTCTGACTCACTAAATCTATTTGAATAGAAATATTTCTCTTTAGGGAAGAAAATTGATCTCACCTATTTCGGAGGAAAGCAAAGACTTGCATCTTAAAGCGCCTTAGGAGTCAAGCTCAGCTGTAAAAATAATAATAATGAGGCTCAAAATGGACTTTTGAGCGTGTTGTTAGCAATTTAAGCTGAAATTTCTATTTACTTCCCAAGTTAAAACCTCCAGGAGATAAGACATGCAGGGAGAATAAAGAAAATAAGATGCAATAAATTATCATCATTATGATGTCTAATCCACAAGCAAATTTCTTGGTATTCAGGACAAAATAAAGAGCAAGAATGATTTTCACTTAAAACTGCATTTCTGTGGACTTTTACCACTAAGTCAACAATGGTTCTTGTTATTTATATATAATATTTTCATTATAATATAAATATAATATTTTTATTTTTATTTTATAAAAATACATATTTTTGCAGCACTGGGGATTGAACCCAGGGACAGTCTACCTCCCAGCTACCCCAGCCCTATTTTATTTTTTATTTTGAAACAGGCTCTCACTAAGTTGCAGAGAGTCTCACTAAGTAGCTGAGGCTAGCCTCAAACCGCAACCCCCGTTTCTCAGCCTCCCAAGTACTGGGATTAAAAGCATGTGTTCCCATGCCTGGCATCATTATATATCTTTTATGTAATACCTTATTTTCTAGAATTGCCATTCAAAGCCTTCATGCCTTCCTTTCCCTTCCAGGATGAATCCAGGGTTTTGTGAAGGTCTCTCAAGTCCCGCTGAGCAGGGCATGACCATTGCTGCCCATCAAGCTAAGTTCTTACTTTAAAGCTAAGTTCTCGCCTCCTCTCTGTGATAGCCTACCTTGTGATATCAATTCACACACCACCCCCTCTCCTTTTACTAAAACGCTTAGAGTTCTTTCATGTCCAAGTTCAAGCCATCATCTGTTGCTTGAACCAATGCAATAAAAGCCTCCTGAGCAATTGCCCTGTTTCTATCCTTGAGCCCTGTTGTTTGTAGTTCTTACAGGAGGTAAAATGTTATTTTCAAAATGTAAGTCAAACTATATAATTTGTTGTTCAAATTCTCTCCATGACTTTTCAGCTCACTCAGTGAAATTCTCAGTTGTCTCTATAAACTACAAGCCCATTTCCATCCACTCTTAGCTTACTCCCCGTGTGCCTCTGCTCCCAGCTTCTCATTTAACCTAAAATAATAATTCTCTTTCCAGGTTTCACCCTCTTTGAACTGTAGATCTTAGCTCAAACAGCACATTCTCAGAAATGCTTCTCTAGCCCATCAGATTAGGTTGACTGCCCTGCTCTGTGTCACCCTAGCACCATATTGTATTTTTTTTCACAGCACGACCACACCCCAAAATACATGCTCAAAAGATTGTGTCATTCAGTGCTGAGGAGATAAGGGCTCATCACTCAGCCATGATTGTCTCCAAGTGTCTAGGAGGCCACCCACATAACAGTAGTGACTAACTAGAGGTTTAATGAATAAATAACACTTATTTTCTCTACTACTACCTTGATAATGTATTATATCTGTATTCCTAGTTATCCTTTTATTTATATCTTTGTAAGTACCTAACATATTGCAAAACACTATGTTTAACCTTGTTAGTACCAGATAGTGACTTGTACTTTGCAGGTGAATCATCTCTAGATGATTCAACATGTGCTTATTGACCAACTACTGTGTTCAGAGACCAGTGATTCTCACTGATAAAAAAAAAAAAAAAAAAAAATTTAAAAAAATTTTAAAGGTAAGATTTCTTTCTCTCTTATACGAACACAATAATAGAAATGGGTGCTGTACTTGTATTGAATTATAAAATTTCAAAACTATGCAAAGACTTGTGAGGTCTTCTGATTCCTCCATCTCTTTTTAAATGAGACACCAAAGCCAAAGCAGGTTAGGAGAAACGAAGATAATTGGCGACCACTAAGGGACCAGAAATCCCATTTCCTGTATGCTGCTCTAGCATTTTTTCCCATGTCAGCACACCTACACATTAGGATCATCATCCAATGCTTTCATTTTAGGAAAAAGATTTGATGAAAGTGAATTGCTTGTCCAGAGTGGGAGAATTCATTTTAGGGTCCCACAGTGTCTCTGGGCTCCAAACCAATTCCTCCTTTTTTGTGGTGAGTGACTTGTGAGTGGAGAGAGGCATCTCTGTTTATTGTCTTCCAGCCTTTGAGGCTGATAGAGCTCTAGTGGCTGTGCCATAACAAGGGCTGTTTTGTTGTTGTTGTTGTTGTTGTTGTTGTTGTTGTTGTTCTTGTTGTTCTTGTTGTTCTTGTTGTTGTTTTTAACTATCATTGACTTTTCCTCCCAAGAATTCCAACTGATTGTTAAATGGACCTGGTGTCAGATGAAGCCTCTGCACAATAAAAATATCACTCAGTGATGACCTGACCAGACTGGCTTGTTTTACTTGGGCTCACTTTAGCTGAGAAGGTTAAGTGCCAAGGAGCCTAAATGAGAAAACTGTCCTGTTGCCATTAAATGAGGCCAGTAATTGTGTGGATTGCACTGTCACACAGGGGAGGAATTCTAGAAACCTCCAAAAACCAATCCGAGCCTAATGCCATCGAGAAAGTATTTCTGCATCCAAAAGGCCTCCTTCAGGAGAATGTTTTAGTTTTGTTTTTAAATGCATGTAAGCAAGTATTTCCATTGGACCAGCAGAGCAAGATCCTCTGGACAAAGGATGTCCTCTAGTTAACCTTTTCTTACATAACACAGTCAATACTTTACAATAAAAATAGCAGTAAAATAGTCATACAACTAATGCAGTTTACAAAGCAGTTTTTAAAAAGGAAAAAAATAAAAAGAATTCATGTCCAAAGAATACTATTCTGTGAACAGGGCCCCATTTCCTTGGTCTATTCTAATTGGCACTAGAAAATCAATAAAAACACTTGGGTCTGCCGGGATAAACATTTCTTCCTAATACCAAGCGTGTAAGTGTGCACGGGTTTGATGGGCTGGAAATTAATATAGTATTTTATTAAATAGCAAAAGTGGTGGATGTGAATAAATTAAAGACATTTGCACTAAAATTAATCATGTCCAAGTTACTAAACAATTAATTTATGTGAGTGTATTATTTTATGTCTTTTGTTGTTCACTACATTGAATGCACTGTGAAAGTTTATGGACATGTTTTTATTAGAGAAAAATATGAGTGAAGGAAAATATAAATAATATAATAAATAATAAATAAGGCATAAAATTACAGTGCTGTGTGGTTTTCCCATGAGAGGGAGCTGTCCCATTACAGCTGTCATTAAAAAAAAGTCACCATTTTCCCAGCAGCTTATAATTGGTTTAGCACTAGGATTAGTCCTTTAGAGGTATTTCCTGATTTGACTCTCACAACAAACTTATGTATAGATTAAAAACAGAGACTAGAGGAATTTTAATACTTTGCCCAAAGCAAAAGTTATTGAGTAGCCAGCCTGGAGATAAATACAGAAAAAAACACAGCCAACTGGGTGCTTAGAAAACTGGAAAAAGAGGCAGAAATCCCAGGGTAAGTAACTATGTATTGATTGCTAGCATAGCTTTTCTGTGGTGGGGCTGGGCTGTACAATGCCTCTCCGTACTGCTCCAACCAAGGACTTTATAGACCTTGGGCTGCTGTAAGGGGCACAGAGGCTTCTTGGAGGCCTACTACCTGGGCCAAATGCCTGTCTCATCAATTTAAGGTAAAAACAATTTTAAAAAAACAGCAAAAATCAAATTCATTCTCTCTCTCTCTCTCTCTCTCTCTCTCTCTCTCTCTCTCTCTCTCTCTCTCTCTCTCTCCTGCTCTCTTAATATTTGCTATTTCTTCCATCAATGCCCTCTCACTATGAGAATATACTTCCAAAGACATTATTCATTTGATTTACTTTCTTCACAACTACTCTGATTTGGAAAAAGGCAGGTGTTTCCTTATTTTACAGTGGTGATTCTCAATCTAATCCAGAAATAAGATTCACCATGGGGACTTTAAAATATATAAAAGCCTGAGCCCTACCCTGTGGCAATTAAATCATCATCGGGGGGCGGGGGGCTAATCACCCTGTCACCTTTTGTAAAAGCTCCCAGATGATTCTAGTGAGTAGCTGTGTCAGAGTCAAGCCCTATAGCTGAGCAAATGCAGACAGAGTTAGGGCTAGAGGTGGGCTGGCCATTCACTGTCTTTCCTGCTGCCTTAATTTAGAAGTGAAGCTAGTACCAAATCACATACAATGGTAAGTGGTCAAATGCCAAAGGGAATGGCTGCAAGCAACATCCTCTCTATCACTGGGAGAACCTCGTCCTCATCCCTAACCTTACAATTTGCATCCAAGGACTTTGAGCCATTTGGGACCAGTGAGGACGCCCAACTAGTGCAAACTGTTCCTTTGCAGCCCCAGAAAAGTGATAACCAGAAAAGGCTTCACTTCAGGATCCATTTTCCCAGCTCAGCATCTTCTCGGTGTCATTTCCCCAGCTGTTTTCTCACCACCTAATAATTGTGAGGCTCGAGTTGGTATGGATCTTCTTGATTCTGGGCTTTATGAATTTCCCTTCATCTTCCACAGCTTCCTCTAGCGCCGGGGTAGATTTAGCCACCTAGTCAAGTATATTTTGTGTGTTCTGAAAGAAATGCTATCACGTACATGCTGCTGGTATGCAAGTACATGTCATGAGTTTTACACTTCTGAGTTTTGCAGAGACACTGCCACATCACAAAGGCTGCTTGAGTTCATCCTGCACCAAATTGAGCTCAGATTCTTTCAATGATCCCCATTGTCTTGTGACCCCCAAATCTCCACCACTTTCCCAGACTAACCTTTTTCCTTCTTTCTCCGTCCCTCCCCTCCCTCCTCTTCAGCATCCTCCACCTGGTGTGTGCGTGTGTGTGTGTGTGTGTGTGTGTGTGTGTGTGTCTAACCCAAGAGCATTCTACCTCTGAGCTTCATCCCCAGTCCTAATATATATATATATATATATATATATATATATATATATATATATATTTTTTTTTTTTTTAAACAGGGTCTCACTAAGTTGCAAAGGGCCTCACTATGGTGCTGAGGCTGGCCACAAAAATGGAATCCTCCTATCTCAGACTCCAAAGTCCTGGGATTACAAGTATGCACCACCATGTCCAGCGTTTAGACTCTTTTTCACATTCAAATATTTAAATAATTGTGGTGGTTCCTCCCAGAGCGACACAGCTACCTCACACTCAAACTGATCACCTCATACTGATCTCTCGCCCCAAATTCTCAGTTGTTGGTATTATCTTCCATACAGTCCCCAAGCCAGAACTCTGGGTGTCTTTCTCGATTGCTTTCTTCTCCATCACACCATCTCAAACACTAAGTGCTACTGATCTCACCTGCTCTATATTTCCCTGCTACGGATCTTCTTCAACGCTCTCCCACCCCTTTCTTTTTACCAGCATTACTATGCCCAAGCTTCCAAAATGATACCTCTCAAACCAATATCCAGCCAGAGCTGAAAAATAATTTGATTTAATTGTCTCCTTCTCGGATATCTCCCTGGGACAGGACAAAGTTCTGTCTCTTCAGTTACCCATGGTCCCTTGGTGGCCTGGCACCAGCCTGTCGCTCCAACTTCCTCCCAACTCTCCACAGCCTCTGTTTAGGACCCAGTTGTCCAGAATTAACACAGCTTCCGCAGTCCTTTCCCAGTTTGCTTTGTAACCTATGCCTTTGGCCTTCTGTCGTTTGTTCTACTAGCTTCTGCCCAACACCGAAGGCCCGTTTGTGTTACAGCTTCATCTGGGAAACTGCATCTTGTCCCCGTTCACTCCCAGGATCTTTGCTTTCAGAATCGCCTGTACAGTTATCTACCATTATGCTCACAGCACTATTATAATTAATCATCATCCCTCTATAATGTGAGTTCCTTGAATTCAGTGAATGTACTTGCATCCTCGGCAGCTAGACAGAGCCCGGCACTCAATGAAGCATTATTGAATTATAAATGAACTCTTTATGGTACTCAGTTTGCAGTTTCCCCAGCACTCGTTACTTTCTGTTGTATTTACTACGCCCTCCCTCTATTTCTTCAGCTAGATAATCAACTCCAGGGAGCTGTCAAAAACTGAGTCTTATGTGTCTTTATTTCTTCAGTGTTAACCATATTTCCTGACCAGAAATACATGCTCTATCAGTGACAACTAAAAGAAAGAGGGAGGGAAAAAGGAAGGTCCAATTTCAATGTAATCATTTGGTGCAATCTGAAAACTTTAACATTAGAAATTCAAGCCAGCCAGGCGTGGTGGCACACACTTGTAATCCCCGCGTTTGGGAAGCAGAGACAGGAGGATCGCACAGGTTCAAAGCCAACAGTGCTGGCTTAAAAGACCCTGTTTCCAAATAAAAAAAAGTATTAAAAAATAGGTATGGGAGTGTAGCCTGGAGGTAGAAGGGCTTCCAGAAACCCCAGTACCACCAAAAAAAAAAAAAAAAAAATTCAAGCAAAATGTATAACACCATCCTTTACTCCTCTACTCTAACAAATGAAAAAAGAGTTCTAAAGTTTTAAACTTCTTTACATATTCACAGAGTTGACTATAAATTGGACATTTGTCTTATAATATTCTTTTAGATCATTATTAGATTCTAAATGGGATCACTAGTTCATTGACTGAAAATTAAAGGAAGTAGTTCCACTCAAATGTATGAATGGACAGAGACATACTAGAATGAGTAGTGGAGAAAGATGGAGATTGTATTATACGTCAGTGTATCCTGAACCCTTTATCCTTGTAGCTCAACCACAATTATGTTGAAAGCATGACAGTAATTCATGCAAAATCTCACACATCAGTGATTAGAGAGTCAAGAACAATAGGCATTTTTAAAAGCTTGTAGATGTCTATTTTGAAATAGTTAATTTTTTAAAAGCCTAAAACAAATTGCATAAATAATAAAAAGTATTAATTGATAGGAAAAAGTAACTAACATTGCTATGGTCTGAAGCAAAAAAAATAGAATAAAATCACTATTTTTATATTATTGCGATGGAATGCTATGAATAATTATAAAAAAATTATTTGCCCCTTCTGTGTCATTTCCCCCCACATCCAAGTACATCAATAATATTTTAGCTCTCTCTGGTTTCTTTTATCCCACCCATTTAATCATTCTTTTTCATATAGCGTGTTCTTTTAGAAATCAAAAAATATTTTTTCTGGTTTTTTTTTCTGTTTTTTTGTAGGTGGAAGAGAAATGTAATCTGAAAGAGCTCTCTGATCTCTGATGGCACAGTTGAGGGGGAGGATGACTCATAGCCGGAAGTGGCAGCTGGCAGCACCTGTCACATGGAATTAGGGTCCCTGAGCCAAAACCCCACTGGCTGAGCACAGGCTCCAGCACGTCTTGGACACTGGGATCTAGGACAAGAATTCAGGCTGGAGGGTAAGTCATGAGATATGTCTGGACCTGGATTATTTCAATGAAGTCAAGTCGCTGTCTAAAAATGCCATCTGAGCCAGTCGTGAGGCTGAGACAGAATTGTGGTTTGAGGACAGCCTCAGCTACTTAGTGAGGCTCTTTGCAACTCAGTGAGACCCTGCTTCAAAATAAAGAATTAAAAAATAGGGCTGGTGGTGTAACGTGGAGGTAGAATGCCCCTGGGTTTCATACCCAGTACCACAAAAATAAATAAATAAATAAATAAATAAATAAATAAATATGCCAATCTGGGCCAGATTACACCAACAATCACTGGGGTTGCCTGTTAACAACACACATTTGTGACTCCACCCAGGACTACAGTCTCAGATTCCCTGGAGGTTGGGCACACAAATCTGCATTTTATCAGTCTCCTCGGGAGACTTAGAGTCACACTACAGTTTGAGGCCATCTATTTGAAACGACTGCCATAGACAAAATATCTGTAATTACTGCCCTTCTCCCTCATACTCAAAAGAATCGCATTATTTTAGAGAGAACCTTTAAATCCTATCAACTGAAGGCCAGTCACTTGGCAACTTTTGCATTCTATTAACAAGAAAGTACTTGTGGCATATGCCACAGTGTGTTAAGGCACAGAGATGAGAATTGTTCGAGGTCCTGGGAATACCCAATCTCACTGAACTCACTCGATGATCATTCCTATTTTCCTGCAAAGCACTCCAAAGGTTACTCCTTCAGAGTTTATATTTTTAGGACATAGTTCTAGCAAGAAATATATTTAATTCTTATGAGGCCTCAGATGGTCTTGTGGATGTGATACAGTGTTATAATGTTATAACTTTTAAAATGATACAATACTATAATTTCAAATAAGATTGACTCAATCACTGAAAAGGTCTTAATAAAGAGAATCTAAAATGCTCGAGCCAGAAATTCCGATTTCGTGATCTAGTAACTAGCCTTGGCTCTGCAGTCATATTTTGGTAAATCATAATTGTTTGGTAGGCAAAATGTGAGAAACAAAAAGAGATTTTTAAATGAGTCATAAAAGGCTCAATAACAATGCTGGGTGGTGGTTTGGAATTAAGGGCTAGATACCCAATAACTGGGATAAACATTAAGTTTGGTACCTTGGAGTGCTTAAGATTATGTCATATGGGATCAGGAAAATCATTTCTCTTGTTTTTATCCAGGCTGCAGAAAGCCCCATCCTATACTGGAGAACAACACACTTTAGAGAACAGATGGCCCCTACAAAAGTAATAGATGGTCTGATCACCCCACAGTATGAGTTGACACAGAGGTAACATTACCAAGTCTGTCTTACTTTTAAGATGAGACCTATCATCAATGTCCTGGGGCCCAGCCAACATCTACAGCGGAAAGCAGAATACCATACAACTGAAACCCTTTGGCCTTGATGCCCAAGTGGGCAGCCTTCTCCTATGGCTTGACTACAGGGATTTGCTGTGTTCTCTGTCACCTTCTAGCAACAGAATAAATGAAAGCCAGCCTGACTTACACCCACCACTTAGTGGTCTTCTGGGTACCTGTTCTTATGAGGACTTGTTTTATACTCAGAAATGCAAATACATTTGTGAACAGAAGCAAAAACATGGAAATGAGTCTAAATATGCTGCCCAAATAACCAGATGAGTTCTTAGTAAAAACATGAAAAATATCAGTGGCCTTATACATTTTAATATTTGCATCTCTGACACCAACTTCCTCCTACCTTCCATTCTTATCAGTTTAGATCATTTGATAGAAACGTACTAGCTAGGATGTTGATAGAGTCAGGCAGATGAAACGACATCCAGACATTTTAGCAAAAAGATAAACTGTATTTATGATAGTGATTCAACACCGTGTTCCACCCACCATTATGACTCGCAGAAAGCCCTCCGTGTAAATATTCTAGGAGACAGTGTTCCAGGAGGGGTCCAGCTTCCTCCAGAGTTCCAATTAATTCACCTTTACAAATAATTGCTTTAGAAGAATTTATTTCCTCCCAGTCATTTCTCCTATCCAGGAAACTAAAACTGCTTTAGGCTCCTTTTGCTTTTTAAGTTTTGCATATAAAAGTATTCATTTTCCAATCAAAAGCTACATTCTCTGTTATGCTGAAGTAGACTCTCACTTGTAGCACAAGCCTTCAGGCTAGCACCAACCCCTCAAGACTGATTTTGCCAAAAGGAAGAATGTCAGAAATTTCAGTGCTTCTTTTCACAAATGGTTAAACTCTGGAATATGTCTTCTGAAATTACATGGCCCTTGGATTCTTACCTCCTGCCACCGTCTGCCTCTAGGCCAGAGGAGAACTAAGCCATCAAGCCAGGGAGGTAGGTGGCTCTTGATCTACACCAGAGCCTGCAAAACTTGCCTCAGTAGCACATTACATAAGATTGGGAAGATATTTAGAAGCTTATTGTGGGCAATCTACAGTGCTGACATGCTAAATTATGTGTATATTTTTAAAAGCTAGCTAGATACACAACCATGTGCACAGCATACTAACTTTTCTGTCACAAAAAGAAGTGAAAAATATATATTCTTTGTGTTAGAATAAAGAAAACTCAGTAGGTAATAGACCTGTTAGGCATTAAGGATCAAGGGTGTGGGGGACTTGAGGATGGGTAAAGGCATGGAGGGAAGTCTTGTTTTAGCTGTTTTATATTGTTTGAATTTTGAATTGCTTATTAAAGAAATTAAAAGTCCCATGGAAAGAACTTTAGGTCTCTTTTAGTAATATTTTAATATTACTAAATAAATAAATTTAGTAATATTTTAATGGTGCTTGTCTTATTTATTTATTTATTTATTTAGGAACTGAGGATGGAACTCGGGGGTCTCCTACCTCTGGGCTGTACTCCCAGACCTATTTTCTATTTTATTTGGGAACAGGATCTCACTAAGTTGCTGCAAGCCTCGCTAGGCTGCTGGGGCTGGCTTCGAACCTGCGTGATCCTCCTGTCTCAGCCTCCCAAGTACTGGGATTACTAATGGTGCTTTTCTTACTTTTGAAAGTAACTGGGATTCTACTTGGCTCTTGAGTTTTTATGACAGGGACATTATTCCATATCCGTGACTTCTAAAATACTTCTTAGGAAAGTAGATTATGATTAGATTATTATTATGGCTAAAAGTCTAGATAGGATTTATTAAAAATAAAGACCAAGCCAGGCTCGGTCCCCATGCTTATAATCCCATTACTTGGGAGGCTGAGACAGAAGGTTCGAGGCCAGCTTCAGCAATTTAGAGAGTAAGACTCTGTTTCAAAATAAAATAGGGTTGGAGATATAGCTCAGGGATAGAATGCTCTTGAGTTTGATGGCCAGTACCATAAAAATAAAATATAATTGTTCATATTATTTAATAAATAAAGGCTAAGTCATCAGTCTTTTCTTTTTCCTATCAATTTCTCAGCCCTTTCTTCTAGAATACTAAAAGGACTCTTAGACGTTTACATGGACAATTGATTTGAACTGTAGCAGCAGTGCAGCAAAAAAATAAATTAAATTAAAAATGAACCCTTCATTTTCTATTTTATCCTTTATATCACCAATCAGCATGGGGGGAAAATAATCACCATTTAGTGAGAACCTGCTATATTCAGGCACATGTCCCAAGCTCTACATTTTAGAGATGAAGGAAACAGGCTCAGGAGATTTATGGGACTTGCTCAAATTGCTAATCCAGCTTGCATGCCTGATTGGAAAGCTGGCTCTCTGTCCCTTAGGACCACTTTAGCCCCTCCCCAGGCGGGACCCACTTGAGAGTGAGTGATACCCTGGAGATTTTCAAACGTCAAGCTGCGGCTCCTCGGGCAGGCTCCCATAAATGAACAATCGAAGGGAAGTTCCTTATTTCCTTTTCTGTGCTAGCATCCAGCCGAGTCATGCTACACTGCTGTCTATAATGAAAATGGGTTCTGGAAGTGTGCGGTGGAGAAATGATCTGACTGCTAAGACCGTTTACTCAATGTAAGGATGGAAAGAACATCTTGCCATTTCCTCCTAACAGGGGCTTTATGCTTCCTTCTGTTTGGACACCTATGAGGTTAGGAGGATAATATGTAAGAACTGTTTCATAATTCAGAAGACTAAGTAATAAAAGGTGTAAGGTGTAATCAGTGTTGTAGGAAGAGTCTTACTATCTCTGCCTTACGCAGAGTCAACCAAGTAACTGAACTTTCATAATAGCTGGGCGTGGTGGCGCACGCTTGTAATTCCAGAGCTTGGGAGGCTGAGACAGGAGGATCGCACAGGTTCGAAGCCAGCCTCAGCTCCTGAGTGAGGTTCTCAGCAACTGAGTGAGACCCTGTTTCCAAATAAAGTATAAAATCGGTCTGGGAGTATAGCCCGGAGGTAGAAAAAGCCCCTGGGTTCTACCCCCAGTACCACCCCAAACAAACAAACAAACAAACAAACAAACAAACATAATAGGAGCTAGAGGAATAATAGGAAAGAACAGAAGGAATGAATTCTTCCTCTTGTTTTATTACTTGTCACCAGACCATATGAAAATATAAAAGCCAAAAAGAGACAAATGAGATTCTATAAAATATAAACAATTTACTCTTAAAAAGAAGAAACTCTTTGGAAAACGAAAAGGCAAACCACGGAATGAGAGGATATTCTGTAATACATTTATCTTGTGAAGGGTTATCCAGGATACACAGAGAACGCTTCTACATCTATGTGGACCATTGATTTAAACACACATTTTTCAAAGGAAGATGTCACTATATCTAATAAATGTACATAAAGAACATAAGCAGCATTGGCCTATCAGAGAAATTAAAACTAAAGTCACAAGGAACTCACTAGATGGACTAGGTTTAAAAGCACTGACAAGACCAAGTACTGGTGAGGCTGTGGAGGAACTGGAATTTTATTTGCTTTCATGCATTTCTACAGGGAAAAGCAAAATTCAGTAAGCACTCTGGAAAACACTGTGGAAGTTTTTCATGTACATGTATCATGTGGCCTGGTCATTGTATTCTTCAAAAATAAAAACTAAAAACATGGTCACACAAAAACTCAAAAACCAAGGAACACAGAAACTTTATTAAATGAGCCAAAGATAAAGAAAACTTTCTCAGTGTTTGTTTGTTCTTGAGTACTATTTTCTTAAATAAGAGAGACTTTACTAATGGAAGAGAGACTCCAGTGGAGTTGTTTGTGGGAGTGTGTGGTGGGGAAGAATTAATAAACACTTCCACTGATATTATGTACATATGTGAGGATACCAACG
The DNA here is from genome assembly GCF_963383645.1 of Muscardinus avellanarius. NCBI lineage: Eukaryota > Metazoa > Chordata > Mammalia > Rodentia > Gliridae > Muscardinus > Muscardinus avellanarius. The sequence continues at coordinate 20,970,684 of NC_137803.1, forward strand.
CCCATCTCTGTATCTTGTATGAGGGTGGGGAGTGGCGAGGGACCAAGGGGAAAACTCACCAAGTTCTGTATCCCTGTATGTCACTATCCCTGTGATGTGAGACTATAAAGCACCAGTAAAAGTATGAAATAAAAGAGATGTTTACAAATAAAATTAAATGGAAAACCAATTTTTAAAGAGAACCAGTCAGATAACAAAGACATATTTTTTTCTTTCTCCTAATAAATCTAGGATATAGTCAGAAGCAGTGGCTCCTGCCTGTCATCTCAGTCCTTGGGAGGCTGAGACAGAAGAACCACAGGTTGGTGGCCAGCCTCAGTAACTTAACAAGGTCATCTGCAACTTAGTGAGACCTTGTTTCAAAATAACAAATAAAAAGTCTGAGTGTGTACCTCAGAGGTAGAATGCCCTGGGTTCAATTCCTACTACTCATCCCCTCCAAAAAACAACTAGGATCATTTATCCATTCACTTGTTTAGCTTCTTAATAAACACGTAGTGAGCACCTCTCCACACCTTGCACGATGGTATGTTCTAAAAATAAAGAGATTATTATATGTTCACATTTTCGAAAAGATGTCAAATACAGTAGCACATATTTATAGCAGATAAATGCACCACGAGAGGTATGCGGATAGGAAGAGAGATGATGCCAAGATACTGCGCCAAATAAAATTCAGAAATAAAATTTTGATCAATCTATTCATTAGCTAATATAAAGTTCACCAATCAGATTTAAAGTCACTTAGCTATCTGAATGTAGATGGCCTATACTTGATACTATAAACAAAGGTTGAGTCCATTGCTCAATAAAGTTGTGGTTATTTTCCCAGGCAAGGGGATGTAGCCTTCTTTCTCTGTTTGATTACTTACACATCCACAGGTACGCCTAAAGTCAGTAAGTCCATCCAAAGCATGACCGTAAATTACAGGAAAGAATCCCTGTTTGCATAAACAGCCCAGAGAGTCAACAGTGAGCTACTGAATGATGATGTGGTTAGAAACTTATCTCAATGGAAAGTCAAGGTGACAATCTGGGTTACTTTTTCCCACAAACGGGAATATTTTTGGAACATTTAGATGAGAATCTGGTCACTATGATTATGCCTACTTATATATTTCCTTTCTTGGCTGCAATTTCATATAAGATGATAATCTCAGTCAATCTGCTCTTTTTTTGACAAAATAGGTAATAATAATAGTAATAGTAATATTTAAACCTCCAGTGTTTTCAAGTCAATAAATCATCTTAATCCTAATGATTAACATCCTGTGGGTGAGAATACACTTCTTTCTGGCAAAACAGAGCTTATCTGATAATATGCTGTCATTACATAAAACTATATGGTGGTGTCCTGGCCAAAACAAAATCTCAAGGCTCAAGACACTTCCATTGACACGCCTCTTCTTCATCAGGTTCCCTGTCTGAAATTTCATATCCTACTTTATCCACTATCCCCCTTAACATAGAAAACTCCCTTTAATCCCCCAGGTCCTAATTTAAGTGTCACTTTCTAACAAACTAGGTTCATGGGCTCTTATGTTAATTCTTTATAGAGCTCATGAGATTTGTACACTTTCTATCTTCTTTATCAGTTTATACCTTCCACATGGTCAAATTCGATTTCTATCTTATTTATATAAGAGGTGCCTAATGGCTATTAATAGCAATGTTTATTGAATGATGAAATTTGCAACCATAATGAAATTCGGGGAAATAATGCTTTTATTTTTCTAATGAGAAATCCGTGGTAAAGTAATTCTGTATGACCAAATTAACACATTCAATTTCAATAACACCAGATAATGTTGTATTTCCTTATTGTGCTGTCGAGTATGATTATAAAACCTAGTCTCTATTTAAACATGAACTACATTTGTGACAAAATACATAATTCAATTTCATCATAATTAAACATGGAACAATAATACTCTAGGTGAAGAAAAAAAAAACAGTATAAATATTCTTGGGTACCATGGTTGTATCCTTCTGTTTTGACCTTATCTATTTGACGAGGCCATTCACAGTGCCCCGGTATCCATGCTTTTGTGTGGGTTAAATAAATCACCTTCAATAAACCAAATGAAATGTAGTATATTTTGGCAATATCACACTTTTGAAAACATTTTTTTCTCTAAAGGCCACTTCTTCAACTATAACATTATGAAATCACATCACATATCATTTGGTTTATTCATAAAATCACTCAATTTGACATGATCAAGATACATGTAAAATTTTTTATATGGCAGGTATTTACCACCTCATTTTACTTTTAAGTGTTTGTAAGTCTATCACAATTAAACTCTCAGAAAAAATATATAAAACTTGGAAATAAGGCAAAAAATAGAGACCCTACCATATCACACACGGGTTGTATCCACCCAAGGATTCTCTGAGTAGGCACAACACTGTCCTAGTGCTGATAGAAACCTTGCTCAACGCGGCAGTGGCTTAGCAAGTGCAGCTAGTGAGTGCCTGAAGACTGGAGAGCCTGGCTGAGGAATTCATTTTTTATCACATTAAATTTTAACTAAACTAGGTGTGGTAATGCACGCCTATAATCCCAGTACATGGGTGGGGGGTGAGGCAGGAAACTCAGGTTTGAGGCCAGCCTCAGAAATTTAGGGAGATATTGTTTCATATTTGGAAAATAGAATGCCTCTAGGTTTAATCTCCAGCATACACACACACACACACACACACACACACACACACACACACACACTTAACTACTTTACATTTATATTTAAATAAAAACTGTTAAAGAGCTATTAACTATTTTATTGGGAGTATATGCACAGATCTAAATACACTTAGTTTTGTCTTCTGTTTTATTATTGACTAAAAGCCCCAGGCCTAGCAAAATGATTTGTTAATTTGTAGAATTTTGTCCACTAGATACACAAATAATTTTGCTTAATAGGACAAGTAACTCCAAAGATTATGACCTGGTAAATATTAGCTAGTTTTTTAATCTCACTCAAAAATTTTATCCTAATTTTTTTTTGGTTAAATTATCTCTATACACATGATCTCTTACATGTTTTTCTGAACTTATTATACAAGGTATATTTTATATTCTTTCCAGAGTCATGACTTCAAAATATTTAAGTCATTTTGGAGGGCATCCCATAAAACCCCTAAAAATAACTCATAAAATTATTTTTGAAATTTACTCAAGAGCAACTGAGAAATCACATTTAGTTTTTTATCTTACTTAAAGAAAGATGCTAAAAGCCAGGTGTGGTGGTGCACACTTGTAATCCCAATACCTGAGAGGCTGAGACAGGAGGATCACAGTTCACAGCCAGTCTCAGCTACTTAATGAAGCCCTCTACAACTTAGTGAGGCCCTGTTCCCAAATAAAGAATACCAAGAGCTGGGGGTGTAGCTAGGAGGTAGAATGCCCCTGGGTTCCATTCCCAGTACTGGAAAAAAAATGTTTTTTTTTTAAAGATGCTAGAAACAATTAGGTGTGTTTTGTGGCTTTATGTTTCTTAATTTGTTCAGTCCTATTTATTATAAGATCTCCATGGAAGAACTGTAAAATCAGAAGAGATGCTCAGTCTTACTTGTCTAAATCAGTAAGTCAAAGAGTAATATAAAAAAAAGCAATATAAATACTTCGGGAATAATAGGCTTTTTCGGAAGGTCTTGAAGATTTTTGAGTGCCTGCCATAACATATTCTAGCCCTTAGGGAACTCATTGGTTACATTTTTCGATTTGGTGAGAACCTATTGCAGAATTTTTCTCTCCTCTGTTCTGATGCTGTTGATTCTTATAATAAATTTACCATGGCCAGTCCCATAGATCTTGCTTCTTGGTGCTTGTTTGAAGTCGCTGCTATAATCTAAGACATAATTGGTGTCTTCAACAAAGAAGGACCATCCTAGAGCTTGAGAAAACTAAGAATACAGTACCAAGCACCAATGTTTAAGGAGATGGAAATGCTAAGTACTCTGATTTATGATTGTATACATGTATCAAATTAACACACTGCACCCCATATATATGTACAATTATTATTAAGTCAGTTAAAAATAAAACATTTAAAGAAAAGCAGAGGTATATTTTAATACAGATCATCTTAAAACCAATTAATTTTAGCCTTGAAAATAAAGTTTTACTCACAGAGCATGATAGTTACCAAAGTAGACCCAGTAGACATTTGCCATCTGAATAAGAATCATGGATTTACTCTAAAACAAAAAGGTTCTTTCACAACTACTGTAAATCATTTATTCATTTGGTCGTCAGGCAGATATGGTTGAATTGGGAAACTTTCAAGGGCTTTCAGTGCAGGAATCTGGTTGTTTTATTTAATCCCTTACACAGTATGTTGGAATAAAAAGACAAAATATGTGCCTGCTGGAAATAAGATGCACAGATAATAAAATTGGGATTTTAATGTAATCAAATCAGATTTAATAGCAACTTTTAAGTCTGGAAGTCTGAACACTAATTTCAGGTTTTAGGAGAGAACCCAGTAGAAAGAGATCTGGGGGAGGGAGGTGGAGAGGTTGGGAAACCAGGCTTAAAGAAAGGCCTTTTGAATAGGATTCAAGTAAGATTCGATAACAGTTCAAATAAGATTATGTTCCTACATGACTGCACCACTACCAACCTCACTAACAAGGATGGGGAGGGAGGAAGAAGGAGCAGGGTTCAAATAATATCCAAATAGGATTTCAGTTCAAATAATATTATGTCCATACAGGAAGGTATCAATACCAATCTCACTAACATGTATGGGGAGGGAGGGAGAGAGGGAGAAGGACCAGGGTAGGATTCAGAGTGGAACACACCAAGGGGTGCGTACATGTGTTTATATCTCACATGGAATCTCACGATGATATATAACCACAGTATGCCAATGAAAGTGTAAAAAATAGTAATGTCTGGACTTTATTACCTCATTGTACTCTATCTGGTTAATCTGAACTCCTAAGTTTGTGATGTGAGTAATCTTTATAATATTGTGACAGAATGGTGCTAAGAGTATGACATTGATCTACTATTTGTTGAGACTTCCTTTTTACTGGGGCCTTGTAAATTGGCTTATTCATAAAAGGGATGCTTATGTATATATAATGCTTATGTATATATATTCTTATGCTTATGTATATAGAATGCTTATGTATATATAGTCATATATATATATATATATATATATATATATATATATATATGAGCAACTTAATTGGTTACAGGCTTCATATGCATTCATCGGACTGAGAATATAAATTGTGTCACTCAAACTTTCAAAATCCTTGTTAATTCTTTTCTAGTGTTTGAGAGAATTTTATTCATATCGCTCACCACAGTTGTGGGTTTGTTCATTTCTCATTGTTTTACATATTCCACTTATAAATTTTAGGTTATATTATAAGGTAGTTACAGACTCAGGATGGATATATCTTATGGTGAATTGTACCTTTTATCATTATTCCACAAACCTTTAATCTCCTAATTCTGCAATGAAATTTGCAACTATGATTATATTTATTCCATTTTTCATTTAGTAATCTGTTAGACATTTATGTATTTACTTCTTGTTTAATGATGTTATTTTCTAAAATAATATCAAATTAAATAGCTTTAATTAAAAATAAGTGTTATTATTTTAATGGCAAAAATTATGTTTTATCCTAACCGGAGATTCTTAAACCATTCTCACAGATAGGAAAACATCAATTTAACAGTGAAAGCAATGCTAAATGGGTAATAAAAATATATTAAGCAGAAATAACTATAGTGTGCACACGAATATAATGGACACCAGTGTTTTCAAAATGAAGAAGATTTGATACAGGAGGTGGCTGATGAAGGACAGTGTATATATTGGGAAATATGGTTTTATTTCTGCACACGTTTGTCAACTTAGGGAAACTTTAGTTATTTTTAATTCAGAATGATCTTGAAAATAAAATTATAAACCCAGATAACATAGTTAGAAAAAAAATATAAAGACTGAAACAAGAGTGCTCTTGGAACTATGGAAACAGTGATGTAAATGAATTCTTTAAGATGCAGCATTTTCATTCCTATCTGGGGTTTACCAAATATGCTATATACCAAATATGCTATATAATGTGAATTATAAAACTTAGGAATATATTTTTAAGATGTTCTCAGACTAGAAGATGTTACTTCTAGCAAACTTGTGAGCATGTGTTTTTCTAAAGAAAAAATAAATTATCACTTCTTTTTTTTTTTTTTTTTCTTTTTGGTGGTACTGGCGATGGAACCCTTCTCTGGGCTACACTCCCAGACCTATTTAATATTTTTGTTTGGAAACAGGGTCTCTTAAATCAGCAAGGCTGGCTTCGAACCTGCGCGATCCTCCTGTCTCTGCCTCCCAAGCGCAGGGATTACAAGCGTGCGCCACCACGCCCTGCAAAATATCACTTCTGATTGCTGATTTAATGTGTTACACAAAAGATGGTCAGAGTCTTCTAATTAATTAGTATAAATCTTTAAGAGCCACTCAGCAAAAGGCATAAACTATACAGCCATTACATAAAGCAACTCTCAACTTCAATTTCAATATATTTTATGTCATTATATCTTAAGGGTATCTCTTATAAGAAACATTCAACTGAATTATTTATAAATTTGAAATGAGTATAAAACCTACTGATATAGTAGCATACTCTCTGATTTATTATTGTTCCTCTTGACTAAGTTTTGTTTGTTTTCACTATTTCTTTGCTGTGTATGGGTTAATCAGGTTGTGGTTGTTGTTTTGGGTTTTTTGTGTTTTCTTTTGATTTTTTTTTTTTTTTTTTTTTTTTGGTGGTACTGGGGGTGAAACCCAGAGGCTTTCTACCTCCAGGTTATGCTCTCAGACCTATTTTATACTTTATTAGGAAACAGAGCCTCACTAAGTACCTGAGGCTGGCTTTGAGCCTGTGCGATCCTTTATCTCAGCCTCCCAAGCACGGGGATTATAAGCGTGCGCCACCACGCAAGGCTGGTTTTTAAATTTTCCTTTTGGCTGGGAGTAGTAGTGCACACCAGCAACCACAGTAATCAGGGGGCTGAGACACAAGGATCACAAGATGCAGGCCATCCTGGGCAATTCAGAAAGACCCTGCTCATCCTAGGCACTGTTTATCTAAACCTCCCTTTCAGTTTTCCCAATTCTCTTTTATGGTAATGTTTTGTGCTCTATTTAACCAATAAATAAAAGCTTTGCAAATATATAGGTCCCTGTAAGACTGTCCACTTTTTTTTTTTCAGTACTCAGGATTGAATCCAAGGACTACCTCTGAGCCACACCCCCAGCCCTATTTTTAATTCTTGATTTTGAAACAGGGTCTCACTAAGTTGCACAGGGCCTCAGTAAGCAGCTGAGGCTGGCGGCGAACGTGTGATCCTCCTGTCTCAGCCTCCCAAGTACTGGGATTACAAGAGTGCACCGCCACACCCGCCCCACTTTTTGATATAGTTGTCACACATCGGCACATCATCAATTTTACTCATCACACATCACCAAATCCCATCAGATAATGTTGTGATGTCAAAAGTTAATGCTTTCAACATTCTTGGATATTATAATAAACATGAGAGACAAAAGATATCCTAGGTTCCTAAAAAATGCAAAATTTCTACTGACTTTTCTTAATCCCTGGCTTTCCAGGTCCCAACCTCCTATTTTTTTTTTTTAATCATTTCTCCTCCACCTGAAAAATTCCTTCCACATTTATAGGAGTTCTATTGATATTTTTTATTGAAAATATCCTTAATTTGCTTCTACTTCAAAGCAATCTTTCTTTTTTCCCTTCACCAGATACAGCATTTTGGATGGACAAGACACAGGTTGTTCCTCTCGGAGTCTGTGACTGCCAGTTTCCAAGAAGCAAGGGTGGAGAGCATCATAAGAACTTTACCTTGCAGAGCTGCCCCTACTGCTGCTGACTCTAAGAGCAAAAGTCCAGCTACTGTTTCTTTGCTGCTACTTGGCTAGATAAAAGTTCAAAGACTTAGCCAGGTATAGTGGCACACACTTCCCGAGACAGGAGGATTGCAGGTTCGAGGACAGCCTCAGCAAGTAGTGGGACTCTCATCTATTGAGACTGTTTCAAAATAAAATATATATAATTGGGCTTGGGATATAGCCCATCCCCAACACACACAGACACACACACAAAGTAGAAATCAATGTCATTCTTAACTATACCACCCTAATCCTCTGTCCAAAGTGAAAACTATAAGGATCATTTTACAGTTTGGGAAATAGCAAAGTTTATTTGCAAGTTAAACATTTGATGAATCATGATGAATATTTATCAACTTCCTCTTGAATTTTTTTCTTCTCTATTAAAAACTTAAAAAAGGGAATGAGAGTATACTAGGAGTGTCTCATGTCCATATTAGATATAGTTGTGTGAACCAGGAAAGGCAAGTCAAAGCAATATTTTGGAGAAACCAGTTTATCAACAAATGCACAGCACACATTTCATAATGTTAATTGAAAGTGGTCTGTTATACCTACAAACGTTTTTCTTGATAAGTTCTGGAAATAACAAGACCACTGCTTTCAAGAAAAGCTTCTTCCCAAAGCTCTGTATTAACCTTCCCCTCTATTGTGGGTCACACAATCTAACCAATGTAGACGTGGCAGGCCAATAATACACTCTCATTTCTCTTCCCTTTAAGTCTGTTATTTAACAAGGGGAAATCATAATGGGAGCTCAAAGGAAAATCTGAAGTTACATGGAATTCCTGCTTATTGTGGCTTAGGTATGTGGCCAACCGCTTCTTAAAAATTCATGTTGTAATTGCAATTATCTTGCAGGCAAATCAAAGACCACTTGTCATTTCTTTACATTTTTTCTTTATCCATTTGGCAAACACCATCTCCCTAAATTTGCCAGAAGTCAGCCCCAGCAACTTAACTGCATTTTTGTTTTGGCTTCTCTAAGGAGACCTCATTTTATACAAAGCATAGGTGCTTAGAATACAAAAATAACACTATAAAACCAGAACAATTTAGCCAATGCACCCCTCTTCTTTCATCATGGCCGGTTTCATAATATAAAACTTTTAAATAAAATCTTTTTAAAATGTCTTAGTCAGCCAGGCGTGGTGGTGCACGCTTGTAATCCCCACACTTGGGAGGCTGAGACAGGAGGATCGCATGGGTTCGAAGCCAGCCTCAGCTACTTATGAGGCTTTCAGCAACTTAGTGAGACCCTGTTTCCAAATAAAATATATAAGGTCTGAGAGTATAGACTGGAGGTAGAAAACCTCTGAGTTCCACCCCCAGTATCACCAAAAAAAAAAAAAAAAAAAAAAAAGTCTTAGTCCCCTCCTTATTTTGGTAATGGAGATTGAAAGCCAGTGGCATTTTACTTCTGAGATATACCCCTAGGCCTTTCTATTTTTCTAATTTTGAAACAGTTTACCTAAATTGCTGAGGCGCGCCTTAACCTAGAAGATTCTATTGAAATTACTGGTGTGTGCAATCATGCCCAGGTTTGTTTGTTTGTTTTTAGTGGTACTGAGGGTTGAGGCCAAGGGTGTTCTACCTCCAAGCTACAGCCCTAGCCCATTTTTCAATGTTTTTATTTTGAAACAGAGCCTTTCTGAGTTGCTGAGATTCTTGCTAAATTGCTGAGGCTGGTCTTAAATCTATGATCTTCCTGTTGTGGCCTAAGTACTGGGATGAGAGGGAAGGGAGAAAGGAATTGTTAACAGTGCAATCTACCAAATTGGATTTGCTATGTGCTGAGGTGTGTGTGTGTGTGTGTGTGTGTGTGTGTGTGTGTGTGTGTGACCAAATATTGAACCCAGGAGCATTCTACCTCTGAGCTAAACTCCCATCCCTATTTTACCTTTTTATTTTGAATCAAGGTCTTGCTAAGTTGCAGGTGGCCTCCTAAATTGCTAAGGTTAGTCTGGAATCTGGGATCCTCCTGAATCAGCCTCTCCAAAATTGGGATGCCGGGCGTGGTGGCGCATGTTTTAATCCCCGAGCTTGGGAGGCGGAGACAGGAGGATCTCACAGGTTCGAAGCCAGCCGCGCTGGCTTAAGAGACCCTGTTTCCAAATAAAAATATAAAATAGATCTGGGAGTGTAGCCTGGAAGTAGAAGGGTTTCCAGGAACACGAGTACCAGCAAAAAAAATATATATAGAGAATTGGGATTATAGGCGAATGTCACCACACCTGGCTTCTGAAACTCTTTTAAATTAAAAAGGTGTGTTAAAATTCATCTCTTAGAAAGAGCTACTTTGCCACTGAACAGTAAATCTGAGTAACATTGATATTTCCCTAAATCCCAGGCAGCACTAGTTATCAAGGTTCCAGAGGATTAGCCCCAGGCATCCAAATCGCCAGATAATCACCGCTTTCATATTTTAACAAATTAGTTTTAGCCTGGGTGTTTTATTCTTCAGTTTATGCCTCACTTGTTTGCTGGCAGCTCCAGGCCTCTGCTGAGCTGCTTGGGGCCCACAGTCTTCAGTGAGTGAGGTCTAGTTCCTGGACTTCTCTGAAGGGCTGAAATTCAGGAAGAAGCTTTAATTTATAAGAAGAGTATCATATTCTGGGTAAAATCTATGTTCTTGGGGTTTTATTTTTCCCCCAAAAGTCTTTGAAGCCAGTGAATTATAGACTTAACATATATTGAAGTCATTTTAAAATTATGTGTGGTAAGGCATGTATGCATTGATGAGTGTAGTATAAAAATGATGTTTGAGGATGTAAATCAGTATCTGTTTGTTCGGCAAGAACTTTCAGAACTACGTTTCAAAGAACTGAGTCATATTTCCAGACTTGGAATATAGAAAAACCTTTAGAAAGAGACAGATGGAGAGACTCTATTTACACAAAGTTTATGATATTATATTGTATACTGTTATGCTAAGTCAAACATGAGGTAACTAATTGCTTTTGCTTCAGAAAATAATAAAAGTCAATTGTTATTTCCCAGTCTGAAATCTCTAACTTCCTCCAGAAGCTAGGAAACATCTTCTGGGAGAACTGTCCCTACCCAAGGAATATTATATTGCAGTGAATTTGAATATTACATCCACATGTTTTTTATATATTTTTGTTTGTTTGTTTGTTTGTTTGCATCTAAAGAGATGCTACAAATTAATAATTACAATTATTTGCAATTTTAGTTACATTTAAAACAATGTAAGTAGCAAAGTTATACAGGAAATACAGCAGATTACTTAACATTTACAAAGTATAGAATAATAAAATACCACTTGGCTCCTCCCTCTCACCCTCTGTCCTTTTTCCTCCTACCAAATAGCTTTAGAGGAATGATAGGTATATTTTCAAAAAGTTCGATACATAAGCATTTTGTCATCTCATTTTGGGTATTTCTATATACCAAACGTAGGATGCTTAAATATGTAAATCTCTGAAGCATTAAAAATAATTTTAAGCCAGATACGGTGGCACACGCTTATAATTCCAGTACTTGGGGAGCTGAGACAGGATCACGGTTCATGGCCAGCCTCAGCTTCCTAGTAAGGCACTTTGCAACTTAATGAGACCCTGTTTAAAAATAAAGATAAGCCGGGCGTGGTGGCACAGGCTTGTAATCCCAGCATTCGGGAGGCTGAGACCTGGAGGATCACGGTTCGCGGGCAGCCTCAGCTACTTAGTGAGGCCCTCTGCAGCTCAGTGAGACCTGGTTTCAAAATAAATAATAAAAAAATAGGGCAGGGGGTGTAGCTCAGAGGTCAAATGCCCCTGAGTTCCATCCCCAGATCCGCAAAAAAAAATTAAAATTAAAAATTAAAAATTAAAATAAAGATAAAAAATAGGGCTGGGGTGTAGCTCAGAGGTAGATTGAGAACCACAAGAAAAAAATGTATATTCTTAATATACATTTATATACATTCTTAATATACTCCTTAGTGCACTGGGTAACATGTTAGTCTCATAAAAGTTCTTTAATATTTTAAGATATTAAATATTTTACTATATTAAGATATCTTTAATATATTAAAAAGTTCTTTGCATTCTGTTATTTTCTTTACTGAGATAAATCTTTGTTTTTATTTTTGGTACTGAGGAATGTACTCATAGGCATGAGCTCCATCCTCAGCCCTTTTATTTTGAAACAGGGTATCACTAATCTGGCCTCAAACCTGCAATCCTCCTGTCTCAGCCTCCCAAGAACTGGAATTACAAGTACATCTCTATGCCCAGCTTTTTTCCTGAGATAAATTTTAATGATACTATTTATTCTTAAATTTTCTCATGAATTGACCATTAATAGGACATACTATTTTATCATTTATGAATACACTTGCCAGTTACATTTGGTATAAGATCCATAAATTTAAAGTAATTATTGAGGCAAATGTTACATCTACCAATCTGACAAGGTCTTAAAGTTTTCAGAGAGCTTTTTACACATGATATTGGCACGCAAAATCTTCAATTGGCTTGTAAGATATTCAATGAAAATTTCTGCTTTTTGCCATAAAATAATATTCTGGGTTTCTTTTTCTTTTTTTCTTTCTTTCTTTTTCTTTCTTTTTTTTTTTTTTTTTTTTTTGTACTTACGATGGAACCCAGAGGCATTCTACCTCTGAGCTACACCCCCAGCCCTATTTTTCACTATTTTATTTTGAAACAGGGTCTCATTGAGTTGCAAAGGGCCTCACTAAGTAGCTGAGGCTGTCTGAACCGAGATCCCCCTGTCTCAGCCTCCCAAATACCGGGATTACAAGCCTGGGCCACCACGCCTGGCTTGGGTTTCTTAATAGCAAAAGATTCTTTTATCAAACAGGACCAAATTGATTGTTGAATGGAGAAGAAAATCTTAAGAGCGCTATTTTTTTAATATGTTTCTGTATGCAATCCATGAACCGTGTGTTGTATCGAATATGCTGCAGTCCAGAGAAAGCAAACTAGATTTCTCTTGAGCGCCTTGATTCTGGGGGGCACCGAATGGCTTAACAGCTTTCCGGCCGTCCCCATTTACGATAAGAGTCTTTGAACTGCAGAAAAAAAAAAAAAATTTAAAAAAAAAAGGATAAAGAGACTCCTACATTGCACCATAGTAATGATTAGGAAGGACTGTCTTGGGGCTTGGAAAAAGAGCAAACAGCCGCCAGCCCCGAAAGAAACCTCTTTCCCACCCAAACTCTGCAAGCCCAGCTTCTGCAAACCCACAGGCTGAAGGAGGGAGCTGAGCCACCCCAAAGCAGAGTTCCAGGCCCCTCATTCGCGCTGTCTGCCACCGTCCAGTTGCTCCTTTTTAGGGAATTAAGTGAGCAGAGAGGGTATCTTACATGGGCTCCCAGTGAGGATGGAGAAGGTCCAGGAGCACGGGCAACCGGCGCAGGACAGACGCGTGACCCCTGTACTTACACCTCCAAATGCCTCCAGGTTTCCGCCTCTGCGAATGTCTAGCCCATCACTCTATGGCTCTGTTGCTTCCATCCGCTGTGGAAATTAACATAAAATAACAGAGTAACCCAGGGAGCGTCAGACAGCAGCGCGGAGCATCACACCAAGTCAGCACCAAAGGCGCCCAGGCGGCGTGCACACCTGAGTGGGAAGCGTGAGAAAGAGCTGGAAAATACCTGCCAGCCGGCCAGAAGGGGGACGGTGCGGGCCGCCGCCGCTCCCGCTTGTGTAACAGCTAAGGCGGCCTTGGAGCCGCGGAGCGCCGCTGCCTCGCGGCGTCTGGGCGGTCCTAGTGCCTGCTCAGGGTAGCACTAGGCGTGCCCAACAGCCTGCACCCTGGGATTCTTCTAGGAGTTGCCGCCAAGGGTTTCTTGGGGATGTCAGCGTAAGCAATCAGGACCGTGTTTTTTATTCTGTTGGTTGGTTGGCCCTGGGAATTGAATCCAGGGGTATTCTACCTCCAAGCTACATGTTTTTAATTTTTTTTATTTTTTTTTGCCCTACTGGGGATGGAACCCAGGGGCATTGTACCTTCAAGCTACACCCCCAGCCCTATTTTTATTTTTGAAATAGGGTCTCACTGAGGGGCTTAGCCAAATAGCTGAGGCTGTTGGAGAACCTTGATCCTCTCCTCTCTGCCTCCCTCCCGAATGAATGCTGGGATTACAAGCATGTGCCGCCACCGCAGGCTTTTTATTATTATTTTTTAAACAGGATCTCACTAAGTTGCTGAAGGTTACACCAAGTTGATAAGGCTGACCTCAAACCTGCAATACTCCTGTGTTGGCCTTCCAAATGCTGGGATTACAGGTGTGCACCAACACGCCTGGCTTTTTTTTTTTGGGGGGGGGGGTGAAAACCCGGGCGTAACACAGGTCTGTAATCTCAGTACTTGGGAGGTTGAGATAGGAAGATTGCAGATTTGAAGACAACCCCAGAAGGGCAGGGGTGGGGGTGGGGGGCTGGAGATATAGCTCAGATGTAGAATGCACCTGGGTTGAATCCCCAGTACTATAAGAAGAAAAAAGAAAAGAAAAAGGTGTGCACAAACATATTAAAGGCTGTTGGAAAGACACCTAATGCTGCAGAGTAAATCCACTTATTTTGTCTTATTTCCCTTCTATTTAACAGATAAAAGGGAAAAAAGAATGAAAAGCTACAGAGCTTCTTTTTAAAAGTCTGATATACTTTTTTTCTCATTTGCAAATAGTGCTTGTGGAAATCCTAAAAAGCCCAGGTATATCCTATCCTCTTCAAAAAAAAAAAAAAAAAATGGAGCCGGGCATGATGGCACACACCTGTAATCTCAGTGCTTGGGAGGCTGAGACAGGAGAATCTCAAGATCTAGTAGGACAACCTCAGCAAGTAGCTGAGACGCTCATCAACCTAGTGAGACTCTGTTTCAAAATAAAAATAAAAATAGAGTTGGGAGTGTAACATAGAGGTAGAATGGCACTGGGATCAATTCCCAGTACAGAAAGAAAAAAAGAAAAAGAAAAAAACAAAAACAAAATGAAGACCTCCAGAAGCTTATATTTAAAAAGAAGTAAAGTGACTATAATGGGGAAGGTGGAAACTATAAGAACAAGAAGTCCAGCCGGTCCTTAGAGAGTCATTCGAGCTCACAGTAATTCTGTCTCCATGAAAGATGGTTTGGTTGAGCCCAGAGGACAGGGATTTGCTTATCTACTGTACTTTTCTCCAATTCAGCATGTTTTCTGAAATGAAATTCTATTAAAGAAAAAAAAAAAGTTGACCAGCAGGGAAAGGTGCTAATGTACCCTCGAGAGATGCTTGCCAGTATGCGTTGCGCCTGGACTCGTTCCATGGCCGTGGCTGGTACCCGAGGGCGTCTGCCCTTCATCAGGCACCTCTCTGGAGCCGTTGGTTTTTATGAAGTTTAGGGAGCCTCACTCAGAGTGGTGCACTATGTCCATGCTTGGGCCCCAGAAATACACTGGTACGTTATCTGTGCATAGAGGCCAGGTGGAGGGAGGAAAAGTAGAACTGCTGAAAGAGCCCTGTGTGAAGACCCCCTTCTGGACTTCAAGCAGGCTGTGATCAAAAGCATCCCCGTGTATTACAGGTGTAAAGAAGAACCAAGAAAGCTCACTCAGCCTCTTTTTGCCAAATGAGATCATGCAAGAAGTCCACAGTGTGCAACCCAGAAGCTGCCACCAGAACCAGCCCGTGCCACCACCCCATCTCAGACTTTCAGCCACCAGAATTGTGAAAAACAGATTTCTATTGTTTCTCAGCCACCTGTTCTAGGGTACTTTTCATAACAGCCCAAACAGACTAAGACAGATCCTCTGAAACTCCATAATATTTTGGGACCCAGGAAAACGTGAAATGTATGGGTGCTGCTCCTCTCCTCCCTTGCGGGTTATTCAGCTCACACGGCTACAGAATATTTTTTAGCATCTGGAGGAATCCCGAGGGGGCCCCACTAGGCCATGCACTGCGGGGACAGCCACGTCGCGGCGCCGAGTTTAGCAAAGGAAGGTTCCGGCATCTCGCATCTTGGGCTCAGCTGGCCAGAAGCCAATGGTGACTATGAGGATGGTGTGAGTGGGACCCAAGGGGTCTAGGGCTTTATAAGAGATCTGTGAAGTAAAGGACAGTGTAACAGAATAGGATTTCTGCAAAAGCAGATGAGGGCTCAGAGACTGTAGAATCTGGTCTGTGATATAAGGTTTTACTTGTTTGTACATGCTACTGAATCATGCCCAATCATATACCAGACACAAATATGAATGCGGCACTGGGATTAAAGACCTAGATTTAAAATGGGTTTCTTAATGCCTCCGTATAGTTGAATAATACAAATTACTTTATAGGCTTCTTGTGACAATGGAATGTAAACTACATTTAGAGGCCTAGCACATAACCCTGCCCATTGAGGCAAAAGAGTCCTCCTAGAAAAATAAAAACACCTTAATGTTTATGAAAAGTAGTTAATATATTTTGTATCATTAAAGTTAATTTTGCCCCACAACAGATGAATGGGTGTAGAAAAGATGTGGCATATATACACAACGGAATTTTACTCAAACATAAAGAAGAATAAAATTACGTCATTTGCAGAAAATGAATGGAACTAAAGGCCATCAAGTTAAACAAAATAATCCAGACTCAGAAAGTCAAGGGCCGTATGTTTTTCCTCGTGTGTGGAAACTAGAGAAGAAAGAGAAAGATGGGGACTTCATGAAAATAGAAGACAGCCGCGTGGTGCACAGAAAGGGGATAAGAGGGAGGGACAGAGATCCCCTGGGTCTGTTGTACACGGAGGGCACTAGGGAATCAATTCGTCATAATATATGAAAGTGCAATATCAGAATGATTTTCACTATTGTGCAATTACTATGTTTCAAGAAAACATTTAAAAAAGTAAATCCCAGTGAAACAGTATTTGTAGAGAGAAAAATATAAGAATTAAACACTATCTTATTTCTGCATATGTGCAAATGTGATAAAACTATATATATATATATATACATATATATATATATATATTTAAAGGAAGGGATTCATAATTAGGCTAATGATTGCTTCCGAGGTAGGATGGTAGAACGCACAGTAAGCCATCTACATTAGATATGATCTGATCTAATTCTTGGGTTACGGACATTATTTACATTCTTTTGCTTTTAATATTATACAAAGCTTAGCCCTTTGCCTAGGACAAGTAATATTGATCTTCTTAAAAGAGCAATAAAGGAGAGAGAAGCCCTGTTCCACACAGAGAAAATAGCACGCGAAAAGATGTAGAATAGTAAGTCGAAAAAGCAGGAACATGCACCAAATGGGAAGGAAATAAAACTCAAGTCGCTGCAGCCCTGTGAGGGTGTTGGTGGGAGGTGCGCTGTGCATGGCTACCTATGATGCTACCCTCCTCAGCATCTCACTTTTTAGGAAGCCGCCCTTTGCAAACCTGACCTTGCTTCTCTGCTCTTTGCAAACTTGACCTTGCTTCTCTTTGCAAGTGCTAATCAGTCATGCAACAATTGCAGAGTTCCCAACAGGCAGCATTTACAAAGAGTCCTTTGAAGGTTATATGCCGCTAACTCAAAATGCATGCATCAGTGGGATTTTCTAATTCTTGGAAGAGATTAATGGAGGTTTCCTGAGACTAGATTATTTCCTGCACCAATTGAATCATTATAAATAGAGTAATCTTGGCTTCTCTTCAGTTTCTTGGTCTCTTGTCATCTTCCCTACAGCCTTTCATGTGATTGCCTCTACTGCTGCCCCCATAATTATGATGACATCTACCATGAGGCCGTCACCAGAGATAAACAGATATGGGCACTGCCCTTGAATCTCTAGAACTGTAAGTTAAATAGGTTACCCAGCCTCAGGTATTTTCTTATAGCAACACTAAATGCAATACTAAAGGACTTAGCAAGGTGTTATCTAAAATCCTTTCCCCTTCTGAGTATCTGGATTTTGTGTTTCCATATGTAGAGAATGTATAACATCTCAAATAGATATGCTGCATCTACCACAGAAAAGCCTAGTTTATGTTGTGTGATGGATGCCAGAAGTTTTTGTGTTGAGAAAGAAACTGACCCCAAACTAAACCCACACTATTCAGCATCTAAAACACAGTGGAGTATATATACAGAAAAGGATATTTTCATCCTGGAAAACTAAATCTTAGAAGTCACTGAGCTATAAAAGAATTCTTTAATATAAAAAAGTATGCTATCTTCTTTTTAGCCACAATGGAATTTTACTCGGCCACAAGCAAGAACAAAATTATGTTATTTGCAGGAAATGGATGGAACTTGAAAATATGATGCTAAGTGAGACCGGCCAGTCTCAGAAAGTCAAGGGCCATATGTTTTCTCTCATATGTAGAAGCTAGAATGAAAACATGAGACAAAAGGACTTCGGGAAACAAGGAGAGAATCCAGTAGAATAGAGGAAAGAGTTTGAGTGCGGGAGAGAGGGGACAGATAAACAAGGATTGAGGGAAGGAAGGGTTCAAATAAGGTCATACCTGTACAAGAAATGATCACAACCAATCTCACCAACAAGTGGAGGGAGGGAGGGGAAGCAGGGTAGAATACACACAAGTGCTGTGTGCATGTATGATTTTATCACTTTGACTCTCACTAGGTTGTATAATTACAATGGACTAATGGAAGTATAATAAATTAAAATAAAATCTACCCTAAAATAAAAGAAAGAAAATATCTGGAAGTTCTACTCTTCTGGCAATGAAGTAAATATAACATCCTGGTCAGAAGCACCGATATTGGATTTATGAAACCCTTCTTGTTTCGATGATACTATAATCAGTGGTCATGTGTTTAACCTTTCTTTTTACATTTATGTTTAATATAATGCAGTTTCAGTGACTTTTCTGGGAGCGATGATAGTTTCATCTCCTTTGTAGTATTTATCAAAAAAACAATACAGTAGCCAGGCATGGTGGCACACCCTTCTAATGCCCTCCCTTGGGAGGCGGAGACAGGAGGATCCTGCTGCTTTGAAGCCAGCCTTACTGGCTTCAGAAACTCTGTTTCCAAATAAGAATATAAAATAGGTCTGGGAGTGTATCCTGGAGGCAGAAGGGTTTCCAGAAACCCCAGTACCACAAAAAAAAAAAAAAACAATACAGTGTTTTCTGCAGGTATCTGCTCTTTCCAGATTCCTTTAGCTTATTTTCTTTATGCTTCCAAAAATCCTACCAAAGTTTCTAGCATACTGCCAAGTTCAAAAATTTAAGTGGATAGAGCCAGTCGTGGTGGCGCACGCTTGTAATTCCAGCACTTGAGAGGCTGAGACAGGAGGATCTCATAGGTTCAAAGCCAGCCTCAGCTACTTAGTGAGGCTCTCAACAACTTAGTGAGACCCTGCTTCCAAATAAAGTATAAAATAGGTCTGGGAGTATAGCCCGGAGGTAGAAAAGCCCCTGGATTCCAACCCCAGTACCACACACACACACACACACACACACACACACACACAGACACACAAATTAAGTGGATAAAGCATAATATTGCATTTTTAGAACTTAAAAGGATCATTGAAATAATTTAGGTCAATTCCTTCATCTTACATTCAAGAAAACTGAGAAGCATGAAAATTTAATAGCTTGAGGTCACTGTATTGGCCTGAATTTCCTAGAAAATAGAATCTGAGTCGGGATTTAGTGAAAATGCGTGGTGAAGAGGGAAAGCCCGGGCTGCTGAGAGAGAGTGAAAAGAAATGTAGCAATAGACTCCATTGTTCCTCCCAAAACTACCAGGAGATCGACTTTTATATGTTTCATCACAGTTCAGGCGCAAATATTCAATTAATTTACATGAATGAAGAAATCAGTGCCTGAACTCTCAAATAAGGCCAGCAAATACCATAGCCAGTTGAATAAGATCAACTAACCCTTCTACCCCACACATTCAAAATTCTAAAATAAAAGTAAATTCAAAGAAGACAAATCGACTTATAATCATATGACCACACCCACTTCTGTTGCACATGGTTTCTTATGCTATATTGTACAGATTCACGTATTTTACACAAAGTCCTTCCCTAATGGAAGTCAATGTCAGCCAATTCCATGAAGGCTTCAGGCTCAGAATGATCATATCTGCAGGTTCAGATGAGCAGATATACGTCCACAGATGGCGGCATCTTCTCTCCTGTCTTCAGTAATACCTCCCTAACACTCTTTTGGATTTCAGTGTAAGAGACACATTTTCTACAGCAAGACTCCTTCTGTGGCCACTAAAAGTCACATGTATTGTACGCCACTAAAATGGCCTTAAAAAAACACCTAGTTTCCGAATTGCTAATGAAGGTTGTTAGGATGGTGGGTGAGCTTGGGAGAAGGATGCTCCTGAAGGGAGCAGAGGTTTTTAGTAGGAGCTCTCTTTCAGGTCGTATTCCCTGTTATTCTGAAGACTCGGAATAAGTTCATAACCACAACATATTTACAAAAGACTTATTAAAATGATTTATTTGGCTTGCTTTCTGTAGTCTAGAAACTTAGTAGCATTGCAAATATACAAAAACATTTCTGATTAAAACATCACTGATTCCAAGCTGAGAGAGAACTGCAGGCAAAATGGATTAAGAAGGATGGGTAGGACCATGGAGCAGAGATGAAACCAGATGGTGTGATGGCTTCTGTTAGACAGGTGTGGAAAGACTTAGGCCAGTCACATGGACTAACTAAGTAAAGGGCACTGTGTGCTTGATCTGGGCCAGGTCAAAGGCTAAATAATAGGTCTATAGTCCCTCTATGAGATAAAAATGTTATGTGGGATAGAAATTTATAGTAGTAATAACATAATAAATTCCTATGTATAAACTCAACTAGAAACAAGCAAAAACTATAGAATTACAGAAAAGTTTATCTTTAAAAATGGATATAAAAGAAGACATAATATAGAAATAGAGAGAAGGGAATGAAGGAAGAAAAAGAGAGAAGAGACAGAAAGTCCCCGTATTAAAAGAATTTACTATTGTAAGGACAGTAAGTCTCACTAAATCCATATACAGATATGATGCTGATTAATATCACCAAAAGAATTTTTTAAGTATTGGCAAGCTGATCTGGAAAAAATAATTAATGTACTCTTGTTCTATGAGCTATCAAATCACATCATAAACTAAAATAATTTTTTAAAGTGACAATTAGACATTAATGCCTAATCTACATATTTTACCATGGGATGATTGAGCATAAAATAGAGATAGGTATACACAAAAATATAATTAATAAGAAAGGTTGAATTTAATTTTTTAAATTTTTTTTCGGGTCTGGGGATGGAAGCCAGAGGCATTTGACCTCCGAGCTACACCCCCTGCCCTATTTTTTTATTCTTTATTTTGAAACAGGGTCTCAATAAGTTGTGAAGGGCCTCACTAAGTAGCTGAGGCTGTCTGCAAACCGTGATCCTCAGGTCTCAGCCTCCCGAATGCTGGGATTACAAGCGTGCGCCACCACTCCCGGCTAGAAAGGTAGAATTTAAAATTAGCACTAAGAGTTCTGGGTATAGAGTGGCGGTAGAGTGTGTGTGTAACATTGCCTGAAGACCTGAGTTCAATCTCTAACATCAGTAAATAAGTAGATATAAAATCATAGAGAAGTGACAAACTATTCATAGTATTGACACCTTTAGTCATTCATTTCTGTAAAAGATACCGAGCATTTATAGTATACAGTGCACAAAAATATATCCAAAATGTATCAAGTAATTAAAAATCTAAAAGTAAAAAAACTATAATGGAATATTTTATAAAGCATTTTTTCTAAATAATCCTCTAAATATAAAAGACACAAATTGATGCATAACATTTTTTAAATTACCTGGGCATGGTGGCACATGCCTGTAATCCCAGTGGGAAGCTGAGATGGGGGATTGCAAGTTCAAGGCCAGCCTCGGTAACTTAGTGAGACCCTGTTTCAAAATAAAAATTAAAAAACAAATAAAAAGAAAATAGGGGATATACCTCACTGGTAGAACACCCCTGGGTTCAATCCCCAGTACCATACACAAAACAAATATATTTAAAGATAAACTATAAAGGAATAAATGTCAACCCACTAATTAATAGTGAACAATAATAAATTAAAGAAAATAAAACTGGCTGGGCATGGTGGCACATGCTTGTTATTGGGAGGCTGATACAGGACAATTTCAAGTTCCAGGACTGCTTCAGCAGAGTAAGGAGACTCTCTGCAACCTAGTAAGACCCTGTTTCAAAATTAAAACATTTAAAAAGGGGGGCTAGGGATATAGCTTGGAAGTTTTATGCCCCTGGGTTCAATCCCTAGCACAATGGAAGGAAGGAAGGAAGGAAGGAAGGAAGGAAGGAAGGAAGGAAGGAAGGAAGGAAGGAAGGGAGGAAGGAAGGATGGATCACCTACTAGAAAAAAATGGCCAAACAAGATGAACAGCATATTTCCAAAAGAAAATGTAATAAATGAAATGATACTCAGCCTCATTACAAATCTGGGACATTCTATCAAAAATGAATTGGTATATTTTGTCCATTATGTGACAAAAAGTCTCAACAATTGATTCTGTTTATGAATGGCAGGGTTGGAAAAGTCACTCACTCTCATTATTTCTGGCACCAAGCAGCATACCTAAAAAGTACGCCAGAGGACTTCTCATTTAATTCCAAGCAGAACCCTCTCTGACCTTGAAAGATGATCATTATCCTGACATCTGACAACTGGTATTATTTTTTACTATTTTGTTGTTCTCGACAAGAGGAAAGATATGCTCTGATATTTTGTGTACCATTGTTCAACATTATAATTTTGAGTCATTTTTATTATAGTTTCAGATTTTTCAATCTACTCTCCAGTGAGTGAACATATCAGAATATATTTGTCCAGTCTACTATTGATAGTCTACTGGGTCACCTCCTGTAGGAGCAATGTAAATATTGCTGACTTGGACACTCCCCTGCATGTCTACTGGTGACCGAACATACACGCACATTTCTGTAAGGCATGTACCTACTCAGGAGACAGAGCGCTGGCTACACGTCTTACATATATCCTCCTAATAATCATATTGTCAGTTTTCAAAGATGATTTTATCAATTTCCGCTTCCACCTGAGGTATAGAAGAATTCAGTTTATCTTCTCGCTAATGCTTGTGAATAGCAGTCTTTTCCATTTTCCCCTTTGGGTGGTTATCCTTAGAGCTTAGTTTGCATTTTTAAATAATAAAAGTGAGCATCTTTTTCACTTTTATTATTGCTCATTTTATTTATTTTTTATTTAGAAGATGGATGGGTCTTCTAAATATCCTTTTTGTGATGTGTGTTCTAGTCTTTTACTCATTTTTCTGTTGTTTCTTACACATTTTTCTGTATTTTGAATTTATATTGAATATATGTTGAATATATATATATTTGAATATATGTTGAATAACATATATTTTAATATATATTCTCATTCTGTTAATTTTTTAAAATGTCTCTTTTTTATTGTTCTAACCTACCTGATACCAAACTGGGCTGGCTCTATAACTTTAAAATGTATTGTTTGAAAAGTATATTTTACTATAATTTGATTTATCTTTTTTTTCTTTTAGGTTAAATGATGTGGGTGTCCCAACTGAGAAACCTGTTTACTCTAAGGTTTACTGCCTACTCCAAAATGCTCTACAATGTTTTGTCTTACCTCTCTAGCTTTGAAAAGCAATAAAAATATAAAATAAGCCGGGCGTGGTGGCGCACGCTTGTAATCCCAGCATTCGGGAGGCTGAGACCAGAGGATCATGGTTTGCAGACAACCTCAGCTACTTAGTGAGGCCCTTCGCAACTAAGTGAGACCCTGTTTCAAAATAAAGAATAAAAAATAGGGCAGGGGGTATAGCTTGGAGGTCTGGGTTTCATCTCCAGACCCCCCCAAAAAATATATATATATATATAATTTATATATATATAAATATTTATATATTATATATATTATATATTATATATTATATATATTTTAGTAAAACACAGATGCAGTAATATATAAAAACAACAGAGAATTAGAGCACTATCCATCAATAGAATATTACAGTGAACAGCATTTCCTTAGGATAGGATATTTCTGAAAGGGGATCTGTAAGTCCCACTAAGCATTATACTGGTTGTTTCCACAATATTTATGCATGAAATGCATTGTTACTCAACCATAAAGCTGATAACTTCAGTGAATACGCATATGTAGAAATCACAGGTGAATTCATAAAAAAACAGGGTATCTTCAGATTAACGTTTATCATTTTGACAACTAAGGCAATATTCTTGTCAATGTATAGATTACAAAAAAACCTTAAAATTAGCCAGTCTCAGAAAGTGAAGTGTCATATGTTTTCTCTCATGTGTGAAAGCTAGATAGAAATTAGGAAACAAAAGGGACTTAAGACAAATAAAAAGAGATACCATTAAAATACTGGAAGGGTATTGGGGGAGGCAGATGGTGAGGAATAAAAGATTTGATGAAGGAAACAGTTCAAATAATGTTATGTCCACATATGAAGTTACCTATACCAATCTTAATAATATGTACTAGGAGGGGAAAATAGTGTGGGATTTGCAGGGAAACACACTAAGTGCTGTTTGCATGTATGTTCCTATCACTCTGAATCACATTGTGATGTATAATTAAAAGTCACCAATAAAAGTGTATTTTATCTTATTTTACTATTTTATGGATGCACTGTAGTCATACATCTTAACGGCGTACAAGTTGGTGGAGGCATACACGCACACATCACTCATTTAGCCCTTTCCCAATTCCCACCCCATTCCTCCCCTTTCCCTCCTTCTCATGTTTGCCTAAGTGATTGAATTTGATATGTTTGTGAATATACATGATGTACATTCAGGAATTTCTCTCTTCCTCCCTTCCATCCCCCTCAGCTAGGTCACCTTATTTGCTCATCTATGGTTTTTCCTTCCTCATCTAGAGTTCCTCCTATGACCCCTTTCCTCCCTAACTTCTGCGTATTAGGGAGAGCATTCAATTTTTTTACTTTTTGTGACTGATTAATCTCACTTAGCATAATGTTCTCCAGTTCCACCCATTTCCCTGCAAATGACATACTTTTGTTCTTCTTTATGACTGAGTAAAATTCCATTGTGTACATATCCCATAGCTTTGTAATCCATTCATCTGTTGATGGACATCTTGGCCGATTCCATAGTTTGGCAGTTTTGAATTGTGCAGCTTTAAACATAATACACATGCATCAGTTTACTAGTTTGGTTTTCATTCTTTTGGGTAGATACCCAGAAGTGTTATTGCTGGATCACATGGTAGGTTTGTTCTCATTCTTCTGAGGATCCTCTATACTGTTTTCCAAAGTGGTTGCATTAATTTGCAATCCCACCAACACTGTATTAGAATCCCTACTTCTTCACATCCTCACCAGCATCTGTTGTTGTTTGTGTTTTGGATGATTGACATTCTCGTTGGAGTTGGTGAAATCTCAAAGTAGTTTTGATTTGAATCTCTCTGATTGCTAATGGTGTTGAACATTTTTTCATATATTTATTGGCCATTTGAATTTATTCTTTTGTAAAGTGTTTATTTAGTTCATTTGCCCATTTTTTGATTGGGTTATTTTTTTCTTAGCTGTGAGTTTCTTGAGTTTGAGGCATATTGTAGATATTAGTCTTCTATTGGGGGAATAGATGGCAAAACTTTTCTCCCGTTCTGTCTGCTCTCTGTTGAGGTTCTTGATGGTTTCCTTTACTGTACAGAAGCTAATCAGTTTAATGCAAGCTCGTGTATTGATCTCTCATTTGCTAAAAGCACTGCAAAGAATTGGAATAGAAGGAACATGCCTCAACATCATAAAAGCAATCTACAATAGGCCCACAGCCAAAATAATTTAATTAAATGGGGGGAAAAATGGGAGAATTCCCTCTGAAAACAGTTGATCATGCATACAATAAAATACTATACTTAGAAGACACCACAAACTCAACCAGTAAGTTTATAGAACTGATCAACACATTTAGTAAAGTGTCTGAATACAAAATCAATCTTAAAATATCAGAAGCTTTCCTGTATGCAAACCACAAATCCACTGAAAAAGAAATCCAGAAAACACTTCCACTCAGGATATCCCACAAAAATATAAAATACTTAAGGATAAACCTAACCAATGAGGTCAAAGACCTGTAAAAGAAAATTATAAAATATAAAAAAGAAATCGATGAAGACTTAGGAGATGGAAAAATCTTCCAGATTCTTGGATAGACAGAAAAAGTTTCGTGAAAATGGTCATCCTTCCAAGAGTGATCTACAGATTCAACGTAATACCCATTAAATTACCAAGGTCATTCCTCACAGACATTGAAAAATCAGTTCTTAAGTTCATTTGGAAAAACAAAAAACCCAGAATAGCCAATGTAGTTCTAAGCAAAAAGAACCATGCAGGAAAGTCACAATACCTACTTCAAAGTATACTATAAAGCCAAAATAATAAAAAAAACCAGCATGGTACCGGCACAAAAACAGACACATAGACCAATGGGCAAGAATAGAAGACTCAAAAGCAAGTCCGCACACTTATGGCCAATTGCTTTTTGACAAAGGAGAAAAAAACATACATTGGAAAAAAAGACATCCTCTTCAACAAATGGTGTTGGCAAAACTGGTTAACCAAATGCAGAAAAATGGAAATAAACCTTACTTTCTCACCCTGCATAAGAGTCGATTCAAGACAGATAAAAGACTTGGAAATGAGACCAGAGACTTTGCAGCTCCTTGAAGAGGGCATATGTCCAAAATTTCAACATATAGGTACACTTTCTCAATAAAAGTGTATTTTCAAAAAAGGACTTGAAAGATACAATCTGTCTTTAGTGTTAAGCTGAAAATGGTTCCTAGACTGCCACTACAAACTGCAAAGCTCATCCACTATTTTATTTTAATCACCCTTTATATCTTTTTGTATAAATTGCCTCTTCATTTATTTTGAGTTATAAACAGGAACATAATGAAAGATAAATTTTACTTTTTACAAAATCAAGTGTTTTCTACTTTACTTTATAATGCCTGGTGATATTTTTACTTCAGGTCTTACAGACTTAGAGAGTTCTAAAATATTTTAAAGTTTTATCCTATCTAGTCTTCAAAAACATCCATGTAGTATGAATGCCAGTCCTGCCCATATGACAATTTGCCAAGCCATCAGCTATAGGGAGTGTAATCATCTGCTTCTGTTTTTTATTTTGACTAAATAAAATATGAAGACTATAAACAGTACTTTAAAATCACTGAAGCAGACAAGGAAAATTCTTTCATTCTATGTCAGATTTATTTTTATGATTCTTTTTATTACTATGACTTATTAAATTGTGATTGTAAAGTGTTATAAGATTAAATATGCTTAGTGTCATATAGAAGATGCGTTTCATTATTTTCCTCAGGATTTGGAAATAAATTATACTGATTTGCTTAGTTTCCCATGTATAAGAGTATTGAATTTATCCACCTTTAAAAGAGTCAACTGTACCATCTGTCATTAAATTGGCTCTTAAATTCTCTTGTCTTCTTAATCTCATTTGCCACCAATCTACCCTATTTTCAAGTTCTTAATGTACCAGTTTTGCTTTTGTTGTTGTTTACCTTTTCTCATTAACCATCAGTGTAATCCCAATATTGGGGGAACAAAATTTTAAATATCTTAATCCAGCAACTGAAGTCTTAAAAACTAGTTTGAACCTACTTTTCTAATTAATACTTAAAATATTCCCTTTTACAAACCTCAAGGACCACCACTGATCTTTGCACATCAAATACACATATATCTCTTCTTTATACTGATATTGAAATCATTTTCCCTTGCTATTTTATTAATCACTCTTATCCATGGACAAGAGCCCCCATGAAATGTATTCCACCAATACCATGCTGTTTTAATTACTATAGCTCTGTAGTATAATATGAAGTCAGGAATTGTGATGTCTCCTTCATGGTTCTTATTGCTGAGAATTGCTCTGGCTATTCTGGGTCTTTTGTTTGAGTGGATTGCAAAATTATGGGAAATACACACAATGGAATTCTACTCAGCAATAAATAAAATCAAAAGTATGTCATTGTAAGTAGATGGAAGGATCTGAAGAGCATTATGTTAAGTGAGATTATCCAAGCACAGAAAGAGAAAGGACATACATTTTTACATTTTCTCTAATATGCTCGAGCTAGGGAGTACTTAGGATACCAGAGGGGCTTCTAATAATGGAGGAAATCCTCAGTGGAGCCAGGAAGAAAGTGTAGGGGAGAAGAAGGCTGAGTTTCATTAATGGAAATGCTACCTGCGACTATGTGTATGCATATGAATATAACATTGTTAACCTGGACACTGGTTATTAGAAGGGAGGGGAATGAGGAGGTGGGAGAGAGAACCCAGTACTGTGTGAATATATGCCATTGTCAACATGATCTACATTATGATGTGAGACTATAGTGCACCAATAATATATATATTATATATATTATATATATATTTTATATATATATATATATCACCAAATTCTGCCATTCGGATACCCACCTGCTACATCAATGAATAGTGTTAAGTATATACTATTGCTCAACATTAATCTGGCTAATAAATAAACCACATCCTTGCTCTTATGAAGTTTACATTATGTTCTGGAAAGTCAGAAAATAAAATAGTGGACACAAATACATACATTTCAGATGATAATGAAGACTATGAGAAATAAAGCAGACTAAGGAATGGCACAGAGTGGCAATGAAGGTGTGTGTATTATTTTATGAATGGTGATCAAGAAAGATTCTCCCATTGAAGCAATATTTGAGAATTAATGTTATACAAAGTGGCATTGACTTGCCCTGAAAAGTACCTGTGTACTTCCAAAAGAGAGAATATCATATTTAAATTTTCAGCAGAGATTTGTCTAGATATCCTAAAGAATTATGATTCTGATTCTGTATGAATAAAATGCATAGTATGTACCAAATTCTGTAAGGGCACATCCCTAATTAAAGTAATACATCTAGCAGAATTTCATGTGGATGGAGTTCACAGCCCTGTGATAGATTATAATAGTGGACCAAAGGGGCTCTTGGGATTGATGTCAATGTTTTTTTTTTTTTTTTTTTGGTGGTGGTACTGGGGATGGAGCCCAGGGGCCTTCTACCTCTGGGCTACACTCCCAGACCTATTTTATATTTTAATTTGGAAACAGGGTCTCTTAAGCCAGCAAGGTTGGCTTCCAACCTGTGCGATCCTCCCGTCTCTGCCTCCCAAACATGGGGATTATAAGCGTGCACCATGCTGTCAATGTATTCTGAACACAAGGATATAGTGATGGACAAACTCTTGGTCTTCCTGTGAACTCCATTTATGAAAACGCTATCCTAATTTTGGAGCCCAAGATGACCTAAATGCATGAAGTTTTCCACTTTCAGATAAAGTCCAATAAACAGGAAGATATCTAAATATTCTTTGACCAGTACTCTTTAAATAGAACATCTAGAAATTTTGAATATTATTTGCCTTCCATTGTTAAATATCTTTATTATATGAAAGAAATCAAGGCATTCTCTGGCCAGGGATTAGAAGAATCTCCAATTTTGTCAGAAAATAAAAATTTTTAGAAGAGGCTTTATAGAGATTGTACCCGGGGAAATTGTTCCTCTGAGCTACACCCACAGCCCTTTTCATTTTTTTTTTCAAACAGTGTCTTTCTAAGCTGCTGAGGTCCCACTAAATTGTTCAGGCTGACCTCCAATCTTTAATCCTCCTGTCTCAGCCTCTCAAGTACTGGGATTACAAGCATGTGCCAACATGGCCAATTTATTCTTTTGTTTTGAAACAGGGTCTCAACAAATTGCAGAGGCCCTCACTAAGTTATTGAGGCTGTCCTTGAACCTGTGATCCTCCCATCGCAGCTTCCCTAGTGCTGGTATTGTATACAAGCATGCGCCACCTCGTCCAACACTCTGTGATTCTTTATGAAACCTAAGACCACTTCCTATTGGACCAAGATGTTTGAAACTAAAAGGTTTTGAAATGACATCACTGGAAGTCATTGAAATAAGATTTGAAGCAATTTGAGAGAATTTTTAGAAATCAGAGAACTGGCAGGGAAATTTTTGGGTATCTCTGTTATTTCTTCTTGTTTCTTTCATTTTTTATAATGAGTCACCAGGCTTGCTCACATCCTCAATTAATTGCTTTTCGTGTCTCTTCTGTGTTGAAGCTATCTGCATAATTCTTAGGCCGTCATTACTTCATCTTCATTTCTCAGCTGGCTGAATGAAGGGTGAATGACTTGGTTTGGGACCAAGTTGTTAGCCTGTGTATACTTTGAATTCTCAGCTAGAAAAGCACTAACTGATGTACAATGTTGAAATTAGAATTTACAGTCCCGATTCTGCAGCATGTTGCTTAGCTACTAAGCAATCCTCCTTGTGTTGTGATCTATACTTCCTCTTTTGGGCTATTTCTTCTCCTGCAAAAGCTATCACATGAATACACCTTCTCTGCATAGGAAAATGATAAACTTGAATCTCAAGTTTATTTCCTAAAATGGTGAAAATATAATCAGTGAAGGAAAGTGTCTAATCATTTCTAGAACTCTTTATTTTTAAAGTTATATATCTGCCTCGTGTTTAGTATTTGCCCAGTACTAGAAAATGTTCAGCATAAAATGATGCATGTTCAGATCTGGGTTCATTCCCCTGAGTTACACTTGAAATGAATTGATTATAAATGCTTTCAGAATCCATCCTAATGCACTGATCATCTATCTGTCTTCTAGACTGCGTTTTTAGTAGGTGACTTATGAAAAACAATACCTCTCAAATTCATTAATATGTGTAAATTACATTTAATAACACTTTTATTTCTAGACATGTTAAATAATATTTTTGGTCTGTTTTCTCTTACAAGCTGATTGATTAATAATATCAAAAACAAGAGAATTTTACATAATGTAGCTTGTGTTGAATAAGAAATAGACTGTTTCCTTCATCAAGAAGACTAACATCTAAATGGGTAAATGAGATTTTTTTAAAAAAATTATACAAAGTCAGGCCTGGTGGCACACACCTGTAAGTCCAACTACTTGGGAGAGTGAGACAGGAGATCGTAGGTTCAAGGATAGCCTCAGTTATGAGAATCTCATCAACCTAGAGAGACCCTGTTTTAAAACAAAAATAAAGTAGAGCTGTGGGTATAGCTCAGAAGTAGAATGCCCCTGAGTTTAATTCCCAGTACCACAAGAAAATAAAGAGGGAAAAAAAGAAATTATACTAAAATATATGTTACTACACTGGTAAGTGAAGGATAGCATGATTCAGGTCCTCAGCAGTGCAAGGAAATCAAGACTAGAAATAGGATGGATAAGGTTAGGCAAACTGGAAAGACTTCAGACAGTAAGGAAAGGGAAATTCTATTGGAATGAAATGTACGATGTGCAGTGGCAGGACTGGATCATGGTGGTAGAGAATGTGTTTTCACATAATAAAACAATAGAGAAACAAATCAAGAGTGAACAGAGATGGTGAAGAGATGATCTGTGGGATTCGAAGGTTGTATACCAACAAGTGAGTTGCGGTCAGTTGATGATGATGTCTAATTACCAGGCAGATTTTAAAAATGCCTTAAATTTAAAAAGAAGATATAATTCAAAGTACACTAATAGGAAAAATGCAGGAATTGTTACTTTTTAAAAGTGCACATGCCTAGGAATTTTGTGTGACAATACAGTCCTGAGCAATAGAAGATATTTTCTATTCGTCTTAATGAGCTGCAAACATGGGAAGAGTTTCTATAATAGAAATAAATACTAAATATTATTTTTTGCATTATAGGGATCAGTAATAAAATAAGCACAGATCGCAGTACCAGATATTTAAAGAAACAAGAATAAATTGACTTCTGTCATAAGCTTTAATTAAACTTACAATACTGTGTATCCTTTAGTTAAAAATATTATTATTTTGAGGAAAGTTTTCTAAGGTTGTGGGCATCCAATTGTACTACACAAAATAAATATAAAGGCAAAAAGCTGAACAATAGCCAAAGATAAATCATTACCCATGATTTGGTTTAATATTGTGGCATAAATGTTGATATTCACCACACATCTCAAGTTCTGCCCTGCATTCTCCACTTCTCAATTAGGTTAGGGTCACGTGATCAACTCTAGCAATGGACCATCAACAATAATGTGAGATGTGCCTCCCATTCTAAGTCAAGAAGTTTAAGTGTATGTTTGCTCCTTCCATTTTTCATCATCTCTTGCTACAGTAAACTTGGGAGTCACATGCTAAAACAGATCATGTAAGATGAAGAAATATAGTCTTCAGGTCACTAGATGAAAGAAAGCCCATCAACAACTGTGTAAAGAGAAGGTACATTCTTTTTATGCCAAGCCAGAAGTTGGCATACTATGACCAATGGGCCAAATCTGGCATGCATCCTGCGTTTGTACAGTCTGCAAGCTGAGAGTAACCTTTAAACAGTTGGGGGGAAGAAAAGCAAAAGAATAATTTGTTATGAAATGTGAAATTCAATCTCAGTGTCCACAAATAAAGTTTTATGGGAACACAAAAGTTCTCATTTGTTTACACATTGGACATAGCCTCCTTTGTACTCCAAAAAAAAAAAAAAAAGAACTTCCTGACAAAGACTATGTGATGCACAAACCCTAAAATACTTACTATCTGGCTCTTTATAAAGCCCTATTGGAGATGACACCCCCATCTCCTATGCACATGTAAATGGAGCCTTTACATCATGTTCTATCTAGTAGCTGATTCCTGCCCCCCCCAACGCAATATCTGATATATTAAAGTTGAAAATTGTCCCAAACTGATAATTTTTGCAAAGAAATTGAAGTGAAATTTGGAATCCAAGAGATATATGAGGTTATATACACATATAAAAGGTATCACTAAAAACCTTGTTAGCATAAACCAGGAGGGAGGAGGCAGGGAGTGGGATAGGGTCAGGAGAGAACTACACCAAGAGATCTTATCTACCTATATGTATAGAGAGATCTCACTTTAGATCTCACTATGATGTATAATTACATTGCACCAATAAAATTCTAAAAAACACATATGCCAGGTGTTTCTAATTGCTGGATGTGAGATCAAGATAATTTGGGAGCTAAGTTTGGCCACTGTCCAACATAGCAAAGCTGAGAGACAGAGAGTTCCAAGGAGGAGAATGAAAGAGAAGCATTCCTCTCTTCCAACCCCTCCATTCTCCTCCCATTCTGGATTCCAGGTGTGCCATACTTCCTTATTCCAGCTTTCACAAAAATTCAGTCATTTTAAAATCTCTCTCATTCATCGACTGGCCTATTTGCTTTAGCTAGTGCAAATGAATTTCTTTTACTTGGAATGAAAAAGAAATAAAGACATTCTCAGGCACTGATCCCAAGAAACTTCTAATTAAAATTTTCAGAAAGCTTTTATTAATATTTAATAGTGGAAAGATCTAGTGAAAAGAGGCAGAAATAACATCCTAGAGGGATGCTGGAGTCCTGTGCAAAGTGTCTAATGCATCCTGCAAGGTAAAGGTAATTTTACAAGTATAACACCGTGTACTTCCTGTTTGCGAGTTCCACAGACACGCGAGATCATCCATGCAGGTGCCATAAGTCTTTATTAGTCCAGCCCACTTGTCCCGGGCAGCTCCCTCCCCCACCCCCGTGTCGCGGGTGCGGGGTGGGGGTGGGGGGAGATGTGTGGAAGAGAGCCTTCCACGAGTGGAGGAATCTCTCTGTCTCGCAAGCTGCTTCTTTCTGGATCGCTCCGTCCCCCTTTTTATCAAAGGGGAGTGGCTTTCGGTGGGAAAATCCTGGACCTTGCAGGGTAAGGAGGCGGGTCAGCCCCGCCCCTGCCCCGTATGGGGGGGGGGGGGTCCAGAACCTAACACTTTCATAGCCTGCTACATTGAGTAGAGTTCCTAAATGCAGCGAAGAAGTTTAAGCCTAAAATCAATTACTTTCTTGATGTATGATTTTAGAGTAACCTAAGTAGATACATTTCAAATGTTCAGTTTCTGCCTTAATTAAATTGGTGCAATTCTTCGTGATTTTAATAGCAGAATTACTTGAGATTCAGCAAATGCTCATAACTCCTGTTGTAAACAAAATTACATAGATGTAAATATTCTCATTTTTTGGAAGCATGGATTTTATTGAATTCTTAAAGAAGTCCATGACCCAAAACAGGGTTAGGCACATTGACATAGAAAAATTATCATTTCCTGGTGTGGTGGCGCACACTTGTAAACCCCGTACTTGGGAGGCTGAGACAGGAGGATTGTAGGTCTGCGGCCATCCTCAGCTACTTAAGCCCTCTGCAACTTAGTGAGACACTATTTCAAAATAAAAAAAATTAAAAATAGGACTGGGGATGTAGCTTAGAGGTAGAATGCCCCTGGGTTCAATGCCCAGTTCCACCAAAATATTAAATTATAAGGTAGCACCCTAAAAAGGGACTAATGCAGTTCTGGCAGGACTGGATTAGTTCTGAGATTTCATTGTTATAAAGAATGAGCCTCACTTCTCCCCACTCAAGGAACCTCTTGCTTCCTCCCTGTCCCTGGGAGCTCTCTCCCCACTCCCTGCTCTTCCCTCTCACACGTTCCTGTCATATGAAGCACTCTTCTTTGTGTGACACAGTCAAGGGACCTCCACCCTTGCCATGCTGCTTGGGCTATCACAAGCTAAATAAACCTCTTCAATTACAAATCACTCAATTTCAGGTATTTTGTCACAACAATAACAACAAAAGGTGGAGACAGTCCCATCTCCCTCTAGAGCCCCGACAGTCTTCCTCTTGAGTTATTTCCCTCAGGAATGCTGTCTGCCCTGTCCTGCTGAAATTCCCCTGCCACTATGCTGCCTCTGACCTGCTTCCTTCCTGGCTCAGCCCTTTCCTGCTACTGCCTCCCTGCTTGGTTGCTAAGCAACCAGTCTTCATCCTCGGAGGCGGTTTTATGGTGCATGTGCTTTCCCTCAGATGATTTGTTTTATGTGTTTTTATTCAGCCACGATTTAAATGTAATTCTTTTTAATAGTGTCAACTGTGGCTCTGTATCTTGGGTTTCAAAATACCATAACAGCAAACAAGACCAAAGATGTTTTACTCCTGATTTTTGTTTGATTGCTTCTCTGGGAAGCCCTCCTTTATCATGTGATGTTGGCATGAGTTGAGATTTCTCAAATTTATATTCTTTCTTTGTGCAATGCCCATTTTCAACCTGGTTGTTTCACTATAGATTGGATTTTAAGCCCTGAAACTGCCACAGCTCAGAATCGCGTACCATGTGTTGACTTTTACTATAGATTTTTCATCATATTCTGAGAGTTTTCTATACTTGAGGTCAAAATGTCAATAATAAACTTTCATTCATGGGTTAACTCTTTTTACTCTAAACATTTGTGAACTGGCTATAAATGTGTACGTTCACTGGAGAGTCTGTTCTGAATGATTGAATATATTAAAAGCTAAAATTATTTTTATTCCCATCAAATAAATTAACATTAAAACCTAATTAAAAATTATATGCATCTGAGATGATAGATATGCCAAATACCCTGATCTAATCATTATACATTGTACACAGGGAAATGTCACACTATACCACATAAATATGTATAATTATCGTGTCAATTAAAAATAAAATATATTTAAAAGGTTTAAAATACTAACTGAATCATTTATTTACTTTAAGATGAAAGTATTTTTCTGGATATGTACAAATAAATTTCCACCATTAATAAAAATTCTGAAGTTTAAAAAATGTGTTTGAATATCTTACTTTATGATTTAGACTATTTTGTGCTATTCCTAAACCAAACAAAAAATGATTGTATTGCTAACCTACAAAATGGCCAAATGTTTTTGAAAAGGTAATAACTAGTGTTGATACAAGCACAGTGAAATGATTGTTTTGTACTCTTTGGAGTAGGACGTGTTAGTATAGTTTTTCTGAGGACCATTGTTACGACACCAAAAGTTTGAAATTTTAAGTTTCACTTTATTTTTCAACTTCTTGACCCTGTAAATGCATTTTTAGATTATCTATTTTAAGAAAGTAACTTCCATTCCAATAAGTATTTCAGTTCAAGGATGATCATAGCAGAGTTGTGATAATAAAGACTGTGATTAGGAATTCTGTCTTCTCAGCAAGTTTATTAATTTCACTTCACAGTTCTCGTCTTCCAGCACCCTGCAGGGTGTTTTATTCAATTCTGGCTTCTTGAAGTTCTCTTGCATATTATCTGACATTTCTTTGTGAAACTGGGGATTGAGCTCAGAAGCAGTCTACCTTCAAGATCTACCTCTACCTCTTTATTTTTTATTTTTAAACAGTGTCTTGCTAAGTTGCTGAGGCCAGCCTCAGAACCTGTGACCTTCCTGCCCCAGCCTCCTTAATGCTGGAAATAGAGGCTTTTTTGAAGTTTGAAAATAGTTACAGCACACGGCAATGAATGAGGATTGTAATGAGTCTTTGGATGGCCCGTGATTGAGAGACGCTCCGGTGAGTTCTTTCTATGCTGATTACTACAATTGGCCAAGTTTCTGGCTCCGGTCTTTCCTAAAACTTGAGCACTTAGTCCTCACTTCTTTTCACAGAGGTTCTGGTGAGTCATTTTCTAGTCTTTCTCTTTCTTACTTATTTATTTCTGGTATGAATTCAATGGAATCAATTTATTTGGCATAAAAGACATCTTTATTGATGCCAAAATTAGGACTGTATTGTGCATTGTAACACGCACCCTCAGAGGGCTATGGGACATTGGATGGATTGACAGAATCACAGTGAGGCTGAAGGCAGAGAAAGTTTGTCTATACTTTGGGAAAGGAAATTGGCATTCTCAGGTGAGCTGAGACTAAACAGCCAATTCCATAGTCATCTGTCTTTGCTTCTGACTATTTATCAACTCAGGAGGGAGCTCCCCAGTTCCAAGGTGATTGATTAGAAATAATAAGAGCAAAGTGGGCTGGTGTGATGGCCCATGCCCGTAATCCCAGTACTTTGGGAGGTTGAGACAGGAGGGTCACAAGTTCAAGGCCAGCCTCAGTAACTTAGTGAGACCCTGTTTCAAAATTAAAAAAAAAAAAAAAAAAAGACTGTAGGACTGGGAAGTGTAGCTCAGAGGTAAAATGTTCAATTCCCAGTACCAGAAAAAAAAAATCCAAAGGAGAAAAGTAAACAAACAATAACAACAACAACAACAACAACAACAACCCACAAAGAATTCTAATCTCAACTTTTTGCTCTATGACAGCAAACAATAAAACTCGAGGTCACTGTGTGTCCAGGTGCCAGAATAATTTCTCTGCTTTGTTTTCTGGCCAAAACATCAAAAGACAGATTGATATTTTATTATAGAGATTGGGCCTTAATTCAAAGACTATGAAGTTATAGCATCACTTAAAAGAACAAGTGAGGGCCGGGCGTGGTGGCGCACGCTTGTAATCCCCGCGCTTGGGAGGCGGAGACAGGAGGATCGCGCAGGTTCGAAGCCAGCAGCGCGCGCTGGCTTAGGAGACCCTGTTTCCAAATAAAAATGTAAAAATAGGTCTGGGAGTGTAGCCCGGAGGTAGAAGGGCTTCCAGGAACCCCAGTACCACCAAAAAAAAAAAAAAAAAAAAAAAAAAGAACAAGTGAGGATTTAAGAATGGCTAGCAGCTAAAGTGAGGAATTTCCAGAAATAAAAGTGGCTTGAGTCTCTGAAGACTTGAAAATGCCGGTACTATTCTGCCTTTATTACTGGAGATTTGCAGTAAGTCTTGAAATGGTATGAAACCTTCAACTTTGTTTTCTTTTTTTCAAAATTGCTTTGAATATTAAAAGTCCTTTTCCTATCCATATAAATTTCAATTTGGGGGAATTCCTCAGGGGAGTATTGAAGGGAAATGCATAACTATGGGATGTCATTCCTTTTAGTTATGTTTGTAATTTCCTTCAGTAGTGCTTCGTAATTTTCAGCATACAAGTTTTATACTTTTTTGTTAAACTCATTCACAAGCATTTTATTCTTTCTGATGTTATTATAAGTGGGACTTTTTACTTACTTTATTTTAGATCACTTATCATAAGTGTATAGAATTACAACAGATTTTTGTTTTTGCAGTCTTGCTAAACCAACTTATTAGTTCCAAAAGACTTTTTGTGAATCCTTTAGAATTTTCTATATACATGATCATGGAATTTTTAAATACTGTTGTGCTTCGTCTTTGCCAATCTGAGTACCTCTTGTTCCTTTGTTCTTGCCTGATTGTCTTGGCTGAAACATCTAGTTTGATGTTGACTAGAAGTGGCAAGAAAGGACATCCATGTCTTGCTCCTTATCTTAGGGGGAAAACGTTCATTTTTTTAACCATTGGATATGATGGGAGCTGTGTGTTTCATGTATATGGCCTTTATCAAATTTAAAGTGATTTTTCTCCTATTCCTACTTGGTTGAATTTTTTTAATTAAAGAGTATTGAATTTTAGCGAGTGCTATTTTCTGTAGCTATTGAGATGATCATTTTGTCATTATAGAACATGGTATGCTATATAAATTGATTTTTATATGTAGAACAAACCTAACATCGCTGGGATAAATTCCACTGGACAGTATATATAATCCTCTTTATGTTCTCTGGCTATGACTGGATATTTTAAAAGAATATTGAATGCAGGCATTTAGGTACACACCTAAAATCCCAAGTACTTGGGAGTTATTAATAAGAAAATATTTGGCCTCATAGAATAAGTTGGGAAGTATTATCTCCTTTTCTATATTTTAGAAGAGTTTGTAAAATATTGGTATTAACTCTTTTTAAATGAGTAGTAGAATTCACCAGGAAAGCCATCTGGTCCTGGGCTATTTTTTTTGTAGGAGATTTTTAAAAATTACTAACTTATAGCCGGGCATAGTGGCACACGCTTGTAATCCCCGTGCTTGGGAGGCTGAGACAGGAGGATCGCACAGGTTCGAAGCCAGACTCAGCTACTTAGTGAGGCTCTCAGCAACTTAGTGAGACCCTGTTTCCAAATAACATATAAAATGGGTCTGGGAGTATAGCCCGGAAGTTGAAAGCTTCTGGGTTCCACCCCCAGTACCACAAAAAAAAAAATAAAATAAAATTACTAACTTATTTTCTGTATTTGTGAAAGGTTAATTAAGATTTTTTGTTTTATTCTTGGGTCGGTTTTGTAGTTTATGCCTTTTTAGGAATTTGTTCATTTCATTTAGGTTATTTAATTTTCTGAATATTCCATGAGTATTCATAGTATATTTTCTCTCTCTCTCTCTCTCGATTGATAAGTTTAGTCAATTGTAAATTATGTTGATATTTTCAAATTTTTAAGAAATAAACTTTCAAATATTTTTATTTTTCTCTATTTTTAGTCTCTATTAATTTCTTTTCTTTGTTTTGTGTTTAGTCCTCTTTCTTTCTAATTTTAAGATGAAACAATATCTTCTTTATTTGAGATTTCTTCTTTCTTAATGTGTTTAAAGATGTAAATTTCCCCTGAGCACTGCTTTTACTTTATCCCATAAGTTTTGTTTCAAATAATATCAAAGTACATTCAAATTTTTCTTGTAATATTTTCTTTAGCCTATTTATTATTTAGAACTTATTCTATTTAGAGACTATCTTCACATATTTTTAATTTTCCTAGTTTCTTTCTGTTATTGATTTCTAATCTCATCCCATTCCCACAGGAAATTAAAGTATTTTATTTATTTTTATTTTTATATTTTTTAATATTTTATTTTATTTTTGCAGTATTAGGGATGGAACCCAGGGGCACCTACCTCTGAGCTATATCTCCAGCCCTCTGTTTTTTATTCTTTATTTTGAAACAGGGTCTCATTAAGTTGTGGAGGGTCTCACTAAGTACCTGAGGCTGACCCTGAACCTGCAATCCTCCTGTCTCAGCCTCCCAAGTACTGGAATTATAAGTGTGTGCCACTACGTGCAGTTCACACAAGGAAATTAAAATAGTACACTAGAAAAAGATCTATTCAATAAATAAAACAGCAGTGATGAAAAAGAGAAATTAATAAATAAAGAATAAATAGCAAAAAGGCGATATATGTATTTATTTTTTCAATACTGAGGAACCCAGAGGCATTCTATCTGTGAGCTACATTCCCAGCCCTATTTTACTCTTTATTTTGAAGCAGGGTCTCATTAAGTTGCTTAGAGTCTAAGTTACTGAGGCTGGTCTCTAACCTGCAATCCTTCTGTTTCAACCTCCTAAGGACTGGGATTACAAGCATGTGCCACCATGTCCAGCTAAAAAGGGCTATTTAAATAGTAGAAGTAAGGCAAGCAAGGTGCTGCATGTTTGTAATCCTAGTATTTTGGGAGGCGGAGACAGAAAGATCTCAGGTTTGAGACTAGCCTCAGCAACTTAACAAGCCCCCTTAAAATACAAGTTTTTGTTTTGAAACTTACTGTTTAAAAAAAAAAAAAAAAAAAAAAACAGGCATGGTGGTGCACACTTGTAATCCCAGTGCAAAAAAAAAAATCTTAAAAAGTAGGCAGGAACAGCGAGACCAGAACTGGGGCCTCCCATGAGGCAAGGCCGCTGCTTGAGCCAGCGAGGTCTGGATCAGTCCACTGAGTAGCCAGGCCACTACTGGGACCATCAACAGTGGGATCGGTACTTGCAACGCAGCATGCACAGAGAAATATCGCAGAAAATATAAATCAGATGCTTCTCTTAATCAGCAATAACTAGGAGGAAAAGGGCAACTGGAAGAGGTTGAGCTATAGAAAGGGCCCTATAGTGAAGCAACTAATGTGACCAATCAGAGGGTATGTAATACTGGAGGACGGAGCCTCTTTAAAACGCAGGAGGTACATAAACAAATGTATCAAAGTAAATCACCAAAGAAGCGTGGGATGGAGGGAGGGGGAGGGAATGGGATGGGGGCTGGAGGAGGGCTAATTGGATGATGTGTGCTTGTATATCCTCTCAAGTCTTGTACTCCAGTGTGATTGATATATGACTATAATGCACCAATTTAAAAAATAAATTAGTAAAAAAAAAATAGGCAGGAAGATGGTCTACCTTACCAATGTCAGGCATTCTCTTTCCTTTGACACTTTTTTTCTCACTGGAATGATAAAGAAAGTGACAGCAATGGTAGAAATTTAGGCTTTGTACCATGTCCACTGGGCTTGACCAAAATGTAGTGCCCATCTATAAATTATAGAATGCAATTTGAATTTCCTAAGCAAGATATTCCAGGTCGACCAATTTCTGCCATAACCAGTATTGCCATAGTAGAGATTTGTAGCCCCTTGACTGAAATAGACCTAGATAAATATGCTCAACTTTTTTTTATACAAAGGTATAAAATCCATTCAATGGTGCTGAAGAAATTTGTTTCATAGGCAAAAATAAAAGGAACTTGGACTTGAATCTCACTTCTTCATAAAATTAACCAAAATGAACCATAGAATTAAATACAGAATGTAAAATTATAAATTTATTTATTTATTTATTTATTTATTTATTTATTTATTTTTGGTGGTACTGGGGTTCCTGGAAACCCTTTTACCTCCAGGTTACACTCCCACACCTATTTTTATACTTTTTTATTTGGAAACAGGGTCTCTTATGCCAGCGCGGCTGGCTTCAAACCTGCGATCCTCCTGCCTCCCAAGCGCGGGGATTATAAGCGTGCGCCACCACACCCGGCTCAAATTATAAACTCTTTTAGAAAAAAATAGGATGTTATCTTTGGGGTGCAAGGTTACAGAAAAGTATTGGACACAAAACTAAATAAAAGGGAATGTTGATCAATTGAATTTGTCAATATTTAAAAATAATTTGCATGTGAAAGTTTATGTGAGGAGGAAAATATGAACTGTACACGGAAAGAAAATATTTGCAAGCTACATACTCAACAGAGGACTAATATCTAGAACAAATAAGAAATTCTCAAAGCTCACATAAAACCCTAGAACAGTCTAATTAGATAAAGGACAAAAGACATGAATAGATATTTTACTGAAGAAGATATATAAAAAAATAAGCATATGGGAATGCTATCAACATTATTACCAATTAGAGACATGTAATTAGCACCACAGCAAGGCATTATTATACATCCATCAGAAGAGCTAAAATAAAGACCAAGGCACAAATGCTGTGAGGGCACAAAGGCTGGCAAACATGCAGAGAAATGGCATCACTCACCTGCTATAGGTGGGCATTTAAAACGATACAGTCACTCTTCCAAACAAATTTTGAAAGTGGCTTAGAAAATAAATATACTCTACAATCCAGCAACTGCAACCCTAAGTATTAATCTCAGAAATGAAAATTTATGCTCATACAAATACCTGTCTGTGAAGGTTCACGGTAGACATAGTAAAATACTGGAACCCGTCCGGATGTTTTTCAACAGGTGAGTGGTTAAACAAGCTGGGGCATATATATATATATATATATATATATATATATATATATATATATATATATATATATATGAAATGCTACCCAGTCATAAAAAGTCATGAACCATTAATATACATGACAATATAATATACATGCATCTCCAGAGAATTATGTTGAGAAAAAAATACCACTACAATAGGTTACACAATACATGATTTCATTTATGTAATCTGAGAAATGAGGAAAAATAGAAATGGAGGACCAATTACTGATTGCAAGTGTTTTTTTGGGAGGCAGGATGCCACGAAGGGGGCTGGAGGGAAAGGAGTATGATTACAAATGGAGAAATCCTATGGTTTTGACAGTGTCGTGTCTGACTGTGGTGCTGGATACACAAACCAACACATGTGGCAAAATTGAATAGAACAGAACCTACACACACACATACATATGCACACGCATACAGACACATGGAGATGAATACAAGTAAGACTGAGGAAATCTGAGTAAGACTGATGGGTTCTGTATCAAT
This sequence comes from Muscardinus avellanarius, assembly GCF_963383645.1. Lineage (NCBI taxonomy): Eukaryota > Metazoa > Chordata > Mammalia > Rodentia > Gliridae > Muscardinus > Muscardinus avellanarius. The sequence continues at coordinate 21,013,506 of NC_137803.1, forward strand.
ATTGCACTTCTATTAGTAGCGCTTGGCAAAATCCTACCTGTGCTGTCAGCTTTTGTCACTGTGACTATACACCTGACAGGAACAGCATAGAGGAGGAAGATTTATTTTGGCTCAGGGTTCCAGAGGATTCAGTCCAAGGGTGGCTGGCTCCATTTTGTTGCGGTGAAATATGTTCAGTGTGTGAGGGGAGAAATAATTCCCCCAACACAACCACACAAACAGAAAAACCGCGGGTCCTTGTCCTGAGCTAAGTATACATACACATTAGCCTGAACTCTTGCTGAAGATTTAAAGAAGTTTATTTAAAAAGACAGAAATACAGGAGATAGTTACAGCCCTATACCATCTAGAGAATGGCACAGGGGGGCAATTCGAGTGAATTTACCCAAAACCCCAGTATGACCAAGTCTGCAGCAGGTCCTTTGATATGTAGATATGTTGCCCTATTTCTAGCCCAGTTTTCTGCTGTCTCCATCCCAGCTGGATCTGCCCCTGGGAGGCAGGGGGTGGGGGGCAGCCCTATCTCGGGGCACACCTTTTGTTACACTCCCAAGATGTGTTAAATTGCTTCTCTGGGATCTAGGATTCCCTCCCATCCTTGATGCAGTTTGTCTTTCCTTAGAAATATAAAGAACCCTTTCCCTGGCTCCTGGCTTTTTGTTTACTTCTCTTTAGAAGTCCCTTCTTCCTGACAGTCCTGGCTTTCTTTAGTACAAACGATGTATTTTCAACATTGGCAATCTTTCCCAATACTGGTACATTAATACATTTTAAAACCTCTTCCCAATACTAGTACACATTTCTTTGGCCTTTAAGACTGGCAGCAGGAGCCCACATGGAAGAGGAGGAGGAGGAGGAGGAGGAGGAGGAGGAGGAGGAGGAGGAGGAGGAGGAGGAGGAGGGGAAAAAAGAGAAGGGAGGGGGGGAGAGGAAAGGAGAGGAAAAAGGATTCAGGGAGAAGATACACCCTTTCAGGGCATGCCCCCAGAGACCTTCTTCCCTTAACTAGGGCCCACCTCCCAGAAGTCTACACACTATCAATAGACTCATCCACTGAAGAGGTTGGAGCCCTGAGGACCCAATCCAATTGTTGTAAGAGCCCTCTGAACCTCTCTGTCTTGGGGACTGGGCTTTAAACATGTGAGCTCTTGGCAGACATTTCAGATATTAAAAAAAAAAAAACATAGAACTACCATTGGAGGAAAACAATAAAATTGTATAGGGGATCTCTCTGTATTATTTATTATAACTCCATGTGAATTTATAATCATTCCAATAAAAATACCAATTTTTAAGTTATTTTAAAATTCACACAGAAAAAAACACATTAGGAGGTGATTTGCTTGAATAACTAGAAATATTTTTAATCTCACAAAAGAATTGTCACAAGCATTCCTTAACCAAATTTATATTTTTTCTGTTGTAAATTTACAAAGAGAAAAAACTGGATTCTATGTTTTTCAGAAATATGTTTGTCCTTTACAGCGAATTGTGCTTTTTTGAAAATTTACTTTTCTTATTAGAGAGCAGGGAAGTCCCATTCTGCAATGATTGTCTTTCAAATATTTGATTTGAAAAGTAGATTCAGGATGACTGCTTTAATGTTGGAGAAATATCTAATTAAATATACTTTCTTTGGTGCAGTTTATTCTCACAGCATAATGTTCACAGTGACAGAGACACACATGCACACAGCACTTGTGAGCATCCCCTTAGCTTCCCCGCCACACCCTCTGCTTCCCCCTACATGATATGGAGATTGGCATTGGTAAGTTTACACACACACACACACACACACACACACACACACACACACACACACATATATATATATATATATATATATATATATATATATATATATATATATATATACAATGTCAATGGAAGTGTTTCATTCATTAATTCTTCTACCACCACCACCACCATCACCATCCCACTGAACCTCTCCATCGCTCCACCAGGACCTCTCAGAGGACTGGACAGAGGTCTTCAGGATTTTCCCCAGAGCAAGTACCCAGAACTTCTGTGCTCTGACCCCGGGTCCCACCACTGCATGCAGTAGAAAGCTTGAAAAGCAGCATTGAAGGAGAAGCCAACATCTGTCGGTGATATCCTCTTTCCTCCCAGCGTATCACTCCCTCTACTAGTCAGGAATTGGAAGCAATTCGTAGGAAATGATATATATTTTTTTCCTCAGGAGATAAACTCCTTCCACACACTGATGAAATGAGGAATGTGACCATTTTACGAAAATTTGTTCAAAGGTTCTTATGTCTTTGTAAATAAAATACACTTTTTACAAAGATCCGGTCAGAAGTATAGATGTTAATGGCTACCATTCATTTTCAGAAAGTACAGAAAATGTACTCTTGAAGACTTTTTGGTGTATTTCTAGGGCACTTTGTTCCTCTCTCCAACCCACTCAAAATAAAAGGTACAAACCTCCCTATCATTCTTTTTCATACCCACAGACATCTGTGGGCCATCATGCAAAGACAGGATAAACAGAAACACCACAGAGACATCTACTGGTCGGTTTCTTTTCTGGCTCTTCCAAGACTATTTTCTATCACAGGGAATGATAACTACACAGCACGATTCAGCATTGCAGATAAGCACTGTATAATACAGCTATGTAGACAATTATATTGCCCAATAACCTGGGACCATTAATTGAAAGTCTAGAGGGACTGGTGTGCTCACAGTCCAATCTTCCCATCACATGCACTCCACTGGTTTTTATAGTGTTCTGACAGCCAAGATGGCAAAGAGCCAACCCCGTTAAATCCAGTCAGCCATGCAGAGGGTGGGCACAAACAAGGAAATTCACAAATAATGGCCCACTTAGAAAAATCTGCCAATTCCATTCTAGCCTTTTCAGAGATTATTTCCTTGCACTCAGTAAGTAGGCCATAATTGTGAAAATAGTTAAATACACTTTTCTTTGGGACATTTGCTTCTTTTTGGTGGGGGGGCGGGTACTGGGGTTTGAATCCAGGGACATTCTACCTTTAAACTACATCCCTAGCCTTATTTATGTATTTGTTTGTTTGTTTGTTTAGAAACAGTCTTGCTAAGTTTCTGGCTAAGTTGCTAAAATTGGCCTCAAACCTTTGGATCTTCTATCTCAGCCTCCCAAGCACCGGAATTACTAAAGATGTGCACTGTCACACCTGGCTGAGATATTTTCTTGGCATCACATGCAAAGCTGAATACCTAACCAGGATGTAAGTCTTCAAGTCTCTTAGGCTGTGCTCAGGAAGGGACTGTGAAAAGAGATGTGGCTTTGACAGTCCCTGCCTCACGATAGCTAATCTCTTGTAAGTCAACTTCTAGTTTTCTAGAGTTTTACAGCTGGTTTTGTTGTTGTTGTTGTTGTTGTTGAGTGTGTGTGTGTGTGTGTGTGTGTGTGTGTGTGTGTGTGTGTGTGTGCATGGATGTTTATGCTTCCTGGACATCCATTGCAGGACTGATTGCTGTTGATTTCACTGACTGAAGAGAATACTTTGCCTCAGATACCATTATGGTGATGAACAACAGCACAAGCTGAGCTGTATATTTGATTGACTTTTGATTCGATTAGAGAATCAATTTGGAATATGTGTGGTGACTCAATTCATGAATCTGAAGTTGTCAGAGATCTAGGTGTTTGGCACAAGACTTATGATCTGTACCTGTGGTGTTCCTCTCCTCTCTTCCTTTCCCAAATAAGGAAAAATCCTAAGTTTATACTAGAATCAAAGACGAGAAACATTATCTGCATAGCAGGGCTCATTTAAAATCTATTTCCATTTGTATACTGCAGAACTGTGTTGATATTGATTTGTAGAAGAGAAATAAAGATGCATGCAACAGAGGAGGCACATTTCCTTTGGTCTATTAAAGGAATTTAAAAATGTATTACACTGCCATAAACATTAGCCACGAGGTAGGACTTACTGTTCCTGATGATTATAAAAGCCTCACATGCTCATTGTAAGAATCTGAACCCTCTTATTAGCCTATCATTTCTAGAAAAAAAAAACCACCAAGAAATTGCAGTGTATGCTTTCATTGTTGATGTACATGAATAAACATGTATATATACATGGACATAAATACGGAAGCAAAGCACAGTACTCCTGTGTCACCTTGTTGTGGCTTTTTAAAGAGACTAATTGTGCTTACAATCTGTTTCCTGTTATTGCAGATAATATCTACTTCATCCTTTCCTGGTGCAATAATTTAGACAGGGATTTGCTCTCTCCTCATTCCTCCTGTAAAAGGACAGCGTTCTTGGACCCAAAGCAGCAGTCAGAGAGTAGGATTTTGCAGTGGGAGTTTCCCCTACTTCCCCTGTGTAAGAAGGGAAAGCAGTCTTCTCTGTCAACGTTACAAGATCACATAGAAACTACCAGGCTTCCATTTTGTAACTCTGCTTGGGTATCCATTTTGTAACTTTTGTACAGGTGTCTGTAGGTCCCACTCCTGGATGTACTCGGCTCATGTTTCTTCTTCTGTAAAATCTGCCCAGGGAAAACCAGCCAACTGGTTGTTTCATGATTTTTTTTTTCTTTGTTTGCTGCTTCTCTAAAATATTTATATTTATTTATTTATTTATTTATTTATTTATTTATTTATTTATTTTGCAATACTGAGGATTGAACCCAAAGGAATTCTACCTCTGAGCTACACCTCTGACCCTAATTTTCATTCTTTCTTTATTTATTTACTTTTTGTGGTCCTGGGGGCGGAACCCAGAGGCTTTCTACCTCTGGGCTATATACTCCCAGCCCTGTTTTACACTTTATTTGGAAACAGGGTCTCACTAAGTTGCTGAGAGCCTCACTAAGTAGCTGAGGCTGGCTTCGAACCTGTGCGATCCTCCTGTCTCAGCCTCCCAAGCACGGGGATTACAAGCGTGCGCCACCACGCTTGGCTAAAATCTACTTCTCGCACCTAGTTTTGATGTGGTCTTTCTTCCTGTGTGCTGCCTCCTCTACTTTTTTGCTCTGTATTTTGCAGGATCATGGGCAGTCTCTCTTCTCACAATGCCATCATTTTCCCCCTCCTCGCATGGAGTCATTCAACAAGTCATTCAATCAATTCAAGATTTCTGACACTTGTTCTCTTCCCTGAATGTGAGCCAGCAAAGTAGACAGGAGCCCTGCCTTCTTGATGCATATGGTGTATGTAGTTCTTGATGAAAAGAATGTATCAAGACCAGAAAACTCAGCTTAGAGGGACTAAGGCCCTCCCAGCAGGACCGCCATTGGAACCAATCTCAAACCCTCCCAGCAGGACCGCCATTGGAACCAATCTCAGCATCGCACTCTCCAATCTCAAAGGCCTTTATTTAAAATACCTACTCATCTCCTTTGGGAAAAACTGCAAGAGAAAGATTCTTCCTCCGGACTCTCCCAAATGTCCTCAAATGGAAATTTATTTCTGAATTCCTAGGCCTGTTTGCTGAGGCCTGGAACCCCTGAAAAGCAGGAAAATGGATAGAAAAGTAAGGTCCCATGTGTCTATGTCCTAGAGAGCAGAGTCCCAGGACGTTTTACTTATTTACTTAATTTGTATTTTTGTGATATCAGGGATTGAACCTAAGCTATACCTCCAGCTCCTTCTTATATTTTATTTCGAAAGAAATCTTGATAAATTGCTGAAGCTGGCCTCAAACCTGTGCTCCTCCTGTCTCAGCCTCCCAAGTATTTGGGATTACAGGCATGTACCATCAAATCTTGATTTAATTTTAAATATACTTTTAAAAATGTGTTATCATAGATATGCTTCCTTTCATAGTAAGCCACTGATATCAAGCACAGGTATCTCTTCTAAAAAAATTAATTTTCAGAAAATCAATCTAAATCTAATAATAAAATACCTCACTTTTAATACAGTTTCTATGTATTTACTTATCAGTAAATATGATATGTGCATTTATTTATTAATTATCTTAATCTCTGTTTATATTTACCACTTGGATTTTTCTTATTTGGCAAGTATATTCGTGTCCTTTCTCCATCTCTCTTCCTGTGCACCCATAAATACCTCATGATTCGCATGTACTCATAAATATAAAGAATACTTCAAGATTTCTTCGTGTTGAAAATATCTTTCCCAGTTTGTTGTTGATTTGTGTTTATTGTTTCTTTTTCATGTAAGAAAGAACTGAAACACTTCCATGCATGAACACCTCCCAATATTTACAGCTTTGAGTTTTGATATAGAATGTACATTATTTATGAGCTTATACTTTAATATTATTTTAGCGTGTTCTCTTTCTACTTCCAAAAAAGTTTACGCTAAAAAGCTATACTAGAAACACCCTCATAAATCTCAGACTTGCTGAGTCTGTTGATTCTATCATTTTCTCTTTTGCTTGCTTTTATTTCATGTTTTCTTGTTTATTACTGCTCTAAGAACAATAGCTATACCATATGTATATTTATTTATTATGTAGCTTAGGTGTGTAGGAGGCGATCTCAACTGAATTTGCACAAATTCATTCTATGATGTTTGCACAATAAGAAGGTGACCCAACAGCTTTCTCAGAACATCTTCCATCCCTCTGTGTTGCATGATTATGCTTAGAATTACTCAGTAGACTTCATTATATTTCTCTCTTTAAGTTCATGCGGGGGTGAATTCTAGTAGAGATAAATTAAGGGCATAGCCTTAGGTCTAAAAAATATAAAAAGAACTACCTGTGTCTAAAGATAAAACTAAAAGAAATTTTTTAAAAAGGGAGTATAGAAATAAAGATGTTATTCTCATTTGCTTTTTCAGTTGGTCTTGTTTGTTCCAAGCACAAAAGCAGACCCTGTGTGTGACTGATGGATCTTTCAGTGAATTTGGGAGGCTGTGTTGTCAACCATTTTAGTGGCCTATTAAACACACAATTGATTGGATTAAGCATACATCCATCTAAATTTGACATTAAGTAATCTGAAAAATCAAGTTTGACTCTGTGTGATGTTGCATCCCTTAAGGTGATGCTAAGGATCCAGACAAGGTAAGAAAAGAGACTATGCTTTAGAAAAACACTCCCTGTCAGGATGAAATGAGCCAAAACACGTGTAATCAAATGTTACTTGATGGAGAGACCACAGGATGAGGATTTGGATTGAAGATCTATTCTGCCTGTTAAAAAACAATTTCACCCTGGGAAAGTTATTTAAATCCTTAAGTCATAGCTTTCTTGTAAGAAGAAATGGGAAAAGTTGAATCTCTCTTTTAGGCTAGCTTTGATTAAATTAAGTAAGGATGAGCCAGGCATGGGCGTGCACTTGCCTGTAATCCCAGTTCTTGCGAGGCTGAGATAGGATTGCAAGTTCAAGGCCAATCTCAGCAACTTAGTGAGATCATTAGCAACTTAGCAAGACCCTGTCTCAAAATAAAAATAAAATAGGGCTGTAAGTATAGCTCAGAAGTAGAATGCCCTTTGGGTTCAATTCCCAGTACCAAATTTTTTTTTAAATCAAGTAAAAATGAGTAAAATGTCTCTAGTAAAAATAAAACCAAATATGAAGCATATGTTTCCAAGTCTTTGTCATGAGCCCTCTTCCCTCCTTATTTTCATGGCCACAATCTGGAGCACTCCCCATTCTCATGTCCATTCAAAATTATTGCTAAGTACCTATTTTGCATAGCACGTTGTGCAATGGACTACTAAACTAGAATACTGTTAAATATAACCAGAGTTTTGCTCTTAAGAAGCTTACAGATTGATTTGAGAAATAACGACAATAAACATCAGTGTTTATCCAGGTGCCATGGCTCACACCTATAACCCCAGTATTTGGGAGGCTAAGACAGGAAGATTGCAGGTTTGAGGCCAGCTGCAGCAATTTAGTAAGACTCTGTTTCAAAATAAAAAATAGAAAGGGGCTGGAGGTGTAGCTCAGTGGTAGAGTGCCCTTGTGTATTATGCCCTTAGTACTGCTCAAAAAAATAAATAAATAAAAGTCAGTATTTATTGGGAAATGATTCTGTACAAGATGCTTAATTCTCACAGCTACCCTAGGGTCTACACACTACCCTAAGTTCAAAGTTGATTAAACTGTAATTATTATCAGACAATTCAATTTTGATATCTATGAAGTCAGAGCCTGGATTTTTAATCAAGTGTAAATACTGTATAATGCTAAAAAGTAATAACAAGGCGGTGTTGCCTAAGCATAACGTAATAAGTGGCTAAAGAAGTACAGGCAGGTGTGCATGAGTTTATTGGACGAGGTGGTTACCTTTGGTTGCAATAACCAGCAAAGATTCCATGTAGAGAGGACTTCCGGGAAGATGGCGACCGAGAAAAGCGGGGCTTAAGAGCCCCGCTAACAACCAATCTCCATTACCACAAAATCAGCGCCTTTCATAGCCAAAAAACACCATCACCAGAGAAACAAAAAAATCACCAGGCTCCAGAGAGAAAGCTGACTGAGAACAGAGCTCAGAGCCACAGAGGAGATACACGGGCCTCACGCCCGAGGATGCGGCAGCAGCGCCATACTGCCGGCGGCAGCGGCGACTTCACCAGATGGCTACAGCAAGCCGAGGTGAGCCGCTGCGGAACAGCCAGGCGGGATTTCTCGCCGCAGGTAAAATCTAAAGCTCCCAGTGGCTGAGCTCAGCACACGCTGCAGGGATTCAGAGTGGAAATCAAAACCAAGAAGAAATACGCCAGCCTCACTGCTGAGGGCGTAGCAGTGGCACCATATTGCCACTGGCGACAGCAGCAGAGAATTCACTGAAACCAATACAGCTACATCTGCGTACTCAAGAACAGTGAGTCAAATTGCGGGCCACAGAGGAGAAATCTCAGTACTGTACTCCCTGGGACTTGACCCAGTGGGGGAGGGGCAGTGGCAGAGATATCACACCATAGGAGAATGCCCAACCTGGCACCCCCCACAGTCTAAAGCAGCCTCTATCGACTCTCTGGGTCGGAGACTCTGTGATACAACCCAGTAAAGGAGTAGTGGGGTCTGAGATACTACTGACTCAAGATCCAGAACACCTTAAGTGAAGTCATAGTGACCCAAGGGAAGAACCCAGAGAAGGCACAAACTTCCGAAATCATGGGAAAGAGGAATAATACTGGAGCAATGAATGCCCACAACCCCACAACATCAGAACCCGGTAAAACTGAAAATCAGAGATTTCTAGAAGATCAAATCAGGAAAATAACTGTAGAAATAATAGAGGTGCTTCGAAAAAAACTCAGAGAAAGCCAAAAAGAGATAAAGGATGCAATTAATGAAGTAAAGGCCTCAATTCAAAGCACAAACAACCGATTAGACCACATGGAGAACAGAATCTCACTCTTAGAAGTCGATCATTCCAAAAATGAACGCATAGTTTCTAATCTAGAAAAAAATATCTGACAGCAGGAATCTGATATTGAAGAAATATGGGCCCATTTTAAGAGAGCTAACCTAAGAATAATTGGAATAGAGGAGGGAAAAGAAAGTGAAACCAAAGGGATCAACAATCTCTTCAAGGAAGTAATAGCAGAAAATTTTCCAAACATAGAGCAAGAGGTTGATACACAGGTCCAGGAAATTTATAGAACTTCCTTTAGACAGGATCGGAGAAGAGGATCCCCATGCCACATAATTGTCAAAATGACCAATGTGGAAGCCAAGCAGAGAATCTTAAAAGCAACGAAAACAAAGGGCCAAGTGACATTCAGAGGCAAACCAATTAGAATCACTCCAGACTTCCCAAACCAAGTCATGAGAGCCAGAAGGGCTTGGAGTAACATATTCCAAACTCTGAAAGAAAACAACTTCCAGCCAAAAATTTCCTACCCAGCAAAACTTTCTATCAAATTAGATGGAGAAATAAGAAGCTTCCATGACAAACAGAAACTGAAGGAATTTTTGTCTTCAAAACCAGCACTAGAGAAAATACTCAAAGAGATTAACTACAAAGAAGAAATAGGTAACACACACCAGAACCAGAGAAACAAGATTTTCCATCCAACAGACAACTAAGATTGGTTATCTGTGGAGATTCATTACTTATGTTAGTCTTTTACCTATCTCTAAATGGTATTGTTTGCCTTTACTGTTGTTAATTTTTAGGATTTCTAGTTGGAATATTAATATACCTTCAGATATAGCATTTGGAAATTTTTTATCCCATTCTATTAGTAACTGTTAACTCTGTTTACATTGTCTTTGGATATACAATATCTTTTTTATTTTTTAGGGAGTTTGTATACTCTTCTGTTGCCTGTGCCATTGAAATCATATCCAAGAAATCACTGCCAATTTCAATGTTGTGAGGTTTTATGACCCAGATTTTCTCCTAAAAGTTTATAGTCTTAAGATTTATATTTAGGTCTTTTATCTATTTTGAGTCAATATTTGTATATGGGATTAGGTAAGGGTCCAACTTTATTCTTTTCCATGTAATTATTATGTTTCAACAATATTTAGTTAAAAGATTATTATTTCCACCACCAAATGTTCGTGGAAACCTTGTCAAAAATAACTTGACAATATAGGGAAGAATTTAGCTCTAGGCTTTTATTTAACTCCAATGGTTTATATATCTGCCTTTAGAATAGTACTACACTGTTTCAATTATTGTAGCTTTATATGGTTTGAAATCAGAAAATATATATCTTCTAGCTTTGTTCTTTTTCAAGATCGTTTTGGGTATCTAAAGTCTATATTCCATATTAGGATAGATTTTTTTTTTCTGAAAAATAAATATATAAATATATGATAGTTTCACCTAAAAAAAATAGAAAAAAATATTCTCTGGTAAGAAAGAAAGTAAAAAGAAATATTGAAATGTTATCTTTAAGTCATCAAAAGCTTGGTATCAGACAAATGAAACTATTATTTGAGATTATCATTTTTAATTTTGGATAAATTGCTATAATACTAGATGTCAACCACTAAGCCAAGAATGGGAGGGAGGGATGGGGAGAGAATGGGGTGGGGATCGGGTGGGGGCTGACTGGGCGATGTGTGCATGTATGTCTACAAAAGTTTGTATCCCACTATGATGTATGAATACAGTGCACCAATAAAAAATTAAAAAAAAGATTCCATGTAGAAGATGTTGTTGATATGCCTTAAGAAACAATAAATATTGGACTATGCCCTGTCAAGACTGTATTTTTTCTTCCTGCAGAAATGCCTCCAAGTGACACTGGAGGCCTACAATGGCAGCATAACATGAGTAAAACACAGTCTTAAAAGCTAAGTGCCCACCGCTGTGAAATAAATGGTCTTGTCTCAGGCCTCCAAATGCCAAGCCAGAGAAATGGAAATTTTCCACAGAGGAGCAAATACTATTTCACCCTTGGCTAACTATGGGTGGGGGCCAATCTGTGATCTCTTTCAACATTTTAGCTAAAAAAAAAAAAAAAAAAAGACTATGCCTGTGCTGGGTGACAGCCCAGTGGCTGTGTGAACCAGTTACACAGTCTTGTTCTTGAAACCATCCAAAGAATCTCTTGGAAGCCAGGATTCAAATAGAGCATTGAATTGTGTATTATTTATTCTAGGAGAAGGGGGAAATTAGGGTTTCCCCAATTAGTAATGGGTTAATATCTTTGTGAAAAAATATCTAATTTTTAATTAATACAATTTTTATTTTTTATTTATTTTATTTTATTTTATTTTTTTGGTGGTACTGGGGATGGAACCCTTCTACCTCCGGGCTACACTCCCAGACCTATTTTATATTTTTATTTGGAAACAGGGTCTCTTAAGCCAGCGAGGCTGGCTTCGAACCTGTGTGATCCTCCTGTCTCCGCCTCCCAAGAACGGGGATTACAAGTGTGTGGCACCACGCCCAGCTAATTAATACCATTTTTTAAAGAGCATAGTGCTGCTCACATTTTTTTTTTTTACTGTAGTTTATTTCAAAGTCTGGGTCCTATCAAGCATTGGGTAATGAGTATATAAGAAAGCTCATTATAGTTCTCTTCCTACCTCTTCCTGAGCTTTGGAGTTTAAACATCAGCCAGGGCTCATGCCAAGTGATTCATTGCCTCTGATTTTCCTGTTTCTACTGTTGGTCATATTCTACCCATGTTTCAGCTAGAATTGCTCAAGACTGGCTTTAATCTGGAACACGATAAAAAATGGGTAAAAGTTTTTAATTTCCTGTTCTATCATTTCTGAAATCCTTACCCATGCTGATGCAAAGCAGGTATTTGGGCGTGCCTGGCTCCCTCTTGTCTAGCCTGTGACCTCCCTGAAGGATGGCCACATACATGCCTTGTTCAGCCCAGCATCATTATCTGTTTTTACTTGTTAAATCTCTTTTGTCATCTTGGACTTGCATACTATTTCAGCCCTACACAGAAGCACAGACACCCTGTGTCCTCTCAACCTGTCCATGTGGGATGGATATGAAAGGAGGGTCCAGATGTTAGAGGTTGAAATGAAAATTGACTTTAGTGCAAATAATATTATTTTTCAATTTGAAAATCAGACTTCCTTATTTTTGGCATACAGTGCTCACCTAATGGACATCATTTTGCAAATTCAGACTTAGGTAAGGAAGCAATATCTTCTTATTTTATTTAATTGGCATAAAACAAGATGAAATAAAGTCATCTCCTGAGTCCTTTAGCACTTGGCTCTTGGGGAAATTGACCACATCACTACTGGCTTGTCTTTCCTTTTCTGTTCCTACAGTCAAAAACCTGAAGAAAATTAGTGAGAAAGCTATTATTTGTGGTTTAAATAAAGACTTTAGTTGAACAGATGGATGTAGATTGTAATATGTAGAAACAAAAAAGTCCAAAACTAGCTTCTTGGTCAAATTAAGAGTATGGGAGGAAGAATGCAGAGCAGAAGATGAAGAGCCCCGATGCCAAGTGTGGCTATTTGGATTGCAGACTTCAGGTATTACAAGTTAGACCTAGTTTTTTGTTTGTTTGTTTGCTTGTTTGTTTGTTTTGGGGTTTTTTGCGGGTCTGGGGACGGAACCCGGGGGCATTTGACCTTTGAGCTACACCCTCTGCCCTATTTTTTATTCTTTATTTTGAAACAGGGTCTCACTAAGTTGCAGAGGGCCCCACTAAATAGCTGAAGCTGTCCATGAACAAGTCTCAGCCTCCCCAATGCTGGGATTACAAGCGTGGACCACTCCCGGCTTGTGTTTTTTCATAATATAGATTCCCAAGATCGATGTCCAGAGACTCCAGTTTTGTAATTCTGATGCTCGACCAAGATCATCACTAAAATAAATTTCTGGTGATTTGTCCACAGGTGATCCAAGTGGCCACTGTTGGTGATGCAGAGGCAACAGAAGTTTTGGAACAGATAATTGACTCAGAAAAAGCATATCCTGGAAGATGAACCAAGAGTCTCCTGCAGAGAGAGATGCAGGAGCAGAGAGAGATACAGCTAGAGACTGAAGAAGCCAGGTAACTATAGCTATAAGAAATCAAGAGAGGATGAATGAGGCTGGCAGCAGAATTCCCTTAACATTTTTAGGCTAGCATGATTCTAGATCTCATTGCCTGAGCTATTCTGCTCCTGATAAATTGCCAAGCATATGGGGTAACTTCAACAAGTATTTACAGGCAGACTAGCTTCAGTTTCTCTGCTAAAAGTTTGTGTGCAAAACTTCCCTTTTACGTAATTTTATTCTAAGTAATCATTTTTATTCAACATGCTTAAGAAGAACACAATTTTCTTTTAAGCTTTTTGGATTTTTTTTCTTTTTTGTACTGAACATGATTTTTTATCCCGAAATAGTTTTAGACTGATAGAAAAATTGCAAATATGATACAAAGAGTTTCAAATATCCCTTACTCAGCTGGAAACAGAAAGAGGAACATCAGTGGGAACATTCGTGAAATTCAAAAAGTCTTTAGCTAAGAATTGTCATTGTCAAATCTTGGCTTAACACTTGTACACTTTTGGTCTATTTGATACTAATTCGTATAAACATAAAGCCATTGAAAGACTGGGAATAAAATGTGATGGTTATTTTCCTATCAGAAACAATTATTAATATTCTATTCCTTAGGTTTATGCCTTAGTTGTATAAATTTCTCATTTTTCCATTTTCTAAGGTAATTTTGGCTTTTGGATTAGGTGTATATATAGGTCAGTGGTAGAGCACTTGCCCAAAATATATGAGACTCTGGATTCAATCCCCAGTGCAGAAAAACAAAGAAAATTATTTTTTAACTTTTAAGGTATTTTGATGTAAGCTTTCCATTAATTTTTAAGTTTTCTTTTTATTATGATTCTTTATTTTACCCACATGTACATGAACACGCGTGTGCGCGCGCGCACACACACACACACACACACTTGAGCACCCGGGGACAGTCTACTTCCAGTCTACATTCCCAACCCTTTTTATTCTTTATTTTGAAACAGGACTTTGCTAAGTTGCTTAGGGTTTTTCTGAGTTTCTTAGGCTGGCCTCCAAACTACCATCCTTCTGTCTCAGCCTCCCAAGTATTGGAATTACAGGCATGCACCACTATACACAGCACTTTTTTTATTTTTTAAATGATGAACTGTGGAAAATTATATAAGAAAAATGAAATCTATGAGAATAACATTCACAATTGTAGTCAATTATTTTGAATAATTACTCTTACAAGCACTATTCTGCATGCTTTATGGCTATATATCTATTAATATCTTATATTTAACCCTGTGATTACTGTCATTTTATAATTTTGGACATGGAAACAGAAGAAGTTAAGTAACTTGCCCAAGACTGACAGAGAAATTAAAATGGAGATGCATTCAGATTGAGGCTGTCTGGGTTTGGACCCACAAATTTCTGGTATCTAGACTCACACAGTGGGGTTCCCCAAATAAGGAAAGAAATTTAATTTCCTGACAATTCAGATGGTCAAAATGCCAACCATATATGTTGTACTCAAGTTTTACAACAATTCTGGCTCACAAGGAGAATTCTACATTGATTTCTTAGAGATTAAAAACCTCAGAGTTATACTATTGATTTCATCTTCTATGAAAAGACCCTGTCCTAAAAACACAAAACTTTAAAATTTCAGGAATATTGTGGGGCCTCCTAATTCATTCACACACCTAACACCAGAAACTCATTTATAACTGGATGGAATGAAATGAAATGAATGAATGCCATTGAAACTCCATGATTGCTGCAACGAATAACAGCGCAAATTAAGAGTCTGGGTTCTGGATGTGGAAAGACCTGGGTTCAAATCTTCCAAACACTTCCTGGCTATGTCACCTCTAACACACTACCTTTTTTTACTTTGTTCTCTAAAATAAGGAAACTGATGCTACCAACACGTTTGTGAAGAGGACTCAACAATATACTACGTGTAAAGCAATGAGAATGGCGCTTTCAACATTCAGTGGTACTTTCCCTAAATCGTTGGCATTGTTTTCTTCATCTTCACCATCATCATCCAACTGCCTTTGGAGCCCATCTAGGAAGAGGCAGACCCACGTCTAACAAGACAATCCATTCCAGCATGGCATAGCTGTCCTGTCATAATTACCAAGCTTGTGTCAGTTGGAGTAAGAGAAAGACTTAGGATTTTTCATAAACATAAACCCTAGTTTTTCATCCTTCTGAATTCTCAACTGTGCTTACATACTCAAAATTTTAACAAAAATAATTCATATCCCATGTACTAGTTAATAAATGCCATTGATCAATAATCACAGATATATTCTGTGTTGAGCTAGAAAAAAAACAAGATCATTTATTTTTTTATTTTTTTAATTTATTTTTATTGGTGCATTATAATCATACATCACATTGGAATATAAGACTTGAGAGGATATACAAGCACACATCATCCAATTAGCCCTCATCCAGTCCCCATCCCATTCCCTCCCCCTCCCTCGATCCCATGCTTGTTTCGTGATTAACTTTGATACATGTGTTTATGTACCTTCTCCTTTTAAAAGAGGCTCCATCCTCCCCTGTTCCATACCCTCTGATTGGTCACCTTAATTGAATCACTATAGGGCCCTTTCTATATCTCGACCACTTCCTGTTGCCCCTTTCCTCCTAGTTATTGCTGATTAGGGGAAGCATCTGGTTTTAATTTTCTGCGATATTTCTGTGATTATGTCGCGTTGCAAATACCGATCCCACTCTTGACGGCCCCGGTTGTGGCCTGGCTACCCGGTGGACTGATTCAGACCTCGTTGGCTCAAGCAGCAGCCTTGCCTCATGGGAGGCCCCGATTCTGGTCTCGCTGGCCCTGACACTGGCCTAAACCCTCAGCTGGCTCCAATCATGGCCTCGGAGGCCCCAGCACCGGCCTTCTTCATGGCAGGCTCCGATGCTAGCCGATGGCCCCAGCACCGGCCTAACCCCTCGGCAGGCTCAGATCCCGGCCTCGGAGGCCCCAGCACCGTCCTTGCCTCACGGAAGGCTCCGATGCCGGCCGCTGGCCCCGGCAGTGGCCTAACCCCTCGGCAGGCTCCGATCCTGACCTCAGAGGCCTCAATAACAGCCTTGCTTCATGGAAGGCTCCGATGCTGGCCACTGGTCCCAGCACCGGCCTAACCCCTCGGCAGACTCCAACCCCAGCCTCAGAGGCCCCAGCACCAGCCTTGCCTCGCGGCAGACTTCAATGCAGGCCGCTGGTCCCAGCACCGGCCTAACCCCTCTGCAGGCTCCAATCCCAACCTCGGAGGCCTCAATAGCGGCCTTGCCTCGCAGCAGGCTCCAATACAGGCCGCTGGTCCCATTACCGGCCTAACCCCTTGGCAGGCTCCGATCCTGGCCTCAGAGGCCTCAATAGTGGCCTTGCCTCGTGGAAAGCTCCGATGCCAGCCACTGGCCCCGGCACCGGCCTAACCCCTAGGCAGGCTCTGATCCCGGCCTCGGAGGCCCCAGCACCGGCCTTGCCTCATGGCAGGCTCCGATCCTGGCCACGCTGGCCCTGGCACCGACCTGACCCCTCAGCCAGCCTCGGAGGCCCCAGCACTGGCCTTGCCTCACAGCAGGCTCCGATCCCGGCCTCGCTGGCCCCAGCACCAGCCTAACCCCTAGGCAGGCTCCGATCCTGGCCTCAGAGGCCTCAATAGCGGCCTTGCCTCACAGAAGGCTCAGAGGCCCCAGCACCAGCCTAACCTCTCAGCAGGCTCTGATCCCGGCCTTGGAGGCCCCAGTACCAGCCTTGCCTCACAGCAGGCTCCGATCCCAGCCTTGGAGGCTCCAGCACCAGCCTTGCCTCACAACAGGCTCTAATCCCAGCTTTGTTGTGTCCGTCGCTGGCCTCACCCCTCAGCAGTCTCTAAATCGAGCACCCTCTTCTCCCAACCATTTGTCCCACGTTCTCGAGGGTGCGTGGTGGTAGCATTCTGCCTCTGGGTTTGTTACTTCAAAGGTTCCAGGTGTAATGCATCAGATCTCTGCCTCCCCTGAGTACTGGCCACTGCCATTGCCACTGCCTCCACCATTTCAAATCTTTCCCAAGCTCTTTTTCCACTCTGAATGTTAGCCAGTGTTCCTAAGCATGCACGACAGTAGCGTTCGACCTTTGGTGTAATTTCTCAAAAAAAAAAAAATAAAATAAAATAAGGTTGGTAGGCTCTGATTTCTGCTTTTCCTGAATACAAGTCTCCACCGCCAACGCGGAACCACTTTGAGCACCGCCTTTCTCCTTGGTCTCCACTAAAGTCTCTCTCCTTACAGGTAATGTCCAAGATTCTTAACAATGTAGAGAAGAAGCAGTCCTCCTTAGCGGGGAATTTTTCCAATAATTCCAGTTCATTTGGATAAGTTTTGTCTGCATCTCCAGTATCCTGGCATCTGCCACGGCCTCCTTGACCCCTCTCCGATATTTTCCTTTTTTCTTTTTCTTTTCCTTTTTTACAGGGTCCTTCCAGGTGGAAAGGGGGTCACCTAGGGGTGTCCCGCCAGTGCCTGCCCACCCGCCCAGCGTCAGGGCCAGAGGCCCGGACCACAAGGTCCTTCCGGGTGGAAGGGGGGGTCGCCGAAGGGTGCCCTGCCAGCGCCTGCCCACCCACCCAGGGTCGGGACCAGAGGCCCGGCAAACAAGATCATTTAAAGAGACATTTTATTAAATCATAGCAGCAGATAAACTAATGAAGAGCGAAGTTTTTATAGAATTAACATCATGAATGTTATGCTAAAATATGCTGGGTTATGTTACAAAAATATTTATATGTGGCAAATCATATGCTCTCCAAACTAAGTAATTTTGTAAGAAATTACATTCTTGTTATTAGCACTCATACACTCAATAGCACTATCAACTCACTTCTTCTGAATAGCATAATTTAAATTTTTTGATTAATGAAAATATGTGTTAGGGAGTTTTAAATTAATTTTGAGAACTTCAATTTTCTCAGTAAAAGAGAGTGATTGTAAGCTATTTGGGAAATCTTAATGTATTTCCTAGCTAATTAAAATGGGTTATTTAAGGCAATATACTTAATACATAAAGTCTGAAAAAATATATAGTGGATTTACAAATAAATGCAGCAAGCCTTTTTTTAATTTTTATTTGCTGTTTGCAACAAACAACCCACTAGATGGCACTACACAACTGTCAAAAAAAATTTTTTTTAAACTAGAACACTAGTGGGTCAAGAAAACAATTCAAGAATCCTCTGGTTGATGGGAAGCTTGTCCCAGATAGACACATCTGCCCCCGAGATCCCTCAGCTGCCTGTTAAGGTGATATATAAAGCACAATAGGGTAGCTACCATTCCATAAACTCTGCATGGAGCAAGTAGATAGATCTTAACACAAATGGTAAAATATAAAGGAGTCTTAATTTAAAACTGGGCTAATTTGAATTTTGCTAAAATTTTACTATCTTAGCAGGCCTAGCTTTCCTCCGCGTTTATGAAGCTGCAGTATTTATTAAATAACAATAACGAAATAATAAAAAAATAATTCTAGAAGCAACTTTTTTTTTTTTTTTGGTGGAACTGGGGTTCCTGGAAACCCTTCTTCTACCTCTGGGTTACACTCCCAGACCTGTTTTTATACTTTTTTAAAAAAATTTGGAAACAGGGTCTTTTAAGCCAGCGCGGCTGGCTTCGAACCTGCGCGATCCTCCTGTCTCTGCCTCTTAAGCGCGGGGATTACAAGCGTGCGCCACCACGCCTGGCTCTAGAAGCAACGTTTTAAATATGCTTCTTTTATTTATGTGAGTGTGTGTGTGTGTGTGTGTGTGTGTGTTAATGGAAATTGAACCCAGAGTCATTCTACCTCTGAGCTACAACCCCAGTCTTTTTTTATTTTTTATTTTGAAACAGGGTTTCACTAAGTTGCTTCACTAAGTTGGTGAGGCTGGCTCTGAACCTGCACTCTTCCTGTCTCAGCCACCCAAGTACTGGAATTAAAGGTATGCACCACCACACTCAGCTGTTAAATATACTCTGAACAAATTATTATTATAATTATTCTTTTCCCAAGGATTGGTGAAGATGAATATAAATCATTTCACTTCTTTAAAATATTTTGTCATTTACATCAATCTTTGTTCAAGGAATCGAGCTTGTTACTTAATTTATAAAACTAGAAATATAATAACATTTACGCAAAGTCAAAATCTCAGACAATAGCTCCAAGTTTTAGATAATGGCCAAGACATTGGCCTGTATTATACTACAGAAATATTATACACTTCTATTGATGTTAGGTACATATATGAAATTATCAATGCCAATCTCAATATAATGTTCAGGAAAGAGAGTGGAGAGGGAGCCAGGGGGAAGCTCACCAAGCCCTGTGCATGTAGTTCTGAACTGTATTATTGTTTGCTTTTTATTATAGCCATCCTAATGTGTATGAAATGACATCCCATGTGTTTTAAATGTCCATTTTTCTGAAATTAATCAATGGTATCGAGCTTCTCTTCATGTATTTTTTAAGTACTAGGGATTGTTCAGTCTACTTCTGAGCTATGCTCCCAGCCATATATTTTATTCTTTATTTTGAAACAGGGTCTCACTGAGTTGTGGAGAGCTTCACTAAGTAGCTGACGTTAGCCTCGAACCTGTGATCCTCCTATCTCAGCCTCCCAAGGATTGCAATTACAAGCTTGTGCCACCGTGCCTGGCTTCTTTTCCTATACTCTTTTTCTCATTTCTTTGGATAAATATATTTTTCTTTGCCTCTTTTAATATTCGATAATTAGCCAGGTGTTATGATAGTGATATATATTATATGAATATATATTAAGTATATGAAATATTCCATTATCTCATATGAAGGCTGTTATCTATTCAACCACGAAATTCATAGTCCAAACTAGATGGATTTTAGGTAAGCACCTTTTCTTGCCTCGCTCCTATTTGCTGTCTACAGGTGGAGTAACATTAATGGTAGTCATTTAGGGTCACTTCATTTTGTTACAACTTGTGTGTGCAAAACCTTAAATCCCTCAATTGTACACCTTCCTGAAGGACTTGTGAAGATCTCAAACACTTGTTTCTTGCTCAGTTTTCACTGAGCTCTTGACCTTTTGTTTCTCCTCTGAGTTGTCCCATCTCTGCTGGGTACCAAGAAACCTCTCAGGCAGGTCTGCCACCATATACAGAGTGAACCCTGGGCCCTGCAATTTGCCACTACAGCTGAGCCACAGAGCCACGCCTAAGGGCACATGTTTCCTGGGAGATAGTTTGCTCTAGGTGTTGGACTAACTGCTCAAAATGCAGTGGCAAACCAGACAAATATGGCCCTCTCCTCATGGAATTTGCTGGTAGTCATCATGTCTTTCTCTCCATCTCTTTATCTGATTCACCAATCATAAATATAATTCTCAAGAATGGGGTAACTTCATTAAATTTTCTCATTTGAATTACAAACAGAAAGGGCAGTTAGGCAGTAAATGAAGTGTCTTGAATTTAGAGTTAACTTGTGACTAATTTTTACTGTATTTTTCCTAATTAGTATGTAAGCGATTCTGCAAGAATTTGTCATAGAAAATTGGGAGGAAAATACTGATACATACAAAGAAAAAAAAATCAATGGTTTGTCATAAGCCTACCTCCCAGTGAGACTTGCAGTTACTTTGGTGAATATCTTCCAACAATTTCTATGTGTTGTATTGGCATGTGTTAATACTTAACGCATATATGGACATTTCCAGTTCAGATCAGTCTGAACTTATGGACGTTCAATCATCCATTGGTTTTATTTATTTTTTCAATTAAAACCATTTCAACAACACCTTCAAATCACATTCTTCAGCCTTAAACAAGAAGAGAGCTTGCATCGTGGAATGGTTTACATAACAGACTGAAGTATCCCACTCTTTCAAGCTGTGTGACCTCAGGAAAGCCAGCTAAATCTCTGCGTCTTGGTTCTCCCACCTGTAAAATAGTGATACAAATAGTATTTGCCTAAGGGAGCTGGTATGCGATGAATTAGTTAGTACTTGTAAAGCCATTAGAATAGGGCTTGCTACAAAATAAGCCAATATTTGAGTCCTAGGATTTTTTTCTCACCAGCTGAGCTCTAATCTCTTCCTTTTCCTTCCGTTGTCTGCGTGAAACCAGAGAAAAGAGGACTATGATTCTCTCTTCCATTTCTCTTTCTTTTTCCTTTGATTCTATCTTTTCTTCTATTGGGACATAAGGAAAAAGGAGAGGATAAGATTTGAGAGGAAAAATCCAGAAAGGTTTTTGCTCAGTAGGGGGAACACTGTAAAGTTATCTGTGAGGTGTTGTGGTTTCTCTGGGTTAAGCCCCTTGGTGCCAGTTGCCCAGAGCTGGCTCTCACATGGAGCCTGTGTGAAATTCTAGGGTGAGGTAGGGATTGGTGTGTTCTCCCCCAGCACCCCGAGAGCTGGCTCTGGCTCTTCCTGGTGAGTTTCAATTTAAGATTCAAGGACAGGATTACACTGCTCTTTTTTTTTTTTTTTTTTTTCAGTACTGGAAACGGAACCCAGGGGCATTCTACCTCTGAGCTACACCCTCCCCCCCAGCCCTATTTTTTCTTCTTTATTTTGAAACAGGGACTCACTGAGTTGCAGAGGACCTCACTAAGTAGCAGAGGCTGGCTGCAAACCTGCGATCCTCCTGTCTCAGCCTCCCAAATGCTGGGATTACAAGCGTGCGCCACCACGCCCGGCTACACTGCTCTTTAAATAAAATAGTGGCTTCAGAAGTATGAGAACTGGTACATCTCTTGCTGAGAAGTATGACTTGATTTTACCAGTCATGGGACTTAAAAAAATTACCTTTTCAGGATGGAGAGCCATACAAAAGTTAGGTGCATTATGATTATTCTTTATGCAGTGCTGTGGATAGAATCCAGGGCGTGGTACATTCAAGGTAAATGCTTTACTGTTCATTCACATCCCCAGTCATATATATGTGTGTGTGTGTGTGTGTGTGTGTGTGTGTGTGTGTGTGTGTATTTTTTTTTAAGTAGCAAAAGTAGCTTGGCATGGTGGTGCACACTGCAATCCCAGTACTTGGGAGGCTGAGGCAGGAGGATTATAGTTTTGAGTACAATCTTAGCAACACAGCAAGACCCGCAGCAACCTACAGAGATCCTGTTTTAAAACAACAATAACAACAAAAATGTTTTTTAGGGTCGGGGGTATAGCTGTAAGGTAAAATGACCCTTGGTTCAACTCCCAGTACCATAAAAAAGAAAGAAAGAAAGAAAGAAAGAAAGAAAGAAAGAAAGAAAGAAAGAGCCAAGGTTATAAGTATTATTAAGGAGCCATAGATTCCACTCCAGTCAATGAGAAAAACTTGTAAACAGTAATCACAGCAGAAGTATAACAGTCAAATGTGCCTTTTACACATCATTAGGATATTTTATATTTTTAAAGCATCAGCTACCTTGGATCTTCCATCATTATTCACAGATAATCCCACCATCTTTCCCTCTCTAATGTTATAAGTATTACTCACCGCTCTTACTGGGAATGTCACACTCTGCTGCATGGCTTTGGGCATAAGATCAAACAATGCTACCAATGAGCCCACAGTTGACTTTTCCCTATGCTCTTTGGTCTTTGGAAGGATCCTGTTATGGAACAATGACATTTTATTATATAGTCTCATCAAGCATTTTTCTTACCCTTTGCAAGACGTGTTCTCACACCCTCTGCTGTGAAATCCTGAGCATTGGTTGCTGGTATCAGACCCACTGGAGACCTGTGCAGTGGATTCATGTTTAAGGAGTCGTGTTTAAGTGGAGTCATGTCCATCCCAGGTCTGGAGTGGACACCCTCGCTTCTGTGTATGATAAGCCTGATGGACAGACAGCAGTAGAAAGAAAAAAAAACCCTTTGCTTTCAGGCCACTAATTTTGCAGAATTGCCCCTATAGAAATACGCAGCCTGTCTCAACTGTTATACCAAGGAATTTTGTTATATTCCATGGAATAACCCTTGAGAGAATCAACATTTGGACACTTTCCAAAGAGTAGATATTAATTAAGGCTAACTGGACGAGAATAATCACAGCTTATGCTGTCTTCATATTCCATTAAGTAAATCAATGTTTATCACTCATTCTCTATCCCCACTCTAGCTCCTGGAAATTTTGAAACAAAGAGAGAAGGTAACATGAAAGCAGACAGCCAGGCACGGTGGTGCACGTTTGTAATCCCAGCATTTGGGAGACTGAGACAGGAGGATTGGGGTTCGTGGATAGCCTCAGCTACTTAGTGAGGCCCTTTACAACTCAGTGAGACCAAAAAAATAAAGAAATTATAAAAAACAATAGGGCTGGGAGTGTAGCTCAGAGGTAGAATGCCCCTGATTCCATCTCCAATACCACATACACACAAAAAAAAATATGATTCTCTTGTAAGTGGCTTCTTTGACTAAGTTTAATATTGTCACTGTTTACCTACAATAATCACATAGTCATACTTTATTTTTAATTAGCAAATAACATTATTTTCTAACATTTCAATGTATATCTACTTCAAATTTTACTTGTTCGTCCATCAGTTGATGGCTATTTGGGTTGTTTCCATTTGGGGATATATATATATATATATATATATATATATATATATATATATATATATATATATATATTCTGCTCTGAATGCCCATAACACAGCTTTTTCTGGAGACATATGTTTTTTTTATTTCTCTTGAGTATTAGGAGTGGAATTCCTAGGTCATATGATAATTCTGCTTAATCTTTCTAGGAATTGCCAGACCATTTTCCGGAGCATCTGCACCATTTTACAGTCCCATAAGCTTTCTATGCGGGTTCCCATTTCAATACCATCTTTTAATGAAGGAGAAAAATGGAGATGCTGCAGGTGTATTTATTAACTCCTGCAAATGAGGTGAGCTTTTTTTTTAACTTGCAATGAAAGAAGATATTGGAATTCTTTCATTTCATCAGGAAAAATATTGCATTCTTCCAAAATGCTGAAATTGCTATCAGAGAGCAGTTTAGATCCTGCAACAATCCAGCTTAAATGCAGGGGAAGCACAAACACTTTCACCTGTTTTCATTTATAACTTAATTTTCACTTCCACTTAGCAGCTTCGGTTAAATAAGAACATGAGAACTATTTCATGAGGATGACTATTATCATCTGGGCTCACAAACAGTGACGATATAAAACTATATTCATCATAAGATGTGATTTTCCTTTGAAGATAAAACTAGAAAAAAATCTGAGCTTTAGCACATAAAGTATCCCTATTTGTAGGATCTAATTATTAGCGGATCTTTGTGCCACTTTAAAAAAAAGAGAGCTTAATCGAGTGTCGGTAATGACTTTACATACTTTATAAGGGGAATTCAAAATACCATCCTATGTGACAAGACATTATAAACCAATATACATGGAATATCTGTGTGTTTTATAAATGGATATGAAAATTATAAGTTCATTTATCTAAAAAGATTACCTGTTCACAAGTCCTAATGAGAGATCCCATTTGGTGAGCATTTGGCTAATAACTCAGCAGCTGTGGACCATTATTACTTATCCTAATTATTTCCAAGGAGATGTGATCTATGTGCAACAAACAAAGATGCAGGCAGAGAAATAGGTCTCAATTTTTCTAACTATTCCAAATTAACCACCTAATGTAGAAAACTAATATTTACCTATGGGCCACCTGTATTCCCAAAGTAATTCTAAGTCCAGATCATCAGTGACAAAACAGCTTGGAGAATAAAGGCAATTAGGCAGATAATTAAAGGAAAAGCAATCATTTCGCCCCCTCCCTTTCCCTTCTTTATCTCTTTAATTATCAGAAAATTAACGTGAAATATGCTTTCTTCTAAAAAGTGAACTATGCGAGTCATTGGATTTGCTGCTAAATTTTTCTCGAATGTTCCACTCAATGAGAATTCGATTAGGAAGGCTTCTTAAAAGGGTTGATTTATGGATTGATAGAGCGTCCTCCCTTCCAGGTGTAGTAAACCAGCTGGAGGACCACTACCTTCATGGAAATGATCTGGAACTGAGGACAATCCTACTAACAGCCAAATGCTTGTTTAGTGATTATTTCCTAAGAACAAAATAAAAACTATGAAAGCTAGTTTTGTGGCAATTAGGAAAATTTTGACAATGTGTTGTAGAGTATGATATTATGGAGCATTTTAAAAATATTGTTGGGTGGAATAATGATATTAGAGTGATTCCTTGGGAGATGCATGCTGAAAATTAAGGGATCAAGTGTTAAGATGGCTACAACCTACTATCAAATGATTGAGCCAAAAAAACAAAAGACTGAAGTTAAAGTAAATGTGGTAACAGAATGACAATGGGAACTTAGGTCAGGAGAAAATGTGCCCTGTCTTTTCACTTTTTTTGCAGGTTTGTTTTTTTTCAAAATAAAATATAATTTGGGAAACGGATGGGGAAAATCGTACTCTTGCTGCCTGTGAAGCCAAATATCCTTTATATCCTGATGTAAAGGCTACCTTGTGTGTGTGTGTGTGTGTGTGTGTGTGTGTGTGTGTGTGTGCATGCACATGCAAAATAATAATAATCTTATTTATCCCATGAACTCTCCCTCTCTGTGGCTATCCGCTCACTTAGCAAGTACGCATGGTCTGCACCTAATAATTTATTGATTTATTGCATATATTTGAAGTTCAAGCAATCAGCATCTAAAGCAGAGCTTTTACTTATTTTTAATATATTTTTTATTGGTGCACTGCAGGCTCACATCATAACATAGTGCAGAGCGGTAGGGACACACACACACACACTCAGCTTCCCTCCTCCCTTTCCCCATACATGATATTGATATGGCATTGGTAATTTTACAGGCGTACGTAACTTTAGTGGAAGTATTTCCTTCCATGACTCTACCCCCGCCTTACCACCACCCTCTCCTAGACACCCTCTATTGCTCCCCGGGGTTTCTCCTCCATTATCTAAAGATGCTCTTGTATCCCGATTACTCCCTAACTTTCACTGATGAGATAAAAATATCACCTACCTATGGAAAGTAGTTCTCAGTGCTTTATGGTATTAAAAATGAATGTAACTCAGATGCTTCCTGTCCTGGGGTGTCACTCGAGTGAGAAATGGTTAGTGGAGTTTGTGTGGCTTTACACTCCAAGGAATGAACCATTGACAGTAAAACTACAGAGAAATTATTTGTGAAGGTTGATGTAGTGGCTCTACTTATGCATGGAAATTTTATTTCAGGCAGGGCAAGCTTCAGTAGAATAACCCTGAGGTAGTCAGCACACCAGTCTACTAGCATGGTAAGCAGAAGCTCTGCAGGTCCCAGAAATCTGCTGAATACTTTTTCAAATTGTTTCTATCAATAGGAAAGATTAGTTAATAGAATCCCAGGGTCTATTTACAACTATAACTATTTTCCAACTACATAAAGCTACTTAAATAATATTCCATAGCTTTTATATTAGTTGCCTTCGAATGGTGACATTCAAGGAAGAATCCTTTAGACAAAACATTGTGCATAAAACTGTGAGAAATCCATGAAGATAATTGTGTGAGTAGCTACTGGCAAGGCAGTTTGCCAGCCGGGCATAATGGCATAAACCTGTAATCCCAGTACTTGGGAGGCTGAGTCAGGAGGATAGCAAGTTAGTGAAGGAATTTAGTGAGACCCTGTTTCAAGATAAAAATAGAGCTTGGAGATGTAGTTGAGAAACACTCTGGGTTCAAACCCCAATCCAATGAAGAAGGAGGAGGAGAAGGAAAAAGAAGAGAAGAAGAAGAAGAAGAAGAAGAAGAAGAAGAAGAAGAAGAAGAAGAAGAAGAAGAAGAAGAAGGAGGAGGAGGAGGAGGAGGAGGAGGAGGAGGAAGAGGAGGAGGAGGAGGAGGAGGAGGAGGAGGAGGAGGAGGAGGAGGAGGAGATGATGATGAAAAGGGAAAAATTACTAAAAAAAATAACATATTAATGTAAGGTTGTTGACTAAAATCATACCATGTGATTTCTACAGTGCCATAGCAGAGCAGGATTGAGGACAATGTAGATAGTTAAATTGGATAAAATGCAGAAAATAAATGCTATAAAAAGACAGAAGCAAGAGAAGCAAAAGGGAAAAGAAAATGATAATTTGGTCGGTTATGCAAGACTTCCTAGATAAAGTTGGAGGTATGCTGCATCCCAATGTACAGACCAGGAAAAGGGGATCTGTCAGGGAGGAAGATGTTGCCCATGGAGCTCTGTGCATGCAACTGGAGAGATGGTGTCAGTACTGTGTTGGAAAAGCAGATGGAAATGCATCTCTTTAAATTACATTTTCACAATGCATCTTCCCCAATATATCAAAGACCCAGATGCCAATCATAGGTGGAATTGGGGACAAAGGGAGAGATGTGGGCCTGGACAGCAGTCAGGCTGAAGAGGCAGGAGGAGGATGATAGAGCAGAGAACAACAGTTCTCAAACTTTTTGGTGTCAAGACACCTTTCCATCCTTAAATTTACTGTGGATTCAGAAGGCCTTCTACTTATGTGGGTTGTATCTATCAAATTCACAATACTACAAGCTAAAACAAAACAATTTTAAAAATATTTACTTTATTTAAAATAACAATAATAAATTCATTCTTTATTAACATGTGAAATGATTTTGATGAAAAGTAACTCTGTTTTCCAAGAAAGAATAAAGAGTGGTAAAAGCAGTAATGTGTGTGAAATTCTTTAATGTCCAGAGTAAAGAAAGGCAGCTGGATTCTTGTGTTGCCTCTACATTCAAGCAAACTTTTATGCTATTTTTTTGTTGAAGGAGAATGAGAAAAATCTGGTTTTTACAGATAAGAAGTTGAAAAAAGAGGATTATTGTGAATAAACATGAATAAGTGCTTAAAATAATTACAGCTACTTATAGTTCTATACACACCAAAACTCCACAAGTGGTGTTTTCTTAAAGATTAATATAAAATATCAAACCTCATCAATTAACCCTTTGAACTCTTAACATTTGAATTTATTGCTTTATCTTGGCTTTTTTAGTAGGTCTTTTACCCCTTTATTTTATAACATGATACACTGGTCATTTAGAAAATATTAGCTCTTCCTAAAGAATGGAAGAGAAACTTTGCCAGCTACTCCATTCAGAATATAAAAAGAAATTTGTTTAAAAAACTTAACACCAATAAAACTCCACAATCAACAAATGATCAATTGAACTCAATAGATACTTCTCAAAAAAGAAATACACAGCATATGGCAACTTAGTATCATGTTTCAAAGTAAAAAAATGAAAAAGATTGAGGGTATATCTCAGTGACAGAACATCCCTGGGTTAAATTCCCAGAAGAAATACAAATGGCCAATGAACAAAAATATGAAAAATGTTCAACATCCTCAGCAATCAGAAAAATGCAGATCAAAATGACAATGAGATTCATTCCATCTCATTCCAATTAGAATAGAAGTTATCAAGAATAAAAAACAACAGATGTTGACAAGGATGGTGAGGAGAAAGGAATACTTATACATGTTTGTAGGACTGTAAATTAATATAACCATTTGGATACCAGTACGGAGTTTCCTCAAGAAAGTAGAAATAAAATCACAATATGATCCAGCTAAACCACTTTTTGGTATCTTTACAAAAGAATTAAAGTCAGGATACTAACATGTTCACATAGTCACGTTTATAGCAGCACTGCTCACAATGGTCAGGTCAGGGACCTAACCTAGGTGTCCTTCAACAAATGAGTGAAATAATACACTATATACACTCAATGAAGTTTCACTCGGCCATAAAGAAGAACAAAACCAATCCTTTTGCAGGAAAATGAATAGAGATGGAGAAGATCGTGCTACATGAAATCAGCCAGACTCAGAAAACCAAGGGCCACGTGTTTTCTCTCAATGTGGAAGCTAGAGAGGGAGAAAGAAAAAAAAAGAACTTCGTGAAAATTAGGAGAAAGACGAGTAGAGCAGTGGAAGGAATACAGGAGGGAGGAGGAGAGGTAAAGGAGCAGTTTAAGAAAGAAAATAGACCAGATGATGTTATGTGCATATATGACTTTATTATATGAACCTATCATGTACAATTGCAATGCACCAATAAATATTAAAAAAAATACTTGTACTTAGGAGGCTGAGGCAGGAGGGTAGTAGTTTCGAAGACAACTTCAGCAAAGGCTCTCAACAAATTAGCAAGACCCTATTTTCCAATCAAAATCAAAATAGAGCTGGGCATGTAGCTCAGGATACCTGGTGGTGTTGCCCCTAGATTTAATCCCTAGCACCACTAGAGAGATTAGATAGATTAGATAGATATAAGATAGATAGATAGATAGATAGATAGATAGATAAAAGAAAAATACAATGTATTGGATCTCTGAGTTATGTAGATCAGTTAAATATTGAAATGTTTCATTACAGACTATTTTTCAAAATACATATGTACTATCTCTCCCAACTTTATCAGAAAGATCTTTACCTTCTGAAAAGCTGTCTCTCTCACAGTGGTAGTTACAAGTTTTCTGAAAGTCAAATTTCCACATAAAAGTTTATTAAAGTGTTCCATGATCACAAAAACTTCCCATTGCTTTATGTATCGATTCATTTTTTAACCTTAAAATATAATATTTTTTCTTCCACTTTTTTATTTTTATGTGGATCATATTGAAAAACGGCACTCATTCAGACTGTGCTTGGTGCCCTCTCCCACCCCCTACTTCCCCTTCACCCCCTCCCAAGAAAACAGCTGCCAGACAACCAAATGCAGATGATCATCATCGGTTTTGTAAAAAAAATATAGCCAGCTTGGTACCAGTTCAGTTTACACCTCTAACTGCCCGAGCGCCTTATCTCAGATGCTTTATGTGCACTTCCTGATTTACCTTATAGAATATTAACGTATATTTTGTTTACCATCATATTCTACATCATATTTTGTTTATCAGTCTCCAGGTGCGGCCACTGGTTCTGAGATCTGCTTTATTCTGCTGGCGTGAGCTAGTATTGGGGGAGTGTCTCCCTGCTTCCTTCACGCAGGTGCTTCAGAAACACCCAATGGGGAGATAAAAGCTTTGTTCTTAGGCATCTCTGACAAAGTTTAAGGCTGAATGAATTAACTCAGTGTTTTCTCTGATATACACATAAACTTGTTTTTCTGAGGAATCAGTCTAACTTCTGAAAAGTGACCACTCTTGATGTAGAAGCGAAAATGTGCATCAGAATGTCCATGCTTCCATCTTTGATATAATTTTCTCATTGCAATTCTTCTATATTTGAGAAAATCAGGAGTGACTTCTTATTTCAGGAAAGTTCAATTCAAAATTTTTATTAAAATTCTTTTTCTAAATCAACATAAATGGACATTTTAATAGGTATTAAAGAAATACCACAAAAATGGACCATTCTATATTAAAGTATAACTTATCCAACAAAAGCAGACATTTGCAAATTATATTCTATAATCTCTGAAATGTGAATGATACTATAGGAAACTGAAATTCTAACTCTTTTGCAAACAGGAGAAATGGTTTCTAAAATTGGTATTTTTTGTGTGTCATATACTTGCAATGCAGTAAACATTTTTCTTTTTTTTACAGGGGATTTTTGGTATAGGGGATTGGACCCAGGGGCATTCTATCTCTGAGCTAGACCCCCAGACCTATTTTATTTTGAAACGGCGTCTCATTAGGTTGTTAAAGTTCTCACTAAGTTGCTGAGGTTGGCTTGGAAACTGTGATCCTCCTTTCTCAGCCTCACCAGTGCTGGGATTACAGGCATGCAACATCAAGTCTGGTACATGCCTGTAAATTTTACTTTTCTCCTTCTAATAGCCTATCAGCTGTTTTGGTTGAACCAGGAAAAAAATCTTATATAACTAAGAGACACAATGATTGACTCTCCCTGTTCTGTTTCATCAGCCCGCTGTGGTTGCTTACCTACTCTATTTTTGTTGTTTTGGGATTTTTTTTATATCTTATACTTTTATTGGTGCAATGGAATTATACAACATGGTTAGAGTCAAAGTGATATAAACATACATGTACGCACAACTTCGTGTATTTCCATCCACATCCCACCTCACTCCCCTTTCTTCCCTCCCCACACATGTTATTGAGACTGTTAGTAATACTTTCATGTATGGACATAATGTTATTTGAACTGTTCCTTGTCTCACGCCTCCTTAGTCCTCTTCCACTGTTCTAGGGTCTCTTTCCTCATTAATTCAGAATCCCTTTTGTTTTATATTTTTATTCTAGCATCCACATATGAGAGAAAACAAGTAACCCTGGACTTTCTGAGGCTGGCTAATTTCACTTAGCATGATATTCTGTAGTTTCATCCATTTTCCTGCAAATGACATAATTTTTGTGCCTGCTGTTGACTCACACCCTGACTAACCTAAAACCTTACCACCTTCTCTCCATTAGTGGTATAAAAGGATGGATCTTTATACTCTTTGCTTTTCTAGTCAACATGATTTTCAGACATGATTATCTGAAAGAAATTATTCAAGAGAGGTCTAGCTTGCCCTACAAAAGAAATAGGAGCTGCCAGTCTTTAGTATCCATGCTAGATATTCAAAACTTCAAGAGCCTGCAGAAGTGGAGATGGAGCACATGTGGAGCTATTTTCTTCAGTGTCCTTCACTGAAGATAGTATACCTTTCCACAAAAAAACACCTAGGCATCATGCTTTAAGATGTTTCAGCTGTTTTTCAGCATGCATTTTTTATTCTATTCCTAATGACCATCACCCCCCGTTTCCCCCTTACTACTGCTCTACATAGTGTGTACACTGCGTCCTTACAATATAATATTGTAAAGCCATTTAAAAATACCACGTTGAGCTAGGCGTGGTGGCGCACGCTTGTAATCCCTGAGCTTGGGAGGCTGAGACAGGAGGATCGTGCAGGTTTGAAGCCAGCCGCGTGCGCTGGCTTAAGAGACCCTGTTTCCAAATTTAAAAAAGTATAAAAATAGGTCTGGGAGTGTAGCCCGGAAGTAGAAGGGTTTACAGGAACTCCAGTACCACACACACACACAAAAAAAAAAAAAAAAAAAATACCACGTTGTAATCAGGTATGGTGGCACACACTTATAATCCCAGTACTTGGGAGGCTGAAACAGGAGGATTGCAGATTCACAGCCAGCCTCAGCAGCCTCATGAAGCCCTCCACAATTTAGTGTGATCCTGTTTCAAAATAAAATATAAAAATAGAACTGGGTGTGTAGCTCAGAGGTAGAATGTCTCTGTGTTCAATCCTCAGTACCACACACACACACACACACACACACACACACACACAAATATTGCTGTGGCTGAGTGTGGTGGCAAACCTGTAAACCCAGTACCTGGGAGGTAGAAATATTGTAGGTTTCAAGCCAGCCTCAGCAACTTAGCAAGATCCTGTTTCAATTAAAAAAAAATTAAAATAGGGCTTGGGATATAGTTCAGAGATAGAGGGCCCCTGGGTTCTAAAAAGAAAAAAAAAGAACTCATGTGGTGTTGTGGTATAATAATGCTTTTGGTAGAGGTATAGTTTGGATACTTTGCAATGTGGGCCAAAAGAAATGCACCTTAATATGGTAGGTACTTTATTATACAGTCTAGCAGCGGGGACAAGTACATTTATGCACAAACCATATACAAATAAATAAAGTCTACAGAACCATAGACCAAAATGTTTAGAGACTCTACATGTTGATTATGTCAGTGATTTAAAACAATTGTTTTTTATTTCTTTTTTGTCTTTTTATTATTTTTACTGGTGAATTGTAGTCATACATTTTAATGGAGTACAAGATGGTGGAGGCACACATGCACACATCACTCATTTAGCCCTTTCCCAATTCCCACACCTTTCCGTCTCCCTCCCTCTTTCTCATGTTTGGCTTAATGATTGACTTTGATATTTGTGAATGTGTGTCATGTACATTAGTGAATTTCCCTCTTCCTCCCTCCCATCCCCTCAGTTAGGTCACCTTATTTGCTCATCTCTAATATCTCCTTCATTGAGAGTTCCTCCTATGACCCATTTTCTCCGTAGCTTTCACATATTAGGGAGAATATCCAATTTCTTGTTTTTTTGTGACTGACTAATCTCACATAGCATAACATTAAAAAATTAATTTACAGAGAATGAGTGTTACTGTTGCTGATTTCTACAAAACAGAATGTTTGGGCTGAGGTGGCCAACGAGTCCCACTGTCCAGTGGGAGATTAGAGGCCAGTTCTTTTAATCTTCAAATAAAAAACATCTCTATGACAGTGTGGGAAGAATTACTGCTGAGCAAGGGTATCTATGTTTGAAGAAGAAATTGCTCAATCAGTAGATTTTCTTCTAATCATCTCTGTGGTGATTCAGGATTACTAAAGATAGTGATTGAGACATCAGATATTATATAATTTGG
This sequence comes from Muscardinus avellanarius, assembly GCF_963383645.1. Classification (NCBI taxonomy): domain Eukaryota; kingdom Metazoa; phylum Chordata; class Mammalia; order Rodentia; family Gliridae; genus Muscardinus; species Muscardinus avellanarius. Next base: position 21,047,240 of record NC_137803.1, read on the forward strand.
CAAGAGTTGCTTTCAGTTTTCCAAAAGTATAAGGATGCCTGGCAGGTATGGAGGGCAGAGTAATCTCTGGCAAGGTTGGATGGAAGCAGTAAAGGATGGTCTCCAGTAAGAGCTCTTGTGCCCTGGGAACCTCTGAGAGCATCACTGGGCAGAATCACTGGGCAGGGATTGACTGAGAGACTCCAATGTCTTTTAGATTCCATAGCTTTGCCTTCAGTGGCTGATTTCCGACTGCCTCAAGTTTTAATGCTTTCTTGTTCCATCCCTTACATTTAACTAAATCCTTTTAATGTTAGAAGACATAATGAGGCATCTGATTATCTTTTGCCAACTTCATTCAAAGGGGGAAAAGGATTAACATGACATCATGTTTAGACTAAAATCAAAAAGAGCAAACTGAGATTAATTACTCAGACATGGATATGTGTGTTTTTTCTTAATGTGAACTGTGAAGATTTATTACAGTAGCTTATCTTTAAGAAGCAAATTATACTTCATTTAAAAAAAACCATGATCATAGAATATAGCTGAATGGAAGAAGGGGAAAAATGAATTAGTGACCTCCTCCTAATACAGTTTGCTGAAGATATGTTGAAAGTTATGTTCAGAAAGAGTCAGTACAAGGTTTTAAGTTCTCTAAATTTTGGCTTCTTAGTAAAGATCATTAAAAAATGATTTCTCAAAAAATCCATGCAAATTTATTTCAGTTTGGCCAGATCTTTTTAATAACATATTTTTTCATGACATTTTTAGAAGTATCTTCTATTACCAAATTTGAAATTTGTACTGTCACACTGATTAGTATTGTATTTTCTATGTTTAGGGAAACAATTCTATTTAGAACTATGTGATTTGGTTACCTGTGTTATTCAGAAAGGTGGTTTTTTTTTCCCTTCTTATGTGCTGGCCATAAGCTAATATTGTTGGGATTTCACTAAAGAATGTTTGGTTTTTGGATGAATTCTCAGTTCCAAAATCCTGGGGGAGCCTGGAACGTGTTCACATTGTACTGAAAGCTAGTGCCTGTATAGAGGTTCAAATTCTTATATAATCTTCAAAGATTTGACACTCTCAACTTAATTGTCATGGTATTTGGTTCTTTCCTAAACATTTCACCCCAGAACTGACTGATTTTTTTTAAATTTTCCTTTCTGTACATGATTATGTTCCATGAAAAAGAAGCTATTCATAGAAAACAGTACAAGTGTCATGTTTAACGTCCTCAACCCCAGGCAAGCTGAAAACTACTTACTTGGTAGCACAAATCCCCAAATTCAGTTTAGTGTTTTTCTCATAGTGCATGCCTAGAAAACATTTTTATAGTTTTCTAAGATACAACCCGAGCTGGGGATGTACTGCAGTGGTAAAGTACTTGTCTAGCATGAGTGGGACATTGGACTTGATCCCCAGGATCGAAGGAGGCAGAGGAGGAGAAGAAGGAAAAAGAGGAGAAGGAGGAAGAAGAAAAAGAGGAGGAGGAGGCACAAAATTATGACAATATACTTCATATTATTTTTGAAATGTATTTAATTTTAGCAGTATTTAGTCTTCCTGTACATCATAGATTTTAACGATGAGATATCACAAGAAAGATTTTATCAGCATATTTAGATTTTAGTTTTGCTACCGTCACTGACAACGTATCATCATATAATACCTGTGCTGAATAAATTTTGGACATTTTAAGTTAGCCACACAGGATGGCTGTGGGTACCTGACCTTAATTTGTTCATTGCACTGATAAAGGAGTCGAGATTCCTTGGCCCTCTGGATTTTCTCTTGGTCCTGTGGTAGACAGTAAGATGATCATCATATAGAGCCTTTGCAAGAGTCTCCTCTGAACTCATTACTCCTTCTTTTTCTTCCTCTTGGTTTTCCTCATTCTCCCCTGCTATGAAAGCAAAGTGAAGACCGAGAGTCAGATGGAGGACTGAGAAGACTGGATGGGTGGAAATGTCTCGGCCCATTCAGCAGCGGTACAGTGACTAATGCCATCGCAACACAATGTTGAACAACTTAGGAAAACCAGGTCTGGCTGGCCCAGTTCCGAGGTAAGAATGGGAATGGGTACAGCACAGGATTAGGCTGTGTTGGAACAGGGATGAAACACAAAGAAAGAAAGACTCTCAAGTGTGTAGTGTCAGGGCTTTGCTGACTCTAGTACTGTGCGTGTCAGCAATAATGAAGGACAGTTTGGCGCTAATTAAAGAGAGAATTGGCAGAGTCTTCCTCTAACCTCATCGATAACATTAATAAACTGTGTTGGTGTCTCCTGCAAGAGCTAAAAACAAAGAGTCTATCAGAGTAAATTATAATTAATTCACAAAACAAGAGTGCAATTGCTCACTGGTGCTCCAGTACACTGTTTAATGCCCCCCAAAGATACCTACATCCTGAATCTCTGGAACCTATGAACATGTTACTTAACATAGTAAAACAAAAACTTTGTAGGAATCATTAAGGTAATGATATAATAGTAAGAGAGATTATCCTGTATTGTCCAGGAAGGTTAATATAACCTCAAGAATCTTTATAAGAGGGAAGCAGAAGAGGAGAAGAGAGAGCTGATGCAATGTCAGGAGCACAGACTGCCATGATGTGGCCATTCAGCACCTAAAGGAGATGAGGAAGGTTCAAATCTTCCCTGGAACTTTCTGAAGGAGCCATCTCCATAATACCTTGGTTTAGCTCCAGAAGACTCATTTTGGACTTATGATTTCCAGAATTGTAAGATAATTTTTTTTTCTTTCAAGCCACTAAGTTTGCATTAGTGTATATGGCAATGATAGAAATTTATAAAGGTCTTTCTTTGCAAACAACTCAGGGTAAGAATCCAAATTGAAGCCTAGAAGGAGGAAGAACACTAGAGACGGAGGATGGGGAGATAGCCCTGTCCTTGGCCTAACCTAATTAAAAGGCTTTTGTGTGGAGCAGCTTATAGATCATTTAGTCAGTGTGCAAGATGGGAAGGAAGCAGAGTTGACAAGGACTTATGAGCAAACATCCTGATTATCCATCAAATTATTCAAAAATGACAAGTCAAAATTAGCAACATCCCAATAGGGCCTGAGAATAAGTGCTCATCATAAAACCAGGCAGTACATAAACCTTAAATAGCCATCAGGCAAGCTCGTGTAAAATTACAAAGTGTGCTCAGTGCCACAAAGAAAAAATGAAGGGTAGCGTGACGTAAAAGGATATAACTAAAGAATGTGGATTACATTGCAAAAACTCGTTGAAAAGATTCTTATTGAAGCTGAAGTAGAAAGTAGCCAGTTGCAGGTAGAGCAAGTAATGACAGTTTCCGGCAGGAGGGCGATCAAGGATGGAGGACCTAAAGAGAGAAAGGAACGGGGAGCTTTGGAAGGAGCTGTCAGCCAGGGGAGGATTTAGAAAGCTCCTTGTTTAGTGGAGCGTGTTGACCTGCACGTATTGCACGCTCACTTGCTAAGTCAGCGCAGCTCCCTCTTCCCTTCCTTTCATGTTTCAGCCACACTGGCTTGCAGGGCCAGCTGGTGCAGTAAATGTCAGGACAGAATGAAATGGCTTAACCACAAGCCCCATAGATCCCAAATGGCGCCAGGGACTTGTGAGTCCAGGGAACCTGAGTCCTGTCTTTGCTCTAGCTCTCGGACCATTTCTTTTGAAAGAGCGAATGAAGAGCATTCCCTTTGATTCGGGAGGATCTCTACTGCTCAGGGAGGCCTTCTCCATGTCTTGTTTTGTTTGCTATAGCCCGAGCTCCTTGTGCTTAGGCATTTAGGTTCTCTGCAGTATATGATAAATGGAAATTGCTCTTGGAGTAAGTTGGAGCCCACAAGTAATGCAGAGTAACTTATTTCAAGGATGATTTCTCAAAGAAAAACAAATGCTACTGTTCCGCACTGTTGTCAGAAGGCATGTATACCTGTTCAGTAATTAATCAGAAATCCCCCTTGTACCTTTTCTCTCTCTCCATGAAACTTTAATGTTCCTTTTTAGGCTTCCAGGATTCCTGAGTCTCATTTGCAGAAAAAAAAAATCGATGAACAAAATAACCTGTACCAAAGGGTTGAATGGGTTTTGGATGCTAAAGAGCCTCCCATTCTAGAGAATTGACCTCTTAACATCATCTGGAAGGAAGCTGGAGAACAGTACAAAACTTGCTTACTTTCAGGCAGGAGGGTGTTTTTAAGAAGACAGAAATCTGAAAATAGAATTATCACCATAGATCTATCACTCACTGGGACTTAATCCAAAAGAATTAGGCAGCATACTTTAGAGATACATGCGTACACATGTTTATCACAGCACAATTTACAATAGGCAAGATATGGAATCAGACTAGGTATTCTTCACAGATGAATGGATAAAGCGCATGTGGTGTATACACACGATGGAGCTTTATTCAGCCATAAAGAAGAATGGAATTACATCACTTGCAGGGAAGTGGATGGAACTAGAAACCATGATTTTGAATGAAAGAAGTCAGCCTCAGAGAGATATGATACTTTTCCCTCTTGCGTGGAAACCTGAGAAAAATAAAAGAGATGTCATGAAATTAGAAGAGAGATCAAGAGGGGAGAGAGAGGGGATGAGGGAAGAGGAGAAAGGGGAAAGTATGAGACAGGTATTGGGAAGATAAATTGATCAAATCATGTTTTTATATATGCACCAATGTGCCACAATGAATATATGTGTATGTATATAATGATATATAATGCATATTACAACAAATTAGATATGTACAATAAATATATGTATAATACAATGATATATAATATATATAATTTATATGAATAATGAATATGTACCGATAAGAAAAATAAGAGCCGAAAAAAGACAACAAAAGAATAACAACAATAAGAAAATCAGAAGTAAAAAAAAAAAGACATGAATTAACTACTACCAGCTTTTCTGGCTGATTTGGAGCAGGGGTTTTCAGACTCTGGGAGGTAAAATCTTGGGGAAAGCTACTATAAGACACTGATTGCTGGGCACTTGGCCCAGAGTTTCTGATCCAAATTTGCATTTGATACACGACTGCTGCTGTTAAGGGAAGCTCCTACTTTTCAAACCACTGCTCTAAGAGGGATAAATTTCTCTAATTCTTTTCTGTACAAGTAGGCCTCCTAACAACTGGCTTACTTATTCCAGAAGCATCTTTCCTTGTCTCCTGCCTCTTATGTGGGTTTTCTGCTTCCTCCTCCTCCCTTCTAAGGCCTATCTTCGTCTTGAGCTATTTGGTATCCATCTTTTTCTCTTTTTTTTCAGACAACTTGCTGGGAATTCAGAGATTCTGACTCTTCTAGCTTCTTCCACCTGTGAGGTCTAGACTGTAGCACCTTGTTGATGACTTTTCCAACTTCCCTCCCCAGCTACTGACCACATGGCTCCCAGCTGTTTGCACTCTGCCTTGGGGCTTGTGGTTAGAAGCTGAAAGAAAAGACCAGCTTGGACCCAGTTTGTATAAGCAATATCCTCATTAAAATTAATGGCTTTAGACATATCAAAATCAGTCACTAAGCCAAACATGAGAAGGAGGGAAGGGGGAGAGAATGAATGGGGAAGGAATTGGGGAAGGGTTAAATAAATGAGCAATGTGTACATGTACGCCTCTACCATCTTGTACCCTGTGAAGATGTATGACTACAATGCACCAATTTTAAAAATGTTAAAAATTGAAGAGGTAAAAAGATACAAACAAAAAATTAATGTCTTTAAAGGGGAACATTTAGGTCTTTTTGGATTATATTATGTAGCAAGCTATGTATTCCACCTTGATATTCATTAATGAGTATAACGTAAGCAATGAACAGAGACTGGATTGTATGAATGAATGAATGTATGAATGATACTTAGTGAAATGTGTAATTAACTTTAAAAAAAGGAGTGTTGTTGGGCTGAACTTTTCTCCTTTTGGGGGTAGGGAAAGAATGGGGATTTAACCAAGTGGCAATCTACCTCAAAGCTATACCTCCAGCCCTATTTTAGTTTTTGTTTTTGAAACAAATTGTCACTAGGTTGCTGAGAATCTCATCAAATTGCCGAGGCTGGCTTGGAACCTGCTATTTTTCTTTCTCAGCCTCCCAAGTATCAGGATCACAGCCGTGTGACGCCATGTCTGGCAACTTCTCCTTCTTTCAAAGATTCCTCCTAACCTGGTCTAGAGATATCTTGATACAAGAAAAAAACAGATGACTGGCTTTATTCTGTTGATTTCTAATAATATATTGTGAGTAGCAAGGAGCTAGATGAATAAGGAATAGATGAATAAGAGAGGGTTTCCATGCCTTTGGGCAGGCTTCTGGACTCGGAGGATGCTAAGAGATTAGTTGTCTTCTGATGCACATCTGTAGGTAATGTCATAATGGAACCCAGTCAATGAGCTGTAGGATAGAGAAGATGGATCAGGAGAGAGGAGAGGATGATGTGCATGATACTGTGTTATTTCAGGTTGGATTTATGGTGTAGATGAGTGTGCAGAGAAGAACTGGTATTGCTAGGGTTCAAAAATATGGTTCATCTTCTTTCCTCTGGCTGGCAGGAATTTCTATTAGGTCCAAACCTAGCAGAAGGTGATTGGAAGTCTAGGCTGTGAGCTAAGATATTAGCTGGTTGTCTGAAAATTCCCACGTTGGTGTTCTCAGCAGGGCTTGAGCCTTGTTCCTTTCTCATAAGAGTCCCTGGATTTCCTGTACAACAGGAGTCTACCTTGTAACCATACCTATGGTAAGGTGCATGCCTGGTAATAATTTATGCACCATATCTATTCTGTGCTTCTGTGACCTGGGGTATATTCTACTAGTATATATGCCCTTCTTTACTTTTTCATCTTTCAGTTTCAGGAGGAATATTACCATGTCTCCTGTCCAATGTGAGTTCCATCTCCTCAAAGATTTTCCTGGATTATTTGCATTTTAACTGCACACATTATGAATTTTATAAGCTGAATAAGCTGGATGTGATGGCATATGCTTGCAATCCCAATACTTGGGAAACTGGGACAGGAGGCTTGCAGGTTCATGGCCATCCTTGGCTATATAGTGAGACCCTTCACAACTTAGTAAGATTCTTTTTCAAAATAAATAATAAAAAATAGGGCTAGGAATGTAGCTTGGAGGTAGAATTCCCCTGGGTTCAATCCCCAGTACCTAAATATATATATATATATGTTTATATTCATATGTATATATATATTCTGCATATATATGTGCATATATGTGTATATATACATAAATATGCAGATTGACTGTGTTAAATGCTATAAATATTTTAAAAATCTTGAAAAGTTTGAAAAACTGCCATATGGTCTCAAAGAAAACTATAAGGTCTGTGTGGGGGTACATGCCTTTAATCCTAGTCTTCAATAGGCTGAGACAGGAGGATTGCAGGTTCAAGACCAGCCTCAGGAATTTAGTGAGCCCCTATTCCTTTCTGTTTTCCCTTTTCTTCTTTCTCTCTTTTTTCTCTCTTTCTTTCTCTTTCTTTCTTTCTTTCTTTCTTTTTCCTTCCTTCTTTTCTTGCTATCTTCTTTTTCATTCTTTTCATTCTTTTGTGAGAGGTCCTAGGGATTGAACCAGAAGCATTCTACCTCCAAGCTATAACCCCAGTCTTTTTATTTTTTGAAGCAAGATCTCACTAAGTTGAGGAGACTGGTCTCAGCCTCCCATATATGGAGGTTACAGACTTGTGCGACTGTGCTCTGCCTCATATTACAAAATAAAATATAAAATAGGGCTGGGGATGTAGCTAAGAGGTAGAATGCCCTGGGAGCAGTCCCCAGCAACACAGTAAGACCCAACTCAAAATAATAAAGACAAAAAAGTTTAAGAAGATGAAAATAATAACTGCACATCTCATCTGATATGATCCTTACACGTTGTGTAAAACATTGGGTCACATAAATGCACACACTTAAAATAACAATAATTAATTTATAAAAAGATGGTCCTTGGGGACAGGGCCCTCTCCCACCATAGCTCAGCCAAGTTTCTGTGGAGTTTGGTGAGTGCTTCGTGTTCCCCTGTGTAACATGAAAGAAAAAATATTTCTTAAAAAATAATGAGAAGTGTCAATATAAGGCACAAATATGCCTCCCACTAGTTCAGCTATTCATAAATATAAACATATACATACATGAATACTGCTGGTCCTTATCAGAGGCACTAATTATGGTTATATTTCAGTCGCCATCAGCTATTCGTAAGACTTTTCCAACTGTAACAATGTAGAAAATAAAGTTTTGCAATCCAAGTTGTGTTCCTCTTTCCTTTGCATTATCCCCCTTGGTACTGGGGATTGAACACAGGAGAATTGTGCCTCTGAGCTACACGCCCAGCCCTTTGTTTTGTTTTGGAAAAAGTTCTCACTGCATTGCAAAAGACCTCCTTAAGTTGCTGAGGCTGGCCATGAACCTGTGATCCTCCTGTCTCAGCCTCTCAAGTACTGGGATTACAGGTGTGTGCCACTACACCCAGCCTCCTTTGCTTTCTTACTGCCTTGGAGATTACTGGGAAGTCCCTGCCTCCTGTGACTGGGGTATATAGTGGATGAAGTCCCAGGTGCTGTTCCATGGGCTTTATGTCCTCTACGGGAGCAGCAAACACCATTCTCTGCACCAATTTAATTTCAGCTCATTATATCCCATAGTTGTTTTTGAGGCTGCTAATCTCCCATAATCCAATCATAGTTTGGAAACTTGTCTTTGGAAATTTTTTATTCATTCAGATGAATAAAATGGAGATTAATAACCTGCTTGTGAATGACACATGAGGAGGACAAAGATACCACACCTCTACAAAAGCAAGGATGACCTAGTTAGGCGTCATGGGAAATGGAGATCCACATGGGGTGTGGGCGACAAGAAATGATATTTTTCCCTTCTTCTTCACATATCAGGAATATGTAAACTGAAATCTGAGCCTTCTCCTGGAATCTGGCCATCTCATTTTCTATTCCCCAAATTCATAGCTGAACATACTTTTGCATTTTTTTCTTTTAAAAAAATTGCTGAGCCGGGCATGGTGGCACATGCTTGTAATACCCGCGCTTGGGAGGCAGAGACAGGAGGATCCCTGTTTCCAAATAAAAAATATAAAAATAGGTCTGGGAGTGTAGCCCAGAGGTATAAGTGTTTCCAGGAACCCCAGTACCACACACACACACACACACACACACACACACACACACACACACACAAATTGCTAACCAAAAAATTTCTGACTATTAATAATTATACATAATAGTGAAAGTTATTGTGATGTATTAATACATGCACCTAGCATAGTTTGGTCAAATTTATCCCCCAGTACCTCCCCTTTCCCTCCCCCTGAACCCTTTCCTCTATCAATCTGATATCCCTTCTATTTTCATGAGATTCCTCTCTTCCTTCTTTTTTTCTAGATTCTACATGAGAGAAAACATACAACCCTTGACTTTGAGTCTAGCTTGTTTCACTTAACATGACATTCTCCATCTCCACTCATTTGCCTGAAAAAGATACAATTTTTCCCCTTTATGTTAAATAAAAATCCACTGTGTTGGTATATCACACTTTCCTTACCCAGTCATCTACTGATAGACACCTAGGCAGATTCCATTACTCAGCTGTTGTGAACTATGCTACTTTAAACATAGGAATGCATGCTCTGCTATGTTATACTTGCTGCCTTTAATTATTCTGGATAAATTTTGTGGAGTGGTAGAGTTAGATGATATGGTGGTGCCATTCCTGATCTTTTGAGGAACCTCCGCATTGAAGGAAATGGCCAACATTGTACCAAGAATTTGAGTCGAAATGAGTTTAAGGCAGAAACATAAGTGATTCTTTCCTCAGTGTCACAGTGGATGGTATTTCAAGAAAAAGGCCACTTAAGAGTACAGGGACAACTTAATATTCTACTGGAAACGTAATTAAAATGCATGTCCAAATGCCTCCGCTTTCTGGCTTTATGGACTATGCTGGGCTGAATCATGAAAGCCACATTTAAATGCAAATGTAATTGGTTGTTGCTATTCTGTCATAAGACCAAAGGCAGTGACCCCTGATAGGAGGTCACTTTGATGTTGACGTCTGGCAGTTTGGCAGTGAACACAGACAGAACAGTTGATGCCCATGGAGAATAAACCCAGACCCATGAAAGGGCATTAGGAGAAGAGAACAGGTTCTGTTGGAATAGTTTCATGCCTGGTAGGGTAGAGTAGAAACAGAAAAGGGATTTGAGAAGATGAGATGTCACTGAAAGGTAACATCACCTTCCCCATAAATGTGTCTTGGAAGAGCCCTACGGCAAACTCTGAATAATCCAGGCAATTAAAATAAAAATCGTAGTGTTTTAACAACCACTGAGATACAGTAAGCTTAGTTTATGATACCATTACCTTTCTGTTACAAATGGGGAACCCAGATTTTGGTCTTGAACAGGTTCACAATTTATACATGGAAATGAAATTCAAACCCAAGCATCTCTGTTTAAAACAGCCTATATGAAAAACTATGGTGGATTCAGTTTCTTCTTCTAGAATAAAACAAGGTAGTTCTTCCTCTATATAAAGGAGAACAAATAATTATAACAATAATGCCACCCTTCGTTTTTAAGCTCCTTCATGCACATGAAGTTAGATTGTCTTCAAAACAACTTTAGAAACAAGTTTTTCTATCCCTGTTTTATAGGTAAAGAAGCTGATAACTAGTAAGTCCGAAAAATCCTCCTAAGGCCTTGCAACTGGTAAGTGGCAGAAAGACCTTCATCCTGTCTTACTGGTTTGGGGTCCAGCATTTGGTAAATTTCTTTAGCAAGATAATGGTGGTGGGCCATGCTCTTAATAAAATGATGCTATTTCCTTATGAGAAATTCTAGCAGGACAAGAACACTCCCTGGAAAGAAGAGAGACCTGAAGAAGTATTTGAGCTCACCCTCTTTCCCTGACTCATGCTGAAGACCAGGATAATCCAGCCCATTTGTCAAAAGTCACTGGTTTAACTGCATATGTGTTACCCAGATGTCCCTGGGTAAGCGTTCTGTGAGAATCTCAAGTACTATAGAAATTAGAACATACAAAAAAGTATCTCCTTTACTAAAATAAATATGAGATATTTTCTTTTTTGTGTGTGTGGTACTGGGGGTGGAACCCAGAGGCTTTCTACCTCCGGGCTATACTCCCAGACCTTTTTAATATTTTATTTGGAATCAGGGTCTCACTAAGTTGCTGAAAGCCTAAGTAGCTGAGGCTGGCTTCAAACCCGTGCGATCCTCCTGTCTCAGCCTCCCAAGTGCGGGGATTACAAGCGTGCACCACCACGCCCGGCTATATATGAGATATTTTCAAAATCTTAATTCTCTTTACTAAGGTTGTCCTTATCGGTCTTCAAAATAAATTAATTAAAATTTTCTAAAAGTATTTTTTACTTTAAGGAGATGCAGTTAGTCTAATTATTTCCATGGGATTTGGCCAGTTAATAGGGAAATCTCTGGGTAGTTGTATGTATGTATGTATGTATGTATGTATGTATGTACGTACTTAGTAGTAATGGGGATTGAACCCAGGGGAATTCTACCTCCAAACTACACCCTATCCCTTTTTAGTTTTGTATTTTGAAACAAGGTCTTGCTATATGCTGAGGCTGGTCTCCAACACCTCATCCTCCTGTCTCAGCCTCCCAAGTGCTAGGATTACAGGAACGTGCCACCATGCCCAGCTCTCTGTGTTGTTATTGTAGGAGAGGAGGTGAATATTTCCATCTCCTACCTGACCTTCACCTCCAATCATTGCAAGGTCTTTCTACATATACTTTTATTTTTTATTCCACCTAATTCCTGACCCCTGTTCAACTTTGAGATAACTATATACTAATACTTTCACAGAAGCTTCAACTATCTTGTAGCCTTTTCCTAAATTCATTATCAAACCTAGTTGTAATTTTCTGAATGTTTATCAAGTCTTAATTAGAGGAGGAGAAATGGTTAGAAATAGGTCAGGTGAAAAGGGAAAACTAGTCCTTGACTTAAGAACTCACCATGATCTCCAACTGATTGATATTACTGGCTAATTTTAGTATTTACCCTATGCCAGGTGACTGTTCTAAGTGGTTTACATATATTAATCTATTTACTATTCATAATAAACCTTTGAAGTAGGCAGTCTTTTATGGTAGTGTGTACTTCTATTATTTATTTGATTTTTTATTGGTGCATTGTTGTCATACTTTTTTTTTTTTTTTTTGCGGTACTGGGAATGGAACCCAGGGACATTCTACCTCCAAGCTCCTGCCCCAGTCTTATTTTTCATTCTTTATTTTGAAACAGGGTCTCACTGCATTGGAAAGGACCTCACCAAGTGGCTGAGGCTGTCCATGAACCGCAATCCTCCTGTCTCAGCCTCCCAAATACTGGGATTACAAGCGTGCCCCACCACACCCGGCTGTTGTCATACTTCTTAATGAGGTACAAGATGGCAGAGGCACGCATGCACATATCACTCATTTAGCCCTTCCCCAGTTCCCACCCCATTCCCTCCCCCTCCCCCTTTCTCATATCTGGCTTAGTGATTGACTTTGATATGTTTATCAATGTGCATCATGTACATTAGGGAATTTTTCTCTTCTCCACTCACATCCCCCTCAGTTAGGTCACTTTATTTGTTCATCTATAGTTAATCCTTCTTTGTCTAGAGTTTCTTCTATGACCTTTTTTATCCCTAGCTTCCACATATTAGGGAGAGCATCCAAATTTTTGCTTTCTCTCACTGGCTAATCTCACTTAGCATAATTCTTCAGTTCTATCCATTTCCCCACAAATGATGTAATTTTGTTTTTCTATGGCTGAGTAAACTTTCATTGTGTACATAACCCATAGTTTTGTAATCCATTTATCTGCTGATGGACATTTTGGCTGGTTCCATAGTTTGGCAATGGTGAATTGTGTGGCTATGAACCTAGATATGCATGCATTCGTTTGGTAGTTTGGTTTCCATTCTTTTGGGTAGATACCAGAAGTGGTATTGCTGGATCAAATGGTAAGTTCATTCTCATTCTTCTGAGGATCTTCCATACTGTTTTCCAACGTGGTTGCATTAATTTGCAATCCCACCAAAAATGTATTAGAGTTCCCAGGAAGTAAGAAGTCTTTTCATCCTTACTTTCCAGATGAGGAAACTTTAAGGAAAAAAGACTAATTTTCCAAAGGGAACTGAAGGACCTAGGCTTCAAATCCTGGTAGAGTTTGTATACTTTAACTTCTTTTTAAAATATCCTTTCATTGGTGCATTATAGTCTCACGTTATAATGTAAATCATGTTGACAGTGACATACGTACATATGCCGTACTCAGTGCCCTTCCAGCTCCTCCCCTTCTTTTCCCTTTCCCATATAGAGTACCTGGATTCATATTAGTATTTTCACATATGTACACATAGTCAATGGTAGTAATTCCATACTACTCTGTATTGTGAGATAAACACAAAATCCTTGGAGATCTAAAAAGAAGAAAACCTGAAACTCAGGGAAATTTAAAAGTAAAATAAAGCTGGGTGTGGTGGCACATGCCTATGATCCTGGTACTTGAAAGACTAAGACAGGAGGATCACAGGTTTGAGACCAGCCTCAGCAACTTGATGAGACCTTCAGAAAATGAGAGAAAGACCCTGTTTCAAAATAAAAAATAAAAAGGGCTAGGTGTGTGTGTCAGAACACAGGCTAATAGAAACATTTTATAAAGGAACTCATTGAGTCTCGTAAGAAAGCTCTGAGAAAAGGACAAAGTTCTTTCACTCAGTGTGCCTTGGATTAAGATATGGCCTTGGCTGTGTTCTCATAATTCCTCTTAATTCAGTCTGTTTTAATCAAACAACCCTAAAAACAACATATTCCTTGTAACCAGACAGACTTTGTTGCAAAATACCTTGACTTGACAGTTCCTGAGAATGTAATCCATTGTGCTATGTGCATAGCCCTGTCACATAGTCTGTAACCTCTAATAACCTCTTGGGTCCCACTAGTGTATATAAATAACCTTACAAATTCTGGGCTAAATTGACTATTGCTTTAAGACTTTATCTTGTCTCATCTATCTGGTTTCAAAGTCCAGGTTCAACCTTGACCTAGAAAGCAGTGGTTTATAGGTGTGTAACTTAGAATGACCCTGGGTTGAGTCCTAAGTGCCAAAATAAATAACTAAATCAATCAATAAATAATAAAAGCAAAGGAAAAAAGAAAGATAAAGTTGAAGATATGACAGAGACACTATCGAGAGAAAAAATGTTACTAGAGATATTTTCTTTCTTCCTTTTGAAAATGCATAACAGCTAGGTTAACAATAAAACATAGCTTCAACACATTAATATATACAAGTTAAAAGTTAAAATGGAAGTCAGTAAAAGTAAAAAGAATTCATGTTAGTGCAGAGTCTCAAGATCTTAGTTTTAATCTCAGCTTTACCACAGACGCACCATCAAAGAGGCAAAAGGATTAAAGTCCTTTCCATGATGCCAGCAAAGACAGAGCTTGCCAACGGTTCTGTCCTTCCATCTGAAAGGCAAAGTGCTTGGATTCAGAATCCCCTGGGCCTCCTCCTGCATGGTGTTTCTATGATGTTGTCAGTCCCTTGCTTGTTCTCTTCCCTGCCGCACACAAGGCTGGGCTCCATGGGGATATACAAATGCAGAAGGCATGATCCACACCTCCCAGGAGGGGCTCATGATGCTCACCTGGGCAGTGAATCTCCTAAAGACACAAATCTGCAGCCAGTGAGGTTGCCACCCAAGGCCAGCTCACTCTGACAGTGTCAGTGACTCATAAATATTAGGCACTGAGAGAATTTTGCAACTTCCAGAATGTTTATCAAAGAGTTTCAGACAGTATCTGGGGATCGTGAAGTCATCAGGAATTTGGAGGAAAATGCTAATTTCTTCCTTTAAATTTTTAAAAATGTAACTGTAGTGGCAGAGACACTTGGTTGTCACTAACATCCATTCTGCTTGTTCCCCTCTAAATAGAACCTTCAGTTTTAATTGGCCATATCCATAGTACCCCTAGTTTATTTTGTAGCTAGGTTTAGCTATATGATTTATTTCTGGTGATAACATATAGTAGAGCTATTATATGCAACTTCTGAGACAAATTCTTAAAAGGAAGGATAAAGCCCTTCAGCCCTCTTCCTTTCTGCTGGCTGAAATAAAGACAAGACTGAAGCTTAAGTGGACATTATTTAAATTTCTTATTGGTGCGTTAAGATTATGAATAATATTTGGATTCCTTGCTACATATTTATACATGCACATAATATAATTTGGTCAATTTCATTTCCTGTTTCAACCCTTTTCCTTCCCCTCCTCCCATTCCTAGGACCCCTTCCTCTACCTTACTGCTCTCTCTATTTGCATGAAATACCCTTCCCCGCCCTTTTTATCTCCAGCTTCCACATTAGGAAAGATGGCATGTGACCATTGACTTTCTGAGTTTGGATTAGTTTACTCAACATAATACTTTCAAGTTCCATCCATTTACCTGCAAATGACATAAGTTTGTTCTCTTTCATGGCTGAATTAAAACACTCAGTCTGGCTCCATGACTCAGCTATAGCAAAATACACTTCAACAAGCCATTTTAAACCATGAAATGATGAGGGTGTGAAGCAGTGCTATAAAGGAATCTAGGTCTCTGATCGTCACGACACTTCTCCATAATATATTTCTATAACTTCGCTGTTATTTAAAGACATCTCCTTTTTTATGTGTACTTGTGGTGGTACAATGTGATTATATGTCATAATGAGATTCAATGTGACACAAACATGTGCACATCGGAACATCTCATTCATAACTGAACCTTGATTGATACAGATGTGCTTGGTGTAGTCAACATCAATCAAGGGTTTCTTATTCCATGTGTTAAGATCAGCCCATGTCACCCATTAGGACACAGGAAAATGTAGAAACAAATACAACTTGTCAAGAAGCACTCGTGCTTACAGTATTTCTTACAAACCAAACTATACTTCAGAAGGCACATACATCCACATAAAAGATGACAGGAATCGGGGTGCACAATTGTTTTCGTTTCTCTTTTCTGCTGTTAATCTACCATGTTTGTTTTATTTGTATGTTACCTAAAGGAACATTCCAGACACTTTAAAATTCATATTTTCTGATTTGTACAGAAACAGCATGAAAATATACCCGTGAAATGAATAGAAACAGAAGAAATAACAAGAAGTATTCAAAGTGGTAGGAAAAAGTTACATGATGTATGTGATATTAGAAAGAAGTTGAAAAGTGATGTGTGTTTGTATGCCTCTACCACTTATGGGATCTACCCAAAAGAATGGAAACCAAACTACCAGACTAACGCATGCATATCCATGTTCATAGCCACACAATTCAAATTGCCAAATTATAGAACCAGCCAAGATGTCCATCAACAGATGAATAGATTATAAAACTATGGTGTATGTACACAATGGTATTATACTCAGCCATAAAGAAGAATACAATTACATCATTTGTGGGAAAATAGATGGAACTGGATAACATTATGCTAAGTGAGATTAGTCAGTCACAAAAAGTAAAAATTGGATACTCTTCATAATATGTGGAAGCTAGGAAGAAAAGGGGTCATAGGAGGAACTCTAGACAGAGAAGGAGAAACCATAGGTGAGCAAATAAGGCACCCCAAAAGAGGGGGATAGGAGAAGGAAGAGGAAAATTCCCTATAGTGTACATGATATACATTCATAAGCATATCAAAGTCAATCTGTAAGCCAAACATGAGAAGGAGAGGGAGAGGAAATGAAGTGGGAATTGGAGAAGGGCTGAATGAGTGATGTACCATTAATGAGGTACCATCTTGTACCTCATTAAGATGAATCTCAACAGTGTACCAATATTAAAAGAGAAGAAGTTGTATAATAGTATGAATCTTTTGCAAAAACACAGAGGGACTCCTGCCAAACTTGGCAAATGCTTTCATGGCAAGAGTTTTGAAGAGATATGGCACAATGGAAACACATTTGGTTGGAGAATAACCTCATATATAGGGAGAGCATGTGATGCCCATTGTTACAATGGTAACTCACGAGATGTCAAGGAGGCCACTGTACAACTTAAAGACTAAGCAGGTAAAAGTTTATAAATTAATATTTGTTACGAAGTTCAGGTAGTTCAAAAACTTTTGAAACTAAACAATATCAAAGTGAGTGGCCTTACTGACCTTCTAAAGGTTTTCCCCCAAATACTTGTGAACATGATCACGGAGCAAGCCTATCTGTTGTGACAGATTTTCTGTGCTGGCAAATGGTCATATTTTGGGAATGAGATGCTTAGTAGAACACAATTTCTGCCAAGCATCTTAAGAACTGAATTTACTACTATGTGATAGACATATATTTCAAAACTGAATCCTGTATTCCCATGTGAAGCTTTTTTAATTTAAAAACAAAGGATGGACTCACAAAAATGCCTGTGGATGGTGTTTTAAGTAGAAAACCTTTATGACTGCTTTAAAATGTATTATTGTCATTCAAGTCCACTGAACAAATTTTTGAAATAATAAGTTCCATAACATATTCATGGCTTTAGTATTTAATGAATTAATCACTAAAACCGGGTGATCACTTATCTATTGAATATTCAATACTTTATTATTTTTACAGTACTTAGTCAAACTTTTGTCAGCTTATGTATTTTAACATGGGAAGACATTTTCCTAGAACTCTATTGGCTATTTAATTATTTTATTAAGCTATGAAAGCCTAACACACACAAAAAAAGAATTCGAGACTTCATTCACATCTACAATTTTATTAGACACAGACACCCAATCCTTTCAGATAACTCCAGCTCAGTATGTAACCCAGGAAACTGATGGCTAACAAATGCTGCTGCTAAAGACAGTATGCTTACACATTGCCGTGCCAGGTTCTATATCATTACTAAAAGGAAAATAAAGAACAGATCTTACCATAGCATCTTATTACTTAGGATGGCTTCTTTAATATAACTAATTTCATCCTATCTTATATTAGTAGTACACTTAAAGATTTAAAGAAAACTCTTTACCTTAATATCATACAGCAAAATTTAAATTATATATGGAAGCACATTTAAATTTAGTATATTTAAGCTTTCTCCCTCCTGACCATTTAAATCAAAACACAATAGAAATAAAATAAAACTCTTATAGTGGGAAAATGCATGCACATTAACTCCCTTGTGGATTATTATTATTATTATCATTATCATTATTATTATTTTGGTACTGAGGATTGAACTCAGAGGCATTCTACCTGCAGATATTTTTTTGTTTTGAAACAGATCTCACTAGGTTACTGAGAGCCCACTAAGTTTCTGAGGCTGTCCTTGGACCTATGATCTTCCTGAAACATCCTCCCAAGTACTGGAATTACAGATGTGTGCCACCACATCCAGCTTTTATTAATTATTATCTAAACCTACATGGATTTTCTAAATTCATATAATACTCCTCATCATTCATAAATTCTATTACCAAATAATGTTACTGTTTCCAATGAAAAAAAATTTTTGTGGACTTCTTTTAAGATTAAAATATAGTTTTTATTTCTATGAAATGACTATTTTATGCACAGACTTGCAAAAAATTCCCCTTGTTTCCAAAATATATATCTTTAAAATTCTGTATTTTTATATTTTTAAATTATTAAAAGTATGCATCACTTTAAAAATAAATTTCTTTATGATCATTGTTGATTAAGATATATGTTTTTTCTAGTATTAACACTTTATTGTTTGCCAGCCTGTGGATTAAAATTTTTATATGTAAATATATTTATTAATTTTTTTCTCTTTTTTAATATTATAGCAATTTATCCAAAATTAACAATGATTATCTTACATAACAGATTCATTTGTCTGATATCAAATTTTTGATCACTTAGAGATAACATTTCAATATTTCTTTCTTGTTTTCTTTCTTACCAAAGGATATTTTTTCTTTTTTTAAGGTGAAACTGTCATACATTTATTTTTTTCAGAAAAAAATCTATCCTAATATGAAATATGATTGTGGGCTTTTTTAATCTTTTCAGAAACCCCAATTTTGTGTTTATCAAAATCTGAGAAATGAAATTTCTTCCTATAAATAACTACTATCTAAAGAATTATGGCATTTTTATTTTATTTATTTTTTTGCAAAGCCTAGTTTGTCAAGAGGGTGTTGAGATTTATAATAATTTAATTGTCCTATTATTGACTGTTGCAAACCAACTAAACAAAATCTTTTATTTTGGAAAATTCTTATAAAGTGCTTTTAGAACCAGTGTAGGCCTTTTTCTGATGTGCAGAAGCAAATCAGAAGTTATATTAGTCAGTCACAAAAAATAAGAAATCGGACGCTTTCCCTAATATATGAAAGCTAGGAAAAAATGGATAACAGAAGGAACTCTAGATGAAGAAGGAGATTCTACAGAGGAGCAAATAAGGTGACCTAACTGAGGGGATTGGAGGGGAGAAGAAGGAAACTCTCTAAAGCACGTGATGTACTTAAACATATCAAAGTCATTCACTAAGCCAAGCATGGGGAAAAGGAATGGGGAAGGAATGGCATGGAAATTGGGCAAGGACTAATTGGGTGATGTGTGCATGTATGTCTCCACCATCTTTTATCCCATTAAGATATATGACTACAATGCACCAATGATTTTTTTTAAGTTATAAGCTGGAGTAGTAGCCTTTAATGTTGATTCTCTGGTTTGGATCTTTGGCATGGATCACCCTTTCTCTGGCCAATCTTCCCCTTCTAAAGAGTTAGGAGAGTAAGAGTAGGGCAGGCCAGTTTCTCTACTCTAATGTCTTTTCCAGACTTAAAAGTATATATGTGTATATATGTATTAAAAAGTATATACGTGTATATATGTATTAAATTCATAGAATATGGATAACACTAAACAAGTCTTGTGTTCTGTGACAAATTATAAGCAATGTGTCCTCCAAGTTAAAGTACAAAGTACAAAATAATCTTAAAGTTCAAAATTGGTAAGTAGCCCTTTAAAATCGTTTAGACATTAAGCAACATATCAAATGTGGAGGGCAATATTGACAGTGTTCCTGAGAGAGTGGGGTCCATACAAATATGCTGCCTGTTTACATCTGAAGTCTTTCTGAGTGTGCCTTTGCTTTTAATTTCATTATACCTCCTTGATGACTTCACTTTTTGCTCTTTCATCTCTGCATTAATTCAACCCTTTACCTTTTCCCATGTTCAACCCTTCTCTAGTTTTAGAATACCCCAATAGGAGGAAACCTTCTGTAAAGATCAACAGGTATTTAATAAACCATGCTCCTTAATCTCATGAATCGAGCATTCACTTATTTTTCTATTAGCATACAAATACTGAAAATAGTCAAATATCTGAGGTTAAGGGAGAATTCACTCTGGCTGAACACTGGCTTCAGAGACAGCACATAAACATGTAAGCTGAGCTGGTCTCACTTTGGTAGCCTCTTCATCAGCTGAAATTTCATGATACAAAAGTTGGTTGTGCAGGAGAAGTAAGAAGAATACTCTTTTCCCTAGCCTAGGTGAATCGCCCAGGATCTAGTAAAATTTTCCTTTTTTTAATCATTTGAATGTTTGGTGGGCCCAGAATTGAGTCATCACCACATAGGAAGAATTAAGCAAGAGGAGTAGGCATTTTCAAATGCATTGAAACCTCATGGCAGGAATGAGAGAAGTCTGGACATGGCTCCTTTAGGGTAAGGATACAGATCTGATTTGAGGAAGGTCAAGGGCTCAAAACTGTTCGTCATCATCGTCAATTAAAACTTCATGTTCAGTTGTGGTTCTAGTTGTCATAGAAGAGGTGGGTGCTGTGGTAGGTGAGCTTGTGTTGTCCACAGAGGTAGATGAGGTGCTCTGAGTTACAGTTGTGGGTGATGAGGTAGAAGATGACAGAGAAGTCTCAGTTTCAACTTCATTTTCAGTTGTGGTACTAATTGTCGTGGTAGCAGATGTGGATTCACTGGCAGATGAGCTTGTGTTGTCCACAGAAGTGGAAGATGAGGTGCTCTGAGGTTCAGTTGTGGGTGATGAGGTAACAGATGGAGTAGAAGTCTCAGTTTCAGCTCCATTTTCAGTTGTGGTACTAATTGTCGTCGTAGCAGATGTGGGTACACTGGTAGAGGAGCTCGTGTTGTCCACAGATGTAGAAGACGAGGTGCTCTGAGTTTCAGTTGTGGATGATGAGGTAGCAGATGATGTAGAGTCAGGGAAGGCAGTGACAGAACTGGAGCTTCCATCAGGATTAATGATGATGGTGATATTATTTATGGGTCTGTTTAAGGGGCCAAAATAAAAGAGCAGAGCCACAAGAGCTGCAGCAAGTAGACAGGCCAACAGACACGCTAGACATGTTTTCCAGAGTGAACATGAGTTTTCTGTAACCTACAAAGTTGATCAAAAGTGACTGTTTCAGCAACTTACATAGTGGTGTCTTAAGTAACAGATTTCAATTAGAATAAGACTAATATATTTTATTATTCTGTCATAATAAAAATACAAATTTTTCATCTGTCTCTAATACACAGAAATACACACACACACACACACACACACACACACACACACACGAGCTTATGAGGACAAAATAACCCCTCTAAGTCATCCCTTTGTTCTAAAGCAGTAAGGCTTCATTGTAAATGTATATAGATCTTTTTAGGAATGCATTATGCTATTATCAAATACTAATATCTCAGCATAAATTAAATGATCTAATTAGCCCTAATGGTAGAAAAATACTGGAAAGACGTGTTAAAACATTTACACTGGTTATCTTTGGGCAGTGGAGAATTACAGGTTTGGGGGGAGTTTTTGACTCATTGTTCATTATTTCCAATTTTCACATTATATTGAGATTTTGTAATTAGAAAATCATATTTAAATTTTTTTTACTTTTACAAATAAGATTAAATTACATAAATTTAAAATTATATATTAAAATATTTTTCACTTTTATAAATAAAGTAATTCATTGAGTTTGGAATACACAAATTAAAAGAAAATGAGTTCTGCTCACTGGAGCAGCATCCTTAGGAATAGAATCTACTACTGATGTATGATTAGGAACTTTGGGTTCCAGGTGCTATTAGGAGATTGACACACGATGGCAACTGTTGCCCTGGAGAAGCTGGTGAAGGGCCTGTCTGTCCTTTGTCACCATCATGCCAAAGGATGACTGACATTTTCCGATTTCCCCAAGCCTTACCCTCTGCTGATGGCATTCTACATCCTGCATTATACAGTCACGTTGTGTTTCTTCATTTGAACAGGGTGGATATTGAGGTAACTGTACAGAAAGAAGTATATAAATTAGTAAATAGGTACATAATTAATAGGTAGGTAAATAGGTCGGCAAACTTCAATTGCTAAGAATGAGGAATGTCTTCTCGGGGAACATAAGCACATAAAATAAACATAAAACAATGTGAATGCAGCTGGGAGTGGTGGCGAACGCTTGTAATCCCCGCGCTTGTGAGGCTGAGACAGGAGGATCGTGTAGGTTCGAAGCCAGCCTCAGCTACGTAGTGAAGCTCTCAGCAACTTAGTGAGACCCTGTTTCCAAATAAAAAATACAAAATTGGTCTTGGAGTATAGCCCAGAGGTAGAAAGGCCTGGGTTCCACCCCCAGTACCACCAAAAAATAAACATAAAAATAAAAATAAATGAACAATGTGAACGTTACATGTACTACATAAAGAAATAACCAAATTCTAAGAGAATCTGAAGCTTTAATAATGGTTTGATAGGTAAAAATACAAATACATTTTTCATAGCAAATACCAAAAAAGAGAAGTGAAATTATCATTTCAAGATGCCCAGATATCATTTTTTAAATTTCAGCATTTGATCCTGACAAAAGCAGATAAACAAAACCAATCTCAATAAACTAAAATAAAGCAAAAGAATAATTCCTAAATGTAGTGTTTTGTTTACCTCCAAACAATGACCAACATTCTACTTAACAGTGAAACATCAGGGGAATTCCAGCTAGGTAAGGAGAAATGAAAAATGTCTTCTACCACAACTACTAGGTAACATTGTTTTTCTGGAAGTTCTAGTCAGAACATTGATGAAAATTTAAAGACATAATTATCATTATTGCAGATAATACTGTCTACCAACAGAATCTCAAATAACCAACTATATAAATTTCTTAAAGTACTTAGAACTCATTAAGTTGGCTGGGCATGAAAAATATATAACAGCAACTGTTTTGTACGTGTTTGTGTGTTTGTGGTTGTATATGTATTTCTAGTCCCAGTAATTCACATTAGTAACAACATGTGTAAAATGCCTAAGCACATAAAAAGTAAGAGGACTTATCCAAATAAAATTGTAAAATTTTACTAAGGAATAAAATTAAATAAATATCCTCTTATATAAAGTTTCAATTGTATAAGTTGTTCGTTCCCTGAATTTCAATCAATATTTTCATAGAATTTTTGAAGAAAATGCTTAGGTAATTTGACAAGAACTTCATGTGGCACAATGAATCAACCCAGTTAATATAACTATGTTAGATTCGATGGGAGGAGATTAGCAGTGTTTTTTCTGGCTATGATCATGAGTGATTTTTTTCTTTTAGTAATTACCCCTATTTTCTAAATAGTCTAACATAAGCAAATAACACTCATATAATAATTGCCCTAAAATAGCACCTTTGGTCTTTAAGCTTGGCATTATATGAGAGTGTAGGCAATCTATCAGAATGCTAAAAACTGAGAAGTTCTAATCATTTCTTTTTTTCCTTCACAATCTCAGAAGTTTATATTGCTACTTGCTTTCATAGTATAAATAAATAATTATTTTATTCAATAAATAATTTTTCATAGTATAAATAAATAATTATTTTATTCAATGGACTAGACTACACAAATATTTTTGTTATTATGAGGAAACATCATAAGCCATATTCAGTATATTATGGAAAAAGAAATAATATACCTATGATGTTAAAACAAAAGTTTTACAGATTTTTTGAATATGAAACAAATAAAATTAATTGTAAACTAGTTATCGAAACCTCAACAGGTCATAATTACAAATTTTAATCTACAAAACAATTTTTATATCCAATATACTTTTGCTTTTGTTTTTGTCTTTCATCTCAAGTTAATAATAAAACTAATTTTTCTTTGTTAGAAGCATAGTATTTGAGTTTTTTGAAAAATAGTTTCTTATAAAGAAAAAAGAGTATATGTCAGAAATGTGAATTCAGTTTTGGATGACACTAGTCATGTGGACTCTTGAATATTTCACTTTCTTTGCTTGTAAAATGAAGAAATTTGTTCAAATAATGAATGAGACCTGTACAAGTTTGTTTCTAGGTTTTTGAAAAATATGTGATTTGTACATTAGTGGGGAAGTATATGTGAAGCCTAGTTCCCCATGCCATGAGATATTTTCCATAATGACTACTTAAATACAAGGAGGCCACAATTAGATGAAAGGAACTACTATAAATTCTTTCATTGTACTAAAATCTATAGATAAAATATTGTTAAGCTCTACTGAGGATATGTTATTTCAGATCATCTACCAAACTTCTCTCTATTAGTACCTTACCAGTATTGTAGATGTTTGATATACACATCAAAATTTAGGCCAGATGTCTATTCCACAAGTACTATTTAGTATACTAAACAACACCTTCAATACTATCATTACTAATAATAGCATTCAAGATTCCATCCTTGCCTTAACAGCAAACATCACAAAAAATGCAACTAAGTTTTTTTGAAAAGTTAAATGTTAAATATTGAAAGAAGAATAGAAAGGAGGATAGACATGAACAACGCATGTACAGAAATTTCTACAATTTAAGCTTGGCATTATAAGTAGTCCATTAATTTCTACAATCAAGAGGTGTCAATAAAATAGAAAGTTAAAAAAAGTATAACCTTGGGGAAAAACTATATATAGTTTCTAAGAGTCATAGCACATAAATAAATCTTTAATTATAGGGGAAACAAGTATTAAACAGGAAAACTATTATAAGTTATTTAAAATACTCACCAGCTCCACCATAGTCTGTTCAGTATTCATAGTATGCTGCCGTTGCTTTCCAACCATTCTGAGGATACTGGTTTCTCAAATTCAGCTCCAAAAATGTCTGTACTGACTGTGGCTTACAAGTAAGAAAACACTGGATTTATGTTAAATTAGTAATTGTGTATTAATTCAATATAGATTATGTAAAATAATGTTTGTTTTCTGGGAAAAATGCCCACATTCAACCCAAAAGTACGCAATTCATATTAGGTGGATAAAAAATACACAGAACAATCTGCTCCTTTCAAAAAATGTCATGCAGAAAATAATCTGTATGAATGACTCTAAGATTCTAAGAAGATATAAGCTCTTGGCCTCCTGATTTTGTGCAATTGATTGAAAAGTCATGGAAATTTCATTTCTCACAGGTTAGGAATTTAGTTGTGGTTTCTAAAGAAGTCCACAAAGCCACTCCTTGATTTTGAATATTGCAGAATTCTGTGGCTAAGCAAACAGAAGGATTACGGGAATGACTAATTTCAAAACTGGTTCAGAAAAGGCAATCCTGAGATTACTGGATCAGAATACATTTATCTGAATGATGAATAAAACACACTGTACCATTAAAGTCAGTCTCTACATGGAGATGGATAAAGAAAGTAACTTATTAAAATAGTTTTAGCTAAAGATAAAAATAGAAGATAAATTTCAGCAACTCTTAATTACATAAATCTAGGATTATCTAAGATAATTCTTGTTTGCTTTGTATGACATTGCTTTATACTAAGTAATAATCATTACTGTTTCTGGTGAATCCTGATCATTTAGTTCAGCAGTAATTAGAAAAAAAGAAAGAAAGGCAATCTTTGATAATTTTCTACTTCTCATAAGGGGAAGGCACATCATACAACTTAAAACATTGAGGTGAAGTTTTACATTAATGAGGGAGTTGATGCTTTATCTTTGACGGCATATCATTGTGGTAGAAAACAAAGAAAACACGACTTTAAAGGCCCTTATCACTCATGCATTTCTCCAAGGTCAGTTATGTTCATTTCCAAAGTATCAATAGACTTATTCCCTAATTGAAGTGTAGAGATGGCTCCTTGTGAATACAGATATCTCTTTCTACATACTGATTTCAGTTCTTTAGCTATTACTTCAAAGTGAGATGACCTTTTCTTTTAGCAGTTTCAATTCTTCCGTTTAAATCTTTAATCTGTTTTTAGCTGAAGTATGTTTATTGGATGAGATAAGAGTCAGCTTTCATTCTATGTCCACAGTTACCCAGTTTTCCAAAGACTGTACGTTGTAGGACTCTTCTTTCCCCATTGTGGGTTCTTAGAACCTTTGTCAGAAACCAAATGACTATAAACTTGGGGTTTTGACTCTACATGTCTGAGCATAATGCCTTTTGCATTGGTTAGTATAATTATGCCAGCACCATACTGCTTATAATATTATAACTTTGTGATCATTTTTGAAGTCAGATAAAATGTCTACAGCTTTGTTCTATTTTTGCAAGCTAGTTTGGGCTTTTTGGGGTATTTTGTGATATCATATGAATTTAGAAGTCTTTTTTAAAAATATGAAGAAAAATATTGGGATTTTGATAAAGGAATGCCCTTGCTTACTAATATCTTACATATTTTTACCATAATAACTCAGTAAGCCCAAATTATTATGTATCAACTTATGATAGTGTGAAAGCAACATATATATATATATATATATATATATATATATATATATATATATACCCATTTACACACATAGAGATGAATATGTGAATATGTATATATGGATGATTATATATATATATTCATCCTAATCCCCAGCAAGTAGCAATGCCGGGTATTGGCAGTAAAATAGCCAGACACACAGTCATAAGAGCAAATAAGCCATACTCTACAATGTCTGAGCACATCTAAGACTCGTCTGTATACACTATGGTGATCAGTAGATTAGACAGATTAAAGGCATTTTTACTTACAATGTTTTCATTTCACCATAAGATTATCAGGCCGTAATCTCATCATAAGTTGAGGATCCTCTCTATATAATGAATTACTTCTCTGTGAAAACATTTGGTTCTTATTCTAAAAATAAGAACAAACCTTTGCCAGTTGTGGTTGCACACAAATATAATCTTAGCTATTGAGGAGGCTAAGGCAGAAGGGTCTCCTGAGTATCTTTGAGACCAGCCTGGGTAACTTAATAAGATTCTGCCTGAAAATAAAATTAAAATTGAAGGGCTGGGAATGTAGTTCACAGGGAGATATTTTGAAGTTTGGGCTCCAGTACTATAAAAACAAAACAATAAAAGAACAAACACTTGTTAGAAACTCTGGTGAATATATAAGATACTGAAAATATATATTCCTATGACAGATGAGGAAACTAAGTCTCAAAAAATAATTTAATAAATCCTCAGATTACAACACCAATAGTTTCTGCAGAGCAGAAATTTGATCCCTATTCTAAATTTAAAAATTCATGTAAAGCCAGAAAATTGGTTCATTTCACTCAGATATCAAATAAACCAATCACTTAGTAGCAGATGCCCTGACATAAATAAGATAAAAGATAATATACGGTCTTTTTTTATTCCTTTTGTACTCAACTTTAAAACAATGTTTTATGCTGGGCGTGGTGGCGCACACTTGTAATCCCCGCGCTTGGGAGGTGGAGACAGGAGGATCGCACAGGTTCGAAGCCAGGCGCCTGGCTTAAGAGACCCTGTTTCCAAATAAAAAAGTATAAAAAATAGGTCTGGGAGTGTAGCCCGCAGGTAGAAGGGTTTCCAGGAACCCCAGTACCACCAAAAAAATTAAAATTAAAATTAAAAAATAAAACAACAATGTTTTATGACCACTATTTGTAAAGGGAAACCATGCAGCCACATGTAACACCAGATTCATCATTCAACTTCAAATCTACTAACTTTAATTTTCATTATTCACTGCCCTTCATTTGCTGTCTTGCCTCTCTTATTGCATTAGATTGTGGAAGATCTGACTTCATATACTTTTATCCAGTTATAAAACCAATATAGTCTGCTTTTTAGGTAATTCAGAAAGTTTAAAGAAAATAACACCTATCCACTGTTGAAGTTCTATGGATTCATTCTGGACCTTTTTCAACACATACATAAATAAATTTATTTTATTTTTTAATATTTGTAGGTATTATTGGTTGTATTGTAATCTCTTTTATAGTTTAGTTAATGATGCTTTCATAAGTAAACATTTAGATAGTCTAAAAATGAAATCTATTAAATTGAAAACTATTGATAAGGTGGCCAAATTGAAGGAAAGTACACCAGAAACATTGTCATGTGGCAAGATTGCTCCAGGCACTGCCTTATTCTACATGATCATTTTCTCGATCTTTGCTAAGCAGGTTTAGGAGGAAAAAAAGAGTGTGCCTGTATATGAAAATATGTGTGTATGTGTGTGTGTGTGTGTGTGTGTGTGTGTGTGTGAGAGAGAGAGAGAGAGAGAGAGAGAGAGAGAGAGAGAGAGAGAGAGATTATTTCCTCTTTTTTGTAACTCTGAAAATGAACATGTTATTACAACCCTTTACATATTAAATATCGATGTTTATAAAGTATTCATTTTTACTCATATGTGATTATTTGTATTCATACTTTTGTTTATTTATGTTTATATTTCTGTCCTATAGAAGTTTATTGTGGATTAGTGTTCTTTTTTCTTTTTATCAATGAGCATTTTATGTATCAAGATACTAATGCCTTATTTGTGTATGTGTGTGTGTGTGTGTGTGTGTGTGTGTGTGTGAAGAGAGAGAGAGAGAGAGAGAGATTATTTCCTCTTTTTTGTAACTCTGAAAATGAACGTGTTATTACAACCCTTTACATATTAAGTATCGATGTTTATAAAGTATTCATTTTTACTCATATGTGATTATTTGTATTCATACTTTTGTTTATTTATGTTTATATTTCTGTCCTATAGAAGTTTATTGTGGTTTAGTGTTCTTTTTTCTTTTTATCAATGAGCATAAGGCCTTATGTGTGTGTGTGTGTGTGTGTGTGTGTGTGTGTGTGTGTGTGTATGTGTGTGTGTGTATTGCTGAGGATTGAACCCAGGGCCATTCAAACTCTGAACTATACCTTTAGCCATATTTTATTTTATATTTGTAAACAGGGACCTACTGAGGCTGTCCTCGAACGTACAATTCTCCTGTCTGTCCAAGTACTAGAATTACAGGTGTGTGCCACTGGGTTTGGCTGTGTCCTTTCTTTTGACAGTGTCTTTTCTTGAGCTTACTCACTTTAATTGCAACTGCATTTCTGTAGTTTTTTATCCTTGACTCTTATTCTCTATCTGCAGTTATTATATTCACAGGTTAGCTATACCATAGGACTGAACATAAGCAATTTTAATTTAAAATATTATAATAATAGTTCTTCAAGGGTGGAGACCAGGTCTATGATTTGAAATGAATTTCCTGAATGGTTAGTACCCAACCTCAGAACTTATAAGAACTTAATTAATATGGGGTGACTAACTGAGAAATTACTGTTTTGAGGTTCCCAATTCCATAAATATGTAATTTATGATAATTATGAGTCTTTTGTTTGATAATACATGACATCTAATAGAATTGGTGTACACAAGCTAACTAGTTCATACAAATATTGGGTGTCACTTTTTTTTCTTGTGGTATTAGCGAGTGAACTCAGAGGCATTTTACCTCTAAGCTATATCTCTGACTCTTATATTTTTCAACCCAGGTTCTCACTATGTTGCTAAGAGTTTTGCTTCATTGCTGAGGCTGTCTTCAAGCCTGTGATCCTCCTGTCTCAGCCTTCCTAGTACTGGGATTATAGGTGTGTACCCACCACACTGGGCTGAGTATCAGTTTTCAAGTCTGAGAATTCTATCTTCCCTGCAAGATATTTTATTACAATGAAGATTTCAGACTTCTTATATCTATGATCTTTGATAGAGTTTTCAATTCTTCATTCTTTTATGGAGCTCTGTCTGCTTTGTGATAATTAGCAGTAAATGGAGGCTACAGACCCCATGAAGTCTGGTCCAACCCTGTAATCACAGTACATGGGAGGTTGAGACAGGAAGATCACAGGTTTGGAGCCAATCTCAGTAACTTAGCAAGACACTCAGCAACTTAGTGATATCATTTCAAAATAAACAGGAAAATAGGTCTGGATTGTAGCTCAGAATGTCCCTGGATTCAATGTCCCTAGTAACACACACACACACACACACACACACACACACACACACACACACACACACGTCCTGAAGAAAACCAAATGTAGAACTTCTGTGAACATTGCTCTACTACATTTTAAAACCACTTCATCCAGAGTGATTCAAAAAGGTCTGTTTTCATCTAGTGGCATGAATTAGGGAAAGTAGAAGTGTAATTGCATTTGTTAAATTATTAGATTTTTCTAGGAATTCTCCAAAGAATGTTTATCAATAAAAGACTGTACCTAGCATCTATGAAAATCAATAGAAATTACTAACACAATTGAAGCTCCAGTATAAATTTTTCAGTTAATATCCCCTGTCTCAATAAATGCTCAAGACTGTGCAACTTTGCAAATATATATGATGAAACTATCAAACTATATGCTTCTAGACTTGCTTTATTTTCATTGTTTAAAGATCGTTAATGCTGTTATAAACAACTTGCCCATGTTTCCTGGCAATTTTCTAGGGAATATATCTAGAGATTCAGTTTCTATGTTATGAGATATGTGTATTTCATATTTGCTGGAAAATTACAAAAGATTTCCCCATTTGTACTATTTTGCATTCCTACAAGCATAAGAATACTCATTGTTCTAGGTTGCTTCCATTGTCTCAGATTTTCAGACTTTTTTGTGTGTGTGGTACTAGCAACCCAGGGACATTCCACCTCTGAGCTCCACCCCTAGTCCTAATTTTTATTCTTTTTATTTATTTTTAATATATTTCTATTGGTGCATTGTAGTCATACATCTTAATGGAATAAAAAACTTGTGGAGATATACATGCACACATCACCCAATTAGCCCTTATCCAATCCCCCTGAAACAGGGTCTCTTTTAGTTGCAAAGGGCCTCACTAAGTAGCTGAGGCTGGCCAAAAACCCAGTCCTCCTGTCTCAGCCTCCCAGATGTTGGGATTACAAGCATGCATCACCATCCCTGGCTCGATTTTCCAACTTTAAAAAAATACTTCCCAATGCAGTGGATCTAAACTATCTCAGGGGGGCTAACAAATAGGCTTTTTTCTCATATTGAGGCTAAGTATCTTAAATGAGATATTCATTACCCACTTATATTTATTTACAACATGAGGCAGGAGTCGTCAAGGGCCAGGACTCCTAGGAGCTGTCTCAAACCTGAATAGCTCAGATTCCCGAGAGACACTTGAAAATGCCAAAAGATGCTCAATGAATAGTCACATTCTGTACAAACCAGATATCTGATCATTCACCATAAATCACCAAACCCCAAAATTATTCCTTAGCTTGAGATACCTTTGCTAGAGTAATAAATTAGGCTAGAGAGAGAGAAAGCTTCTGACTCCTGAAGAAAGACAGTGTAGAAATACAGAAAAATGTATAGATAGAGTCAGGAGGGTGATAAATCGAGGTAAGAAATAACAATAGTAAGAAGTCTTGACCATGAAGTCATAAAGAAACAAAGAGAGATGATCATAAGCAAAGGAAAAAAGAAGGAAAAGCATGATATGATGGAAGCTAAGAGAAAGAGAAAAGGGTTCACAAAGTAGTGCAGTGGGTGTGACAATGATAAAAGGTTTAAAAACAATAATGAAACCAGGTGTGGTGGCGCACACTTGTAATCCTAGTACCTGAGGCTGAGATGGGAGGATCCTGAGTTTGCAGCCACCTCAGCAACTGAACAAGGCACTCTGTAACTTAGTGAGACCCAGTTTCAGAATTTAAAAATAATAACAGATAGGGCTGTGGGTGTAGCCCAGACATAGAATACCCCTGGGTTCAATGCCCCGTACCACAAAAAATAAATAAAAATATATTATAGTACCCAACAAATGTAACACACATACACCCATGCATACAATACATACAAAGACAGGCTGCTCTAAAAATAGTAATTAAGTTTAGAAATAAGGTGAAGATAAAATATCAGGTGAAAGTCATGGCTTAGGAATCAAGTGTAACGATTTAATCAATTCTAAGCATCCAAACATGAGGCCAGATTCGCCACTGTGCATTATACCGATGAACCTAAGTTTCCATTGCTGCTCTCAATCTGGCGTCTTCCCTTAAACTAGGTTATGAAACATCTGACCTGATATTTAAATTGATTTGGTCTATAATTCTTTATCCACTCTTTAAAAGCATTACTTATTTCTGTCTTAAAATCAGAGAACTACAGTAACATATGCATACCTATGTTCATAGCAGCACAATTCATAATAGTCAAAATATGGAACCAACCTAGGTCTCCATCAACAGATGAATGGATTGCAAAATTATGGGAAATACACACAGTGGAATTCTACTCAGCAATAAAGAAGAACAAAATCATGTCAGTCGCAAGAAGATGGAAAGACCTGGAGAACATTATGTTAAGTGAGATCAGCCAGGCACAGAAAGAGAAGGGACTTATGTTCTCTCTAATATGCCCAAGGTAGTGAGTATTAGGAATGACAGAGGGACTCCAGATAATGAACAGGAAACCTCAGCGAAGCTAGGAAGGAAGGGGAGGGGAGGAAGAAGGCTGAGGTTAATTCATGGAAAAGCTACATTTGAATGTGTGTCAACATGATCCACATTATGCTGTGAGACTATAGTGCACTAATAAAAAAAAATAAAAAATAAGCAAACTTAAAACAAACACTCGTGTATTTAATCAGGACTCTTAGGAAAATAATCACCTTCATATGTGTCCATACAACCTGAGTTGATACTGCAAGACTGATCTGCAAAGGAGATGTGGCTCAAATGTCTCTAAACCTTTGTCAGGATGCTGAGCTCCGACTTATTTTTTTTTTTTGGCTTAATTAGGAAGTTAAGTGGGTAACACTAGAAAAAGCTAGGATGTGGGGCAGCTGTGAACAAAAATTACTTGTATCTCAAGACAAGTGAATTGGGCAATCCACAGGGTTTGAAAGGAAAAAGGGCCCCCTGTGTGATTTCCCAACTCTTCCCTGCTAGGTAATCCATTGCTTGCCTCAGCTGTGGGGGCTTGTAACAGCCTTGAAGTTCCTAACCCTGAAGGCTCCTTAGACACAAAAGCCCCAGCGGGGCTTGCAAAACTTGCACTCCTGCAGGGTGTGGTGGTGCACGCTTGTACCACCTGAAACATAAGGTGGGAGGCTGAGACTTGAGGATCACACAGGTTCAAAGCCAGCCTCAGCTATCTAGTGAGGCTCTCAGCAACTCAGACCCTGTTTCCAAACAAAATATAAAAATAGGTCTGGGAGTATAGCCTGGAGGTAGAAAGCCTCTGGATTCTGCCCCCAGGACCACAAAAACAACAATAAAAGCTTGCACTCTTAATTCATTCTGTTAGGGTGGGGACTCTGATAATATTTGCATATGTTTGCTGGCTACTTTTCTTACCCCTTTTGTGTATCTACTTGCACCCCTAGTGGTTCCATAGGCATGTGTGGAAGGCACCTATCCAGGCCACAGCACAGCTCAAGCCCAAACAGTTGCCTTCCACCCCTAACACACACACACACTCTAAAAAGAAAAAAAAGAAAAAAAAAGAAAATAATGTTCTGTTCTCTACCTGCTCGAGTTACTTCAAATGTAGCTTTGAAATTTAACCAACATCAATCAAAGGATTTGATGTTTCTTTCAGTGATGTCTGGACCAGATCCAAGACTCCTTTTTTTGACTTTGGTCTGTGTCTTCTTCCCTTTCTGTTTCCACCATTATGGTTTGAATGATTTGAATAGGCTCTGAATGAGATTCTTTCCATGTTCCCTCCTTTTCGGTTCTCTAATCCATTTTATACATTGACTCCAGGATAATGGCCTTCAGTGTAGGTGTTACGATGCTGGGTGGCCTCCCATTACCAACCATACACCAAATTCCTTCAATAGGCATTTCCAGTCTCTACAAGCCTACCTCAACTTGTCTTGCTTTTCAGCTAACTTAATTATAAAAGGATACAATTTTTATTTGTTAACTCTACACTAAGAGTAATTTGGATTTGTTTTTGTAGTACCTGAAACACTCAGTCCAAATAAATGTATTTAAATTATTTTTATATATCTCTGACATATAATGTGTATCATTACATAAAATTCTCTCTTTGGCCTCACCCTGTCATTACTTCGAAAATTATATAAAAAGACAAGATTATCTTCTGTGTTACTCACCCTCTTAAGAACAACACAAAATGGCAGTACGCGTGGTGTGTAGAAATAAAATGTGGGGATCTGTGGTCTAGAGTATTCCCTAAGCAAGGGATTTTATTATTAAGCTTTTTCTTTTTTTTATATCTGTGAATTTCTTAGCTAGTCAGAAAACCACTTATCACAGCGACAACTACCAGTGGGCATCACACTGACTTAGTTTCTTCATGCTGCTATAACAAATTGCCGCAGACTTAAGGCTTAAAACAAATGCACCATCTTGCAGTTCCAGAAGTCAGAACTTCACAATCTGACTCACTCAACTAAACTCAAGACATCAGCATGGCTGTGCTCCTTCTGAAGCCTCTGAGAGACAATTCATTTCCTTGTCCCTCTGCATTTCTAGAGACCACCTGCACCTCCTGGATCTTTCTCACATTCCTGTGAGATCTTATTTCTGTAATCTCATCAGCTGCTCACTCTGACTCTTCAGTCTCCGGTTTATGAGAACAGCTGGACCACTGGCTAATCCCAAACAGTCTTCACATCTCAGGGTCCTAAATTTGATCACATCTGCCAAGTCACTTTGACGATATAAGGTAATGTTCACAGTTCCCAGGGAATAGGACGTGGAAATTAACCTTTAACCTCTCATAATGGTCATTAAAAGTTTCCTGTCTGACCAGAAAAAGGAACCTACTGATGCTATTGAGATTGAAGAAAATTTGCTTCTAGACTTGCTTTAATGCAAAGCAAGTCCAACTACTTCTAGAACAACTAACTGCTGCTCTGTAGCGTGTTTCTGTAGCATCTTGTCTTTAGTCTTTCACACCCAGCTTTGAAATAAGCCGTCATTCCTGGCACTTATCACAATGCTTAGGAATGTAGAAAGTAGCTAATAAATATTTGGGGGTTAAAATGAATGATAGAAATATTTTATATTAAAAGATGATGTCTAGCCAGGAAAGGTGGCACCAAGACATTTTAGAAAAGTTTTCATAATAAATGGGTCTTTTTCCCCCATAAAATATGTTGAAGGAGCTGGGCATGAGCATGGTGGCACACACCTATAAACCCAGTACTTGGAAGCTGAGACAGGAGGAGTGTAGGTTTGAGGCCACTCTTGGTGACTTATTAAGGCTCTCTGTAACTCTGTAACTCTATTTCAAAATAAAAAAATAAAATGGGTCTGAGAGTGTAGCGCAGAAGCAGAATGCTCCTGGGTTCAATTCCTAGTACCAACAATAAATAAATAAAAATAAAAAGATAACAGTTAACATGGGTGTTTTGCAATATAGATATTAAATTAATGTTTCTTGGTGAACCAAAAAGACTGAAGCTCCTTTCAAGACAGAAAAATACTATTTATTTAAGGCCCTGACAATTGTTAAACGCATACCTCTTTTCTTACTGGTCCCTCACTACTTAAAACGCATTGCCTTATTTTTACATTCATTGCAGTGATTTATGACCAACCCAAATGTATTTAAGAAGATGTGTATTATCTTTCGCAAAATACATATAGGAGGTTTAAGAAATGTTTAAGCAGGATTAGGAATTTACCATAAATTAACAATGAAGCATATCAGTCTGAATTATACTAAGTAGGCATTTTCGAAAGAGTTTACCTTTGGATTTTTAGCTAATTAATCAAATCAAAGACACCAAATCGACTGATGGGAAATAGAGCTAGGTAATAAGAATTTGAACTTTGTCAGTTCCTAGGACTTACCTACTCATTTATGTGCCTTAGAACAAGCCTGACTTATAGTTAGTAAGCTTTTTTCTTTTTCTTTTTCTTTTTCTTTTTCTTTTTTGCGGTACTGGGGATGGAACTCAGCAGCATTCTACCTCCCAGCTACACGCTAGCCCCATTTATTTATTTATTTATTTTTGGTGGTACTAGGGATAAAACTCTTCTACCTCCAGGCTATACTCCCAGACCTATTGTGTATATATATATATATATATATATATATATATATATATATGTTTTTTTTTTTTAAACAGGGTCTCTTAAGTCAGCGAGGCTGGTTTCAAACCTGCGCAATCCTCCTGTCTCCACCTCCCAAGTGTGGGGATTACAAGTGTGCACCACCACACCCAGCTTTATTCTTTAATTTTGAAACAGTGTCACACTGAGTTGCAGAGGGCCTCACTAAGTAGCTGAGGCTGTCTGCGAACTGCAATCCTCCTGTCTCAGCCTTCCACGTAAGCATTTTCACAAGGAAATTAATACCATCATTTTAAAACACTCAACAGACTTTATAATGCTCTTCCTTGATTTTACATTTCACTGAAAACTAATCCTACACAGGCCCAATATAGTAGAGCTGCTGCTTCCTTTCCAAACACATCTCTCTTTTGCTTGTTATCTCTGGACAAACAAGCCTTGTGTCCAGACATAGAACACACCAGGCTACAGTTTGTGTGCTTTCAGCGGGCAAAACTCTTAGAGCTGCTTCAAAAAGATTCAATCCTTACAACAACCAGACGAGACGCAGGGGTTATCACCATTTTACACAGGAGGTTACTAATGTGCTCAAGATCACAAAGCTGGCACTGGTCCCAGCGAATTTCAAATTTACACCCACAGGAAAACTGGATCCAATTCTTGCTTTTCCCACATGTCACAGGTCCTTCCAAAGGGACATCTGTGGTTTCTGCTTTTCACTTGCATGAGCTACACTGAGTCAACGACTTTGTCTCTCCCAGTGATGACTATATATCCCTGACACTTGAAGTGGGGCCCAGCACCCGGAAGACGATTTGATCACAAAGTGTAGTTTCGTGGCTGCATGCATGGATGGATGAGTGAACATACCCAAGAACCATGGAGCTTGTAATCTAAGTAGAAGACAGCAATGCTTACAGCATGGAGAGAGGCATACCAGATTTAGAGGTCCATTTGGAAGGGTCTCTGAGCCGAACTGAGAGTTGAAGACTATTCTGGTCCTTAGTAGAACAAGTCTCCCTGCCTCACTTTGATTTCCTCTTCTCTGGGTCTTTCCTTCTCCTTTGGGGACCTTGCTGAGCAAAAGAAATGAACAGCAAAGGGAAGGGGAAAACAGATCTGTTCCATCCTAGAGTTTTCCCTTGCTCCTTTTAGGATAGCCCTGAGAGCTCTGGGAGGAGTTTATCTGTAATGTAAGATGAAGATATCATCATCATCAGCAGCAGCAGCAGCAGCAGCAGCAGCAGCAGGAGAGCATGAGGAAAAGACAGACCTGGTGTCCCAGGCCCTGGGAGAGGCTGCAATGCTGTCTGCTTTGCATCTCTGGAGATAAAAACCTAGACAACCACTAAGAGAGAAGACTGGGGTTGGTGAGTTCTCCTGGCTGCTGGCAGAGCCACCAAGAGAAGCTGGAACACCTCCTAGTGTCCATATGATTCAGGAGAAAGAGCTGCATCTTCCACCCCCACCCACTGCTTAGGAAAGTGATAGTCACAATCATATCCTCACATCTGTGCTGTGGAACAGTCTTGACCTGATCCTAGGACAGGCCTGGGTGGCCCAGTATACCATATGCATAGCCAAACAAACTAATACTTTGGGGAAATGCTGCTAAGTCCCCTGGGAATACTTACTGACAGGTTTCTATTATTTAAACAAACCAACAAGACTAGAAAATTAAAGCCATAACCCCTAAGTGGATATCAATAAGAATGTGCTGATAGGAAGTCATGGGAAGCAATTAAATTGTCCAAAATCTTTCAAAATTAACAGTCTGATTTTTTTCCCATTGCTTAGACTCTTTCTTTGATTACTGAAACAGTACTATTGACAAAAAGAACTAACTCTACCAAATAGCACATTTCAGCAAAGTCAGGTTGCTAAATAACTAAATTATCAACTCAGCAGAAGCCAGTTTTCTACAGCAGATAGAGTTTGGGCCAAGACAAAAGAGGTCAGTGTCTTAGCCCACTCAGGCTGCTATAAGATAGTCCCATAGGCTGGCTGGCTTAAAAACAACTGAAATTTTAACTTCTTTATGTATTCTGGACATGATTCATTTGTCAGAAGAGTAATTGGCATAGATTTTTCTCCCATTTTATACTTTCTTTAGACTTTTTTTCTTTGCTGTTCAGAAGCCTTTTTATTTTATACCATCCCATTTATTAATTCTTGGTTTTATTTCCTGTGCTTCAAGATTCTTATTGAGGCTATCAGTGCCTATGCTTATCCTATGTGCATATATGAATGCTTCATTATGAATTTTGCTATTATGTATAATTATAGTGTACCAATAAAAATATAAAAAACACATCAGAGAACATTACTGCCATCCATAACGCCAACTTCATTAATTTAACATCCAGATTCCTATCTTAACAAAATATAGTAACCATCACTGATGAATGGAAGGAAGGAAGGAAGGAAGGAAGGAAGGAAGGAAGGATGGATGGAAGGAAGAAATGAAGGAAAAGATTTCTCACATTTCTGGAGGGTTAAAGTCCAAGATCAGATAAAAGCACCCTTGTTATCTGGTGAGGGTTGATTTCTGGTTCATAGATGGCTGGCTTTTTGCTGTGTGGAAGAGAGATCACTGAGATTTATTTTATAAGGACACTAATCCCATTCATGCCTTCATAACCTAGTCACAACCCAAGGACTCCACCTCCAAGTTCCAAACCACTGATAGTTAGATTTCAACATAGAAAGCTTGAGAACATAGATATTCAGTCTATATCAGGAAGACAAATGAAATTTTTTTATGGCCAGAGAAAAAACACAGTCAAAATTACTTAAATTTGAATGATTTCATCATTTCAAGAATTGAAATGGTTTCATTTCAAGAATTTGTCACATGGAAAATTAGCTTTCAGTGTCTTGGATTGGGGCCAAGTGAAATTCAGCCAACTGATGTTGAGCTGTTTGCAAGTGACTGCTTTATTTCAGGAATGTGGTCCCCAGCAGATCATGGAATGGTAAAGACAGGATTCACTTTGAGTCAAAAAAAATTGGGCAGAGATGGTTCAGAGCTGCATAAGACACAGATATAGCTGAAGTGATGGCAACAAAAACGAAGAGTTCAGCTTCAGCCACAGTGGCTGGTACAGAAATGAATTGTCAGGTTCAGAGTCAGATAAAGTGATGGTGGGGTAGAGGATCATGGAGCAGAGGCAACACGGAACAAGTAATATTTTTAACAGGTTGTGCTATACCATCTTGGTCTGCATTGTATTGCATTATCTGTGGATAATGCTTTATAAAGAAGCAGTATTAATTGGCTCACGACTCTGGTGGCTGAAAAGTCTAAACAGCATAGTTCCAGTGTCTGATGAAGCCCCCTGGCTCTGCTTCCACATGACAGAGAAGCTAAAAGAGCAAAATGCAAAAGAGGCCAAGCAGGTAGGGTGACATTGCTTTGACTAGATGAGGAAAATGGTTCAAACAATGCTATGCACACATACAAAGTTATCAATACCAAGCTCAATAATATGCAAAGGGAGGGAAGGGTGTGGGGTGGACTCTGGAAGGAAAACACATCAAGTGGTGAATGCAAGTATGTTTCTATCATCCTGAACCTAATTATCATGCAAAATTACAATGCACCAAAAAATGAACATCTTTAAAAAAAAAAAAAAACCCTCTTGAGTAAAACTAACTCAGTCTTGCAAGAACTACACGAATCCTTTTCAAAGATGGTGGCCTCATGACCTAATCACCTTCCACTAGACCCCATTTCTTAAAGACACCACCACTCAATGTCATTATACTGGAAACCAATGAGCTTCCAGCACTGGAATGTTTGAGGTCACCTTCTTATCACATGTAAGTCAGGCATGGCGGCACATGCCTGTAATCTCACTATTTGGAAGACTGAGACAGAAGAATTGCAGGTTTGAAGATAGTCTCAATAATGTAGCAAGACTTTCAGCAGCTTAGTGAGACCTTGTTTCAAAAAGATAAAAAGAACAAAAAGGTCTGAGGGTATAGGTCAGAGGAAGAATACTCCTAGGTTTAATCCTCAGTACCAAAACAAAACAAAACAAAAAACATGAAAACCATCTAATATTGGTCTGCATATGTTGTAGAAGTAGTAACTGTTCCAGATTCAGTTGTAGTTGTGATTATCCCATGTTCATTTGTCATGAATACCTTTTCTGAGTGGCAGGTTTCTATGTGAGTATTGTTTAGGTTGTGCCAATACTGGTTATAGAATCAGCCCCTTTAATGAGTACTTCCATTAGCGGCAACAGATGAAACCCAAGTACCAAGTGACTTAGTAGGGACAGAGGAGTTGCACCTGCTTCTGTGATGATGTAATGCTATGTGGATTCTGTGTGTATATTCCTAAGGTAGGGAAGTTGATTAGGGGAGATCCATGTGACCAGTTGTGTTGGTTGCTATAGAAGATGCAGGAAGTGCAATAGCTGTTTTAGAGATGATAGAGTCAGATGTGAACAATGGAGAAGATTCTGCTTTGGCATAGATGCCTGATGGAGCATCCCTACTGAGTCACAGTGTGTTGCAGGAAATTTGCAGTGTCTTTGGCCACTGGAGTGAGGGAAAGCTTAGAAAGGAATCAAGAATGTAGCAGACCCATGTGAATAGCACATCCCCTCCTCTCTATTCTAGAACTTTATTTATCTGTAGATTAAAACACTGGTCACAAACTGCTGCACAGGCCTGCATTACTCTTCTACCAAGTGATATCTTTGAGGGAAGCAAATTTATTTACTTTAGTTAGAACATTGCACAATAATGAAACTTAATAAAAAGTTATTGCCCTAGATAGAATATTTCTTTCCAAATATAATAATCTTGCCAATAGTTTATATTCACAGGAGCATCACTCCTGCTAAAGAAGTGTTTTTAAAATGCCAATATAAAGCTGGGCGTGGTGGCTCACGCTTGTAATCCCCGCGCTTGGGAGGCAGAGACAGGAGGATCGCGCAGGTTTGAAGCCAGCCGCGTGCGCTGGCTTAGGAGACCCTGTTTCCAAATAAAAATGTAAAAATAGGTCTGGAAGTGTAGCCCGGAGGTAGAAGGGCTTCAGGAACCCCAGTACCACAAAAAAAAATAATAAAAAATAAATAAAAATAAATAAAATGCCAATATGTTATTTTAATTATTGGGCAATCATTCCCTTTTCAGCTAATGGCAGGAGACTTTCTTCAGAGAGAGATACTGGGCTAACACGGTGTTCACTGCACATGCGTTGCTTTATCAGGGTGAGCATAAAGCAAGGTAACGGACTGGAGGTTTGCGAGGTAGAAAGGAGGCTTTCCAGGCAGAGGAAGCTAATGCATCATGGAAGAGGGTAGGAGAAGTCATGTATACCTGGGGAATTGCTGAAGGCCAGTGGGCCTGAGCAGTGGGGTACCTCAGAGGGAAAGGGGCAACAGGGGTGAGGCAGGAGATGCACGTAGGTTTCAGATCATGCCAGACCTTGTAAGGCTATATGGTAAGAAAATGGAAAGTGGAAAGAGAGCCAGAAAGACAAGAGCAGTGACAATAATACAGGTGACAAGGGAACTAAAACCTTGCCAACAGAGTAGAAAAAATATAATTGTTTCAAGAAATAGTGCAGAGGTAGAATTGTACAGAATTACTGACCCACTGGTGTCAGAGTTGAAGCAGAGGAGAACAAAGAGAGACTTCAGAGGCCTGGCTTCTAACCTAGTGGAGGTGGCTCTGTTCACTCAGGAGAGGAGGGCAGTGGAGGATCTAGATGAGGATGTAGTTCCTAACCTCTGACTCTTGTCTAGACTCCTGCCCAGAGTCTACTCATTTGGCCTTCCCTATATACATCAAAGATATCCTAGTAGACACCAGCTGGAGCTGGGGTTCATCAGTCTGGTTTAACTCTAATTTTCAAATTCATATGCTTTTCCCCAGGAACACTTTCTGGAGCAAGACAGTTTTGTTTAAATTGAATTGTAGTTTCTAGTGAAGCAATGGAAGAAAAGGGGGGATCAATTTGGACTTAAAGTGGGAGTACTGATCTAGAAAATGCAATCAAGGACGTGATGGTACCTGAAAGAGGATGCATTATTGGGGAAGATAGGGGATAAGTGGTCCTATCGAGGGCCAAGTAAAAGTATAATGAAAATCTGGAAAAATGACATCCAGAAAAGGAAGTATTCATGGTATTTATTAGGAACCCCCACCAAGTCTGTTACATAAATCATGTGATTTCTACACACTTTAATGACTAGGTAGCAAATTTTGGTATCTCTTTGTAAAAGACATTTCAACAGAAATCTGTACTCTTTTGCAGACTTAAAATAGTTGATAGAAGTAGCAAGATCTATAAGAGTCTAATCAATGTATTGCATCAAAATAGGTCTCATGAGTTAGGTGCAGTGGCACATGCCCATAATCCCAGTCCTTGGGAAGCTGAGACAGGAGGATCGCAGGTTCAAGGCCAGCCTCAGCAATTTAGCAAGATCCTTCAGCAACCTAGTGAGATCCTGTTTCAAAATTAAAAATTAAAGCCAGGCATGGTCTTGGATGCCTAAAATACCAGTATGGTCCTAAGCTAGCCATGGCAACTTAGTGAGGCTTTCAGCAACTTAGCAAGAACTTGTTTTGAAATAAGAAATAAAATTGGGTTGTGGCTCTAGCTCAGAGGTAGAATTCCTCTAGGTTCAATCCCTAATACCACAACCAAAGAGAAAATAGTCTAATGATAAAAGTGAGCCCAAAGGATTCTTTTACCTTTTATCCATTCCTTTATTTTATTATCCAAAAGTGGGTATGAAATTCTATGTTATCCATGATGTTGCTCTATCCCGGCATGTATAATACTGCTGAGCTTAGATGAGGGCATGGCATGGCAGGAAAGTGCAATCTCATTGGAAATTATGTACAGAAGATGCCAGCAGAGTACAGGTAAGTGGAAATGTGTAGAAACCTAATGAAACGGCCAAGTAGGTTTCCACTTTGGCTCAAAGAAAGAAAGAGATGTGCCACTGAAGATATTCTCCTTGAAGTAGGGATATTGAAAGCATTGCTCCATGCTCTTCGCACACCCTGCTTCTCCACCATCTGCTCCCAAACTCACTCCACCAGGAGGACTGCACGTGCAGCCTAAGCCAGGCCACTCAACATTATCTGTCCTCAGAGTTGCATCCTGTGCATCAGGCTTCACCCACAGCGCTCCATGTGGTATTATTTTCACAAACTTAATAAAGCTATTTGTAAAAGAAAGATCAAGCATGATAGATAAAGGATCTGTATTTCCTATACAGATAATGTAAGTTTCTTCAATACAGGTTTCTGAATGATAAAAATATCCTAGTAGAAAATTCACAAACTACACAGACATAAGTCAACCAAAACTCACCTAAAATATCCCAATAATTTGTGAAGATGATCAGTTAGTATACTCATGTTCTTTTTTCTTTAACTTTGTTATTGAACTCTAAATTTATGATCTTTTTATGACTTTTCAAGGCTATATTTATTATATTTCAGCACAATTATTTTTACTTTTGCACACTTCTTTTTAATAGTCTGTAAGTAAAAATCACAAAGAATTTTTTTGTACTATAAAGTTTTCTATTTTGGGTATTACTTTGACAGAGACTACAACAATTCAACTTTTTCCAACAAAGGATGTAAAATTTTAAAATTCTCCATACATATTGCCAAGGTTTCTCTTCCCCCAATGCATTTGGGTTGATCATTAGTGCTGCCAACTCAACAGGATTCTCTATTTTACTTCATGCTCATCAGAACTGAATGTATTTTATTTCAAAAATTTGTCCTAAATCATTAAGAAGGTGGTTGCCACTATTAATGTTGAATGTATTTATTAGCAAATAACTACTCTGCTCTTCCTATTATTTGCTAATACCCTTTGTTCATGTAATTGTAGGAACCTCAGAGATTTCCTTAGTGAATAATTATCTTAAGCTTTTATAATTAGCTTCCCTTTAGAAGACAGAGCATAACTCCACCTACTCCAAAGACTGTTGTGTGTCCTTCAAATCCAAGAAAGTCACAACTACAGGAAAACAATTCCTGTTCCCTGGAGAAAAATTTTATATAAGTTAAAGAGAATGGGAATTGGAAAGAGGAGATGTTTCTATAAGGATCAGGGGATTTATTAAGTTGGATTTCTTAATCAGAGACTGGATAGTCGCACAGTGGACATCTGCAGGTTGGAAAGTCAGGGAAATCAATAGCTGCTCAGACCAAGAAGCTGGAGCCTCAGAGGTGGAGGGACCAATGATGAAGCCCCAACCTGGTGCCAAAGGCCTGAAAGTGCCCTGGAATGGTCGTTGGTGGGAGTCTGAATCCAAAGATTGAAGAACCTGGAGACTGATGTCCACAGTCAGGGCAGCAGAGGAAAATCCTGAAAAAGAGTCTTGCGTGCATACCCACGAGCGTTCAGCTTCTTCCATTTTTTGTTACATCAGGTCCTGGCCAATTGGACAGTGTCATTCACATTCAAGGCGGGTTTTCCCACTCAGTTTGCTGGTCTACATGCCAGGCTTCACTGGGAACACCCTCGTAGACACACCCAGAAGTGTGCCTTACCAATTTTCTAAGCATTCTCACTCCAGTCAAGTTGGCATCCTGGTTAACCATACCAGAGTATTATTAAGTGCCAGAAGTGCAAAATTGAGCCCCA
Source organism: Muscardinus avellanarius (assembly GCF_963383645.1). Lineage (NCBI taxonomy): Eukaryota > Metazoa > Chordata > Mammalia > Rodentia > Gliridae > Muscardinus > Muscardinus avellanarius. Next base: position 21,092,164 of record NC_137803.1, read on the forward strand.
ATGCTACTCTTTATTGCTGAAATGATAAATTATTTAAGAATCTGGTTTCCTCAAAATTAAATAAGTACTAGAAGGGACTGTCTTGGTCCTTTTCTGGTGCCTTAATCCTAACACGATGCTGAATTGATGAAAACACGTTAACTTTAACCATTGTTTGATTTTTTTTTCACTGGGGTGAACTATGAGCTTCTGGCAAAGACTCCCTGGGTTGCATTGAGCATTGTGAAGACTGACATTCAATCAGCCTTGGCAATGGCCCAGTGTGCATCTGTTATTTATTATCATTATGTGAAAGTATTTTTAACATTCACTTTCTGAAAGTCTTTAATGTTAGTTTTGCGAAAGAAATCCATGGTTCCTGATGAGAAATTTCAAGTCCTGAGATAATGAAAATCTTAAATAAATTGTATTAGATCTTGAGTTTTGCTACAGTGGCTCTACCTTTTTTTCTAGAGAGGGGGCAGAAATGCTGGACAAAGCAGGATCTTGGATCATCACATTCAGATGGCATTCTACCTCATCTTGGTTAAACAGCCAAGGAATGTAGGCACTGAAGACTGTTGTCTTCAATGTCTATGCTCCATCCATCTGAGATGCTACATGTTTTGTCTGTCTTAAAGCTGTCATACTCAGAAGTGCTACCTAGCAGATAGCTAACACCATACTAGGTAGTACATGCCCAAATCAAAAAAGTGGAGTTATCTAAAGTATGAGTAAAATATGGGTGAAGAGTATTCCAGAAGAGTAAAGATCACAAGCAGAGATTTATAAGATAAACTATGCAATATATAGCCAATAATTAGAAATAACATTATAGGACTCATGAGCAGAAGATTTTTTTCTGAAGATTTTTAAAGATTTTGTGTGGATTGAACCCAGAGGTGTTCTCCTCCAAGCTACACCCCCAGATCTTTTTAATTTTTTTTTAAATTCTGAAACAGGGTCTCACTAGGTTGCTGAAAGGCTTCCTATGTTGCTGAGATTGTCCTTGAACTTGCAATCCTTCTGTCTTGGCCTCCCAAGTACTAGGACTACAGGTGTTTGCCACCACTATAAAAAATCTTGAGTGAATAAGGTATAATAAGTTTGGTATGGATGAGTTTGTGAAGAGAGATCACAAAAAATTAAAGGACAACATGCTAGATCTCATCACTGTAAATATATATTTGTTCTTTTATTTGAGAAGTTTTCTGTACAATGATGCCTAAGCCTCATACTAATATGCTTCCATTGCAACCATTCATCCACCATAATGCTTTTAGTATCAACTGCTGATCCTTACCTGAATTGATTATTTCCATTGGATTGTGAAATTATATTTTTTATTTCTCATTTCATGTTTATTCTGGAAATATTTTTGTAAAGGAAAGTTCTCTTTCATTAGCCGGGGGTGAGCTTCAGGTTTGCCTTTAAAAGGTAGGCTAAATTTTTTTAATTTTTCCATTGAATTATAAAATTCTGGAGTTAGGAATTTGGTCAATTTGTGTCCAGTGCTAGCAAGTGAATATTTTTTTTCACTTATTTTGTTTTTATTGTTTAGTGTTTATTGATGTAATGTAGTTTTATATCATAGTAAGAATCAGGGTGATACATTTGGTATGCACACAACGTCACTTGGTGTGTATCCCTGTGGAGCTGTGGATTTTCATTGTTTAATATTTCATAATCATTCAGTCATTACTCTTTTTGCACTCTGGTTGCTACAGACTGGGGCAATGAGGCTCTTGTGTTCCTTTGACATGTCCCCCCTGGAATCTGAAGGCATCTTTGTCTATATGACAGACATCCACCGTGCACTTTGTACTTTTCTTCCTTGACAGTAGGAATCAGTCATTTCTCTAATGTTCTGTTTTATTTGAAGAAAAAAGAGTATCTAGAAACCAAGAAATGGGAGTCAATTGTGCTCAATGGGATTCCATTGCCTCTGGAAACTTTCAGTGGATAGGTCCCAGAAACATATTTTTTGAAGATAATATTAACACATAAATTCTAAATTACACATTAGAGTGTTATTTTAACTTCTTCAATGTTATTCCTGAATTATACTGAGGTGTTTGGCTTTACTTAAATTATTTTTTTGAGCTGGGTGTGGTGGCGCACGCTTGTAATCGCCGCGCTTGGGAGGCAGAGACAGGAGGATCGCGCAGGTTCGAAGCCAGCCGCGCGCGCTGGCTTAGGAGACCCTGTTTCCAAATTTACAAAATGTAAAAATAGGTCTAGGAGTGTAGCCCGGAGGTAGAAGGGCTTCCAGGAACCCCAGTACCACAAAAAAAAATATTTTTCTGATATTAACTCATTAGTGCTTCCAAAATTGTGATGGAAACCCTATTATTATACCCAAATTACAAATAAAGAAGCTATAAAAAGAGTTTTTAATTTTTTTTGTATTTTTTTAGTATCGGAGGAATTGAACCCAGGGGCATTCTACCTCTGAGCTACACTCCCAGACCTAATATTTTATTCTTTATTGTAGGAACAGGGGTCTCACTAATTTGCAGAGGGCCTTGCTAAGTAGCTGAGGCTGGCTATGAATCTTCAATATTAGTCTCAACTTCCCAACTACTGGGATTACAGGCGTGCACCACCACACCTGGCTTAAAATACAGGTTTTAAACCACTTGCTCAGCTGGGTGTGGTGACACACACTTGTAATCCAAGTACTTGGGAGGCTGAGACAAGATGGCATTTCCAAGACTGAGGTCCTCCGCAACTTAGTGAGACCCTGCTTCAAAATAAAGAATAAAAAATAGGGCTGGGTATGTAGCTCGGAGATAGAATTTCCCTGGGTTCCATCCTCATCATCACAAATAAATAAATAAACTACTTGCCCAAAGTCAAACATAGGTGAGAATTAAATTTCCAAATTATATAATTTTGTACAAACTTAATTCTTTTTTTTATTTTTTATTTTATTTATTTATTTTTTTTTTTTGGTGGTACTGGGGTTCCTGGAAGCCCTTCTCTGGGCTACACTCCCAGACCTATTTTCTTTTTATTTTTGGAAACAGGGTCTCTTAAGCTAGCGCGGCTTCAAACCAGCGTGATCCTACAGTCTCCGCCTCCCAAGCGCGGGGATTACAAGCATGAGCCACCACGCCCGGCATATACAAACTTAATTCTAACTACATGCAGTAATAGAAACTCACCTAACAATATATAGACAAGTATTTTTCAATTTATTGAAATTAAGATATTTTAAATGATTTCTATTAGACACAATAGCATATTTTGATTTAATTATATGTGTATGTATCTAATTATATTTATGCTGTGTTGGACAAGACTATTAGTGCTTATATGTATAATAGGCATGTTTTTTTTTAATATGCATTATAACCGGGTGTGGTGGCGCACGCTTGTAATCTCCACGCTTGGGAGGCTGAGACAGGAGGATCACACAGGTTCGAAGCCAGCCTCAGCTACTTAGTGAGGCTCTCAGCAACTTAGTGAGACACTGTTTCCAAATAAAATATAAAACAGGTCTGGGAGTATATCCCAGAGGTATAAAGCTTCTGGGTTCCACCCCCAGTACCACCAAAAAAAATGTTAAAATATGCATTATTAGTAAGTTGATTTTTCATTATGTACAAGTGGACTACCATTAGAGCCCCAGGAATAGAAGAGATTGATGACACGTAAGAAGGAGGAATAACTAAGATAGGAAATGGTCTCAAACAGAAATAAAGAGAAAGGTGAGAGCCCTTCCATTCTACCCCCAAGAAATTGTGGTGAGAAATGGATCAATGTAGGGAACTACCAAAGGCTCCCATTCTCAAAGAACTAATCCAAAATTTGGAAAGGTGATTAAATGGTCCGAAGGTCTATAAACCCCAAGCAACCTCAGATCCAGCGCAGCTTGGAAGAAGTCTACAATCCCCACATGATCCAGAGCAGGTTTATGAAAGTCTCTTTTGAGAGTTTCTCCCACTGGGGACGGACAAGGGAGGGATCAGCAAATACTGAGTGGGACTGCAGGAAATCCTACTGGGATTAACAATGATTGTTTTAGCAAAGAGAACTACTGAACCAGACCATGAACGTTTTAGGCCCATTGAAGACTTGAGAAGTATACACTGAAAAAAAAAAAAAAAACAAAGACACTGAGATGGAGCCAGGAGTGGTAGGGCACACCTGTAATCCCAGTATTTGGGAAGATGAGACAGGAGAATCATAGGTCCTAGGCCAACATTAGCAATTTTGGGAGATCCTGTTTCAAAATAAAAAAATAAATAGTGCTGAGATGTAGCTCAGATGTAGAATGTCATTGAATCTAACTCCTAGTAGCATGGAGGAGGAAGGGAAAGAAGAGGAGGAAGAGGAGGAGGAGGAGGAGGAGGAGGAGGAGGAGGAGGAGGAGGAGGAGGAGGAGGAGGAGGAGGAGATGGAACCATATGTATTACACCTCAGCAGACAAGAGATAGTATAGTCTCAGGAGCCAGAAGATCAGGGGTCCAACTTTTTCCCCAAGGCGACAGTCATCTTGAAGGGAGCAAAGGAGGGAGATAAAATCTGGAAGGCCAATTTGCCAATTTGCCAGAAATTCACTTTCTTCAGCAGTGAAGGAATATATTGAGTCGTGGTGGCTGAGGACTAGTTGTTATGATGGGGATGGCTATGATATATTTCTGTGGTACCTGTGGTTTCTGCTGTGGTGATGGTGGTAACACTATTCTTCTGGGAGTGGCAGTTAGCATATAGATTGCAGTCGGTAGACCCTGGAGCCTTCAGTATCACAATAGTGACAGCTCAGTTGTTGTACTGGAAATGACAGCTCAAGGTTCATTTGTGGTAGTGAAGGGCTTCTGAGTTTCTTGTTTGTAGTAGTGCTGACTATGTATTCTGCTGTTGTAATGTGGAGGTGGTGGCCAACCCAGCGGCTGAGGAAGCCATGGATTCGATTGTGTGTAAGCTCAGGTTTGGGAATCTGATAATTATTTTGGGAAAGCCACAGTTGAGAGCATTTTGATGGCTACAGACTCCAGCAAAGTTCAGGCAATGGACTTTGCTATGGAAGATAAAGACACAGCCCTAGGAGCAGGGCTGGTTACAGTTTCAGCAATGAAGGTTTTAAGTGTTCTATAATTATTGGAAATTTTTTATTTTCATTTTGTATATTATGTTAGGGACATTATAAATAGAATTGATTATAGGAGGTGAGGCGCTAAGGCTTTGGGGAAAAAACCTGAATAATATTGAAGCCTTCATCCTTTCTTTTAAACACGAGTAAAATCATTGCTGAGAGCATTACCCTGGTGAGAAAAAATTTTAGAAAGATTTTCCATAGTGTTCAAGGTTACACTTCAGCATTCTTACTTCCTGAATAAGGCATTATGTTATTTGTTCTTGGTTTTTGAACGTTCAGTGAAAGAGAGCTGACTTTTTTCTATTGACTAACTTTCATCATCTTCCTTAGTCAGAGTAGCCTCGACAGTTTGTCCATCTCTGTCCTATGTTATGCCTCTGTACAATGAAAGTCAAAGATTTATAAAATAGTCTAAACATGTGTCCAATCTTCACTCAGCAGACTTGCTTTCTAAATATCTTTAAGTCGATTATTATAAAGAGAAAATAATACAGCAACTAAGTGTATAACTATAAAGGACTTTGTTCATCTGTGAGTTTGGGGCATAACAAATGTCCCTTGATTGATTTTCTAGGTCAAAAGAAACAAGAGAGTAACTTCATATGAATCCCCAATATAAGGACTCAAGTTATAAAATCTTGCTTTGAGGACTACAGTATCTTTCTTGATATTGTTTTAGTAATTGTTTATTGACCATCATTCTATTCTTTGGTTTGCCACTGATTAGCTTATGTGGTATTCATAACCATAGCTCTTAGTTGAACAGGGTAAAAATTATTGCACCCATTTTTCATTTGGTCCCTAAACTGTCCATCTCAACTTATATTGATTGTCTAGGACTCTTTTGCCCTCATTTATGATAGCTAACAATATTTATTTAGACATATTTAGTTATTGAAGTGCAATTATGAGAACTTCATATAATACTTTTTGTATGGTGTTCATGTAGAAAACATAAGCTATAGCCTGAATGAGAGGAACTTTTGTTGTTGGTGGTTAGTTGGTTGATTGCTTTTATGAGCCAGATGTTTCTTGGATTGCTTTCTTCTTAGTCCTAGAAAGCTTATCTGGGACTTATCTCAGTTTTTAGAATATAAGTATAAATCACTAATTTCTTTTTATATTTTTATTGTTGCACTATAATCTCACATCATAATGTTTTTCACAGGACTAGACATACATGCACACAGCACTTGGTGAGTTTTCCCCTGGTTCTCACCCCATTTCCGTCTTCCCCATAAGAAATATTGAGATCGGTACTTGTATTCTCCCATATGCATATAATGTCAGTGGGAGTGTTTTCTTCGTTAATTCTCCCTCTCCTCCCTCGCCATAACTATCTCTTTCGCTCCAGTGGAGTTTCCCCTGAATGATCTGAAGTCCCTCTTAAACCCCAATTATTTCCTACCTTCCACAATGTGAGAGAAAACACAGGCCCCTTCCCTTTCTGTGATTGGCTAATCTCACTTAACATAAGGTTCTCTAAATCCATTTTCCTGCAAATGACACAATTTTTTATCTTTATTGCTAAGTAGAATTCCATTGTGTGTATATCCCATAATCTTTATTGCTGAGTAGAATTCCATTAGGTGTATATCCCATAATTAATCTGTTGATTGACATCTGAATTGATTCTATAATACGGCTATTATGAATTATCCCACTATAAACGTGTATATGTATGTTTTATTATAATGTTCTGATTTCAGTCCCTTTGGAAAAATACTGAGGAGTGATATAGCTGGATCATACTGTGGATTCATTCTCAGTTCTAAGGAATCTCCATAGCAGCTGTACTAATTTGCAATCCTACCAACAGTGTAGAAAAGTTTCTATTTCCCCACACCCTCACCAGCATTATTTTTGTTTGACTTCTTGATGATTCCCATTCTAATTAGGGTTAGATGGACTCTCGGAGTAGTTTTCATTTGCATCTCCCTAATTGCTAATGGTGTTGAACCTTTTTTATGTATATATTAGCCATTTGTATTTCTTCATTTATGAAGTGTCTATTTGACTCAATTGTCCACTTCTTGATTGTATTATTATTTTTGGTGGTGGTACTGGGGTTCCTGGAAACCCTTCTACCTCTGGGCTACACTCCCAAACTTATTTTATATTTTTATTTGGAAACAGGGACTCTTAAGCCAGCGCGTCTGGCTTCGAACCTGCGCAATCCTCCTGTCTCTGCCTCCCAAGCGTGGTGATTACAAGCGTGCACCACCACGCCTGGCTGTATTATTTTTTTTAGTGTTAAGTCTTTTAGGTACTTTGTATGTTCGAGACATTCATTCTCTACTAGTGAAATGGCTGGTAAAGATCTCCCATTCTGTATGCTTTCTCTTTAAACTTTTGATGGTTTCCTTTGATGAGATGAAACTTTTTAGTTTAATGCTGTCCCATTTCTTAATTCTTGTTTTAATTTTCTGAGCTTTGGGAGTCTTATTGAGAATGTTTCTACCTGTAAATCACTAATTTCTAATGGGTTTCTAAATCCATAGGTTATACATTAAAATATACACCTAAAACTTCAATGTCATATTATTTTCATAAAATTCTAGGACTGTGATTGAATCAAGTTGATTATAGGATATTAATATAAATACTATTCAATCATATTTCAAAAGTAAGGTTTTACATAAAATTTCAAAATGATTTCCTAAGCAAACTAACTGGATCACTTTTTAATGAAATTATGCTATGTGGAAATATAGAACCAAGATCAGGTTCTTATAGCTTAAATGTTCACTTATATTTTTTTAAAAAAAGGTTTTGTTGTTTTGTAGTATTGGGTATTGAAATCAGGGGAATTCTGTCACTGAGCTACACCCCAGACCTTTTATTTTTTATTTTGCAATAAGGTCTTGCTTAACTATAGTTGACTGGCCTCAAACCTTTTATTCTCCTCAGCCTCCTAAAATCTGGGATTACAGGTGCATACCACCACGCCCAGCTTAAAAAAAAAAGTCTTAATAGCTTTACAAATTCTATGTGTTTATTTTGTAAAAATGAAGGTAATTATTACATTAATCATGGTCCAAATTATATTTCTCCAAGTGAAATTATGTAGTAATGGCAATAGTACAGATTTAGTTACTATATAGAAGAGATATATACAATTTAAATTTGAGGGAAAAGCCAGTGTGTGGTAGTTATACATTAATCTGTCGAGATGATAAGTAAGGTTTAACAACATACAAGAGATAATTTTAATGATTGATGGTTAGTTCTATCATGGTTAAAGTGGTAATGGTGGCATTTGTGTGTACAGTTCAGAAAAATAGGTGGAGATTGCACATTGTTGAAGAAGAGCTCTGAGCACTATTATTGTAAGCTAAGTAAAAGTTACATCATTGTAGGTTAGTGGAATTGGTAGTAGTTGTAGATTCAGTTGACAGGAATGTGGTTTGGGGTTTCATTGAAAAAATGTTGGAAGTGGTGACTGCTTTGGCTGTCAGGGAAGTTTAAGTTGTAGCATTTGGTGCTACTGAAGTCACAATAGTTAGAGAGTCTATTAAAGTGGCAGCTGTGGTTCAGCCTCAAGTGCAAGAGAAGGAGCTGTTATGGTTGTAGGCTGAGTTGAAGGAGAGAGACTACAGATTTAATGGAACTGATTGTTGTGACTACTCAAGTTGTAGTTTCAGTGAATGATGTTGTGGTCATAGATTCTGTGGCAGCTGTGGTTTCCCTTGAAATTACGGTGGTGGCTGTCATGGTTGCAGCCTGTGTCGAAGTCATGGCAATGACTATTGTCATTGTTTCAGTGGCAGGTGAAGCAGATGTCAATTTCATGGCACTAAGTGGAATCAGTAGTTTCACTAGCAGCTGTAATTGTTGAGCTTGTGGGTTGAGTTTAAACAACGGCTGTGGCTGTTGTAGATTCAGTGACAGTGGAAGCATCTGTAGATCCTACAGCAGCAGTAGAGACTGTGGTTTCACTAGCAGTGGTGGCTGTTGCACTTGTAGATTGAGCTGAAGATGTGGTTGTAGCTGTTGTTGTAGTTTCCGTGGCAGTTGAAGCAGTGGTAGCATCTGTGGCACTAGTGGAAGCTGTGGTTTCACTTGAAGTTGCAGTGGTGGCTGTCGTGGTTACAGGTTGAGTTGTAGAGGCAGAGGTGGCTGTGGTAGTGTCTGTAGATGTTGCAGTGGTTGCAGACTCTGTTGAAGTGGTTACAGTTGTAGATTCAGTTGAACTGGTACTCACTGTAGATTGAGAAGTGGTAGAGGTTGTTTCACTGGCAGTTGTGGGTAGCTGGATAATGATGGTGGCATTATTGTTTCTGTTGCTATTCACCAGGGATAGGATAAGTACGCCAATTGCTGTTGTAAGTGCACAGGCTAAGAGAGAAGCCAGGAAGATTTTCCACAGAGACCAATCATTGCAGCTATTTTCTCTCACCTAAAAAATATGAATCAAAATATCAGTAATAAAGACAATAGAACAGCTGGGCATGGTGGTATATGCTTGTAATCTCAGTACTAGTGAGGTTGAGACAGGACAATCACAGGTTTTTGGCCAGCCTCAGCATCTTTGTGAGGCCCTTTGCAACTTAGTGAAACCCTGTTTCAAAATAAAATATGAAATAGGGCTGGGGGGTGACTCAGAGGTATCTCACTTTAGAGAAATAAATCGCCTGATCAGATGTTAGAAAACACAAGTTCTGTGCTTTTCTTGGCCCCTTCTGACAAAACCTATGTGGATCCTAGCAAATCTTTTAATTCTCTTTACACATATTTTTCCTAATCATTCAATGATGGGCTTGGCCTGGATCAGTGATACTCAGTAATGGTTGCACATCAGAGTCACCTGAGTGAGTAATTTTTTAAAACTATTATTTCCTGGGCTCCCTCCTCCCAGGGTTTCTGATTTAATTGAACTAAGATGGGGCTCAGCCAATAGTTTGTCTTAAAAAGACCCCAGGTGATTCTAACATGTAGCCATAGTTAGGAACCAGCAGACTAGATGTTACCTAAGACCTCTTTAAATTCTATGATTAATATGATTTAGTTAACCTCTAGACACAGAAATAACCATTTTATAAATTCATCCTATTGAACTCATTCATTCTTTCACATTTGCCTCAAAAATAATATAAATAGTGAATATGAATATTTTAATCCAGAATCAAGAAACAAGGCTCAGACTCTTTTGGTTCTCTATAGAAAGATTAAGCAGGAGTTGTTAGGAATTTCAGAGCCTGGGGAACCCAGGAGAACTGCCAAGCCAAATCAGTAATCATAGCCAAGTTTCTATACAAATGTTGAAGCCTTGAAGATACAGAAAGTAGGTAAAATTAATTCAGCTAATCAGACATGAGGTCAGGAACCAAGGAGAGCTGAGTCTCTTCCAAAGGTAATGAAGTGGTTCCAGAAAACAGTTAAGCTTCTGTGTCAAAGTCACATACACCAGAGGTCAGAACCCAGAGAGCTAAGTTCCATAAACAGATTCAGAAGCTACAACCATGTAAGAAAATAAAGCAATCACCACTAGAGTAGGATCTATGCCACTTTGACTATGTAAATTTCTATCCAAGTCTAACTAGTGACTTAAAGCCTTTATTGTGTTTATACTTGTTCCCCTGCCTACTTTTCAACTGTATATTCACAAACCACAAATGTGTTCCTTTGATTCTTAATATATGCTTTATATCTATTGTGAACATTTGAGCTCCAGATTAGAACACCAGCTCTCTGAAAGACACGATCACATCGTACCTTTTCCATGAATCACCTCAGAGTGGCTTATAGCTATACTGAAAACACAGCAAAAGCTTAACATGAACACAGATAAACAATTAAAACTGCATTTCCTTGGAAAGAACAGACTAAGTGCATCACATCGCAAGCTGGGAAAAACATTACCTGTGTACAGGATGACTGTGGCTGTGAGCATCCTGAAGGCACCTGTGTCCCCGGGCTCACCCAGACCCCAGATAAGTTGCAGGAGACGTCACTGATTGTGTTGTTAGAAGGGGGGCAGCAGTATGTGGAACTGAGAGCTTCTCCATCGTTTGGACACGTGATTGGCTACAAAAATGAAATATAAGTAAATAGGAAGTCATGGTATTAAATTTCTAAAATTGACCTCTTGCCAAAAAAATGAATGAGAGCATGACTTTTAAATGAATAAATAAATTATTATCCTCTGAGAACAAAAGGTCTAGACAGATTTTTATATTTTATACTTGGGGGCTGGAAGTTGCTGGGAATTGTGTCCAGATACAGTCTACCTCTGAACTACAGCCCAGTCCTATTTTATCATTTATTTTGAAATAGGGTCTAGCTAATCAGCTAAGGGCCTCACTAAATAACTGAGGTTGGCCTCAAATCTGCTATTCTCCTGTCTCAACCTTCCAAGTTTTGGGATTACAAGCATGTGTCACCACGCCTGGCTTATATATTACATTTTAACTAATTTTTCTAAATTAGCAATATTCTAGGTGAGGAGACCTCTTTCTCATCATATTACATGAATATGTTAAATATGTTAAATATTCATGTAATAATCCCCATGTTGCAAAGGGGTGTAGGTAGAACATACATACTCCTCTATGCAGTATAAGACGAAAGAGTTGAAAAAGTCCTTGTAGCTTGTTCAAGGTGCAGCTCATTCAGGTCATTTTGGAAGTGGGACTATTGAAGCAAGCACCAGAGCCCGGGACCCCCAGTGTTAAGCCACTGTACATTCCACTACACCATATATAGTATATTGTTAGGGTATACTAGCTAATACACTATAGTGTAAATTGTACTTCACCACCCTTGTTAAATAAAATTCTCAAACCGACTCCTATAATTTATACTGATGCTCTTTCCAATGGGACTTGTGATTCTGTGACAGGAAAAACTTACTTGTCCAGTTTATAATACGCCTTTGCTGATTCTTCTTGAGCAGATGGCAGTGGAAAAATGCTCACAATAACTAAATAGCTACTCTCAAGGGACTTATTTACTAATAGAAGGCAAAGATAATTTGCATATGATTTAAAAATAGATGCATAATTATAAAATATTGTTGAGAATAAAGAATAAATAAGGGTTGAAAGTGAGTGAGTTTGGTGAGGGAAGAGATGTGTTAAGAGAGGGAAGAACAGCCAGGCGTGGTGGCACACACTTGTCAGCCCAGCATTTGGGAGGCTGAGACAGGAGGATGGTGGTTCATGGACAGCCTCAACTACTTAGTGAGACTCTTTGCAACTTAGTGAGACCCGGTTTCAAAATAAAGAATAGGGCTGGGCGTGGTGGCGCACACTTGTAATCCCCGCGCTTGGGAGGCGGAGACAGGAGGATCATGCAGGTTGAAGCCAGCCTCGCTGGCTTAAGAGACACTGTTTCCAAATAAAAATATAAAATAGGTCTGAGAGTGTAGCTTGGAGGTAGAAGGGTTCCATCCCCAGTAATACAAAGAAAAAAAAAGAGGGAAAACCAAAATGAAGTAAAGATAAGTGAAAAGAAGGTCCATGAATCTTGGACAGAAGTAATGTTACATCTCAAAAACAGTGTAGAATTATATGGGGCCCTTCATCTCATTACCTACCAACTATGAATAAAAGGAATCATGGTCACTTTTTGCTCCTCTCCAAAAGATTACCACTTGTGTGGCTACTGTGATTATTAATATGTAAATAACTATAAAGTGACTGAAGTAGTGTTTGATTGACATCTAGTATGCACCCAGTGTGAACTATCATTACTGCTGCTAGTGGCAATTAGCATTTCTATCACTACTGCTACTACTAGTAGTTGTCTTTGATTGTTTAGATTCATAGCACTTTACTAGATAGCTAGAAAAGTTGATAGTTAACCAGTGAACTTCTTTAAAACTGACAACTGAGCCAGGCATAGTGGCACATAATAGTAATCCCAGGACTTAGGAGGATGAGACAGAAGGACCAGAGTTTCAAAAACAGTCCAGAAACTTAGAGAGACACTCAGGAATCACACTCAGCAACCTAGTGAGGCCATGTTTCAAAATAAAAAATATAGCAGGCATGGTGGTACATGCTTGTAATCCCTGCGCTTGGGAGGCAGAGACAGGAGGATCGTGCAGGTTCAAAGCCAGCCTCTCTGGCTTAAGAGGCCCTGTTTCCAAATAAAAATATAAAAAATAGGTCTGGGAGTGTAGCCCAGAAGTAGAAGGGTTTCCAGGAACCCCAGTACCACAAAAAAATAATAAATAAATAAATAAATATAAATAAATAAATATAAAAAATATATAAGAGGAATTGGGGGGACTCCCAGGAAGATGGCAACTGAGGGGAGCAGCATATCTCAATCCTGCTGACAATCTTTGTCACCATAAAAACAGGATCTTGACAAGAGAAAAAAAACAGCATAAAATTGAGCAAAGCAACAACAATTAAAAGATGGAGGAAACAAAGCTAGAAGGCATAGCAGAGGACAGAAAAGTACCCTGCCCACAACCAACGACTGCGGCCACAAAATCACAGCAGCACAATCTTGCCTAACTCCTCTGGGACTACTGGCACTGCAGAGAGCCCCAACAAAAAAGCCAGTGCCTTGAAGCTAAGTAAACAGCTGCAGCATACCATAATTCTAGGTGGTCAGTTCCTCCTCCCATGCTCCACAAAGATATTACTGCTTGGATGCTGGCCAGAACCTGCAGCAGCAACAATCAAACTCACCACATCCTCCAGAGATCCAAAGCTGTGCTCAAAAACACTGTAAGGGAACTAGCTGTTCCCAAGGGAGACCACCCAGCTCAACCACAGGGACTCATGCAGCAAGTGATAGACACACAAGGCCTGAGATTGTATGGTTCACCATAGTAAAGGTGGGGATAGAGTCTGTTGTCAGATACAGCAAAGACACAGATTAGCAGAAGCCCCCAGGGCCAAACAGGCAAAGAGGCCTATAGTCTATAGGGCACAGAGCCCTAGTAGGGCCTCCAGAGATTGCCACATGGTGACAAGGTAGAAGTCAGACCAGCCTAACCCTATCTGTGGAGAATGAGGACTCCTACATATACACTGGGATGTCCATAATGTTCCAGCAGCACTCACCGTGTACATAGGCCAGGGGATACTCATGCTCAGGGTCTGTGGAAAGCATGGAGACCCATGCTTACACTAGATCTAGCACCATGGATAAGGTCTGCCTGCATAATATGAGAGCATCTAAGAGACAGGCACTTTTTGAGAGGTCAGAGGCCCAGGCTTCCAGTGGGAGAGGCACCAGTGGTACTTGGTGCTTGCACAGACAAAGAAAGATACCAGGCCAAAGTCCCAATTCTTGAAGAAGACCAAAAGTGGGGCTACAAACTGACATCATAGCTATAGTTTATAGAGCAAATGAGAGTACTTGGAATGTACTCAAAAACCTATTATAGAATGTGAACCTTAAATGGCTGAAAGAATCCACATAGACTCAGGAGAACAGCAAAGGCCAAGTCTCTCAATATTGTTTCAGTTTGTTGTTTTGTTTTTTTGTTTGTGTGTATATGTGTGTGATTGTTTGTTTGCTCTCTTCCCTACCCTTTTTATAAGCTTCTTCCTTCTTTTATATCTACTATTTTCTCTCTGTTCCTTGTTTTTATTACTTTGTCTTGTATTAAATCCACTTCATATCACTACACCTAAGTACTCTACACTGGTTACTAAAATCCTCCTATATATTCACTATCCCTAATCTCTACTCTGTATTACCTTACTACACTCAAATTCTCATTCTACTTGTTCCTATCTGCTACCTTACCCTATTCTTGCATTTACTACTTCAGCACCTTCCTCCTCAATATTCACCACTGAATACAATACAACTTGCCCTTGTATATACCAGCTGACATCTGACAGAGTAAGGGAAAGCTATCAAAAACAACACAGATATAAACTTAAGAAACCTGAAATCATGAGAAGGAGGAATAGCAAGGAAGCAATGAGCTTCTACAACCCCACAATAACAGAACTCAGTAACACAGAATTGCAGAAATTTCCAGGAAAACAATTCAGAACATTAGTAGTAAAAATGACACAGCCAGGACCGGAGCCTGCTGAGGGGTGAGGCCATTGCTAGAGCCAGCGAGGCCCAGATAGGAGCCTGCCTTAAGGCAAGGCCAGTCCTGGGGACTCCGAGGCCAGGATCAGAGTCTGCTGGGTGGCCAGGCTGGTGCCAGGGCTTTCACGAGTGGGATCGGAACCTGCAATGCGGCATACACAGAGAAATATTACAGAAAATTAAAAAATCAGATGCTTTCCCTAATATGCAAAAACTAGAAAGAAATGGGTAATAGGAGAAAATCTAGTTGAAGAAAGAGCCCTATGGAGGAGCAATTAAGGTGACCTATCAGAGGGGATGGGATGGGGGAAGATGAAATATCTTTAAAGCACATGATGTACTTAAAAATATATATATCAAAGTTATTCACTAAATCAAGCATGGGATCGAGGGATGGGAAGGGAATGGGATGGGGACTGGATAAAGGCTAATTGGATGATGTGTGCTTATATATCCTCACAAGTCTTGTATTCCACTGAGATGTTTGACTATAATGCACCAATAAAAATATATTAAATTTTAAAAAATGGCACAGCATCTCCAAAAAGTTAGAGAGAGCCTGAAAGAAATAATGGAACAAATAAACAAATAATCTGACACCCTGAACATGAATCAGAAAGAATTTCTGAAGGAAGACAAGGATATATTCATTGAAGTGAAGGCATCAATACAAAATATAAAGAGTAGCCTAGACCTCATAAAAAATAGAATCTCACTGTTAAAAGATGACAACTCCAAACTTAAAGTATAGTATATAATTTACAAAAAGCAATTTGATAGCATGAATTAAACATTGAAAAGATATGGGCCAACTTAAAAGAGGCTAACCTAAGAATAATAGGCACAGAAAAGGAAATAGAAGGTGTAACCAAAGGGATTAACAATCTTTTCAAAGTAATAACAGAAAATTTTCCAAACATAGAGCAAGAGATCAATACACAGCTACAGGAAGCATATAAAACCCCCTTTAAACAAAATCAGAGAAAAGGTTCACCATGCCACATAATACTCATATTGATTAATGTAAAGGCCAAGGAGAAATCTTAACGGCAACAAAAGCAAAAGTTCACGTGACATTCGTAGGCAAACCAATTAGAGTCACTCCAAACTTCCCAACCAAGTCATGAAAGCCAGGACAACCTGGAGCAACATATTCCAAACTCTAAAAGAAAACAACTTACAGCCCAAAATTTTCTACCCAGAAAAACTATCTCTCAAATTTGATAGGGAAATAAAAATTTTCCACAACTAACAGAAGATGAAAGAGTTTATGTTTTCAAAACCAGCACTAGAAAAAATATTCAGAGATTAACTACAAAGAAAAAAACAAGTAATAAATGCCATAACTAGAGAAACAATAATTTCCATCAAACAAACAACTAAGCAAAGAAAAATAAACACTACCTCAAAAAGAAGTTAAAATTCAAGATATAGGGAATTAAAAATCATCTCTCAATAATTATGCTGAATATAAATAGCCTCAACATCCCAATTAAAAGACATAAGGTGCCGGGCATACTGACACATGCTTGTAATCTCCGTGCTTGGAAGGCTGAGATAGGAGGATCCCACAGGTTTAAAGCCAGCCTCAGATACTTAGTGAGGCTCTTAGCAACTTAGTGAGACCCTGTTTCCAAATAAAATATAAAATAGGGCTGGGAGTACAGCCCCGAGGTAGAAAGCCTCTGGGTTCCACTCCCAGTACCACCAAAAATAAAAATAAAAAAGACATGAGGTGGCAAAATGGATTAAAAAACACGATCTATCAAGATGCTGCCTAGCTACTAGCTAGATAACAATCTATGTATATGACAGCCTCAGCTACTTAGTGAAGCCCTTTGCAACTCAGTGAGATCCTGTTTCCAAATAAGGAATAAAAACAAATAGATTGCCAGGCGTGGTGGCGCACGCTTGTAATCCCCGTGCTTGGGAGGCGGAGACAGGAGGATCACACAGGTTCGAAGCCAGCTCTGCTGGCTTAAGAGACCCTGTTTCCAAATTTAAAAAGTATAAAAATAGGTCTTGGAGTGTATCCTGGAGGTAGAAGGGTTTCCAGAAACCCCAGTACCACCAAAAATAAAAAAAAATAAAAGTAGGTCTGGGGGCATAGCTCAGAGGTAGAACGCACCTGGGTTCCATCCCCAGTACTGAAAAAAAAAAAAAAAACTATACTACAACAAAATATAAAATCTAGAAGAAACTGACAAATATTTAGATACATACAATTTTCCCAAACTGTGTCAAGAAGATATAGAAAATTTAAAACAACCAGTAGCAATAAAAAATGAACTATTAATAAGGAACCTTCCATTAAACAAAAGCCCCGGACCAGACGGTTTCCCAAGTGAATTTTTATGACATTTTTATAAAAGAGCTAATCCCAATACTCTTCAGTCCATTTTGTGAAATAGAAAAAAACAGGACTCTCCCAAATCCATTCTATGAAGCCAACATCACATTAATAACAAAGCCAAATAAAGACAAGAAATGAAAACTATAGGTCTATATTGTTGATAAACTTAGACGCAGAACAGCTAAACAATCCCATTATTCGGGAGGTGGAGACCAGAGGATCGCAGTTTGTGGCTAGCCTCACCTATTTATTTGCCCTTGGCAACTCAATGAGACCCTGTTTCAAAAATACAAGACTAGAAAATAGGGCTGTGAGTATAGATCAGAGGTAGAATACCCCTGAGTTCCATCCCCAGTACTGAAAAAACAAACAAACAAACTGCTAAACAGCAATATGCATTCAAAACCACATCAAGAAAATCAAACACCATGACCAAATAGGGTTCATCCCAGGGACACAAGGCTGGTTCAACATATAAAAAATAATTAATGTAATTCATCACATAAACAGAACCAAAGATGCCAGGCATCATGGCACACACTTGTAATTCCCGCTCTTGGGAGGTGGAGACAGGAGGACCGCGCAGGTTCAAAGCCAGCCTCGCTGGCTTAAAAAATGCTGTTTCCAAATAAAAATATAAAATAGGTCTGGGAGTATAGCCCA
Organism: Muscardinus avellanarius; assembly: GCF_963383645.1. NCBI lineage: Eukaryota > Metazoa > Chordata > Mammalia > Rodentia > Gliridae > Muscardinus > Muscardinus avellanarius. The sequence continues at coordinate 21,110,277 of NC_137803.1, forward strand.
GAGGTAGAAGGGTTCCATTCCCAGTACCACCAAAAAAATAAAAAATAAAAAAATAAAAAACCAGAACCAAAGACAAAAATTACATTATCATTTCAATAGATGCTAAAAAAGTATTTGACAAAATCCAACACCTATTTATGTTAAAAGCACTGCAGATAATTGGAATAGAAGAAACATAACATACCTCAACTTCACAAAAGCACTATACAATAGGCCCACAGCCAACATCATATTAAATAAGGAAAAACTAAAAATTCCCCCTAAAAACGGGAACAAGACAAGGATGTCCATTATCACTACTTCTTTTCAAGTTAGTACTTGAGACTCTAGCCAGAGCAATAAGGCAAGAGAAAATAATTTTTTAAAGTACAAGTAGAAAAAGAAGGGGAAGAAAACTATCCCTATTTGAAGATGACATAATACTATACTTAGAAGACCCAACAAACTCAATTAAAAAGCTTATAGAACTGATAAATTCAACAAATTATCTGGATACAAAATCAGTCCTAAAAAATTAGAAGCATCGCCAGGCGTGGTGGCACATGCTTGTAATCCCAGCATTTGGGAGGGTGAAAGAGGAGGATCAGGGTTCCTGGACAGCTGCAGCTGCTTAGGCCCTTTGCAACTCAGTGAGACTCTGTTTCAAAATAAAGAACAAAAAATAGTGCTGGGAGTGTAGCTTAGAGGTAAGATGCCCCTGGGTTCCATTTCCAGTCTGAAAAAAAAAAAATTAGAAGCCTTCCTGTATGCCAACCGTAAATCCACTGAAAAAGACATCCAGAAAACACTTTCACTCAGGACATTCCACACACACAAAAAAAATACTTAAGAATAAACCTAACCAAGGAGGTAAAAGACCTCTGCAAAGAAAAATTAAACACATTGATTAATGAAATAGAAGAAGACCTTAGGAGATGGAAAGATCGTTCATGCTCTTGTATAGGCAGAATAAATATCACATTGGCCATTCTTCCCAAAGTGATATACAGATTCAGTACAATACCCATTAAATTACCAAGATCATTCCTCACAGACATATGAAAATCAATCTTTAATTTAGAACAACAACAACAACAAAGAATAACCAAAGTAGTTCTCAGCAACAAGAACCATGCAGAAGGCATCACAATACCTGAACTTCAAACTATACTACAAGCCATAGTAATAAAAACAGCATGGTATTTAAACAAAAACATTCACATAGCCCAGCGGAGCAGAATAGAGGACTCGGAGACAAATCCACACACTTATAGTTAATTTATTTTTGACAAAGGAGCCAAAAACATACTATAGAAAAAAAGATAGCCTCTTCAATAACTGGTGTTGGAAAAACTGGTTAACCATATGCAAAAAAAGGAAATAAACCTTACTTTCTCACCATGCCCAAGAATCAATTCAAGATAAATCAAAGACTTGGAAATCAGACCAGTTACCGTGTAGCTCCTTGAAGAAGGCATGGGTCTAACACTCCAACACATATACACATGTAAAAACTTTCTCAACAAGACCCCAAAGACACAGGAAATTAAAATGAGGATCAATACATGGGATTGTATTAAACTGAAAAGCTTCTGTACAACAAGGGAAACTATTAAGAAACTCAATAGAGAGCCAACAGAATGGAAAAAGAAATTGCCAACTACTCCTCCAATAGAAGACTAATATTAGAATATACAGAGAACTCAAGAAACTCAGTACTAAGAAAACAAATAATCCAATCAAAAATGGGCACGTGATCTAAATAGACACTTCACAAAAGAAGAAAATTTCAAATGGTCAATAAATATGAAAAATGCTCAACATCATCAGCAATCTGAGAGATGCAAATAAGAACCACCCTGAGATTTCACCTAACTCCAACTAGAATGGCGAGGATGTGGAGAAGTGGAAACCCTACGACATTGGTGGTGGGATTGCAAGTTAGTGCAACCACTTTGGAAAACTGAATGGAGGATCCTCAGAAGAATGAAAATGAACTTACCATTTGATCCAGCAATAACACTTCTGGGTATCTACCCCAAAGAAAGAAAACCAAACTACCAAACTAATGCATGTGTATCTATGTTCTTAGCTGCACAATTCACAATTGCCAAAATATGGAACCAGCCAAGATGTCCATCAACAGATGAAAGAATTACAAAATGATGGTATATCTACACAATGGAATTTTACTCAGTCACAAAGAAAAGCGCAGTTACGTCATTTACAGGGAAGTGGATGGAACTGGAGAACACTGTGCTAAGTGAGATTAGTCAGTAACAAAAAATAAGAAATCAGATGCTCTCCTTAATATGCAAAAGCTAGGTGGAAAACGTTCATAGGAGGAACTCTAGACAAAGGAGTAGAACCATAGATGAGCAAACAAAGCAACCTAACTGGGAGGAATTAGGGGGGGAAGAGGGAAATTTCCTGATGTACATGATGTACATTCACATTTCAAAGTCAATTAGCCAAACATGAGGAGGAAGAAGAGAGGGAATGGGGGGCACTGGGGAAAGGCTAAATGAGTGATGTGTGCATGTATGCCTCCACCATCTTATGCCCCATTAAGATGTATGACTATAATGCACCAATAAAAAGGGGGGATGAGGATATATCTCAGAGGTAGAATGCCTCTGGGTTAATCCCCATTTCACCACACACACACACACACACACACACACACACACACACACAGTCAAACTAAAAACCAAACCAAATCTGACAAACTACAAGTGTATGTAGTGATTCCCGGGCGTGGTGGCACACGCTTGTAATCCCCGCACTTGGGAGGCGGAGACAGGAGGATCGCGCAGGTTCAAAGCCAGCCGTGCTGGCTTAAGAGACCCTGTTTCCAAATAAAAATATAAAAATAGGTCTGGGAGTGTAGCCCAGAGGTAGAAGGGCTCCCAGGAACCCCAGTACCACCACACACACGCACACACAAAAAATGAAATGTATGTAGTGATTGACTCATTCAGAACTATCATTAAAAATGCAAAAAATATAGTCATCATTAAAAATAGATAAGGTGGCATACTCTTGGTAGGAAATAGCTAAGTTAGAATTCTTTGTAAATACAATATCAAAAAATAAGGTTAACAGCTTGATGGGGGTTTTTTTGGGGGGTGTTTTGTTTTGTTTTGTTTTGTGGTACTGGGGTTCCTGGAAGCCCTTCTACCTCTGGGCTACACTCCCAGACCTTTTTTTATATTTTTTTTTATTTGGAAACAGGATCTCTTAAGCCAGCAGGGCTGGCTTGGAACCTGCGCGATCCTCCTGTCTCCGCCTCCCAAGTGCGGGAATGACAAGAGTGCACCACCACGCCCAGCACAGCTCGATGTTTTAATAAAAAAAAATTAAATTAAAAAATCATGTGCACTAGGCAATAAAGTTGGACATACACTTTCTTATTTTCCTACGTGCTTATTTTGTTGCATTAGTTATATTTGGTTTGCCCATGGCTGATGGGGTTGGACATTTAATGAAATTTAAAAACAAAATAAAACTTACTTGCCAAGCTAGTTTTCTAGAATTTTCTGGCCCTGTTGGAAACCTAGCCCTTTCAAAGAAGGATTATGGCTCAATCTAGACCGAGCTTAGGGGTGATATGTGGCCTCAGTGATTTTTTTGTGTAGGAGCCTTTAAGTTACACCTTAGCCCTTTTTACTTTTTATTTTGAAACAGGTCTCACCAAGCCTCCGAAGGTTCCACTAAGTTGCTGATGCTGGCCTTGAACCTGTGGACTTCTCCTGTCTCAGCCTCCCAAGAACAGGGATTATAGGTGTGTACCATCGTGCAAGGCCTGAGTAATAATTTTACTATGTTAAATTGATCTGGCTCTTAGTACAGGTGGAGTCTCTTTACAAAATTACAGTATGTGAAGAGCTATGGATAATGTTTAATCAGATAATTATCATTAGTTAATAATAGGCATAGACAAGTGAAATGCATTAGGTGCATTTAGTAAAGAAAACTCTGTAGGCTTACCCCCACCACCAACTTTATATTTATTTGTGTGTGTATGTGTGGTGTGTGTGTGTGTGTGTGTGTGTGTGTGTGTGTGTTACTGGGAGTTGAACCCAGGTATATTCTATCTCCAGCTACAATCACAGACTTTTTGTTTTGTGTTTTGTTTTGTTTTGTTTTGAAACAGTGCCTCAGTAGATTGCTGAGAGTCTATCTACATTGCTGAAGCTGTCTTGGAACCTGTAATCATCTTGTCTCAGCCTCCCACGTACTGGGATTACAGATGTGTGCCATCAATCTCAGCTCCCCTCTAACTTTATAAGGATTAAAATTGCTGTATCCCTGAGAGAGAAACAAATAACACCAATTTTTTTCTGTTTGTTTCTGATCTTCAAATAATTTGTAAATCCCATTATTGAATTTTTTCTTAAGAGAAAAATATTCTTATAACTATGCCTAAATATCTATAATAAAGGGAAACACAGTCAGCTATCCAGATAGGCTGTAAAAATAGCTTGATATAATCTTGTACACCCCCTCAAGTTTTGGTAGAAAAACTACTAAGATGATGTACACCATCTGAGTATTTGGGATCTGGATTGAAATAGAGGGTGTCAGATTCAAAAATGAAAGAAAGAACATCCCCAGAATTGTTCTTTTTTGAGGACTCAAAAGGACGAGTGGCTCACGGGATTCATTTGTTCACCTGTTACTGAGAAGCAGAACTTTCTTCTCTGGTTTATCTTGTGTGACTAATGTAGGCGGATCGCTACAACTCCGCATGGCAGAGACAAAATATTTCTTCACACACTTTCCACTTATTCCTCAGGCAATGAATTTTTACGTCTCACTTCTCTTTTCTTTGTTCTTGTAGCAAAAGATTATTTAGTCATATATAACCAGATAAATACAAGCACTTGGCAAACCAGATAAAAAGGGATTCATTCTTGTTATCTAAACCTTTCCTAAAAATAGAAAAATGGTCATGTTTTTACCTGAAGTGTGTATTTTTTATTTTTTCCAAACACACCTAAATTAAAATTTTAAAGTTAACTTTATAACCTTTAGATGCATTTTATTTATTTTTTATTTTATTAGCGTCTTGTAGTTATACATTATAATGAGGTTAGAGAAATAGGGATATACATGGGTACAACTCATGGAGCCCTTCTCACTGGGTACTACCTCCCTCCCTCCCCTTTCTTGTACATGTCTTTGAGACTGGCATTGATATATATATATATATATATATATATATATATATATATATATAATTATTTTAACCATTACCTTCTTTACATCATTATGTGAAGATTTTTTCTGGTATATAAATTTTTTAAATGAACAAATGGTTATGTTTTGGGTTTGGGTTTTTTTTTTTTTTTTGGTACTGGGGTTCCTGGAAACCCTTCTACCACCGGGCTACACTCCCAGACCTATTTTTTATACTTTTTTATCTGGAAACAGGGTCTCTTAAACCAGCGAGGCTGGCTTCGAACCTGCGTGATTCTCCTGTCTCCACCTCCCAAGCGCGGGGATTACAAGCGTGCACCACCACGCCCGGCACAAATGGTTATGTTTTACATGAAGCAGATCTTTTTAAAAGATTTTTTTTCTTAGAACTAAAAGCAATACCTAGGATTAATGCCTGTATTTCCAGAATATTTAGAAATCTGAGCTCTTACAAGTCTAGAAATTATATATAAAAATCTAAGTATGACTTAATAAATAAGCCATTGACATCACTGAAGTTTTCTGTTCACATGATAGTGAATATAAAAAGATAAATGGATTTACTTGCATGCCATACAGTCATTTAAACATTCCTAATACCTCACATCTATAGATATTTTAAATAATGTCAAAATGTAATATAGCAAAATATATTAAGGAAAATTGTACATAAAATCTTATACAAGGCTATGATTTCTTTTGAAGAGAAACACAAAACTATGATGGTAACTGCAAAGAGAATAGGCAGCTCTTAGCTGCTGAAAATGAGACTATAACATGGGCAAAATATCCAAATGGAAAACAATACTCACTGCCTGGCTTCCAGAATGTCCGGCATGCACTACGTATTTTCCATGCTTTCTGTCCATTCTTGAGCTGCCAATATCACAAGCTTACCTCCAAGAATATGTTTCAATTTCTTCATTGCCCTTTATATCTGCAACCATGAGGGATAATTAAAAACCACTTGTAGGAAATCGCTATGATGCATCCATGCAGGTGTGGATTCAACTAAACAATACATAATTACTCACTAAAACGGGGATCCACCTTAGAGAAGGAAATGAGGTGTTAATTACAGAAAGACTCGAGAACAGTACTGCCTCTGAGAGCCATTGTGACTACCCTTACTCCAATCCTACTAAGAAAAAGAAACCAAAAAAATGTTCATATTTCTTTCTTCTCTTCTAGTTTGCTCTTTCAGACATCTGCCTTCTATTTTAGATCCAAGTCAAGAAAAGAAAATCAGACATAGAAAGTTGCCATTGCTTTCTCTATTCAAACTCAAATTCCTTCCTTCTTTTCTTGGTCCCATCTCTTAGGCACCTCTGGTCTTAGGGAAGCTTCGCCTCTTTATTTCTTCAGTTGGTGTCTAGAAATCCACTGGCTTCATTGCCTCAAGTGATTCACACACACATTAAAAATGTATGCCTTTAATTTCCTCAGGCATAAGGCCGAAGGAGAAATGGAATAGTGTAACCTTTTAGGAAGATTTTTTAAATTTTTTATTGGTGCATTGTAGTCATACATCTTAATGGAATAAAAGATGGTGGAGACATACATGCACACATCACCCAATTAGCCCGTACCCAGTCCCCACCCCATTCCCTCCCCATCCCTCCTTCCCATGCTTGGCTTAGTGATTGACTTTGATATATTTGTTTAACTACATCGTGTGCTTTTATTTATTGTGTCTCAAATTGAAAAAGCATGAACTCTTCTCTTGATTTATCCCCTCAATAAGTGGAAACATTGAGTTTCTAAAAGGTACCAGATATTTTTCTATGCAAAAATTTCAGTAGCCAACAAAACATACCACACCCTTCTTTTTTGTGAGACACCTTTGGATTCTGCATTTCTTTTTTCAAAAAATTTGATCCATTGAAATATCTCTTGTGAATAGACTTAACTAAACCTTTGGCTTAAGGGGTTTTACTGGATCAACTGAAGCAAAATAACTTCAAGCCTTAGAACAAAAAGAACGTGAGAAACTGAAGAAGAACCAAGAAGCTGGGGAGGGATTTGTTCCAGAGAGCAGTTTAGGCCGCCTTTAGCTTAGTCATCAATTTAGTCATCACTTGCTACAACAAGAATGAACCTTGAGGATATTAAAGGAAATAAACCAGTCACACAAAAAAATACTTATGTGAGTCTACTTATATGAGATAACCAAATGGTCAAATTTGTACAGGGAGTAAAATGTAGGTATTAGGGTCTAGGAGAAGAGGGAAATGAGGCATTATTTAATGGGTATATAAGATTTAAAAAGCACTGGACATGGATGGTAGTGATGGTTGTACAATATTATGCATATGTTTAGCACCACTGAACTGCTAAAATGACTGAGATGACAAATTACATGATATGTGATTTTGCCACCATAAAAATGGAAAAGAAAGCAAAAACATGATGACTTATGCTAAAAGAAAGCCAATTTGCAGGGCCGAGGGACACGTATGGATTGAAAGTATCAGTAATATGAAATATGACTTTTAAGAAAACTGATTTATTTGAAAGTCAAGATAATATTTCTCTTAAAAATAGGAAATTAATTTTATTTTACTTGACATATTACTACAGTGTTGCTCTAAAGAGGCATTTGTTTTCATTTGGCTCCAGAGCAATCCAGTCACAGTACAAAATGCCATCCCTTTGCGGGGTCTCCTCACAGTATTTCAGGGGCACACTGCGTGAACAGTCACTCTTACCACTTCAGTCTCACCCTTACAATCTCTAAATTATGACTCAAGAAGTTGTGTGACAATAAAAAATAAGTTGTATGTCATCTACAAAATGTAGGAGATTCTTCTTTAATTTTTAAAACACAGTAACAGAAAAAAATAAAACAACATATTACTCTATGGCTAAATTTACCATGCAAAACTCAGATTTTTTTTAATTTTTGCCAAAAACATTTCTTTAGCATGCATACTAATAGTTCTGTTAATGCCTCAACCCCAAGGTCAGCAGAAAAGCAGAACACACCTGGGCTGTCGCAATAAGCAGAGATGGGGCTATCTCTCCTTCTATGTCAGTATCTCCTATGAAAGATCTTGGTTCTGAGCAAGATTTCTAGCCAAAAAGAAATCTGAAAGTCTTGGATGATACGTGGTTGAGAGGGCTGTTTGATTGTTGGCCATTCTTTTTTTTTTTTTTTTTGGAATGAATAGATGAAGAGTCTGTTTCTCAGTTATCTAACAGAGAGATGAATTACACTGTTGTCTCAAAGCCTAGGTCAAAATAATTTTTAATTTTTTAATATGTTACTCCAAGTTTTTCTTGCCTGAAATCTCAATATGCTCTGATGATTATTTCTATCATTGATTGATAATTTGAAAGCAAATATGAAGAATGGAAATTATTATACTTCCTTCTTGGTTGTGTTATTGATATTTTATCCAAATATCCAGACACAGAATTTCAAAGCCTGAGGAAAATACTGACATGCAACCCAATTAAAAAGTATGAAAGATCACTATGAAAAAATACTGAAAATATATTTTAAAGTGCCCTATCAAAATTATCAAGATACTTACAAGCAATCATTTACAGTCAAATTAAAAATAAAAACACTCTGTAAATGTTTACATATATATTGTTATCATAACATTATCAGATATATTGTTATATTTTTGATATTTTTACAAAGCTTAGCCAATACCTATGCTAAATCAAAAGCAATCACAAGGTATCTAAGCAATACAATGAGATTGTATTAGACTTATATAAAATATTAACCTCAGGAGAAAAAACATGTTTTGATAGTATCATTAAATTTCTTAATTCTAAATTGAAAGTCTAAAGATGACTATATTAATGAAATATTTTCTTTCTTTCTTTCTTTCTGTCTTTCTTTCTTTCTTTCTTTCTATGCTGGGAATTGAACTCAGGACCTTGTGCACGCTAGACAAGCACTCTACCACCAAGGTACATCCCTAGCCCTAGAACATGGTTTTCCATTCAATTATTTTCAACTATTTATTGAGCACCTAAAATATGCCAGGTTTTTCTAGTACCTAGCTATCAAGTTAACAGAGGCTGACGAGACCCACGCTTACACTCCAATCATTACCCCTTGAACGTTGGGCTTTTTATTTTATTTTTATTATTTATTTATTTATTTATTTATTTATTTATTTATTTATTTATTTATTGTGGTACTGGGGTTCCTGGAAAACCTTCTACTTCTGGGCTACACTCCCAGACCTATTTTTTTTAATATTTTTATTTGGAAACAGGGTCTCTTAAGCAAGCGTGGCTAGCTTCGAACCTGCACGATCCTCCTGTCTCTGCCTCCCAAGCGCGGGGATTAAAAGCGTGCGCCATCACATCCGGCAAGGGCTTTTTATTTTAATTTTCAAGTTTTAAATTGTAGCATTTTTAAAAATGAAAATATCTTTTCTTAAGGCAAGTCATGTTTGTATGTTGAAGGAATAGGAAAAAAGTACCTCATAGTAAATATATATCAACTTCAAGAAAATAAGAGGCACATGCATAATTCATCTCTGACCCCAAGACTGGGTCGCTGAATTTGTGACTTTCTGGGGGTTGATAGGCCCTTTAGGATGACCTTCACCATGTGGAAGTTCTTTTCCTACTAAGGCAAAAAGTTTCCTTGTTACTTTGGATAGATTACTACCTGGTCTTCCCGACTGGAGATATCCAAAATTAAATTATTTATTCTTCATATTATGGGCTATAATACCTGGTACAAATTCCAAAATCTAAAATACTTTTAAAACTGTAAAGAATAAAGATTCCAAACACTAGGATCAAACTCAGGCTCTCACACATGCTAGGCAACTGCTCCTCCAACTGAGCTATACTCCCAAATACTGAAAATCATGTTTTATGTTTGACACAAATTTATTGGACAGAAAAAATTGATCCAGATATTGAAGGCTATTTTTAGTCTTTAATAAGCTTAGCATGTTTATACTTATGTTCAATTACATAATAATCATGTGTATTGAGACTACTAACGTATATGTTGAGTAGTATATGTACCATATTACCTCTACAGTATATGTACCATATTACTTTTACAAAATTTTTAAATATATAAATTACAAAACACATCTGATCCAAACATTTTTTGTCAGCAATCATAAGATCGCCCAAATTTTCTAGTTTTTAGAAGACAAATATTTAAATACTTAAATATTAAATACTTAAATACTTAAATATTAAATACTTAAATATTCTATTGAAGTATACAAATACTTCAATTAAGTAAACTAACTCTTGAATTTTTTTTTCTTTTAGTGGTGTTGGGGATGGAACTCCAAGAATATACTACCCCCAAAGTATACCCAGACTCTATTATATTTTTGTTTTTGAAACAGAATTTCCCTAAGTTTCTCAGGCTGGACTCAAATCTGTGATTCTCCCAGCTCAGCCTCCCAAGTACTGCAGTTACAAGCCAGAACCATGATGCCTGATTAGATGACTGGAGTTTTAAAATGCCCAAACTAGGGAACACAGAGGATACCAGTGGGACTCCAGATAATGGAGGGGAAATATCAGCAACGTTTGAATGGAAAGATAGGAGAGGAGGAAGGCTGACCTTGATTAATGAGGGTCTACATCCAAATATGTGTAAAATTATGAATATGGCATGGTTACCCTGGACAACCATTGGTGGGAGGGGGGAAGGGAAAATGGGGGTCAGAGGGAGAGGGCACCAAGTATAGTTTAAATATATACCATTTATGTTCAATAAAAATTTGTTAAAAAATAAAAAATAAAAGCATAACAAATAAATAAATAAAATGTGGTTGGAAGAATAAAATGTAGATTCACAGTTGTAGGAAATGTAGCCTCTAGTGGGGAATGTTGATAGTGGGGGAGGCCTAGTATGGTGGGACCCCAAAGCATTTTTATATGCATCAAAACATACTTTTTCAAAAGTATAAAAGTAGTTTTCTTCTTTATACCTTCTACTCAATTTCGCTATGCATCTAAAGCTGCTCTAAAAAAATAAAGTCTAAGCCAAGCTTGGTGGCGCACGTTTATAATCCCAGCATTCGGGAGGCTGAGAACGGAGGATCGCGGTTCGCGGACAGCCTCAGCTGCTTAGTGAGGCCCTCCGTAACTTAGTGAGACCCTGTTTCAAAATAAAGATTAAAAAATAAGGCAGGAAGTGTAGCTCGGAAACCCAGGTAGAGTGCCCCTAGGTTTCATCCCCAGATCTGCAATAAATAAATAAATAAATAAAGTCCATTTTTAAAAGAGAGAGAATGCTTTGACCATGGTTGGACAGTAGTAAGTAGTACTAACATTGGCAGCCTCTGCCTTAAGCTTTGACTAAAACAATACTTTTGGCATTACAGAGGTGTTTATGCCTATTATAGTGGGTGTAACACTGCTCATGGCTAATCCTTGTAATAACTCCAAGAATTAAACATTATCTCTGCTCTTCTGATGAGACATACCAGCTTTCAATGACCTTTCACAAACCCCTGGTTAAGAGCAGCGTGTGGTTCTCAGCTTCCCCTTCATTTATCGTCTGTAGCCACTTACTGTCTCGTGAGCATCATCCCACTATGGAGAATGAAGAAGAAAGGCGAAGGACAACTCGGAGTTTGAATGCATCAGAAAGGTGGTACAACTGTCCAGCCTCTGGAGACTCTGGTGATGGGCTCAGATTCACCAGGGAAGTATGGTGTTTACTGGCAGCAAGTCCGGGGTGGAGCTGCCACATGGAATTAGACCTGCCCACAAGGACAGAGACTGCTGGAAATCCAGCTCCAAATAGCAGCAAGGACTTCGCATTTCCCTGTGGTTCATCATCTATGTTAACCCTACAGCTTCCGTCCAAGCATCGGACAAATGTTAGGATGCTCGCAGCTCATGGGGAGTGGCAACCAGCCATGTAGACCATATATTTTTGAGTTTGATTGGTTAGTTGGTTAGTTGGGGTGTTTGGTGCTTGTTTTGTTTGGGTACTAGGGATTGAACCCAGTGCCAGTCTACTTCCCAGCTATACCGCTAGGTCTTTTTATTTTGATGCAGGGTCCTTCTGGGTTACTGAAGTTCTTGCTAAGTTGTTAAGGCTGGCTTCAAATCTGTAATTCTCCTATCTCAGCCTCCCAAATTTTGGAATTACATACAAGTGTCACCACACCTGCCTTCAGGGCATATTTTTAATATACTTTTATTTGTGCATTGTAATTATATATGATAATGAGGCTCAGAGTGATAAGAATACACATGCACATAGCACTTTGTGCATCTCCTTCCCTTTACATGTTATTGAGATTGGTATTGATAACTTCACATATGAGCATAACATTATTTGAGACATTTCCTTCATCAAGTCTCTTGTCTTTTTGAGGACAGCAGAGCCCTAGATCTGGGAGCTAAGAATCACCTGCCCAAAGGGTCAACCTTTTGCAGGGATAAGTACGAAAGGAATAAGATATGGTTCCAGACCTCATTTTAAAAAATCACTACCAATCTCACTAATATGTAGGGGGAGTGGTGGGGAATAGGGTGGGATCTAGTGGAAACACCCTAGTGCTAGGTGTGTATGTGTTTATACCTTGACCAATAATGAATAATTATAATGTATCAATAAAAGTAATAGAGCCGGGCATGGTGGCGCAAGCTTGCAATCCCGGCATTTGGGAGGCTGAGACAGGAGGATTGCGGTTCGCAGACAGCCGCAGCTACTTAGTGAGGCTGTTTGCATCTCGGTGATATCCTATTTCAGAATAAAGAATAAAAAATAGGGCTGGGGGTGTCACTCAAAGGTAGACTGCCCCTGGGTTCCACCCCCAGTACCACAAAAAATAATAAATAAAAGTCTTCTATAAATTGCCAAAAATAGACTCGTTATTGAAATGGGAACACATGATGGAGATCCAGAAAAATTCAGACTGGGAAGAGAAACTAGGGCCTGTAAGATCAGGAACCATAAACGGATTATCAGAAGGGGGCGATTCTGAACCTAGAGCTAGAGTGGGGCCTTGGTAATGGGAGGTCATAGCCCTGTTCTGAGCTGCAGTCAGGCCCAGCAGGCCCAGAGCTCAAAACCAGGACTTTGCTTATTGCTTCAGCCTCGCCTGGGTTAGCGGATGGGAGCTACAGGGAGCTAGGGAAGGAGCAGCTCATAGAAATTCCATCTTGGGTTTGAAATTGAGACAAGAAGGGAAACTGAAATGAGACTAAAGGAGGCCAAGGGAATCCGCTTTGAGGAGCTAGTGGGGAGGGGGCGGTGAGGCCGGCTAGCGAGACAAAATGAGAATGAACCTGTTGAGATGGTGTTCAAAACAGTCTTGACACCACATACAGTTCAGTGACATAAGGCTGATTTAAGACTACATACTAGAGCCGGGAGTATAGCAAAAACAAAGACTACCTACTGTACCAGGCACAGGGGTGTACTTGGGAAGCTGAGACAGGAAGATCCAGGTTCAAAATCAGCCTCAGCAATTTAGTGAGACTCTCAGTAACCTAGTGAGACCCTGTTTAAATAAATAAATAAATAAATAAATAAATAAATAAATAAATAAATAAATAAATAAATAAAATAGAGCTGGGGGTGTAGCTTGGAGGTTGCCCTGGGTTCAATACCCAGTAAAACACACACACACACACACACACACACACACACACACACACACACAGATTACATACTGTGTGATTCCATTTGCATGGATTTAAAAAATAGGCAGACTGACATTATAGTGATAGAAGCTAGAATGTGGTTACTCCATTTCTCTCTTTCTTTCTTTCTTTCTTTCTTTCTTTCTTTCTTTCTTTCTTTCTTTCTTTCCTTTCTTTCTTTCTTTCTTTCTTTCTTTCTTTCTTTCTGTGGTACTGGGGATGGAACCCAGGGGCATTCTACCTCCAACTAACACCCCAGCCCTATTTTTTTATTCTTTATTTTGAAACAGGGTCTCACTGAGTTGCAAAGGGCCTCACTAAGTAGCTGAGACTGCCCGCAAACCGCGACCCTCCTGTCTCAGCCTCCCAAAGGCTGGGATTACAAGTGTGCGCCACCACGCCCGGCATAAGATGGTGATTACTCTAAATGGGATACTGACGTGGGGAAATCACAAGGAAGCCTGCCTGCTGTTAAGAAATGTTTTAGATCAGCCGGGCGTGATGGTGCACGCTTGTAATCTCCGCGCTTGGGAGGCTGAGAGAGGAGGATCATGCAGGTTCGAAGCCAGCCTCAGCTACTGAGTGAGGCTCTCAGCAATTTAGTGAGACCCTGTTTCCAAATAAAATATAAAATGGGTCTGGGAGCATAGCCCAGAGGTAGAAAAGCCTCTGGGTTCCACTCCCAGTACCACCAAAAAAAAAAAAAAAAAAAAAAAAAGAAATGTTCTAGATCTTGATCTGACTGGCATTTATATGAATGTACGACCATGACAAACAATGCATTGAATCACAAATTTAAGATTCGTTGATTTTATTGACTATGTTATGCATCAATTGAAAAAAAATAATAATTTTGTGATCATAAAATTTTGGTTGTATAAACTGTCTTTTTGAAATTTCTATGCACATTGAAGCATTGAAAGGTTTAAATGGCACGTTTGGGATTTGCTTTAAAATCCTCAAGTGATTAAAACTACAGGGTGATAACTGAACTGTGTTTAAAAATGCTGATGGTTGTTAAAGCTGAATAATCACTTGTCTGTGGATTGGAAATTTTTATGACAATGTTAAACATAGATAAAGCACCACCAAAATTACTATTTTGTTAGGAAGCTAAGACATATGAAAACAAAATGACAGCTGGGGAAACTTAGGCATAAAATGAATAGGGTAGAAATTAAACAGCATTAAAAGGCCCAAGAAGAAATAGGTCAAAACAGATACTAGGAAGTGTGACTGGTCTGATCAGTGGAGGGTAAGATTCATCTAAGGGCCGGGCGTGGTGGCGCACGCTTTTAATCCCAGTGCTTGGGAGGCTGAGACAGGAGGATCGCGCAGGTTCGAAGCCAGCCTCAGCTACTTAGTGAGGCTCTCAGCAACTTAGTGAGACCCTGTTTCCAAATAAAATATAAAAAAGGTCTGAGAGTATAGCTCAGAGGTAGAAAGCCTCTGGGTCCCCCCCCCCCAGTACCACCAAAAAAAAAAAAAAAAAAAGATTCATCTAAGGAAGGAATCAGAGCAGAGGGACAGAAGCCTTTTTTAGAAAAGAACATGTGCCACAAAGAAGGTTCAGTGCATGGGAAACACTTAAAGTTTGCTTTTTAAAATAAATAACTGGAGCCGGGCACAGTGGTGCATGCTTGTAATCCCAGTATGTGGGAGGCTGAGCCAGGAGGATCACAGGTTTGAGGAAAGCCTCAGACTCTGCTTCAAAATAAAACTAAAAAATAGGATAAGGTGGGATGCCTCAGCAGATGCCCCTGCATTGAATCTGCAATACCACAAAAAATAATTGATCATGGATTCATTGGCTATTTATCTTAGTAAATGGGTGTTTCAGAGTCTAGAACAAACTTCAACCAGTTTTTGGCCAAATATTTGTTAAACACTGACTATGTGTCAGTCTGGGAGAAAATTACTGTCATTACAAAAGGCTAAATTGAATTCATTTACAGCATATTTTTCTTCCTGGCCAATATCAGGAATTAAAGTTTGGAAAGCATATTACTTTTTCTATAGAAACAGAGGAATACAGTAAAAAATACAATTACACAGAGACTATATCAATTTAATCTCATTTTTATCTGTAAAAATAAAATAGAAATATATACTAATACAATATATACTAAAGGATTTCAATACAATTTCAATATTTATTTACATATATGAGTAAAATTTTTGACAGACCCTTTTTTTGTGTGTGTGGTACTGGGGTTCCTGGAAGCCCTTCTACCTCCGGGCTACACTCCCAGACCTATTTTTACATTTTTTTTTAAATTTGGAAACAGGGTCTACTAAGCCAGTGCATGCAGCTGGCTTCGAACCTGTGCGATCCTCCTGTCTCTGCCTCCCAAGCGCGGGGATTACAAGCGTGCGCCACCACGCCCGGCTTGACAGAACCTTTTTAAAAGTCATCCTATGGAACCAAGTGAAGGAACTATTAAAAATTATTCATGGTATCTGGGTGTGGTGGCGCGTGCTTGTAATCCCAGCATTTGGGAGGCTGAGACAGGAGGATCACAGTTCACTGACAGCCTCAGCTACATAAGTGAGGCCCTTTGGAACTCAGTGAGACTCTGTTTCAAAATAAAGAATAAAAAAAAATAGAGCTTAGGGTGTCACTCAGAGGTAGAATGCTCCTGGATTTCATCCCCAGTGCTGCAAATATATATATATATATATATATATTTTTTTTATGGTAGTATTAGATAATCTTTTAAACCTCCACTTGAATTTTTTCCTTTTTCTAAGTAAGAGATTACATACTTCATAGCAATCCTTTTTTATAAATCAGATTAAAGCTGATATTTGTTTTTCGTTATTTTCTTGCTTCTCTCAAATACTTTTTCATTTTTTTATTTTAAAAATTCTGCATTCTCTATCAGTTTCACCAAACCCACAAGAATGATATGTCCTTGGTTTATTTATTGAACTCATCACTCTTAAATCCGGCTATCTGTTACAGTCAGCTGTAAAAGTCTTAATAAATATGCACCATTCCTGGGTGTCACTGTCTTCTTGTACATAGATGATGAGCTAAATTATTGATATTGGTTGAGATTTGGTGTCACTGCTACAGAATCCAGTGAAGTCTTCCTATCTGGCCAAAGAATTTCTGAAGATAGCATTCACAGATTCGAATTTAGGGAAGGAGCACTGGTAGGGGCAGTTAGAGGTATTAAAGATGTGGATTCCGTGGAGAGCTCATTGAGGTGGTGCAGTTTCTGTGAGAATGGTGGCACCAGCACTTACATTAGTAGCTTCACCCAACGCAAAGCTAGGGTTTTTGCTGGTTGTGATCTCAGCAAATATGCTAGTTCCTCTTGTGAATGTGCATTCCATTGGAACAAAGTAGCTACAGAATTTGCAGGCTCAGATGAAGTGGTCCTGGTGTCTGCATTTTGTATGACAATAAAGGACAGTTTCAGTAGACGCTGTGCTTGTTGTTTCTAAGTGAAAGTAGTGAAAGCTGTACTTGAATTGGTAGAAATAGGTTGCTGAATTCTAATGATGATAATGATGGTGTAGTAGCACAATCCGTAGAAATTATTGTGTTTATGAATTTAGCTGAAGTGATGTTTCCTAATGTGGCTCAGAGTCAATGGAAAGCATTATTTCATGTTATGGTTGTAAACTTATGATTGTAAACTGTTGTGGTAGTAGGTTTTTACAGAAATTGTAATGATTGGGTATTGGCTCTAATAAATGGCAATGCCAACAATTCTGATGATAATAGAAGCATCGGTGGCATGATTATTATTGGGGTTTTTGTATTGTGACCACATACTGAGCAGATACTGTGATGATTTTTAGTAGTCTGGTTGAAACTATGTTGAATGCTGAGGTCATAGTTTCAGCTGAAGGAGTTGTCATAGATATGATGGTAGTCATTGATATTTGTAGATTCTATCGCAGTTTTGGTGGCTATTATGGTTATCATTTCATAAGAAATTGTAGTATGCATAGTTTCAGGTAAAGTAATGCTACTTTTAGGTTCAGTTAGCCTTGGAGTAACCACAGTGGCACCATGTTCAGTTGATCTAGAGTAGTAGCCATTGGGGTAGTACATTTCTGGGTTCACCCATTGCACCTGTAGGTTCAGTTGTAGCCGTTGTTGATTAAGAAGAATTGGTGGTTCCTCTGGTAGTTGTGATTTCAATTAAGGCATCAGTAGTTGTGTGTCTAGTTTGAGTGGCTTTTCTATTGATGTATTGCTACTTTTAGGTTTAACTCCAATAATAATTGGTGGTGGGGTTACCATTTCAGCTGGTGAGACTAGCAACAGGTGTGGTTGAGTATGGGTAGTATTCTGTGTGAGAGTGAGTTGAAATGCTGGTGGTAGTACTAGCTGTTTAGTAGAATTTGCACTGGAGCCGGGCGTGGTGACACACGCTTGTAATCCCCGCGCTTGGGAGGCAGAGACAGTAGGATCGCGCAGGTTCGAAGCCAGCCGCACTGGCGTAAGAGACCCTGTTTCAAAAATATAAAATAGGTCTGGGAGTGTAGCCCAGAGGTAGAAGGGCTTCCAGGAACCCCAGTACCACTAAAAAAAAAAAAAAAAAAAAAAAAAAAAGAAGAAGAATTTGCATTGGTTATGGAAATTTTAAGATGCCGGTTCAGTTTTTGTAGTGGCAGTTATTGTAGTGACCGGTTTAGTAGCAATGGGAGCAATTGGAACTGTTATAGCTATAAGTTCAGCAGAAATTTTGGAGCCTGTAAGTACAGGTTAAGAGATGCTAATTGTTGGTAAGAGTTGGCGCAGTGCTAGCTTTGATTATCTGTTCAGCCAACGTGGGGTTGCTGGCCATTTATAATAGCCGTGGAGAAGCAGGCTGCTGAGCTGGATGTCTGTGGGTGCCGTTGTTGTGGCTGTAGTAGTAAGTTTAGTCAGAGTCACTCTTGGTTCAGGAGTAATCATTCCAGGCTTGGCATCACTTGAGCATATGTGGATAATGACTGGACCTGTGTTACTTCCCCCTATGAGTACTCTAATCATGGTTGTAATCACACAGGCTAAAAGACAAGCCAGGAATATTTTCCATTGAGAGTAGGCACATAAAAGATTGTGTTTCACCTGTAAGGGATGTAAAGGAAAATACCCAGATAAATTCAAATATTTGAAAGAAAATAAAGATAATTTTTACCTCCACCATTCAAAGTACAATTCATCAGAAAAATGCATAAATATCAATATAACTTTGAGAATATTCTAAAGCATAGTCGGCTAAATATCTAAGCTTTATCCTAGGAAAAGACTGGCCTTCTGTACTTTCTAAGAGTAGAAGGAAATATTAACCATCTTTTTGTAAATTTGTATGTCTGAGCCAACTAATTATAGAAAATAGTTGATAAAATTTATTAAATACATATGAATGGATTACAAAACTATGGGATATATACACAATAGAATTTTACTCAACCATAAATAAAAACAAAATTACTTAATTTGCAGATAAATGAATGGAACTGTAGAACTTCATGCTGTGTGAGATTAGTCAGTCACAAAAAGTAAAAAATCGGATGGTCTCCCTAATAGTGGAACCTAGGGAGAAAATGGGTCATAGGAGGAACCCTAGGTGAAGAAAAAGAAACCAAAAGGAGCAAATAAGGCGACCTAACTGAAGGAGATGAAAAGGGGGAAGAGGGAAATTCTCTAATGTATATGATGTACATTCACAAACATGTCAAAGTAAATCACTAAGT
Source organism: Muscardinus avellanarius (assembly GCF_963383645.1). Taxonomy (NCBI): domain Eukaryota; kingdom Metazoa; phylum Chordata; class Mammalia; order Rodentia; family Gliridae; genus Muscardinus; species Muscardinus avellanarius. Next base: position 21,129,771 of record NC_137803.1, read on the forward strand.
CAAACATGAGAAGGAGGGAGTGGAGAGGAAATGGGGTGGGAATTGGGGAAGGGCTCAATGAGCGATGTGTGCATGTATGTCTCTGCCATCATGGACCCCATTAAGATGTATGACTGCAATTCACCAATAAAAAAAATAAAAAGGGAAATAAATTGGTGCTGAAACATATGAATAAATATGTTTTATTTAACTTAGAGGTAGACCCCCAACTCGATTCAATTTCCAATATCATTAGCAAGCAAACAAACAAACAATAAACAAACAATAAATAAATAAAATGTGTTGAATATTTCTACTCATCCAATGTAAACTCAGGACACAGCAGCAAACTGCTTATATTTGAGTAACCCTAGAAGACTGATCAAAAATCTTCCCTTCTAATCCTGACAAGACTTTGTGTCCCCATTAAGAGCGTCCCCTGAAACCTCCACAATGTACATTTAATAGGTCTGGGTGCTGGTCCCGACTCATATTCTCTGGTTAATGTTTCAACACAGACTTCTAACAGCATCCACTTGGGGCTGAGACTGCTCCTGTTGGATTTTAGTTCCTGTGAACTATTTCCACTTGGACAATGGCATAGCCCCCCCGAGTATCTATTTTATTATCTGCACGATGCTGGTAATAAAAAACACCCAACTTATAGTACTAACAAAAAGATTAGTGTCAGTGAGATTGCTCCTAATTTATGAAGCACTGTGCAAACATAAGGCTGAAGTTAGAAGACGGATACTGGAGCAACACCATTGGGTGAGCTTTTAATTAAAGTCTTAGATGCCCGGAGTTCTTGTCCAAACACTTAAGGTGACTGCAGAACTTCCATCATGCCATTTCTGTTAAGACGTCATTGAGAAAACATGTGCAAAGTGGCTGGAGCATAGTCTTTCATGTAGTAAATTCTACACAAATGTTTATAATATAATGACATAATTACAGATTCCTAGTATTACTGGACAGGAAACATGCAATAGAAAAAGAGTGCCGCTTTGAACTCAGACAAACTTCTGACATCTAAGGCAAATGTCCTACCTCCTCTAAGTCCTGAGTCCCCTTGTCTTTAAAATGGTAAAAGTTTCTTTTCAGCAGTTCTTAGGAAAATAATTAAAAATACACTGTAGTTTTCCTGGTTTTTTTTTTTTTGTTTTTTTGTTTTTTTTTTACTTTTGCCTTAATACAGAGCAGTATAACATAATGGCCAGGTGCTTTGGGTTCCAAAGACTCAGGGTTGAATATTTTGTCTGATTTGGAAACCGACTGAAAATACACTAAGTGATTTGTGAATGTATATTTGTATCACCTTGAATCTCATTATGATGTGTAATTACATTGCAACGATAAAAGTATAAAAATATGAGGACTCTATTTCTTCATAAGAAAAAAATATATTTATACTGAGGGATAATTGTAAGGATTAAAATAATCATGCACATAAGGTACTTGGTACAATGCTTGACATTTCATTTTTTTAATCTATTTATCGTACGTCACAATCATTATGAACTACATTGAGATGTGAGGCTATAATGCACCGATAAAAAGTATTAAAAAACTGTAAATACTAACAAGCTCATGGTTATGTGTTCTTTAACAAGCTCATGGTTATGTGTTCTTTAACAAGCTCATGGTTATGTGTTCTTTCACGAGTTAGGGCAGAAAGAAAGAGGAGCACAGAACTGATGTCTTTGAGGAAAATGGTATCTTAACTGTTAGAAAATGTAGGTTGTAGCTGGGCACAGTGGTGCATGAATGTAATCCCAGTACTTTGGAGGAAGAAACAGAAGGATCACAGGTTTGCAACCAACCTTAGCAATTTAGCAAGACCCTCAGCAACTTAGATCCTGTTTCAAAATAAAAACTAAAATGGGCCTTGGGGTATAGCTCAGAAATAGGAAGCTGGGTTCAATCCCAAGTACCATCAAAAAGGGGAGAGAGGAAGACAGGGAAGGCTGGAGAGAAGTAGAGAGGGAGGGAGGAGAGAAGGGAAGGAGAGAAAGGAAAATGTGAGTCCTGGTATTGGGGCACCCTTTTTAGGTGTCCTGGCTTGCAACCCTTGAGAAAACGCACACTAATCACCAAATCCAGGGAAATAAGGGGCACCAGTGTGGTCACCAAGTGATGCATCCTGCCTGTGCTTCAGTCCCCGTGCTTTAACAGAGAAGCTTGTAGCAAGAACAAAACAAATGCTACTACCACGACTCAGAAAGAGCAGTATTCTCATTTGGGTGTTTGCTAAAACCAGAAATAGGGTAAAGTGCAGGCAGGTGGACCTTTACAAAATAGGATGAAGGGCAAACAGGTGGGCCCTTGCAACAGCCCTGATCTGCCAGGCTAAGTCCACCAACAACTAAGCCATGTGAATTCTTGCAAAAATATGGACCTTCCAAAAGGATATTTTCCCCATCTGTTAAATACTGTAAGACCAGATGGTAACTACAATCTCCTTGCTCAACAGTAAATAAGATTTGCAAACAAGAACACTTTGAATAACTCCACCAAATCAAAGTCATTCTTTGTTTTTCTTATAGATAAGATAGGAGTCTCTTGTGTTATTTCAAAAGCTAAGCTCAGGTCTTCCTTCATGAGCCTCTAGGAAGGGATGGGGCAGAGGGTGGAGTGAATTCTGCAGCTCAAAGCCCCCAACTAAACAGGCAAAAACTATGAGAAATCAGTCAGAATCATATTTTTCATAGAATCATATTTTTCTTGGGTGCAGTAACCCAGAGATAAAAGCATGAGGTAATGAAACTATACAGTCAGGAACATAAATATGAGTCCAGGCACCAAGCCAAGAGGGTTGAGGGGACAGGCCACAGGTGGATGCAAGACAGAAGGACTAAAGGATGAAAAGCAAAGACCACAGTCAGGCTCAGAAAAGAGAAACCAGGTCAGTGAGGCAGACCCCGACGCAGCAGAGCTCCGGGGACTCAGCAGGCAATGTTGAATAACTGAACACCAAGAGAGATATTTCTGTGTCAAAAGCAAGAGAGAGAGCCGGGCGTGGTGGCGCACGCTTGTAATCCCCGCGCTTGGGAGGGGGAGACAGGAGGATCACGCAGGTTCGAAGCCAGCCTATTTCCAAATTAAAAAATATATATATATATAATATATATTTATATATAATATATAAATATATATAATATATATTATAGGTAAATATATACATATATTTACCTTTTTTGAGTGTTGTGCTGTTGTCTAGATGTGTACATAGGGTTCGTTTTTATTAGGCATGACATTGGTTCCTTGAAGCTAAACCTCCACAAATCTCTTGCTTTCTCTCTGTGTGCCATGAACTGAAAATGATTTAAACAGCTTTACTGCATAGAAATGTTGGACACAGGTAGCACTAACATTACCTTTCCACGTGGCAGTCTCCCTTGGGGCATTAGGAGCACCCAAGGGTCCCCAGGTTAGTGCAGGCACCAGTGACATCCATGCACACACCTCTAGTGGCATCTGTTGATGGTGGAAATGACATCCTGAACCATGGGCTTCCTGAGCATTTGGACTTGGGGAAGGCTCCAAGGAAAAAAACAGGAGGTTGAACTCCTCCAGGAAGTTATTCCAACATTATAACTTACATTTAGCATAATTTGTGTTTTATTTCATTGATGGAAGTAGCTCTTCATGAAAAAATGAAGGGCATGGTGACACATCCCTGTAATTCCAGTACTTTTTAGACTGAGACAGCAGGATCACAGATTTGAGGACAGCCTCAGCAATTAGCAAGACTTTCAGCAACCTAGTAAGAACCTGTTTCAAAACAAACAAAAAATAAATTTAAAATGTCTTGGAGAGTAGCTGGAAGATAGAATGCCCCTAGGTTCAGTCTTCGGTACCATAGACACAAACAAAGTTTTCTTAATTCTAAATCATAATTGTGATCCTAAATGATTATTATTATTATTAATTATTGAAATAGTACTCTTTTTTTTTTTACTGGGATTGAACACAGAAGCATTCTTTCTCCAAGCTATACCCCCATCCTTTATTTTTATTTTTTTAATTTTGAATCAGGGTAGGATAAACTTGGGTTTGATCCCCAATACCACACACAGAAAAGAAGAGAAAGAAAAAGGAGGAGGAAGAAAAGGAGGAGGAGGAGGAGGAGGAGGAGGAGGAGGAGGAGGAGGAGGAGGAAGAGATGGAAAAGACAAGCACCACCCAATCTTACTCATAGGTGGAACATAAAATAAGCTGGGAGGAAGGGGTAGAGGGGGGAATGGGAAGAGGTTCATCAACAGGCACTAAGAGAGGAGAGGAAGTTCTGGTGTGGTATTGCATGATAGGGTGATTATAATAATAATCTATGCTTCAAAAAGCTAGAAGAAAGGAATTTGAATATTTTGATAAATGATGAATGTTTGAGAAGACAGATATCTCGAGCCTGATTTAGACATTAACATAAGGTGTACATTTATTGATACATCACATGGTACCCTATAAATATTTATACTATTTATGTTTTATGCATCAGTTAAAACATTAATTTAAAATAAAATATAAAAGGAAGTAGAATCATTTATATTAGAGTCTTGGAAGATGTTTTAATCTCTAAAAGCATCATGGAATAATCTACGGCTTTTCTCATAAGATACTGAATGTGCTATTTACAAGTTCTATCTAAACTGTGTTACTCCTACATGGTTATTAAATTTGCCAATTAGCAGTGTCACGTAGGTAGATCTCTCGTGAGATCCACTGTGTCTGTTGTGACACCATCACTAACAGTAAAAGTATTATGGTCGAGGAATATAAAGTGTATTTTTGAGGCAAAGAATTGGGAGTACCCATCGAAAGTTAATAATTGCAAGCCAATAAGCAAACTTTCAGGAGATTTTACTTGTCTCCATGAAGTACCGAGAAAGTCTGCATTCACCTATATAAAAAAAGATTTTTCAGATGTGTTGATAATGTCACTTAGTCATCAGTTATTACTCAATGTGCCTGAGGCTAACGAACTTGAAAATTTAATACATTTTGAAATCAAATAAAAACTTATTCATCAGATCAGTTTTCCTAAATCTCATCCAGACCAATAACCACAAAAAAGTTTGTATATACACACATCCATATATATGACACCATTTTTATAGATTTTGAAGTATGTCTAAATTTGTCAGTAGCTAGAGAAAAGAACAACATCGTCATCAATAACTTGTAATGATTTTTCTTTAATCCAGAGTTTTGTGACATAGAGAGTAACTGGGATACCAGAGCAACTCTAATAATGGAGGATAAACCTCAGTGGAGTCAGGGAGGAGATCTGAGGGGAGCGGAGGGGAGGGGAGGGAAAAGACTGAGGTTCATTAATTGAAATACTACCACCGACTATGTGTCTACATGTGAGTATACCAATGTCAGTCTGGGTACTCTGTATTGGGAGAGAGGGAAATGGGGAGGCAGGGGAGGGCGCACCAAGTACTGTATGCTTGTATGTCATTGTCAGCATGGTTTCCATTAATGCACCAGTAACAGCATAAAATAAAAACAGAAAGTTAAAGGTTGTATGTTCTCTGTCATATGTGGAGGCTCAAGGAAAAGAGGGAGAAAAGGTGCCTCACAAAATGAGAAGGGGGATCTGCAGAATACAGGAAGGGGACCTGGGGGAGGGAGGAGGGAAGGGAAAAGGAGGTAGGAGAGAATGAAACTGATCAGACTGTTGTGTGCATGTCCAAGTACGTCACAACGAGCATCGTATATGATTATAATGCACCAGCTAAAGGTAAATAAGTAAAAGGTTTCTGGTCTATAAGCCAGAATTATTGCTTATAAACCAGAAATCTTTTACTGCCTTTCCCTCAACAATCATATTTATACTGTTTTGGGATGAATGCATGAATATTACTTCTTTAATATCATATAAAAATCTACATGGTTCTCTCTTAAACCCAGAAATTGGCCCACACAAGGACGATATGAAAATGTAACAGATACTCATGAGCTGGTGTCTACAGTGTTCAATATTTTCTACATATTTCCCACATTTCCACTCCATCCTTGAGTTGCCAGGATCCCACCCTGAACTTCAGGACTATTGTTTACAGCCCAAAGCTGCAGCCTTGAGTAATATTTGAGTTGACTGAGGGCAAATTGACTAAGATGCAGTGTGACCATGAGTAAACTGGACATTAAATATCAGTCCCAAGAGAGGGCCCACCTTATGTCAGATGTAAAGTGTTAATTACAAGAAGAAACAAGAAATCCTATCCTGCCTTAGAGAAGCATCACTGCCTCTGTCTTTCTCTCTCAGCAATTTGGCTAGCAGAAGCAAGCTGTGGTGATTATACTTAATACCTCTTTCTCTCTCCATTTGCCATCAGTCGTCAGACACCATCCCTCTGGAGTTCAAGTCCAGCCTGTGATAGAATTCCAAAGGAGGTGAAGTTTCCAGTTGATTATTTTCAAAACTAGGATGGTACCAACTCAGGAAGTATCACCTCAAATAACGCTGCTCCCAATGCTCTCAACATTCTAGTCTTAGAGTCCTGGCATTTAGCTGGGCGTGGTGGCGCACGCTTGTAATCCCCACACTTGGGAGGCAGAGACAGGAGGATCGTGCAGGTTCGAAGCCAGCCGCGCGCGCTGGCTTAGGAGACCCTGTTTCCAAATTTTAAAAATGTAAAAATAGGTCTGGGAGTGTAGCCCGGAGGTAGAAGGGCTTCCAGGAACCCCAGTACCACCACCAAAAAAAAAAAAAAAAAAGAGTCCTGGCATTTAGCAAAAGGAAATCTCCTGGGCACACTTTCTTAGACCCAGCTCTAGTTTCTAAAGGGAGAGCTACATTGCTGAGTAAATCAATAACCATTAATACACTAATCAAGCTTCTCTCCTGTTACAGAATAATATATAAACCTAATATTTTAGGGTTTGGGTATACTTTGGGCAATGAAAATATTATAGTTAGTGGGTATTTGGGCAGTTATCTGTCACAAATCTTTTATCTCAGAAAAAAATCTTTTTTTAATTCTTCTTTATAGAAATGTCTTTTTTGTGGTACTGGGAGTGGAACCTTCTACTGCCATTCTGCCTTTGAGCTGCACTTCCAGCGCTATTTTTTATTCTTTATTTTGAAACAGAGTCTCACTGAGTTGCAAAGAGCCTCCCCAAGTAGCTGAGGCTGTCCGCAAACTGTGATCCTCCTGCCTCAGCCTCCCAAAGGCTGGGATTATAAGCATGTGCCACCACAACTGGCTTAGAAAAGTCGTTTTTCATAGATCTATGAAGGTTTAAGTTAGGGAAAGATAAAGAACAAAGTAGCTCCTCTCTCCCTGAAAGAGAGTGACCTTGAAGCCCTTGGGGAATGGACTTTTAAACCTTCACAAAGTTTTCTATTTGTTCTTTTATGGGTGGTCAGAATTGGGTTTGGAAGACCAGTGACTTTTGCACAGTTTCAATCCGTAATTTGAATGATTATATGTGAGTTGGTCAGGGCCCTGTACAAAAACGTGTAACAATGTTCTATATATAGTGACTCATGGTCTATTGCAAATGGCTACCTGGATGTCAATTTAAAATGCTAACAGGTGGATGGCACCAGGTACAAAGCTATGAAAACACCAATATGGTGAGATATTTGGATTATTGTATGACATACTAATGTATCAATTTTTATGTAAATAACCACTGAACCACCATGATCGTCATTGAGCCAAGATCACTAGTCTCCTTCAGCCTTCTAGCTCCAGATGATTATAAAACATCACTTTTTTAAATGAGGCAGTTGCAAAAAATTAAGACATAAGTCAGCTACTAAACTGAAAAGCTATACAACAGAATCAGACACACATGTCCAAGGAGAACCTCAGTAAAACTAGCAACAAATGAAATTTTGTCGAGAATGACATTAGAATATTTTAGTTTTCAAATAAATGTATCAAGTAATTAAAAACAATGCCATGCAAATGAAGCAATCAAGACAAATTAGTTTTTGTTCTTTTGGAAAATGCTGCTGTCAGTATCATACATTGTCTAGACATCCATCAAACTTGTCAGACCAAAATTACCCCTGACAGGCCAAAATGGAAAGATTGACACTGTGAGCGTTGGTGAGCAATCGATCAAGTGGGACTCTCATGGACTACTGGTGAGAGTGGGAAATGGTACAACTGCTTCAGGAAGCTGTTTGGGAATTCTACCAATGTTTTGCATATGCCTACCCGATGGCCTAACAATTCCACTCTTAGATATATAGTGAAGAGTTTGAGTGTATGTGTTCAGAAAGATATGCACCAAAATAATCATATGTCTTTATTTTTAATATCCATAAACTAGAAATAATCCAAAATATAATGGACAAGTAAATTTTAGTATATTCATACAAAGAGATGCTATATAATATTAAAAAAGAGATACATATTTAAATTAATCATCTATTATTATTGTGTCTCTGTGTGTGTTATAGGGATTAAACATAGGGGCATTCTACCTCTGAGCTATATTTTATATTTTATTTTGAAACAGTGTCTCACTAAGCTACTGAGGGCCTCACTAAGTTGCTGAGGATGGCCATGAACCTGCAATCCTGTCTCAGCCTCCCAAACACTAGGATTACAGCTGTGTTTCACCACACCTGGATAATATCAGCTCTTATACAGACAAGATGTTGCACATTCATTCGGGATGAAGGAGTAAAGGAGTCAGACTCAATGTATAATACCAACATACAAAGTTCAAGAATGAACAGAAGTAACCAGATGCAGATGCTTGTAACCTCAGTACTTGGGAGGCTGAGGCAGGAGGATCACAGGCTCACAGCCAGCCTCAGCTACTTAGTGAGGCCTTCTGTTAACTTAGTGAGACCCTGTTTCAAAATAAAGAATAAAAAAATAAAACTGAGGATGTAGCTTGGACGTAGAATGCCTCTGAGTTCAATCCCCAGTATTGCAAAAAAAGAAGTAACCAGATGATGACACAGGCCAGAATAGTTGTGTGTATATATGTGTGTGCACACGTCAGATTGATGTACTTTGTTCTAGCAATGTTCACCGTCAATCAAAACGAAAAGAAAAAAAACTAATCACTGACAATTGAAAATAAACTTGAGATGAGGAACCTGAAGTCTAGGAAAGGGAAGTCCCATTACCATGGACTGTGGATGCTGCGGATTCCTCCTGTCTTGTAGTTTAGCTCCCTTCCCACTCTGTGCAGCACATGAGAAACCGTGGGAAAAGAGAGACATCCTGTAGACATCAATATTAACAGCAGGTCCTTTGGAAAACAAAGGAATGCCAGGATTGAAACCTCAGCATGGAAAAGATACCAGCTTGGAGTTGCTCCTAGTGAAGATTTCTTCTCCTATCCCACACTTAGTGACTATGAGGTTAGGTCTGAGTTTGGGCTTTTGGAACATAAATTTTAATAATATTTATGTGTCAAGATTCTAGATGATCTCAAGTGAAAATGTCTGTGAGAGATGAGATGGACTATTTTTCTTAAATTTGGAAATGATTTATTTTTACAAAATTATTTATTTATTAAAAATTGTTCTATACGCTATGCTCAGAGGTAGAATGCCCCTGGTTTCCATCCCAAGTACCAAACCAAATTAAAAAAAAAAAAAGAGGTTTGTTGGACTCTTGAAATTGTTCAGGCAGGAAATAGATTTGTAACACTAGTCATCTAAAAACATATGTGATCTTTTAAGAAAAGGAAAGATGACTAACTTTCAAATAAAGGAGTTACAGAATTCAGAAAATAAAACTTCAGGCCAGAAAGGCATTCTCAGACCTTGAAATCCGATGACACTTTCCTGAGTTTCTACGTGGCTTGAAATTGGTGGCTACCTGTTTCTTTCATTTTCTTTCTTTTTGAGTGGGGCCATCTATAAGTGTTATGCTTATCACACCAATGTATTTTTGGAGTAGAGTATTTATCTTCTAGTCTCCAAAATGAAAATCTATTTTGTCCTAGAATAAAGTACACCCAGAGCTTCATCCTTACCTAGTTTCAAGACGATATAAATAATATAATTGGTAACTTTTACACAGTCACGTTGGGCTTGAGTGGACACTCTAATTGGCTGAGATTTTGATAAGGAACCATGTATTCTGGATAGAAATTGGGGGTCCAGTAAATAGACTGTGTAAGGTTAAATAGTGTAAAATGCACACATTCTAGTTTTTCATATTTTGTTACAAAAGGGGCTTTGTAGATGTGATTAAATTAATTAAATTTTTTAGATGGGAAGGTTTCCAAGAATTATAAAACCGGACTAAATATAAGCACAAAAGTCCTTGGAGGAGATCGGCAGGAGGGTCAAAATAAGAAAGAGAGATATACTGACAGGCACAGAAGTTGAAGCAACCAAGCTTCCACAAGCCAGGGAAGGCAGGCAAGAGAAGGTTCTCTCCCAAGAAATAACAGCTTCTATTGCTTCTATTTAATTTAAAGATAATAAATTGTGTTAGTTTTAAGCCTATAAGGTTTTGGCAATTTGTTATTTCATCAACAGAAAACTAAGATACAAGTCAATTAACATTTATCTATATGTATACTTATGTGTAAAAGTAGATAGGTATTTATGAAACATCTTTATTAAGCACCAACTATACAAAAGAAACTGGAAAAATCTTGGTATTATTTTTCAAAGTCAGCTTGTGAAAGCATGATATATCAAGGTGGCCTATTGTGGGAGGTAAGTTTAACTGAATAACTGGAAATGGCCAATGGCATTGCAAATTCAAAGCTGTGCAAATTATGTTTCCCATGTGTATGTACCTTCATTGAAGGTATTAGAGCCAATCAGGTTATAGATTTATTTGGAATGTCACAAATTATGAAGTACATCTATTTACGTATTTATTTTGTGGTACTATAGATTGAACTCAGAGGAATTCTACCTCTGAGCTACACTGCCAGCCCTTTTTAATTTTTTAAAATTTTGAAGTACGGTCTTGCTAGGTTGCTGAATCTCGCTAAATTGCTGGGGCTGGCTTCAAATATGTGATTCCTTCTCAGCCTCCCAGGTACTAGGATTACAGGCATGCATCACCATGCCCAGTGCTATTGTATATTTTGATATCAGCTTCTGAAAAATTATGAGTGATTATGCACATGACTGAAGTTTAGGGGCTTGATTTTGTACCTGACATTCAGTGGTATAGATTAAATTTAAGTGGGAGTGACTTTTTTGTGGTTGCAGTCTCAGCAGACTTGTTGGGAGGTTTAGGTTCAGGTCAGTGATATATGGTGCTGTGATTGGGGATTCAGTAGAAGAGGGAGTTTCAACTATTCTAGTTGTAGTTTCAGTTGAAGCAGTTATGCTATCTCTAAGGGTAGTATGTTCAATAGAAATTGTAGTACTTTGAGGTTCCATGGACAAGGAGTACTGATTACATTCGTTGTCATTTCAACTGAAAGATTTGCTGTTGTAGTAATAATGGGTTCAGTAGCAATTATAGTGTTTTCAGGTTCAGTTGAAGTGACAGTTTCTGTTGCAGTCATAAGGTCAGCTAAAATACATACAGCTAAAAGTGTTCCAAGTTCAACAGAGGAGATGATACAGATTCCCTGGGGATGTGAATGATGACTGTGGTAGGTTAAAAAAAATTACAATGGCTGTAGGCTCAAGAGTTGTGTCTCTTTGAAATGATTATTTTTACAAGGTCTGTTAAACACTGCCAGCTGTCACTTCTGTTCTTGTGGTTTTGACTGCTGGGGCGACACATTGCTCAGCTGATTTGGTTGAAGTACTGGTAGCTTCCCTCATACTAGAAGGCTTTGTTGACATACCAGTGGTTGGTTGTCATAGTAGTGGCTTCACTTATCATATTTGTATTTTTGGTTGTAGTTGTTAACTGTGTTGCTTGTAAGTTCGGGTGCCATGCTGATGTTGGGCTTTATAATAATAGATATAGTTGAAATCGTGGAGCTGTCTTCTGTGGTAGTTGCAGGCCCATTTGCTGTGGTCACAGTGGTTAGTCCTATTGTGTTGGTCACGGTCAGCTGAGAGATAGGCAGTGAGGATGGGCTTTTATATTCTCCCCATCATCTGAGAATATATGGGCCAGTGTTAATTTCCTCATTCTTTATCAGGCACAAGATGAGGACCCCAGTTGCTGTTGTTATTACACAGGCTAAGATACAAATAAAAAATTTCCCTCAAATTATCCACTAGTCACTGGATATGTTTTGTGTCACCTAAAAAATTTGTAAATAAAAATGAGTAGAATGAAATAAAATATTTCAAAAAATAAGACCATAATTTCTTTGTAATTTTAATCTGGAGTGGTTATTACAAACAGATTTGTCATTTGCTTGTAATTCACTTCATTAAATAAAAGGATAAATGTCACTCTTATGTGTTATCTTTTCATAAATATACTAAGTTAAATTTCTATGGTTTCATCCTAAAAGATTGATTAGTGATCATCCTTTCTTATTCTTATATTGGTTTGATTTAATATTCTTCAACTTTATGCTGTTATCTAAGCAACATAACTTTCTTCTTTAGTTTTTAGGGGAAAAGTAGATTTCTCCACTTCTGTTTTAATTATCTTTTGAACTCTTTATTTCAAGATTTGCAAAATAATTCTGTAGTTTTTATATTTTTGAAAAAAATTAAGGGCAATTTGATTAGATTTGCTTACTTACCAAAAATGCAATCATAAATACTATCTAGCAAAGTATGTACATACATATAAAAATACAATGATCCAAAAAGTTTTATATAATTAAGGACAGATTTTTTTTTTTTTTTGCAGTACTGAGGATGGAACTCAGGGCATTCTACCTCCAAGATACACCTCCAGCCCTGTTTTTTATTCTTTATTTTTAAACAGGGTCTCACTGAGTTGCAAAGGCCCTCACTAAGTAGCTGAGGCTGCCCTTGAACTGCAATCCTCCTGTCTCAGTCTCCCAAATGCTGGGATTACAAGCATGTGCCACCACACCTGGCTTAAGGACAGATATTTTAGAAAGGCTCCTTCTTAGATCTCTATTTTAGATTTAGAGGCTGTGCCAAGGATTAGCCTCTGATTTCCAACGACTTGGAAATATTTGAGTTTTGACAGATCTAACTTTTGTGCCAAAAAGAAAATAACTAGGCTTTATACACTAAAATCTACACATAAAACAATTAAATAAAAGCAATTATATTATTATTACATAGTTATTTTGAGTTGCCACTGAGAATAAATAATATTTTGAAATTTGATTGAATTATGCTACCACGAATCATACCTCTTTTAGATTAACTAATATTAGAGATCTCTCCACATATATTACCTAAAAAAGGACAAGATTTGTGATTGACAATTAGCAGTTTAAAAGTTAAAATTGACTTTTCCTTAATGACTAAGACAATGTGTTCCTCTTCTGGAGATTAAAAATATCAACATTTTCCCTAAAGGCTACATATGAGAATACCATAAGAAAGCTATAAAATGGAAAAATAAATACTCACTGGTTGTGTTCTAGGGGGTTCAGTAGTCATTGGATATTTTCCATGTTATTCCTCCATTCTTGAAAATAATTTTAGACGTATTCAAGTCCAGTGTAGTCATTGCTCTTGATACAATGCACAAGCAAGTTGATTGACGTCACCATGTTATCATCTCAGCGATAAGCTGCAGTGCAGGTATGAAGTAATAAAGCACCATTCTTTCACAAGGTATCCACCTCAGAGAGAGAGAGTAAGGAGTAATTAACACAGAAAGCAATAAACCCAACCTTTCCTGTGGGAGCCATTATGACTTCCTTTCAGATCTCCAAGCAAAAAATCTGAAATTATGTGTAGTTGGCATTATCTTACCTTTTAGCAACTTCCTTTATTGACTCTTTCTTTCTACTTTGAGGCTGTCTCCATGAGAATTTCTTAAGTGGGTGATGTTTATCATTGCTTTCTTTCCAGTTAACCATGCCCATCTTTTCTCCCACCGTTGACACTTTTTCTTAGGTATTCTTAGCTCTCTGCTCCCTGGGCTTTGGAATTTTCAAGTTCTTCTTTCATCCCGTAAAGTGTTTCAATACTTCTCCCTCATCTTTCAGAAAAAAAATGTGTCTATCTTGAGTGCATATCTTCAGGGACCTCACTTTGAGATCTTGTGAACCTGCTACACAAAATCTGTTAATGTATTTATTCACCATGGTCCTCTGTCTTCCAGAGGGGAACCTGGGAAGTTAATAAAAGGAAACTTGATCAAGCAGGCATCTCTCAACACTTTCAAATCTACCTGCTGACTCATGAGTCAGCCTCCACTTTACATTTGTAAAATGACAATGAGCAATATGCAATAAATTAATATCTACTAAGAAGTTAACAATTTGTATTCAACACAGATCCAGAAATCTCTTCAAGAAATTGGCACAGAAAGTTCTATGTGGAGAATAGTATGTGAATAACTTAGGAGCTTTTTTAAAACAACTTTTACATAGTAAATGATAAAAACTCATCCAAAAGTAATATTACTTTCATGTTGCTATATCATTAGCACTAACAAGCTAGAGATCCATCCAAATGAGTATATTTCAGTCTCCCAGTAATAATAGATCAGACAACTTGAACGCAATCTATTCTAACCCTGGTATTTTAATATTAAGAAAACCAAGACTCCAGGAAGAGAAATTCTCATTTAATTATGACCAGTTTAATAAAATGGTCAGAAATGTCCTTCTGGATTTCGGGCTGGCAGCCACTCACATATCCCAGCTAGGGGTGAAGAATATCAAGAAGTCCACTGAGAAGTCCATAGCTCTCCTTCTGAAGATGAAGAGAAGTGATTCTGAAAGGAATGAGACAACCTCTTGGAAGTGTTGATTCCTGGGTTTTGCCCCAGGCTCCCTAAATCTGAGAGCATGGTTTTTACCCTGCCTAGATGACTCTTATGTACATCAAATTTGAGAATAGAATCCTAGAAGCTGTTTTAAAGAGAAATCATAAGCTGGGCATGGTGACATATGCTTGTAATCCTAGTACATGGGAAGCTGAAACAGAAAGATGGCAGGTTCACATCCAGCCTCAGAAACTTAGTAAGACTGTCAGCAACTTAGTGAGACCCTGTTTCAAAACAAAAAGTAAAATATGGCTGAGGGTAGAATGTTCTTGGTTGCAAACCCCAGTGCTACAAAAGAAAGGGGAGAGAGAAAGAGGGGGGGATATAATCCATATTTCTATTGAAATATTGAAATATCCAGGAAGATTATTTTTTTATCTTTGAAAAAATAACTTCAAGTTTTATGTTATGGGAATAATTTGCTGATTTTTATATATCATCTAATATGTATTTGTTATTTTGCTAGAAACAAAATGAAAAAATAATCTCGCTGCACATGTGGGGGGATACTGGGAAATTTACCTCTGAGCTACACCCTCAGCTATTTTATTTTTACTTAGAAAGAGGGTCTCACTAAGTTCTGAGACAGGCCTCAAACCTGAAATTCTCCTGTCTCAGCATCCCAAATACTGGGATTTCAGATGTATGCCACTATGCCCAACTCTGCACTCGAAGAGAAAAAGCTGTGTGTGTGTGTGTGTGTGTGTGTGTGTGTGTGTGTGTGTCTGTGTGGTTTTATCCTTTCAAAACTTTTCTTATAAATGTATTCGTCACTTTTAACTTTAGAGTTCTAAGTAGAGTCAACCAAAATAGTGCCATTGTCCCAGCTTCTAAAACATGACCAATAAAAAGAATGTGGAAAAAGAACAAAGAGACCCAAAGAATAATTTCCTGTAAAAATCAGTATAACATGATGCCTTCCACAACAGCCAATCTTGGGCCAATGAACTCCCAAGAATCCACATGAATTAAATGTTTCAATGACAAAATTAAATAAGTGAAATCATTTAAAATTATGTTAAATAATATGTAATATAAAACTGATATAATTATGGCAGCAAATAAATAAAATTGTATCAGAAATAACAACACATTGGACTTTTCTTTCAAGCCAGCTACATATTTGACACATTGCTAGTTATCCCTAATCATTTTCCCCTTTTTCTCATGGAAGATGAACTCTGTGATATGTAACTGGGCACATTACCCACCAAGGGCAGAGGCTCCATTGGCCAGCCTTCCAGGTAGCAAGTTGTGGTCATGTAGCTAACTTCTTCTAACTCATCAATAGGAAGAAGGACTGTGTGTGTGTCCATTTCCAGATTGCAACCTGGAGACAAAAGAGGTAGGTTTTTTCTTTCTTTTTTTCCCCCCTTTCTCTTTGTTTGGATGCAGATGAGTGGGTGAGTATTCAGGGACCTGGAGATAAGGGAAACGTCCTGTGAACATCAGTGCATCCAGCTTGAGGAAGCTTGAAAACCACAGAAACCTAGAGAGTGTAGCAGCACCCTGGATTTCTACAATGGCTGAATTACAACCTCGATAATGCACTTATTATGGCATAGAGATGTTACCTTCACTGAGCTTTGGAGCACCATCCTTACAGTGCAGGTAAAATTCCACAATCATTCATTTGCATTATACTTTATTTTGATAGCCTACAGAAGATTAAATAACCTGTGATGCTTGTGCAATAGCTAGAATGTTCCACTTTCAAAAATCCTAAGTGAATAGTTGCAAGACTTGATTACAAAGCACTGAGAAATATAGGTGATTGTAAAATTTATGTTGATCCCTGCTTTGTCAAATAACCCTTCTCATGCAGGAAATACTACATTGCTCAACAAAACAAAGTAGAAAGCCAGGCGTGGTGGCGCACGCTTGTAATCCCTGCGCTTGGGAGGCGGAGACAGGAGGATCGCAAGGGTTCAAAGCCAGCCTCAGCTACTTAGTGAGGCTCTCAGCAACTTACTGAGACCCTGTTTCCAAATAAAATATAAAATAGGGCTAGGAGTATAACCCGGAGGTAGAAAGCCTCTGGGTTCCACCCCCAGTACCACACACACACACACACACACACACACACACACACAATATTAATAATAATAATAATAATAATAATAATAATAAAACAAAAAAAAGTAGAACCTTTCCAGATCTATAGAAAGTGCAGAGTGCATGGGTAAATCCAGGGTTCGCATTTTGCCCAATACTCTGGGTGCTTTTTGCATCTTGTGAAACGAGTGTGCCTTACAGAGTGTATCCTAAGGCCTTCACTGTCAATGACTCCCTCCCCCTCTGACAGACTTATACCCAAAAGAATTTAGAAACCTTTGCTTGTTTAAAAAGCAGCAAAATACTTGAATTTGGCTATTCTTAAATCAAAAGAATTTGGTGATCTCACTCCGATTCATCTATTAATGTTATGTGAAATTGCTCCATTTTTTTAGCTCCCCTCCAACACTCAAACACTCCTTGGCTGAAATTTCACTATGGCCTGATGATAATTAAAATATCTTTGCTTTGTTGATTGGCTAAAGCTGTATAAGAGCTTTAATTATCTGATTATTGACAAGTTTCAAGCAAAGAAATTGCATTGTTTGATTGACAGGGTAAACAATAAGCCAGACAAGTTCAGCTAATGATAGTTATGTTTTCAGTATCATTCAGTTATTAAATGCAAAAAATCATTATAAAATACACAGGAGATGCAAAGAACCTTTCAAATGCCCTATCAGATTCAGTATTAATTCAATTAGTCCATTTCATGAAACCATTAAATGTAAAGAAGAAAAGGGGAAATTTTATACTTCCTTATGTGATTACTAATTATGGTTATTTTAATCAATTAATTCCCAATATGGATGACAGAATTAATTTCAAGAGATTGAAATTAATGAAGCATTATCTGGATAAAATCTAGTAATAATAATAATAATAATAATAATAATAATAAAGAAGAACTGCTCAAAGTAGAAATAGGTAAATGAAAATACATTTTTATACATATCAGTGAATTTTCTAATCCATGGTATACCCTAAGTCTACCAAAATGGCAAGTATGTTTTTTATTGATATAATTTTGTCTTTATTCACTCATTTAGTAAATACAGACACATTTCTGGGCAATGGGGTCTAAATGGCAACAAGTAAAAAAGCTAACTGCTTGTCCTATGAAAATTTACATTCTAGTTTTACTGCTGTTAAAAATACATGTTATATTTGCCTTTCAATGATGAATGTTAGAGTCAATTTCAATAGTAAGGGTCATGTTTTATTATGAGCAACACACAGTGCTATTCTGATTTTATAGATGTATACAACTGTGATTGAGACACAAGGACTCTCAACACTGAGGTCAAACTTAAGTGAGTGAGAGTGAATTCATTTCAGCTTCAGCATGTAACTTACAATGACCATGAGGTCGCTTATTTTCTAAGGCTCAACCTTTCCTGTGAGTTGACTCTCAGAAGCTAAATCATTGTTCTCTCTGTAGTCAAAACCTTTCACTCAGTAACTCTGACCAATTTAATCTGGTTCTGTTTTCTAGAGATGCACAAAGCACATCAAATTCTTCTTTCAAATAGCAGATTTCGTTGTTGTTGTTGTTGTTTTGGGCAGTACTGGGGATGGAACCCAGAGGCATTCTACCTTCAAGCGACACCTCCAGCCCTATTTTTTATTCTTTATTTTGAAACAGAGTCTCACTGCGATGCAAAGGGCCTAAGGAGCTGAGGCTGGATTCAAACCTGCACAATTCTGGGCTGGGATGTAGCTCAGTGGCAAAGCGCTTGCCTGGCAAGTGCACTGTCCTGGGCTCGATCCCCAGTCCAAAAAAAAAAAAAAGACAAAGAAAAGAACCCCTTAAAAAAAAAAAACCTAGACAATCCTCCAGTCTCAGCCTCCCAAATAGTTGGGATTACAAACATACGCCACCATGCCCAGCTAATAGCAGTTTTTAATTATTATGGCACCACAAACATGACCTTCATTATTCACAATTTCAAAAAAATAGAGGAAAAAGAAAACTTCCACCATAATTATATAATTATTAATGTATTTGCCAGTTGTCTTTTCTAATAACCGGAGTAATTTTTTAAAATTCTTTTATTGGTACATCATAAATTGATATCATTATGTAGCTCAGAGTGATAGGGACATACATGCACACAGTACTTGGCAAGCTTCCTTCAGCTGCCTCCCCACTCCCTCTCCTTCCCCACACATGATATTGAAATTCTCTTCTTTAAAAGATAAAAATTAGCCATTTAACTTTTACCTAAATCGGGTCGTTATTTTTTTTTGTTCATAGAAGAGTGGTAAGAAAATAAATAGCACCATCTGTTGTTGCAAAATATCACTGCAGCCTCCTAAACGGCTGTTATCCCAGGGCAGCAGGGCTCTACTTCCAGCTTGCCAATACCAACTTCTGCAAAGACGTGTGCTCTATCACTGCTGGTGCCTCTGATTACAATTTAATCTTCACAACCCCTATAAGAAGTAAGTTGTTCATTCTCATGTCTTGATGAGACAGTGAGTCTTAAAGAAACAATGAGTCCCAGCTAAGTTTAGCATGTGAACTGCGACCTCTGTCCTTGTGAATGAGTTGAATTGTTATTGCAATCTCGGGATAGCAGATTTAGTAAAAGTTATGGAAATCATATATCCAGTTAATATGAACCTGGTGGTCATGGCTTGGGGTGCGATTGAAGAAATAATTGCAGTTGTAGTACTGAATTCTATTTAAGGTTGGAGGTTCAGATTAAAAAAACAGTGTTCACAATCATGCTGACTCATTTAGATAAAGTGCTGCCAGGCAGTTGTGGACGTAGTAAGTTCAGTTAAAGTAGTGGCTTCCAGGAGCCAGGGTTGGTGACACAAGCCTGTAACCCTAATACTTGGGAGGCTTAGACAGGACAATCATAGGTTTGAGACCAGTCTCAGCATTTGTGAGATTCTCAACAACCTAGCAAGACCCAATTTCAAAAAAAAATGACTTGGATTGTAGCTGTAGCTAGGAGGTAGAATGCCCCTGGGTTCAATCCCCAGTAATACACACAGTAGTGGCTGTGGTGGTAATTCATGGTAGCATTATCTATTGTGCATATAGACTCAGCTAATGATGAGGTACATGTTGTGCTGTTAAGTTCTCCTGAATTGCTACAGTTGCTGTTTGGTTTGCAGTTAAATTGAAGGAATATCTGCTATTGTTGAAATTGCTTCTATAGAAGCAATAGCCCCAGTATTGTCAGTTCTAAGCTACTTGAAATGCAGGCTGCGATGGTTGTAATACTAGCGATAGTTAAAATGGTAGCTCTTCCTGTTTTTGAAGGCTTAACCAGTGCTAATGAACATTTTGGTCACTGCTAGACCAAAATGAGCTGCTAGCTGAACTGTAGTCGTAAGAAATTCAGTTAAAGTGGCAGTAGATATCATGGCCGGCCATGGTTCTGTGGATTTGGAGGGATGGCCATTGCAGTTGTGAATTTAGTGGTGTCTCTAGTTGTTTTGTAGTTGGTTTAGATGAAGTGGTGGCCTCAGCTATAGTTGTAGATTCTGTAGGAAAGGTTGTGATAGCCACTGTGGAGAGTTTAAGTGGATCTGCCACTAGTAGTAGTAGTCTATTGAGTTGAAGCAGTGGCACCAGTTATTGAAGATGGCGCTTTAAAGGTAGTAGTGGTGGCTACTGTCATTGCAGCTTCAGTAGAAGGGCTGCAGGTGTGCAGGTTGGTTGAAGTACACTAGCATCTATAGTTGTAATGCACATCCTACGTAGAGGGAATAGAGGCCATGAGATTGTAGGTTCGGTAGAAATTCTTAGAGTTGTGGTATTAGGAACAGTTGAAGGAATAGTTGCTGTTGTAATGAAGGTTAAATGGTGGCAGTAGGTTCAGTGGCGGTGTCTGCAAGTTATACTAGTTAGTTCACTTGAAATGCTGACTGAAGATATAGTGGTGGGGACAGAGGAAGCAGTAGTGCTGGCCAACATAGTTGAGGCCACTCTGGGTGTACCTTTTGAGTCATTGGAGTATTCACTCATTTGGGTCTTCATTCAAATCAAGCATATGGTTGCCACGGTGATTAGAGGTATGCATGGAGGGAGACGTGGTGACTGATGTGGCGGTAGGCTCAGGGGAAGTGCTGGCAGAAGGAGTAGTTGATCCAGCTGAAGTGGTGGCTGCTGTTGAAGTAGAGGATTGACTGGAAGTAGTAGTGGTGACTGGTGTGGTTGCAGGTTGAGTAGAACTTCCTACCATAGTTGTAGTAGTTGGCTCAACTAAACTGCTGGTTGTCATGGTGGGTACAGAGGAAGCAGTAGTTGTGGCTGATGCAGTTGTAGCCTCAGTGGAAATGTTTGCAATCACTGTAGTAGTTGATCCAGTTGACGTGGTGGCTGCTGTTGTGGTGGAGGGTTGAGTAGAGGAAGTGGATCTGGCGGTAGGTTCAGGGGAAATGCTGGTAGTAGGGACAGTTGATCCGGTTGATGTGGTGGCTGCTGTTGTGGTAGAGGGTTGAGGAGAATTAGTGGTAGCTGGTGTGGTTGTAGGTTGAGTAGTACTAGTTACAGTACTTGCAGTAGTTGTTTCAGTTGAAGTGCTGGTTGTCGTGGTGGGTACAGAGGAAGCAGTTGTGGTGGCTTGTGTGGTCGTAACCCCATTGGAAGTGCTTGCAGTCACTGTGGTACTTGATTCCATTGATGTGGTGGCTGCTGTTGTAGTTGGGGGTTGAGTGGAAGAAGTGGATATGGCGGTAGGTTCAGGGGAAATGCTGGCAGCAGAGGTAGTTGATCCAGTTGACGTGGTGGCTGCTGTTGTGGTAGAGGATTGACTGGTAGAAGTAGTGGTGACTGGTATGGTTGTAGGTTGAGAGGAACTGGTTGCAGTAGTTGCAGTAGTTGGTTCAATTGAAGTGCTGGCTGTTGTGGTGGATAGAGAGGAAGCAGTAGTGGTGGCTGATGTGGTTGTAACCCCATTGGAAGTGCTTGCAGTCACTGTGGTACTTGACCTGTTGATGTGGTGGCTGCTGTTGTAGTTGGGGGTTGAGTGGAGAGAGTGAATGTGGTGGTAGGCTCAAAGGAAGTGCTGGCAGCAGGGGTAGTTGATCCAGTTGACGTGGTAGCTGCTGTTGTGGTAGAGGGCTGAGTGGAAGAAGTAGTTGTTTCTGGTGTGGTTGTAGGTTGAGTAGAACTAATTACAATACTTGCAGTAGTTGTTTCAGTTGAAGTGCTGGCTGTCGTGGTGGGTACAGAGGAAGCAGTTGTGGTGGCTGATGTGGTTGTATCCCCACTGGAAGTTCTTGCAGTCACTGTGGTGGTCGATCCAGTTGAAGTGGTGGCTGCTGTTGTGGTCTGGGGTTGAGTGGAGGCAGTACTGGAGGCCGATGTGACAGTAGATGCAATAGAAGTGCTGGCAGCAGGAGTAGTCGTTTCAGCTGACATGGTGGATGCCACTGTAGTGGAGGACTCAGTGGAAGAAGCAGTGGTGGCCGACATGGCAGTAGGCTCAGGGGAAGTGCTGGCAGCAGGGGTAGTTGATGCCACAGCAGTGGTGGCTGCTGTTGTGGTGGAAGGTTGAGTGGAGGAAGAAGTGGTGACTGGTATGATTGTAGGTTGAGTAGAACTGGTTAGAGTAGTTGGATTCCCAGTCTCCGTTGAAGTGCTGGCTGTCGTGGTGGTTACAGAGGAAGCAGTCGTGGTGGCTGATGTGGTTGTAGCCTCAGTGGAAGTGCTTGCAGTCATTGTGGTAGTTGATCCAGTTGATGTGGTGACTGCTGTTGTGGTGGAGGGTTGAGCGGAAGAAGTAGTGGTAGCTGGTGTGGTTGTAGGTTGAGTAGTACTAGTTACACTACTTGCAGTAGTTGTTTCAGTTGAAGTGCTGGTTGTCGTGGTGGGTACAGAGGAAGCAGTTGTGGTGGCTGATGTGGTTGTATCCCCATTGGAAGTGCTTGCAGTCACTGTGGTGGTCGATCCAGTTGAAGTGGTGGCTGCTGTTGTGGTCTGGGGTTGAGTGGAGGCAGTACTGGAGGCCGATGTGACGGTAGATGCAATAGAAGTGCTGGCAGCAGGAGTAGTCGTTTCTGCTGACATGGTGGATGCCACTGTAGTAGAGGACTCAGTGGAAGAAGCAGTGGTGGCCGACATGGCAGTAGGCTCAGGGGAAGTGCTGGCAGCAGGGGTAGTTGATGCCACAGCAGTGGTGGCTGCTGTTGTGGTGGAAGGTTGAGTGGAGGAAGAAGTGGTGACTGGTATGGTTGTAGGTTGAGTAGAACTGGTTAGAGTAGTTGGATTCCCGGTCTCTGTTGAAGTGCTGGCTGTCGTGGTGGGTACAGAGGAAGCAGTCGTGGTGGCTGATGTGGTTGTAGCCTCAGTGGAAGTGCTTGCAGTCATTGTGGTAGTTGATCCAGTTGACGTGGTGGCTGCTGTTGTGGTAGAGGGTTGAGCGGAAGAAGTAGTGGTGGCTGGTGTGGTTGTAGGTTGAGTAGTACTAGTTACACTACTTGCAGTAGTTGTTTCAGTTGAAGTGCTGGTTGTCGTGGTGGGTACAGAGGAAGCAGTTGTGGTGGCTGATGTGGTTGTAACCCCATTGGAAGTGCTTGCAGTCACTGTGGTACTTGATCCCGTTGATGTGGTGGCTGCTGTTGTAGTTGGGGGTTGAGTGGAGGGAGTGGATGTCGTGGTAGGCTCAGAGGAAGTGCTGGCAGCAGGGGTAGTTGATCCAGTTGACGTGGTAGCTGCTGTTGTGGTAGAGGGCTGAGCGGAAGAAGTAGTTGTTTCTGGTGTGGTTGTAGGTTGAGTAGAACTAATTACAATACTTGCAGTAGTTGTTTCAGTTGAAGTGCTGGCTGTCGTGGTGGGTACAGAGGAAGCAGTTGTGGTGGCTGATGTGGTTGTAACCCCATTGGAAGTGCTTGCACTCACTGTGGTACTTGATCCAGTTGAAGTAGTGGCTGCTGCTGTAGTTGGGGGTTGAATGTAGGAAGTGGATGTGGAGATAGGCTCAGGGGAAGTGCTTGAAGTAGGGTTAGTTGATCCAGTTGACGTGGTGGCTGCTGTAGTGGTAGAAAATTGACTGGTAGAAGTAGTGGTGACTGGTGTGGTTGTAGGTTGAGTAGAACTGGCTACAGTAGTTGCAATTGTTGGTTCAACTAAAGTGCTGCCTGTTGTGGTGGATACAGAGGAAGCAGTGGTGGCTGATGTGGTTGTAGCCTCAGATGAAGTGCTTGCAGTCACTGTGGTGGTCGATCCAGTTGAAGTCTTCACTGCTGTTGTAGTTGGAAGTTGTGTGGAGGAAGTAGTGGAGGCTGGCATGGTTGTAGGTTCAGTAGAAATTGTTACAGTAGTTTCAGTAGTTGGTTCAGTTGAAGTACTAGCTATGAATGTACTGGTGGGAACAGAGGAAGCGGTGGTGGTGGCTGATGTGCTTATAACTTCAGTGGAAGTGCTGGTAGTCACTCCAGTAGTCAATCCAGTTGAGGTTATGGCTGCTGTTGTAGGGGCTTGAGAGGAGGAAGTAGTGGTGGTTGGCATGGTTGTAGATTGAGTAGAACTGGTTACAGTAGTTGCAGTAGTTGGTTCCACTGAAGTACCAACTACAGATGTACTGGTGGGTATAGAGGAAGCAGTAGTGGTGGCTGATGTGGTGGCAACCTGAGTTGAAGTGCTCACAGTCGCTGTGGTGGTTGATCCAGATGAAGTGATCACTGCTGTTGTAGTTGGAAGTTGAGTAGAGGAAGTAGTGGTGACTGGTGTGGCTTCAGGTTCAGTAGAACTGGTTACAGTAGTTGCAGTAGTTGGTTCAGTTGAAGTACTAGCTATGGATGCACTAGTGGGTACAGAGGAAGCTGCTATGGATGTACTGGTGGCTGATATGGTTGTAGGCTCAGTGGAAGTGCTGGTAGTCATTGTGGCTGTCGATCCAGTCGGAGTGGTGGCCGCCGTTGTAGTGGAACGTTGAGTGGATAAAGTACTGGTAGCCGATGAAGCAGCAGGTACAGTTGAAGAAGTTGGAGTAGTATTGACAGTAGAAGCAGTTGGTTCAGCTGTGGCAGTAGTTGCAGCAGAAGTTCCATCAGTAGAAGAAGTTGGCCCAGTTGAAATGCTGGCTGCTGTTGTAATGCTAGATCCTGTGCTGGCTGTTGTGTTGGCTAATGTGGTAGTAAGTACAGTAGATGTGCCAGCAGTTGGAGTAGTTGTGCTTGTAGATTCCCCAGAAGAGGGTGCCATGGTTGTAGCTGTAGTGGAAGAAGTCACTGTGGTAGTTATTTCAGTGGAAGTCGTGGCTGCTGTTGAAACTGTGGAATCTGTAGATACTGTAATGTTGTCGACCATTGTTGTCATAGCCTCAGTGGTTGTGACTGCAGTTTGTGTAGTCATCTGTTCGGTTACTGTTGTTGCTGTGGACTCTGTAGATGTGGCGAAAGCGGTCGTTGCAAATGTAGGCTCAGATGATGCATTGGTTGTAATTGTGGAGGTGGAGCCAGGTGATGTGCTGCCAACTGTTGAGGGGGTGTATTCTGTAGAAGTAATAGTGGTGGTCATTGTGTCTGTGGCCTCCGTGGAAGAGCCTGAAGGGACTGTGGTCGTTGTTTCAGTTGAAGTGGTAGATGGTGCGCTTGTAGATTCAGTTGAAACATCAGTAGTGATCACCGTGCTGGTAGGTTCTGTTGAACTTCTAGCAGCTGTGGAAGTGACAACAGACTGAGTCGAAGTGGCTGTTGGGGTAGACTCCGTTACAGTCGTGGTAACTGTAGTTCTAGAAGTTGTAGGTGAAGTTGTTCCAGTAGAAGATGAAGGGGCCCATGGGTTTTGGGGAAACTGGATAATAATGGAGCTGTTATTATTTCTCCCATTATATATAAGGCATAATATGAGAACTCCAATTGCTGTTGTTATCACACAGGCTAAGAGACAAGCCAGGAAGGCTTTCCACAGAGACCAGTCACTGAAGAAATTTTGTGCTGCCTGGAAAGGATTTTTTAAAAATTACTAAAGATGAAAAGAAATATATCAAAGAAAATTAATGCCATTGATCATCCTTTGTATATTAGATTTCTTTGAGTCATTTTACCATCCCGGGTATTACATTTACGCTTTTAATCCATTTTTTGTTAATTTTTGTATGGTGTGAGATAAAGGCTGAAGTTCATTCTCTAGCGTGTGGATATACTGTTTTCTCAGCACTATTTATAGAGAGGATTGTTTGTTTCCATCGTGTACTCTAGGCAGGTATGTCAAAAATCAAGATTATAAATGAGTGGTTGCCGGGAGTGGTGGCGCATGTTTGTAATCCCCGCACTTGGGAGGCTGAGACAGGAGGATCGTGCAGGTTCGAAGCCAGCCTTAGCTACTTAGTGAGGCTCTCAGCAACCTAGTGAGACTCTGTTTCAAAAAAAAGAATAAAAAGTCGGGCATGGTGGCGCACTCTTGTAATCCCCGCACTTGGGAGGCTGAGACAGGAGGATCACACAGGTTCAAAGCCAGCCTCAGCTACTTAGTGAGGCTCTCAGCAACTTAGTGAGACCCTGTTTCCAAATAAAATATAAAATGGGTCTGGGAGTATAGCCCGGAGGTAGAAAGCCTCTGGGTTCCACCCCCAGTACCACAAAAATAAATAAATAAATAAATAAATAAATAAATAAATAAATAAATAAATGGATTTATTTTGGGGCTCTCTATTCTATTTAATTGGTCCATGTGTCTTTCTTTTAATACCACTACTGACCTGTTTTGATTACTAAAACTTTGTAGTAGTTTTTGAAATATATTACTTTTTTGGAAAAACATACAAACATAAAACTATAATATTTATTTTGTAATAGTGATAAGAATGTTGAGGTCTGGAAGATGCTGTCAATTTTAGTTTAAAATGAGAATCTGGTGTTTCTGTATTTTATCATTTTCAATAAAACTTAAGTGTTTTGGAAAAAAATAAAAATAATATAACTATAATAATAGAACTCAAACAACAAATGTTGGGCTTATATTTTATTTTTCACCAGAAAAGAACTTTCCTTCTGTTTTCTTAAAAAATTTTCACTAATCTATCATACTTTCTTAACACATGTGTAAATTTCTTCAAGTTAAAAAATAAGAATAAATGTCTTCTTAGAATCTTTCAAAAGAAACATATATATATGGAGTGACCACTGAATACAGTTATTTATGGGACTAAAAAGATCATGTAATTAAATGCTTCTCTCTTAAGGAATCCAATTATCAGAACTTCTACCTTTTAGTTATATATGCTGGTGCCCTCCATCCTCACTGCATTAAGTAGTGACTTTTCAAATTTTCTAACCTTTTTTCCAGGTAAATATTTGACACCATAAAACGTGATATCTGAAGACATTAGTTGAAATCCAACTTCTGCCACCACCATCTATCTTGGCTGGGCATTATGCTTACTTTTTTATTCTTTTACTTATAAAGGCTTGTGATAATATCAGGATCAATATTAGTGCAAGATTATGTTTTACACTCTAGAGTACCATCCGTGTTATTCATTAGGGCTATGTGAGAAGGAACATTGCATAATGTAAATCATGTAAATCTTAAAATAAGAGGGTTTTGAAGTTGAATCACATACCAATGTTTTTTTTTTTTTTAATGTGGATCATACTGAAAATGTCTTACATTCAGACTGTGCTTGGTGCCCTTTTCTACCCCCTACTTCTCCTTCCCCTCTCCCAACAATGAGTGTCCAGGTTAACCATTTTACATACCAATGATATTTTGTGCAAGTTTCTTATCTAATTTTTATCTTGCCTTATATCAAAACTGGATGTAATAATATCTACCTCAAAGTGTTTTTGAGAAAATTAGTAATAAGAATGTCCTAGCTGGATGTGGTAGTACAGGCTTATAATCCCAGTACTTGGGGGGCTAAGACAGGAGGATTCTAAGTTTTTTTTGTTTTTGTTTTTGTTTTTGTTTTGGTGGTACTGGGGTAGAACCCAGGGGCTTTTCTACCTCCGGACTATACTCCCAGACCTATTTTATACTTTATTTGGAAACAGGGTCTCACTAAGTTGCTGAGAGCCTCACTAGCTGAGGCTGGCTTCGAACCTGTGCGATCCTCCTGTCTCAGCCTCCCAAGTGCGGGGATTACAAGAGTGTGCCACCATGCCTGGCTTTTTTTTTTTTTTTTTTTTTTTTTTTTTTTTTTTTTTTTTTTGTGCTGGGGACTGAACCAGGGAATTCTACCTTCAAACTACAGCCTCAGCCTTCTTCTTTTTTTTTTTTTTTTAATTCTTCATTTTGAAACAGGGTCTCACTAAGTTGCGGAGAGCCTCACTAAGTAGCTGAGGCTGGCCGCAAACCTGCGATCCTCCTGTCTCCGCCTCCCAAGTACCGGGATGACAAATGTGCGCCATCACGCCTGGCTGGATCCTAAGTTTTCAGTCAGCCTTAGTAACTTAGTGAGAACCTCTGCAA
This sequence comes from Muscardinus avellanarius, assembly GCF_963383645.1. Lineage (NCBI taxonomy): Eukaryota > Metazoa > Chordata > Mammalia > Rodentia > Gliridae > Muscardinus > Muscardinus avellanarius. The sequence continues at coordinate 21,157,977 of NC_137803.1, forward strand.
CTTAGTGACACCCTGTTTCTAAATAAAAACTAAAATGAGACTGAGGTTAAAGCTTAGAGTTATAATGCCCCTGGATTCAATCCACAGGACCAAAAAAATAAAATAAAGTAAGAAGTATTATCTATGTTTTTGCAGAGTACAGTGCAGCATAGTAACTAAAGCACAAACTTGGGAGTCTAAGGGGTTTAGGTTTAAATTGTTATTCTGCCTTTGACTAGATGGATACTAACATTAGTAAGTTTGTATTTTCTTGAAAAGCTTCAGTTCCTTCATGTTAAAGTAGGATATCACCTACTTTTTAGGGCTGTTGTAAATAGTAAATATATATATATATATATATATATATATATATATATATATATATATATATATATATATGTAAAGTTTGCCTGTCCCTTGCCAACTATTTGAAAAAACATTTGATTTCATGTATTAGGTCATTATTTACCCTTGTCTTGTGGCTGAAAGCAAGTCACTAAAGGAAATAAGTACAGACTTAAGGTCTTTGAGTCATGTGACACAGCTCTTAAATGTCTTAAAATAGGGGACCCTGTTTCTACAGACGAGCCCTGTGCTAAGTGAGAAGGGCAGCACCTACTAGGTGGTGGTGAGCGAGGCAGATGCACTGGGGCCCAGGCCCAAGCAATGAGGTGTACTCACCAAGACAGCCCAATGGCAACTGCACCTCCTGCCTCATGTCATCTATGCCTTAGAAAGAAGCCAGAGTCAAAAGAGAGAGGGGGTCATACTCACATCACAGTTAAAGGAAGCGGTTATCCTCGTTTTTTGTTTGACTTTTTATTTATTTTAGAATTTTATTTGGTGTAATACATTGTAGTGAGACTTAGAGTGATGCATCACATATTCGTATATTTCCTCTTGGTTTGGGTCCCTCCTAACCCCACACTGCATCTCCCCTTTTCTAATATATATATGCTAGAAGGTTCTTAGGGATACTTTCATACATGAACACAATACTATTTGTTCTCTTTCCTTCCTCAAGCCTCCTTTATCTCCTTCTCTCCTTCCTCTCCAACCCTCTTCCACTGTTCTACTGGTATTACTCCATATTATCTGGAAGTTCCCTTTCTCTCCTATTTTCTCTTTTGCTTCCACAAATGAGAGAAAACATAGGACCCCTGACTTTCTGAGCCTGGTTGATTTCCGTTAACACAATGTTCTCTAGTTCCATCCATTTTCCTGAAAATGACATAATTTTGTTCTTTATGGTTGAGTGAAATTCCATCGTACGTATATACCACATTTCCTTTATCCATTTATCTGTTGAGGGACACTCAGTTTGAATATTTAAAAAGAGGAGCACAACTGATAGACATTCATCTTAACCTGACCTATGCTCTAGTGCACCAACTGTCCTTAACTGGGAATTCCTACAAACAAAATAACTTTCAGCTTTCCAATCAGCCTGGCTTGTTAAAGGTCATTGGAAACATATTCTCTAAATAATTCGTATCTATAAAAAGTATTCTGCTACAATGTCTCTTGACATTAGTTGATTCTCTCTTATCTGAACCAAACTGTCTCTATAGCAGCAATAATGAGAGGAGGGGTATACTCCAGACTAGAAACACTGGACTAAACTTTTAAGCATCTTCAGTGATCAGCCAAATCAAATATGGACCTAAGGAAAGATTTAGAAATCAGACTTTCAAAACTTAATAACAAAAAAACAGTAAGGAACAACAACAAAAAAAAAAATACAGCTCTGGCGCCAAACCAAGATGGTAAATACAGAGGACAAAGTGGTTTCTAAGTCAAGGTTGTAAATATATGCGATGAGAGGCAGAAAGACTAAAGAAAGGGCCACAGTCAGGCTTAGAGGCAGAGGAAGATAGATCACCCAGAGATGAGGGCCAGAGGCTTCACACATGACTTTGTCTTCCACCTGAATGAGGTTTATGAACAATGTCATTCACCCCAATGTATCTGCTGTGCTCTCACCTACTCGGTACTCCAAAAATAAGAGACCCATGTTTTTCTTTGAACCTCATCTGTATTTATTTTTCTAAACTCAATTTAAGAATTTTTTTCCTCTACAGAGATCCTTATTTCCTAAACGAGGGGACCCATAGATTGTCTACTTCTCTTAACGACTTTACATGTTTAAAATATATTATAAGCCGGGTGTGGTGGCGCACGCTTGTAATCCCAGCATTCGGGAGGCTGAGACTGGAGGATCGCGGTTCGCGGACAGCCTCAGCTACTTAGTGAGGCCCTCTGCAACTCAGTGAGACCCGGTTTCAAAATAAAGAATAAAAAATTGGTCAGGGGGTGTAGCTCAGAAGTCAAATGCCACTGGGTTCTATCCCTAGACCCGCAAAAAAAAATAATAGTAATAATAAATAAATAAATAAATAAATAAATAAAAGATATTATAGATTCTCAAAAGAAAAATGTTAATGTTAAATGATCAGGTGTTTACTTTCCTAATATTGAATCAAGGATATTTTCATGTGGATTATTTTGTAACCCAGCAAAACACTGTTGCCCCAAAATATTACCTGACAGTGATTAAATTCTCTGTTTGGAAATTCTGAATATCCAGGGTTCTCTGGGTTGGTACAGACATCAGTCAAATTGGTATCAATATCATTAATTATATCAGTAGGTGTAGAAAACTGACATGCTGAATTATAAACTTCATGGTTTCTTGGGCTCCAGAATGGCTAGAAACAAACAAACAAAAAAGAATGAGGGAAAAATAAGAAATGTTGCATATAACATATAATATATACAATAAAACTAATATGATTCTGACAAATATAAAGCATATTGTGACACATCATGAGATTATTTTGAGCAAATAAGAAGATCAATTGAGCCAGGCATGGGGGCACATGCTTGTAATCCCAGCATTTGGGAGGCTGAGACAGGAGGATTGCAGTTTGTGGACAACGTCCGCTACTTATTGAGGTCCTGTGCAACTCAGTGAAACCCTGTTTCAAAATGAAAGAATAAAAAATAGGACTGGAGTATAGCTTGGAGGTAGAATGCCCCTGGGTTCCATCTCCAGTACTGGAAAAAAAAAAAAAGATCAATTGAATTTCTATATAATAGCAAGAAAACATTTGAAATTGAACTCAACACACCACTTCATGCAGCATCAAAAAAAGAATACGTCTCACTGAGCATGGTGGTGTATGCCTGTTATCTCATTATTTGGGAGGCTAAGACAGGAGAATCAAAGGTTTGATCCTGTAATCAGTAGCTTATTGGAGCCCTCAACAGCTTAGTGAAACTGTTTCAAAATAAAAATGAAATTGAGCTGAGGGCGGGAGTGTTGCTCAATGGTAAATGCCCCTGGATTCAATCCACAGTATCATAAAAAAGCTAAGAGCTTTTTTTTTTTATCATTTTGATGGCAAAGAAAATGAAAAGGCAAGTTACTCAGTAGAAAAAGTAGTCAGAATAAGTATAAAGGACAATAAAATTACATCCAATATATACATAAAAGACTACTATATATCACTACTCACAATCCAGACAGTGCAGTTTTAGAAGGCCATACGAGTGAACAAAAAACTTCAAAACAAAGAAGAGGATATAAACATTTCCAATAATCGAGCACTATTCTTAAAATGGCCACATTGGCAAAGGTGATCTATAGGTTCAATGTAAGCCCCATCAAAATGCCAATGACGCCCTTCATGGAACTAGACAAAGCAATCATAAAATTTATATGGGAGCATAAAAGACCCCAAGAAGCTAAAAAAAAAATCCTGAGCAAAAATAACAATGCAGGTATCACGATGCTGTATTTCAAAATATACTATCTAGCAATTGCAGCAAAAACAGCATGATATTGTCATAAAAATAGACACACAGACCAATGGAACAGAATAGATAACCCAGGAGTAAACCCATGAATCAACAGCTATCTTATTCTCATCAAGAAGCCAAAAATATGGGTTGTAGAAAAGCAGATGCTGCTGGAAAAACTGGATTTCCATAAGTAGAAATTTGAAACTAGATACCCATCGCTCAGCCTGTACAAAAGTCTACTCGAAATGGATCAAAGATCATAAGGTAAGACACAAAAACTGTGAAGCTACTTGAGGAAAACATAGGGAAACACTACAAGGTATAAGTATAGGCAATGATTTCCTAAACAAGACAACACTAGCTCAAGAAATAATAGCAAGAATTGACAAACAGAATTGCATCAAATTAAAAGCTTCTATATAGCAAAGGTAATAATCAACAGAATTGAGAAAGAGCTTACAGAATAGAGGAAAATCTTTTCCAATGATTCATTTGACAAGGATTAGTACCCAGAATACATAAAGAACTCAAAAAATAAGATATCAAAATAACAAGTAATCCAATCAATTAGTGGATAAATTAATTAAATCGACTCTTCTCAAAAAAGTGCAAATTACCAATAAATATATTTAAAAGTGTTCAACATTTTTAGCCATTGGGGAAATGCAAATAAAAACCACATTGAGAGCTGGGAATAGTGGTGCACATTTGTAATCCCAGCATTTGGGAGACTGAGACAGGAGGATCACGGTTCTCACACGGCCTCAACTACTTAGTGAGACCCTCTGAAACTTAGTGAGACCTTGTTCCAAAATAAAGAATAAAAAATAGGCCTGCCCAGAGGTGTAGCTTGGAGGTAGAATGTCCCTGGGTTCCATCCCCAGTACTGCAAAAAAATAAAAAATAAAAAACCTACATTGAGATTCCATCTCACATACATCAGAATGGTGATTAACAAAATAACAACAACAAATTGCTGGTAAGGATGCAGAAAAAAGGGAACCTTAAACATTTTTAAAGGCCTGGGAGTGTAGCTCAGAGGTAGAAGGCCCCTGGCTTCAATCCCTACTACTAGAAAATTAAATATTAAAATAAAAACTAGTGACAAAATGATGAACAACACAAGCTACGCACAAAAGAGGACATAGTTTTTAATTCCATTAATATGAAGTTCAAGGAAAGGCAGAAGTACACTGTGCTGATAGACATAAGAAATGTGGTGACCTTTAAAAACACGTGATGCTGACCAAGAGCAGGAGCACCTGCCCCCTCCTTGGGTGCTGAAAATATTCTGCTTCAAAATCTGAGCAGTGGTTACATAGGCATGTAAAAATTACACACTTGTATATGTGTGTAAAAATTGACCACACTGTATGCCCATACAGTCAGTCTACTTCATGTGTTTTACATAAAATGTTACATCTGAATTATATCCGATCCTAAACAGATAACTAAAAGGCTATTTACATTCCCAGTTCAATTAATCTCTAAGCTTTCAAAATAATTCTTTTATCAAAAAAGAATATATATAATAGATAAGTTGACATTAGTCTAAAGGATTTGCTACAGAATCTGCTTTTGAGGGTTAGATTTTACTGACAAGATTGACATCTGACCTTCAAATGCATGTGGAATCTTTAAATTCTGAGAAATCTAGACATTATACTACAAATTTAGACAGTTAACACACAAATGTACATATCACATTTTCAAAACAATTCGTCATTATAATCAAAACCAGATTTGTTTGTTTAATGGTTGAATTATTACGGTACAGTACTATTTGAAGATGTTAATACATTGTCCTTTCCCAAATTGCTAATGTCTCAATTAGTGAAAATTGAAAACAATATTTGAATATCTGAAATTTTCAGCTATGCATATATCAGCATGCAGAAAAAATTATCAAGAAGTTGAAATAGAATAGATAAAATTGTCACCAAGTAAAAGATTGGTTAAAAACATTTTTTGGGGGGGGGAAACTATGGTAAAATAAAATATTATTAAAGTTGCATGTCTATTAAAGATAAATCTCTAGCCTATTAGTAGTTACCACAGCGATACTACCAATACTCACCAGCTGATTTCCAGAATTTTCAGCATTTACTACATATTTCCCATGTTTTCTGTCCATTCTTGAGCCGCAAATAATACAACCCGAACTCCACAGTCTTCAGCCTGTTCATTACCCTTTATACCTGAAACCTTGAGAAATAATTAGGTTGATTAAGTGTACCATGAGCCATGAGTGTCAGTATGGATTAGACTAAATAATAATAATTATTATTATATGTGATCCACCTTAAAGGAAGAAGTGGGGTGTTAGCAATTACTCAAAACACAAGAAAAAGCATACTACCTTGCTGACTACCCTCCACTATAGACAGCCTGCCCCAGAGAAAAAAAAACAGCTCTTCCCTCTGTCCCCTAGTTCACCATCCTGCAAAACCCTTCTTCTGGCTTTAGGAACAGCCCAAGGCAAAATTCCGGGGGGAGGGCATGTCGCTTCTTTCCTAACCAAAGGTGACTTCATTATATTGGCAGCAACTTTTAGACACGAAGGATGCACTCACTGCCGTGACCATCTTGACCTTCTTCGGTCTCTTCTCCCTCTTCTCCCTCTTCTCTCTCTTCTCTCTCTTCTCTTCTCTCTCTCCTCTCTCTCCTCTCCTCTCTCTCTTCTCTCTCCTCCCTCTCCTCCCTCTTCTCTCTTCTCTCTCTCTCCCTCCCTCCCTCTTTCTCATTTTCTCTTCCTTGTTCCCTATCTCTCTCTCTCTCTCTCTCTCTCTCTCTCTCTCTCTCTCTCTCTCTCTCTCTCTCTCTCTCTCTCTCCCCTTATAAAAAATTAATCTGACTTGGTTTAAAGCTCCTCAATCCCCAGTACAACACAGAATTAATCCAATAGCAAGACTTTGTGAATGTGCTCACCAGGGCCACTTTTTCTTCCTGTTGTGAGCTCTGTTTGGCACAGCTACCCAGATTGTTGCGCTGGTTGAGCTTATGATTTAGTAACAGGGACCAGGAGCCGATGCGGCTCTTCCAACTTTTGAAAATTATACTCAAAAGCAAAGACCTGTTTGTCTTATCTGTAGAAATGTCTTTGGCAGAATCTAAAAAACAATTGGCAAGAGTCGAGACATTTTTTTTTTAAATTTTACTAGGGATTGAACTCAGGGGCATTTCACCTCTGAACTATACTCCCAGCCCTATTTTTTCTTTTCTTTGTGGTACTGGGGGTGGAACCCAGGAACTTTCTAACTCTGAGCTATACCTCCAGCTCTATTTTTTATTCTTTATTTTGAAACAGGTTCTCACTAAATTGCTGAGGGCCTTGCTAATTTGCCGAGGCTGGCCTTTAATCTATAATTCTATTTCAGCCTCTTATGTACTGGGATTATAGGTATATGTCACCATGCCCAGCAAGAAATCATTTTTAACCTCTGAAATAAAAATGATCTATACATTGGCTCCCAACACACAGATACAATGAATCATAAATAAAATTAGTGCAAAAGAATTGTTTGTGAAAAATGGTGTTTAAATAACCCAAAACTAGCCAGGCGTGGTGGTGCACGCTTGTAGTCCCCGCGCTTGGGAGAAAGAGGAGACAGGAGGATCGCGCAGGTTCGTAGTCAGCTTCGCTGGCTTAAGAGACCCTGTTTCCAAATAAATAAAAAATATAAAATAGATCTGGGAGTGTAGCCCAGAGATAGAAGGGCTTCCAGGAACCCCAGTACCACCAAAAAAATAAATACATTAAATAAATAAATAAATAAATAACCCAAAATTAAAAATATGTCATAAGCAATAATTAATTCACATGTAATTTTTTGCAAATGAAGCAACAAAGTAATTTTGCTCTTTTATTTAAAAAAGTCTAGGGCAGGCGTGGTGGCGCATGCTTGTAATCCCCGTTGTTGGGAGGCGGAGACAGGAGGATCGTGCAGGTTCAAAGCCAGCCATGCTGGCTTAAGAGACCCTGTTTCCAAATAAAAAAGTATAAAATAGGTCTGGGAGTGTAGCCCAGAGGTAGAAGGGCTTCCAGAAACCCCAGTACCACACACACACACACAAAAAAAAAAAAAAAATTAAAAAAGAGTCTATGTAGTTCTATTAACCTGCCAAAATATCTAGGCTTCAAAGATCAGAATCACAGACTAATAGAGTTTCACCGGGTCTCAGAGGTCTTGTAACTCATCTGTGCCATTTAAAGGTTGAGGAAACTTATGCCCAGAGAGAGGAGGTGATAAAATGATTTGTGTAGTAGATTTGGCATTTCTTCAGTCTAATACTCTCTCTCCATCTTTCTTTCGTGGTGACACTGAACACTGAAGAAGTGTGGGTAGCCTAGCAGGAGGCCAAGAAAATAAATGAGAGAAAGATTTCAAAACCTTAGAGTAAGAAAGGATCCAAGAGAGTGCCTGATATATGCCAGGAGCTACTGGAGCCGGAACCAGATCTGAGTGGTCGATCAGGAAATCTGACCTTTCGTCCACATGCAAATAACCCTAATTCAAACAATGCTTGCAATTGTTTTTACTAAGCAATAATTCAAAGGATGGTCACTTAATATCCTTAAAAGAAAATCATACGTGAAGAAATATAAACTTTCCAAGTTAAAAATGTATAGTTTACTTTAAATGTATTTTATTTGTTCATTCATTCATTTATTTATTTGGGTACTGGGGATTGAACTCAGTGGCATTATGCCTCCAAGCTATACCCACAGCCTTTTTTATTTTTTATTTGGAAGCGGGGTCTCACTAAGTTGTTGAGGCAGGTCTTGAACCTGTGATCCTCCTGTCTCAGCATCCCAAGTACTGAGATTACAGGTATGTGCCATGCCCAGCTATGTTTAGGTTTTTAAATTGTTTATTCATTAAACAAGCATCTGTTTAATCTCTACTATACTGAGTAGAAATGTTGTGGTATACAAGAGGCTGAGCGTTCAATAATGAATATTATGTATTAAATTGTAATTATTTATTAAGTTCTCTTGTAAATTTATTTTTAGCTAAAAATTTCCATTGTAATCCAATGAAGCAAAGTAAAATAGCCCTGGGCCCACATAACATAAAAGACACATGAAAAAGCCAAATATTTGTTACAAGGAAAAATAATTCAACAAATAATTTAACAAAGGTAACCCTATCTCATGCAAACTGGCAGATTCACTAGTATTAAACATGACCACTGAATAAGCCAATGGATTCAAAATCAATTTCGTACCTCTAGCAAACACACATTTCAGTTGAATAGAAATACATACTTTACTTGGGATTTTTAAAAATCTGACATAGCAGTGTGCCAGGGGAGTCAGATATATTTAAATTTTGCACTGAGATCTCATAACCATCAAATAGATGGAAATCTACCAATGTATGCCACTATTTCAATAATTAATAGAGCATGTACATCATTCTGTCATTGACAAAATGTCAAAGTCTCAAATTCATTTCTATTCATTGTTTCAAGAGCCAAAATAAAAATGAAGCAATCATGTCCATTAATTTTCACTATGAAACTAAAACTTTATTTCCCAAAGAATTTGATCATTTGTTACTTCACCGACCAACTGCTAGTGTGGTGTGCACCTGGATTATTACAATGTACAAAGAAAACATAGACAGCTTTCATTGGCTTGTGGAATATCTCCAAAGAAGTTTTTGATGCCTACAGAATTTTAAGCCAAAATAACTTGAAAGTCTTGTTCATTGAGAATAGCTGATAGGTCTTTTTTTTTTTTTTAGTCAAAAGAATGCAGAATCTGTTAACATAAGCCCTCTGTCCTTATGAAAGGAACCACACTGTAGTCTTAAAGATCACAACGAAATTCATTTGTCAGTCATGTTACCCACATCAGACATTTCCACCACTGAAACCCCACCATGACCAAATAGGACTCAAAACACCTTTGTGTCTCTGCTTTAGCATTCTCCTGTGATGAAAACTCACAGCTCCAGCTCTCCCATCATTAACATTTCCTTTTAAGCCAGGACATTATTACAGTTCATCATGATATGTGGAGTGATTAAACAATCATCAGATAAAAGTACCAGATTACAAAGGCTTCAGTACGGTATTTAGTTTACATTTCCCATTCATTTATACCGGGAGGGGGGAGTAACTCCTCGAAATGCATGGAAGATTGTAAGTGTCAAGTCAAAATTCAACCAATCCATTGACTACATGGAATAAAGGATCAAGTGAAAGAGGGACAGAACTAAACTGTTGTGCAAATTTGTTGAAGAAACTACCTCTCTAATGTACTCCTCCAAGAAGGACAGAGTGCCTTAACACACGGGAGTTCTTTTTCCTTGGTTTAAGGAAGAGGCTACAGGAGGGAAGTTCAGGTGCGGGTGAGAAGCAGTGAAACACAAGTTGCATGCCCTGCTGAAGAATGTCACTGGGCCACACTCAATAGGTGCCGCTCTGCACCTGGGTGGCCACTGACTCAGCCACCGCTCGCCATTAGCATTGTTGACATTGCTGGTACCGGGATGCCTTTCCCAGTGCACTCGGCATCAGTCACGTCTAATCCTCCTAGTGCCTTCCCGAATTAAGCATCATTACCCCACTTGCCTGTTGAAATTCCAATGCATTTACTGATACTTTATGGCTTCCAAGAGAAGTGTGTGTCTTCCTATTTATTTGCCCAAGAACTGGTTACTAAATCCCTGCTGTGATCACAACAGGTTCTTCAAAAGTAAGGGAACTAAGTCCCTGCCGTGATCGCTGTGTCACGGTAGGTGATTAGAAAAATAAGGGAATGGATGAGAGGGAAAGAAATTAGGAAAGTTAATTTCTATGAAGAAGAAAAAAAAATTTAAAAAATCAACTGGAGTCTCTGATGAGATGCTTCAAGATATAGCAAGGCATCGTGAGCAAGAAATTGCACCTGTTGCCATCAGTCCTTGCAATATGCAAGTTGTTTACTATGGCTCCTATGAAACCCAGCCTCAAAAGTTAACCCAGGGACCCAGGGGTCAGCAGTGGGGCATTGGACCTCATCAGCTCAGGGATGCAGCCTCAGTATCGGGGCAAAGTGGTTGCTGGGAAATGTTGGCACCTGTGTTCAAAATCAGGTCCTCAACTATCAGGCCAGCTTAATCTGTCTCAAACCTGGTGGCCTTGGAATTTTGAAAGGACAGGAGCTATTTTGGGGTGCTGGAGCAAATCCCAGGAGTAATATGGTAAAGATGACAATAAACTTGTCCAGAAGTAGTTCAATGCGATTGGCCCTTTGCATCCAGAAGGTCCACGTCTGCAGCATCAACCAACTGTGGATCAAACATGTCTATGCCAAACGTGAAACTTTTTTTTTTTTTTTTGCGGGTCTGAGGATGGAACCCAGGGGCATTGGACCTCCGACCTACACCCCCTGCCCAATTTTTGATTCTTTATTTTGAAACAGGGTCTCACTGAGTTGCAGAGGTCCTCACTAAGTAGCTGAGGCTGTCCGCGAACCGCGATCCTCCGGTCTCAGCCTCCCAAATGCTGGGATTACAAGCGTGCACCACAACGCCTGGCAACATGTAAAACTTTTTAATATTTAATTTAATTTATTTTATTTTATTTTTGGTGGTACTGGGATTCCTGGAAACCCTTCTACCTCCGGGCTACACTCCCAGACCTATTCTATTTTATTTATTTATTTATTTTTATTTGGAAACAGGGTCTCTTAAACCAGAGAGGCTGGCTTCGAACCTGCGCAATCCTCCTGTCTCCGCCTCCCAAGCGTGGGGATTACAAGCATGTGCCACCACGCCTGGCTAAACTTTTAAAAATATGCTTTTTTTCCAGTACTGGGGATTGACGTTCTCCCTCTGAACTACATCCCAACCCCTATTTCTTATTCTTTTCTCTTCTTTTCTTCTCTTTTCTTTTCTTTTCTTTTGGGTCTGGGGATGGAACCCAGGGGCATTCAACCTCTGAGCTACATCCCCTGCTCTATTTTTTATTCTTTATTTTTGAAACAGGGTCTCACTGAGTTGCAAAGGGCCTCACTAAGCAGCTGGGGCTGTTCGTGAACCATGATCCTCCTGTCTCAGCCTCTCAAATGCTGGGATTACAAGAGTGTGCCACCACACCCGGCTGGTGTCAACATTTTTTTTTTTTTTTTTTTTTTTGGTGGTGCTGGGGTTCTTGGAAGCCCTTCTACCTCAGGGCTACACTCCCAGACCTATTTTATTTTTTGGAAACAGGGTCTCCTAAGCCAGTGAAACTGGCTTCGAACCTGCGCGATCCTCCTGTCTCCACCTCCCAAGCGCGGGGATTACAAGCGTGCGCCACCACGCCCGGCGTGGTGTCAACATTTTTAATGATGCTTTCAATCTGGCCAACTCACCAGATCCTATAAAATGGCCCTTTCCTTCTTACCATCCTCTGCCTGCCCCCAGCTCAGAAGAACCCTTCACTCTGAGTTTCCCGCAGCTGCCTCCAGGGCCTCTCTAGTGACAGCCTCTGCACCCGTCGCTCAGCTAATGAACTTTTTCCTGATCAGACTTGAATGTGTACAGCATTCTTAGTGGTCTCTTTCATCAACATCCTTTTACTTCCTGGGGGCTTTTGTTCCAACTCTGCCCAGATTTCAAAACCCAGGATTCTCACTACACCTGTCATTTGCATTTCTCATGAACTCTCTCCTGCAACAGCCATCTTAGCCACGCCAGGCCCATCTCCTGCTCCTGGACACCCCTCCCCAGCCCCACTGTCGGGGCTTCTATGAACCCTGGAACATTCTTCTTTTTCTCTTTATTCAAAATGGCCCTATCTGTGCAGGTCTTGCTTCCAAAGCCTGCTCTGGAATCACCTCCAGAGAGGTTCCCTTGCACCTGGATTCCACCTTCCAGCCCAGGCCCTGGTTCTCCATTACCCCAGGTAAGCAGGTAAGCTTGACTGGTTGCGCTCACCCGTGTCCTTCTAGTGTGCACCGTCATGCAGCCTCGCTAGACTGCCCGAGGGGCTGTCCTGTGTTCTCCCTTCTCACTTCTGCTCTCCTCGCTACTCATTGCTGTCTCACACACATTTAAATTTTTTTAAGTAGGTGCCAAGTTGGGGGGGAGGGGGTGGCACACCCATGTAACCCTGGTACTTGGGAGGCTAAGACAAGAGGGTTGCAGGTTTACAGCCAATCTCAGCAATGTAGTAAGATGCTCAGCAGTGTAGTGAGATGTGTTCCAAAATGAAAAATAAAAAGGGCTGGGAGTGTAGCTTGGAGGTAGAATAACCCTGAGTTCAATCTCACAAGGAAGGAAGGAAGGAAGGAAGGAAGGAAGGAAGGAAGGAAGGAAGGAGAAGAAAAAGGAAGGAGAAAAAGGAAAGAAGGAGGAGCAGAAGGAAGGAAGGAAGGAAAAGGGAGAGAAGGAAGGAAAAGGGAGAAAGAAAAGGGAAAAAGAAGGAAAGAAAGAGGGGAGGAAGGAAGGAAGGAAGGAAGGAAGATAGAAGGAAAAGGGAGAAAAAAGGAAAAAGAAAGGAAAGGGGGAGGGACAGAAGGAAGGGACGGAGGGAGGGAGGGAGGGAAATGAGGGATGAATCAATCCAACCCATCATTCATAGCACAAACTCCTCCTCTGTCTTTGCAAGGCTCTTCCTTGAATTTTCCATCTTTCCACACCTTGCTCCCTTTTCCTCCACCCCACACACTGAATGTATTTCATATGTGGAGCAGAACCCTGGGTCATTGGCAAGTGAGGCCTTCATTTCACCAGGTGATGTCAGTTTCTAGAATCACTGCCACCCCAGCCAGCACTTGCCCATGTGCTAAGCCTTTAATCTGGACTGTGCAATTGCTGGAAAAATGCCCTGGGGACTTTTAAAGAGAACCAGTGCCCAGACCCCACCTAGAATGTTTATATCAGAATTTCTCAGCACAGGGCCTGGGCATTGGGTTTTTTAACCTTTTTTTCTTAGCTTAAAAGAAATAGGTTTTAACGGTCACACAGTGGGATAACTGGTTGGCAACGATTAACTGAATTTTTCAAAGTAGCTAGTAGAGAAGATTTTAAATGTTCCAACACAACACAGTGGCAAATGAAGAGGACAGATGTGCCGCTGACTCTGATCTCACAAACTGAATCACACTGTACCTCAAAATATGTATGCTGACTACCTGTCGATTCAACATTGAAATGCATTTTAATTTGTTTTTAACTTAAATGTTTCCAGGTGATACTCATGCAAAGCTATACGGCAGAGAATCTCTGGTGGAAAGGCTCGCCTTATTGTGTTAATTTGCTTCTTTGGTTAATCATGATTTTGATATCTTCTCAAATCTTGTGGGTTTCTTCTTTGGTAAGTTTTCTGTTCTCCAAAATAGTTGCACAAACTAAAGGAAGTCTAAATGATCAGAGGTTCGAAGGGGAGAAGAATCGTATACACGGACAGATATGAAATAGCGTGCCCAAGCTCAATATTGGCCTCAGAGATCATGGGTTAGAAATTGATGCTCTGATCTTTGGAACTCTCTCTAGATGCCCCTCCTCCTTTCCCGGCGCTGCTTTCTAAATCACTGCTCAGTCCAGAAGACCCTGCGGGGAATCTCTCAGTTCTGTGGACTCAGGCAAGGCTCTCTTGGCTAGCAGCCGGCCTTGCCAAAGGATCCATGCCAACTCCTGGGAGATGTGCCTAGCAGGTGCTTTGGTAGAAGCTCCTCTATCATCACTGGCTGGCAGCCAAGGAGTCAGTTACTGTCCCTGTCCCAGCACGTTACTCATTCCCGTAAGTAGTAGCTTCCAGGCCAAGAGCTCTGCGTGTCTACAAGTGAAATGGCCGGGGCAGCGGTTCTATTTTATCTACTGCCCAGCAGCCAACCCGGTAGCTGACCCAGCCAGGGATTTCAATGTTCACAACTTCTGGGAGTAGTTTGAGGATGGGCACAAGGGTGCAAATTCATTATGCTGCATGGAGACGGTAAAAGACCTTCTTTGTTCTCCACCTGCCCTCTAGAGAGTTTTCCAAAGGCCCTTGTTACCCATCAATGCCAAGAATCTACACGAGTCTGCAATAATATCTGACATGACCCCAAAGGAGAAATTTAAAAAGAAAAGGACTGCAAGGTTTTTAAACTACCATTTAAAAAATAATATGCTTATATTTACTAGAGTTTTATTCATATAGTCACATCACTTATAGGCAATGTGGGATGCACTGTGTTCTAATATGCTTGATGTAAGGTGAGTGGGAACTCTAAGGGCTGAATGCCTCTAGTATGTGAAGGCAGGCAAATGGCCGTAGAAAGCCTCTGAGCTGAAGAAAGGATTAAAGTAAAACTCAAATGCCCAGTTTTCTCTGTCTTTGGGACACACGTTATCAGTTGGTTGAGGGCGTATTAGAGAACTTTGGGTGGTGGAGGTGGTGGTGGTACTAGGGATTAAACCCAAAGACATACTAACTCCAAGCTACATCCCCAGCCATTTTTATTTTATGTTTGGAAGTGGTCTCACTAGGTCGCTTAGAGTCTCCCTGCTTGCTGAGGCTGTCCTCCAACCTTTAATCTTCCTGTCTCACCCCTCCAAGTACTGAGGCTACAGGCATGCACCACTACACCTGGCTAGAGAACATATTTTTAAGATCCTAGCACATCAGCCCAGTAATCTATTACCATGCACATTAGAATTACCTAGAGAGCTTTAAAAATCCCAATGCTTGTGCTGTATCTTACCCCAGGAGCATAAGTAACTCTCTGGAGCTGGTACCAGGGAATCAGGACTTTTCAAATTCCCAGGTGACTACAGTGTGCAGCCAAGTTTGAGAACTGATAAATTTGTGACCATCTTCATTAATATCACTTTCCTCTCCTTTCTTCTTTTTCTTTATCCTCTCTCTCTCTCTCTCTCTCTCTCTCTCTCTCTCTCTTTCTCTCTCTCTTTCTCTGTCATGTGTTGCTTTTATAAATTCTTTAAAATTGTCAGCTGCACTAGCTAGTTAAACTGCTAGAATCTTAACTGAAAAAAAAGAAAGCCAAAATGGGCTGGGATGTAGCTCAGTGGCAAAGCACTTGCCTGGCAAGTGCACCACCCTGGGTTCAATCCCTAGTCCTAAAAGACCAAAAAAAAAAAAAAAAAAAAAAGACTCCCTTTTAAAAATGCAAAAATTAAAAAATGCAAAAAAAAATGCAAAAAAAAAGAGGTTTGGATTCGGTATTTTCTCCTCATGTGTCGCAGTTCGGCTATTTGTGATCCTAAATTCACAGTGACAATTGGAAGAGCATGGCCAGCCATCAGCAAGCATATGCCTGAAGGCTATGATTCCACAGAGTCTTGGGGCACTGACAAATGATCCTCTTCTCTAAAAAGCTCCAGCCCTCTGTTTCCATCTCCACTCTCAACTTCGGGATCAGGAGAAAAATTGAAATTTCTGACCCATGATACCCCCAGCACTCTTTTTTATTTTTTATTTTTGAAACAGGGTCTCACTAAGTTGTGGAGGGCCTAAGAAGCTGAGGCTGGCCACGAACCTGCGACCTTCCCGTCTCAACCTACCAAGTACTGGGATTACAGCATGCGCCGCCACGCTCAGCTGCCCATGATTCTTTTTAACACAAGATATATGATGAAAAACAGGGGAAGCCAGGCGTGGTGGCGCACACTTGTAATCCCAGCATCTAGGAGGCTGAGACAGGAGGATCATAGTTCAGGGACAGCCTTAGCTACTTAGTGAGGCCCTCTGCAACTCAGTGAGACCCTGTTTCAAAATAAAGAATAAAAAATAGGGCTGGGGGTGTAGCTCAGAGGTAGAATGCCCCTGGATTCCCTCTCCAGTGCCACAAAAAGGGGAAGAATCAGTCAAACCTATCCCACAGAGGCCACAGTCACCCACAGGGAAAAGCAAGCAGAATCATGAATCATAGTTGAGTGGTTCTCTGGGGGCCAGGAGGGAGTACAGGCAGCCAAACTGGAAATGACCTTGAGCAGTCTCAACTGCATAAAGTATGGCTAAGTATCATGCTTAGGCAGGCATATACCACATACATGTGCGCACATCACGCCAAAGATGTATCCACATGTGCACAATGCCTCACTGATGTGGATATGGGCTATTTTGCCTCACCCCTGATAAAAGGGACCAGCCTGAGACTAAAGTTGCTGTTTGTTCTCTTTCAGATGGAGGCTTCATGAGCTTTTATCTCCCTGAAGATCTCACACCTGACCCCCTGCCCAAACCTCTCCTGCAATCACAGCTGGCTCTTGACTGGGCCCCTCACAGGTTCAAATTTTTTTCTTTACCAAGATAAATATATTGGTTTCATAAAAATAATTTTATTCTATTTATGCTGTAGTTTAGATCTTAAATGTCCCCCAAAGACCCATATGTTTAAGGCTTGGTCCCCAGGAGGGCACTATTGGGAGGTGGTGGAAAATTTAAGAGGCATGGCTTAGCGAGAAGGTTTTTGGTTATTGGAGGTGTGCCCTTGAAGGGGAGAGTGGGCCCTATCTCCTTCCTCTTCCTTTCTTTTTTTCGCTTCCCATCCACCATGATGCATCACTTTTTTTTTTTTTATGCACCGTGAGGTGCCACCTTGCCACATGCCCAAAAGCAATGGGAGCAACTAATCCATTGAAAACAACCTTCAAAGCTGTGAACCAAAATAACTGTTTCTCTTTATAAGTTGATTATCTCAGGTATTTGTTACAGTGATGAAAAGCTGACACACCACAAATTATAACCGATTTAAACATTAATGTGCATTACAGTCATGAGTAAATTTTAGATTCTCGCATGCCACAATACCACACCCCTGAAATAATGTTCGGTTACTATTTGCAGTCCTCAAATTAATAATGAGGTTGTGAGTCTCTTATTTGACCGCATCTTGGAAGAGGAAAACCAATGTGATCACAATTATTTATGAATTTGCCAATGGTTTTTTTTTTTTCTGGACATATTAGTCTCCGTCCAACACTTAGCTGTGCAATTATTTCACCTGTTAGTCATTCCACTCACAAAGCATAGATTTAATCAAAATAAAAGCTACCAAATTTTAAGAATATCTTTTTTCCAGAAATACATCCTCTCTTGGCTTTTACATCAAAAAATTCTAATTAGTGACTATTTTCCTATTCTATGTTTAGTGCTGATGTTAAAATTATAAGCTGCCACAGTCATAAGCAACAACTGTTGGATCCCAAAGAATTTTAGGAATGTCACGAGGACAGTTTTTGAGTCAGTGGCAACACTGGTGGCTAATTGGTGGGTGGCAGTCACCGCTTCAGAGCTCTCTGTTGAGTTCCTTTTCATAGTGCTAACTGGTTTTCCCAGCAAGAGACTGACTCAGTGAGTGGTTCCAGCAGGTAAAGGAGGATGCTTCTCACACAGCAGTTACTGAATGCAGTTTTGAGACTAGAGTTAAGATATTTGTGTCTTTCTATGTCACAATGGAGTTGGACTCATCCATAAAGAAGAAAAAAACTATGTCACTTGCAGGAAAATGGATGGAACTGGAGAATATCATGCTATGTGACATCAGCCAGACTCCTAAGACTAAAAGCTGCATGTTTTCTGATATGTGGAAGATGGAGAGAAAAAAAAAAAGAAAAGGGACCTCATAAAAATTAGGAGAGAGACCAGAAGAGGGATGGAGGATGGATAAAGGAAAGGAAAGAGGATGTATGGAAAAGGACACAGACAGAATAACATTATTCCCCTATATGAGTGGATTGCTATTAATCTGAGTATTGTGTACAATTATAATACCCCAGTAAAATTTTTAAATATATTTGTGTTTTTTTTCTTTCATTACTTACCACCTGCACCCCTGTGGCTACTGTACTCACATGTGTTAAGAATCACAGAAACAGGGTAAACATTCCTGTCAGATAGAAAGAATTGAAGTAAATATACAATTAAAAAAAAAAATTCAGCCGGGCATGGTGGCACACGCCTGTAATCCTAGTACTTGGGAGGCTGAAGCAGGATCGCAGGTTCTTGGTCATCCTCAGCAACTTAGTGAGGCCCTCCGCAACTTAGTGAGACCCTGTTTCAAAATAAAGACTAAAAATAGAGGGCTGAGGGCATAGCTCAGAGGTAGAATGCCCCTGAGTTCCATCCCCGGTATAAAAAAAAAAAAAAAAAAAAAAAAAAAAAAAAAAAACACTTTCCAGAATGTAAAGATGACAACTTCTAGTATTCTACATTTTTTAAATTCTCCCTTGGGGAAAAAAAAAAGTGAATCACATAAAACTAGATACACACACACACACACACACACACACACACACACACAGAGTAGGAGCACAAGTTTGTGTTTTGATTGATACATGGAATCATCATAATTCTAATATAGGTCTTAAGGGTGATTATAACAAGTTCTTGTGCCTAAGATATTATTTTTGCTTTTTTACATGGTAAATGTAATGTACATTCATTATTTAAGAACTTCAATAATTTCAACAATGTTTAAGACAGAAATGGAAAGTCCTCTATTTTGTAATCTAATTAAAATGTTGAATATTCTTCTAGGGTTGTTTGTTTGTTTGTTTTTTGTAGTACTGGGAATGGAACCCAGGAATATTCCACCTCTGAGCTACACCCCCCAGCCCTATTTTCCATTCTTTTTATTTTTAAAACAGGGTCTCACTGAGTTGCAAAGGGCCTCACTAAGTACCTGAGGCTGCCCAAGAACCACAATCCCCCTGTCTCAGCCTCCCACGTACTAGGATTACAAGTGTGCACCAGCAGGCCTGGCTTCTTCTAGGTCTTTCAAACATATAAATTGCTATGTTTTATTCCTTACTCCAAAATAGAATCACATTTACATGTAGTTCGAAACATCTTTGAATTTATTTTATTTCTATATATAAGATGATTTTAAATCATTTGTTAATTTTTAAGGTCTATAATTTTTATACAAAATAGCTGATAAAAATCCTCTTGGTTCTTCCTCTATAGAAAGTGCTAAATGTGAATATTTCTTGTTCAAAAATAAATACTTCTGCATCAATTCACTCCACCAACTGACATCCCATAAATATGTATTAAGTGCCTCTAATTAAAATTAGTAACTGGCATTTTATGAATAGTTCAGTTGCACCTAAGCCAAATGTATAAATAAATGATAGTTTTAAGCTAAAATATTTTTTTTGCGGGTCTGGGGATGGAACCCAGGGGCATTTGACCTCCGAGCTACACCCCCTGCCCTATTTTTTATTCTTTATATTGAAACCGGGTCTCACTGAGTTGCAGAGGGCCTCACTAAGTTGCTGAGGCTGTCCGCGAACCGTGATCCTCCGGGTCTCAGCCTCCCAAATGCTAGGATTACAAGCGTGTGCCACCACGCCTGGCCTAAAAATAATTTTAAATAATAATTTTAGATAGAAACACAGAGAAAATCATATGCATCTCCTCATTGTTTTTGTTCTGACTGAACAAGAATACATGGGGGTGAATAAACACCTTTCAAATTAGGTATTGGTGACGTTCTAAAAACACCATAGCTATTGTTGCTGCTCTGGCTACTTGATCTCCAGTAAAATTTCAGAAAGGAAGAAATAAAGAACAGTAACTGAATTAATCACTATACCAGAGGAGAAAGGTTTTCTGACAGTAAAGTATTCCAGACTACTCTTAAATGGAAATAGCTTTGAAAGACCTTGAACTCCACAAACTCAACAGCCTGTGCACCCTCATGTAAGCGATTCTTAATTTGCAATGCACAAAGTATTAAATATTGGAATCACCATTAGAAAGCAAACAAGCAGGTGTGGTGGTACACACCAGTAATCCCAGACAGGAAGATCATAGGTTCGAGAACAGCCTTAGCATCTTAGACTCTGAGCAACTTAAACCCTGTTATAATATAAACTATAAAAATAAATAAGGCTGTATCTCAGAGGTAGAATGCCCTTGGTTTCAATCCCATTAGGAAAAAAGAAAGGAGGAGGGAAGGAAGGAAGGGAGGGAGGGAGGGCGGGCAGGCTGTATTATTTCTGTCTCACTGTTTCATACCATGTGTTAGATCATCAATAGGAAGCCTCTGCTTGTTCCTGCCTATATACTGTTCCTCTCTCAGAGATACCTAAACCTCATCATTTTCTTAAACTCAATCTCTAAAACTATGCTCATAATTCCAGCTCAAGTTCAAAGTTCCATAAAACCTCCCCAGGCTAGTACCAACTCTCAATTATCTCCTTGATGTCCCACAGTTCATGTCATAGATTGTATCACAGTTCTTATAGAATTGTGTGTGTGTGTGTGTGATACTAGAGATAGAACTCAGGGGCATTCTACCTCCAAGGTACCCCTCCAGCCCTATTTTATTTTTATTTTGAAACGGGACCTTGCTAGATTTTTGAGAGTCTCACCACTTGCTGAGGTTGTCCTTGAAAACTGTGATCCACTTTTCCCAAGAACTAGAATTACAGGCGTGCACCACCACGTCCAGCTTGTTTTACTTTCAATCGGTTGCTATATCTATATATTGGCTTGTAAATACATTGAACACAAAACTAATATTTTTAAGTCTGTAGCACACCTTCATTAAGTACGTATATCGTTAGGCTGTGACTTATTGCCAGAATGTTCTAAATATAATTTACACAAAAGACCACATTGCCCCGAGCTCTGCCCAGCATGCAATGGGAAATAATAATCTTCAGTGAATGTTCAGGCTGTGTCGAGACAGGCCAGTGAGTTCTGAAAGCCAGGGCTGACTTGAGGCTCAGCTTGAATCTGGAGACTTGGACATCCCCTGTCCTCTGCCACCCTGCTCTGCTTCATCTCAGTCCCTTGGGTTATCTTTAATCCAGTAAACTACTTGGGAAGAAACTCCACTTTTTTTCTAGCGATCCCTTTTAACAATTTGCTGGATGATGGATCAGGACAGACCTTCAGCTGGAATCTGCTTGATATGCTCAGGAAGGCTGGAGCACTTTGGGAACAGATCCCCAGGCACTCTCCTGCATGGGAGACCAGCCAGCCCAAGGGAATCCAGATCCTAGTGGCCAACCAGAAACACACACACCCAGTCTGATGCCCTTCTAACCTGAAGTGCTGTTCTGAGCCCCTAGAAATTTTCTCCTTCCTTTTGTGTTCTTAGCAAAACTTTTTATTTTTTTCTGTTACAACTCTCATTTGTTTCTAGCCAAAGAGAATCAAAGCATTTTACTGGAGTTTCCCTCCACCCCCTCCCTTCCATTTCTAATTTGTATGTCCTTTGTTTCATAGACAAGTTCTTTCTGAAATAAAATTTTGAGGTCATTTTCAGAAGCATATGGTTATGGCTGGTATTTATACTTATTATTATAATGCTTTTTGGTCATAAACTTTACACCCATCATAAAATCACACATGCTAAAGACAGAAGGGATTTAAGAGATGCCTCTTTGATAGGTAGTCTCCTATAAACCAAACTAGCAGTGTTATTGATGTGTTTGTGAAGGAATTACATACCCTGATCTCCCCCGCCTCAGTAGTGAACAACATTTTAGGACTTGAGATGTATAAATTCCTCCTTTAAGGACTACCTATCTGTACCCACAAAAACCTTCCATTTCTAAAGGTTTTGTAATTTCACCTAGAATTGGCTGTTAAACCCATATTTGCTGCCAGCACGCGGAATTTGTTTGACTCTTTGTATTTTTAATCCCTTATTGTGTTGCCCTGTTTTAATATTTTGAAACTTTATTTGTGGCCTCATATTTTCAATCTGGTATCTAATCTAGGTGAGGTCATGCTGTGAAGATACTGAGTTTCCAATTAGAAATTGTCTTCTTCCTGCGTTGGGCCCGATCACTGGAGCAGAGGCATCCCTTTTCATTTTGTTTTTTTTATTTTTTTATTTTTTTTGGTGGTACTGGGGTTCCTGGAAGCCCTTCTACCTCCGGGCTACACTCCCAGACCTAGTTTTACATTTTTATATTTGGAAACAGGGTCTCCTAAGCCAACGCGCGGCTGGCTTCGAACCTGCGCGATCCTCCTGTCTCTGCCTCCCAAGCGCGGGGATTACAAGCGTGCACCACCATGCCCGGCCTATCCCTTTTCATTTTAAAATCAGGCTTGCATGTTTTCTTTAACTTAAGCCAAATCATAAAGGGCAAAAATGTCTTTGACAGATTGTATTCTATAGAGATCTACTGGGTGGGCAGTCATACACTTGCTGCTATGTTACTGATAGCAAGGAAGAAAAGAAAAATGTGTCATTTCTGGGACCACAAAGGGTGTGTTTTCAGGAGGGCTGATCGGTGGTTTCATTTTACGCAGGCTTGTTGTGTTTGGGTAGCTTTAGTGGAAGACATGGTATATGGTATAGATAAAGGTTATCTACATCAGAGATGGGGAGTGTAGGTCCTGTATCTCTCTTAGTTGCACTTGATATGAGACCATAAGTCATTGCTACACAAATATTAGTTGTTCCACTAACAACAGAGTCAAAAGGCATTCACGTTGTTATATAGGGATCGATCTTTTTATTTGCTCTTTCATTTCCATCAGAACTAAGGGCACTGCTGGGCGTGGTGGCGCACGCTTGTAATCCCAGCATTTGGGAGGCTGAGACCTGGAGGATCGCGGTTCGCGGACAGCCTCAGCTACTTAGTGAGGCCCTCTGCAACTCAGTGAGACCCGGTTTCAAAATAAAGAATAAAAAATAGGGCAGGGGGTGTAGCTCGGAGGTCAAATGCCCCTGGGTTCCATCCCCAGACCCGCAAAAAAAAAAAAAAAAAAAGAACAAATGGCATGTGTCTTCACTAATGGTGTTTTTTAAAAAGGCACAGTGTGAACTGAATTTGGTGGCTCTCTAGTGGACGCTGTGACTGTGGAACATGCATCTTGGCGTCTTGTAGCTGTAGATGATTCTTCCACTTAGTGGGAAATAGTGTACTGGCTGCCCTGTTCCTGGTATCAGGTGCTGGGTTGTGGGGAGAATGGCCAACTCGAAGACAGGAGAAGATACATTTTGCAGAGAACTAGTGATTTTCAAGAGGTCAATATTGCTTGGCATGGGAGATGGAGTGCCTTTATACAAACTATGGCATTAAAAGACACTGAAAGGCAGATTATTTATGAGCTTCTGGCATTACTGGATGTATTTCTTCAAATAAAATACTTGGTTGAGTTCTCTGTAATTGCATTTTCAAAAATTGATGTTCTTAAATTAAGAACAGTTGACGATGAATGATCCATTGTTGATGATCATAGTTTCTACTGCAGTAGGGTAGGATTTCTACTAGCATTCCCACTTCAGTGGTGCAAATACATGCAGGAAAACAAGCCAAACACACTTGCCATGCAGACCGGGTATTCCTTTCCTAAAGAAAAATATATATATATATTAATCAATAAAATTAAATGCTAATTTCAAGAAACTCAGAGTAAAATCTTTTGAGAAATGTATTTCTCCAGAAATAGCAATCCTATTGGAGCCTGCGGAGGGGTAAGGTCAGTGCCAGGACCAGTGAGGCTGGGATTGGAGCCTGCCGTGCGGCACGGCTGCTACTAAGGCCTCCGAAGCTGGAATCAGAGCCTGCCGAGAGGGTAGGCTGGTGCCGGGGCCAGCAAGTCCGGGAGCAGAATCTGCTGTGAGGCAAGGCCGATTCTGGGGCCTCCGAGGCCTGGATTGGAGCCTGCCAAGGGGTAAGGCCGGTGCCTGGGCCAGTGAGGCCAGGATCAAAGCCTGCCGTGAGGCACAGCCACTACTAAGGCCTCCAAGGCCGGGATTAGAGCCTGCTTAGGGGTAGGCCAGTGCCGGGGTCAGCGGCCGGCATCAGAGCCTGCCTTGAGGCAAGGCCGCTACTGAGGCCTCTGAGGCCATGATTGGAGCCTGCCGAGGGGTTAGGCCAGTGCCGGGGCCAGCGAGGCCGGAATCAGAGCCTGCCGTGAGGCAAGGCTGGTGCTGGGGCCTCTGAGGCCAGGATAGGAGACTGTCGAGGGGTTAGGCCGGTGCCAGGGTCAGCGAGGCTGGGATGGAGCCCAATCCCCACCCCAATCCCTCCCCATCACTCCTTCCCCTGCTTGGCCTAGTGATTAACTTTGATATGTTTTTTTAAGTACAAAAATAATTTCAATCACTTAAAAATGTCTGTGGGCAAGGCTCTGAGACAGGAGAATTTTAATAAGGGACCTGGACAAGGTCTTTGAAGCCAGTACAAAAACACTAAGTACCAACGCAGAAAGAATACAGGGAAATTTGAAATGTTCACACATTTCACAAAATTAGTATTAAGTGAAATAAAATTTGTGAAAATTACTAGAACATTCATTTCCTACTTGGGATATTACATGACCTAGGTTTAACATCTTTATCAGAATTCCCAGAGCCATTCACTGTCGATTGTGATCTAATTAAGCCCTTATCTCCTAGTTATTAACATAGATCAGTATCAGTATTTAATTTTACAGTGTCCCCAGATCTTCAGGAGCCTAATGCTCCTGCATTGAAAGGAAAGAAAGGAAAGAAAGTGTTTGTGTCCTATCCATTCTAACTCACAGGCTTTGTGCTTCACACTGTTGAGACTTTAAATCTAGCACAATGATGGTGATCTTAAAGAAAGATTAGATAAGAACTATATTTCTAGAAAAAGGAAGCATGCTTGGACTTTTGTGAAAGGGAGTAAATTGCCAGCCCCGGGCAAAGGATGAGGTAAAAGAATAGAGAAAGCTCCCTAACCAATAAAAAGGCATTATAATGTTGGCAGAATCAGGAAGCCTCTGCAGATTTCCGGAAGGGGAGGGCCTCATAATCCACAGCCCAGCTTCTCCAGAGACTGCACGAGCTTCCACCATGATGAGCAGACCTGGCCTGGGAAAGACCCTCGTGAAGGCCATGTGCAAAACAAGCTCAGCCCTATCCATCGAACCCCCTGCCCGCCTGTCTGGGAGACCCTGGGACAGGTGCAAGGTTCCTACGGTCTAGGTATTTTGTGACAATATTAATCAGAATCAAGTCTCTTTCACATTTGCAAATAGTAAAAATATTTTCTAAGTGCATAGAAATGCATTTTCCTTCTCTTTTTTTTCTTCTTCCTTTCTTTCTTTAGTGTGTGTGTGTGTGTGTGTGTGTGTGTGTGTGTGTTACTGAGGATTGAACTCTGAGGCATCCTACCTGTAAACTACACCCACTGTCCTTTATTTATTTATTTATTCGTTTATTTATTATTTTTTGGTGGTGCTGGGGTTCCTGGAAGCCCTTCTACCTCCAGGCTACACTCCCAGACCTATTTTTACATTTTTTTTATTTGGAAACAGGGTCTCCTAAGCCAGCGCGCGCGGCTGGCTTCGAACCTGTGTGATCCTCCTGTCTCTGCCTCCCAAGCGCGGGGATTACAAGCGTGCGCCACCACGCCTGGCATCCTTTTTATTTTTATTTATTTATTTATTTGTTTGTTTGTTTGTTTGTTTTTGGTTTTGAAACAGGGTCTCACTACATTGTTGAGTCTTGTTTCTTGCTGAGACTGACCTTGATTCTTTAATCCTCGCATCTCCCAAATCCTGGAATTACAGGCCTTAGCCACCACGCCTGGCTTAGAACTATATTTTAAACATATAGCTCCAGAAATCAGGAAGGCACATACAAAATGAAACATGAACTTGCTCTTGAAGAATAAATAACAATAAAGGCTGTTATTTTCTGACTTTTAGTTCCCTGTCCAAACTTCAAAAATTCAAAGTAAGAACTGTAATAATAATAATAGGCCCTCATGATATAACTGTCACTTTTGTCATCTAGCCTAAAAATAGTCATGTAAGAGAGAGTGCCATCACTTAAACTTCTGGCTGAATGCTGGTACTTATAGCTGCCACACAAACAAGTACTAGTGAGAACTTAGTTACTGAGCACTTAACACAGGCCACGGGTATATCATCTCATTTAATTGTTATAGCAACACAGAAGGTAGATACTGGTATTATCTCTATTTTACAGATGATGAAACAAATTTAGGGCCAACCAAATCACATGTTGATAAGTATCGGACAGATATTAGAACCTGACAGTCCTCTGGTAGAGTGCTTGACCATTATCCTCTGCTGACTACTTAGCATAGAACCCACAAGAGCTTTATCCTTGTTCTTAAAATAACAGATGAAGGCTTCAATTTTATAGGTAACTTAAAAAGAGAAACAAAACATGAGACAATCAGTAAGGCTTCTGTAGTGATCAGTTATCCACCCAATGCAAAAAGATAATAGTATGTACATGTTTGATTGACTTACAATCTCCCATAAACCCCTACAGAGTTATCAACTAGCTTGATGAAAAATCCACTACACACAAAAGTGGGCAACAAGAAGATCTGTAAATTTCTGTATATGTGATATTTATTTGAAAATAAATTTTTAAAGTAAATTCTGAGCTTTCAACCAATTATCCAAACAATCCTCCTGTGTGTGGAAGCCGAATCTTCTGTTGTATTAAAGTGCCACCTGCAGCACACATGGAATTACCAGTGTAAAATGTGCCCGTGAAGCATCTCCCTCCCTGTCTATTTCAATAGCAAACCCCTTACATTAAGTCCCACTCCATCAGCCGTGGTCCATTTTTATCCCGCTGGTTATTTCCATTCATTATTAACATCTTTTGGAATGCAGGGACTATTTTTGAAAGGAAATGAGCCAGTCAGACATATCTGGAGGCTTCACAGATGGCATTTTTTAGAACAGTTTTGTTTTCATCTCGCTATTGAAAAGTCCTCTTCGACCCCTCTGCAACATGCAATAACACACTCACATTAACTGATACATGATGCGTGCTTCTGCTATTTCTCCTTTGCTTCGCTTGGCAATTAAACACATGATTTCCCTGCAAATGACTATAATTTTTTGCTTCCATAATATTTATGTCAACTCCAGAGGAGCTGGGAGTTGGCATTCTGAAAACCTGACCATCTGAGGCAGCAGCAGCAGCATGTAATTTCATCTGTATCCACTAATTACTGGATGATCAGAACACCAGAAATAAAAAATCATATGCTAAAAAACCATAATGCGTGCCCTCAGCTGGCTAAATCAGTCATTTGAAGCTGTGTGCAAATGAGCACATAACTTTCTGAGTGATTTATTGCTGTTTGGGGAATACAGGCTGAGCTTGGAAAATATTTCACTGGACCTCAACGACCAACTTAAAAGATGAAAGGGATTCAGAGCACCTCTCAGCTCACACCAAGAGGCCTGTGCAAGTGACCTTTTCTGGAGTCACAAGATTTGATCAGAGAGCGCATGTCTTGCAGGGACTGCCCATGAGATTGTCTGAACAAGGTGCAATCATTAAAGGCAGAATTCAGACACAGAAACTCCGACAGTTGATTGTAATTCTGTGCCTGGGCCTCGTGGAAAGCAGATGGTCTGGGGTTTTACTCTTTTGTTGTGTCTCAAGGGCCGCAGCTCCCTCTTTTCACACGTAAGTTCATTGGATCTTAAACATTAAATTAGCATGGTTTCCTCGTTTTGCCTATGACAAAGCTGAGGACTGAGATGTAAAATCACTTTGCTTAATCGACACACTGAAATAGTAGAAGAACCCAGCCTGGAACCTGGCCCACTCATTCCAGAGTCACTTCCACCTCACTGCCCAGGGTTCTTGCTACATTCAGGACTGCCCAAACAGGGACGACAGGAAGACACAGCCCCAAAACTCGAGCCCAACAGAAGCTCTTTCTTCCCCTGGACCTTGTAACATGTTCCTAGTTTACATTAACTTGGTGAATACTTAGTGGAAACTGGCTATGTCACTAAACCAACAAATTTTGAGGTTTACCATTCCCTAGGCCCTGGATGTGTAAAAACAGCATAGAGTCACTTCTTGTTATTCATACTAATTATATGCCAGAGTCACCACAAACACCAAATGAGCACATTCTGAGCCACTAGTCCCAGGGGAAGTCCAGAGTTAGGTGCTT
The DNA here is from genome assembly GCF_963383645.1 of Muscardinus avellanarius. NCBI lineage: Eukaryota > Metazoa > Chordata > Mammalia > Rodentia > Gliridae > Muscardinus > Muscardinus avellanarius. The sequence continues at coordinate 21,186,587 of NC_137803.1, forward strand.
GTGAGACTCTGATCATGACATTTGTATCAGCGAATCAATACACAACCTGGTGCTAAGTATGTTCTGTTTAAAGGCACCTTACTTAGCATATATTGTTAAGTCACTTAGCTTCTTAGCATATATTGTTGAACTCATGAACAACAGTGAAGCTTATCCAACACATGCCTTTTTTTCCTTTCTTTTTGATACTGGCGATTGAACCCAGGGGCATTCCACTTCTAAACCATACCCCCAGCTCTATTTTTTTTATATATTGAATCAAAGTTAACACTAAGTTGCTGGGACCAGCCTCGAACCCATGATCCTCCTGTCTCAGCTTCCCAAGTACTATGACTATAGGCATGAGCTCACACATATTTTCTTGGTGAGGCACATCACAGCCTTCTAGAGCAGCACTCAGCTTTAACCTTGGGCGCCACTTTCAGCAATGAAATCAACAATAAAAATTCAAAATTGACAGTCCTAAATGCATCATGAAAAGGACGCTTGTTCACACTGTGAAAGCTGAAACAAGAAGGCACCACATGTTCTTGTGGGACCTCACCTGGGAACTTGCGCGTCGGGTGGCTTCAAATTTCTGCCACTCTGCACATTACATCATACACATGAGGTGTCTGTTCTGTCTTATATGTGGACACTAGAGAGAGATTAGGAAATAAAAGCAACATCAGACAGATGAGCAGAGACTCCAGGGAAGCGACTGAGGGTGATTAAGAAAGGAGAGGGAGGAGATGAAATCATAAAGAATGCACAGTAGAAATAATGCCACGAATGTTTACAAAATTGCCAATTCCAATCTCAAAGACTCTCCAGGTCAGAGTAGAAAGTCAGTGGAGAGGGCAACAAGAGTTGTGTGCATATATTTTTCTTTTTTCTTTTCTTTTTTTTTTTTTTTTTGCAGTACTGGGGATGGAACCCAGGGACATTTGACCTCAGAGCTATACCCCCAGCCCTATTTTTTATTCTTTATTTTGAAGCAGGGTCTCACTGAGTTGAAAAAGGCCTCACTAAGTAGCTGAGGCTGTTTGCGAACTGCGATCCTCCTGTCTCAGCCCCCCAGATGCTGGGATTACAAGCGTGTGCCGCCACATTCAGAGTACTTTTCTTATACCCTGTATCCCAGTATTATGTAAAATTACAATGCACCCAATAAAAAGGAATAACTTTCCCTATTGTCCCATACAACTGAGAGAGCAATATATATTCCCCGGGCCATAGAATAAGCTCTGATGTAAAAAGGGAGACATTTAGCAACCACTACTGAACTTCTGGAATATAAAGAATAAATGTAGCCTCGTGTTTTTGTCTTGAGTATAACCCTATCCTAGCAGAGCCATAAATGCCTTCTTAAATTTTTTTCAAAAGCCCACTGTAACATGTTACTGCTTACTTGTTAAATAAATGACTTGAACATGGTCTTTGACATGTGTCTATATTATAGACAGGTGTCATCGTATGATCCTCTTGAAAACTATACGGTACCATTTTGTTTAACGCCTGTCTTCTTGCAGAAAAGACTCTAAGTTGAAGGAGCGATGGAATTTTTATCTGCATGACCAATGCCTGACTCTGTTCCTGAAACACTGTGTGCACAAAGCCTTCTAGATTCACAATTTCACGTTCAGTCATTCTAAATCATCTTGAATATTTTTCTTCCTTCTGTTGACCTTTAAACATGATCCCATCAATCTCTCCTCCTCTTAGACTTTATTGCTTTTTCCCAGTAAGGACGTGGAGGTACACAAGGGAAGAGAAGGGTATATAAATCTCTTCCTGTCATGAGACTTCCTTCTTGGTACAGATTGGTGGTCAGACAAGGTACTTAAGCAGAATTGTTAGTGGAAGAGAAACTTAGTCCCTGAAAGGTACTAATCAATCATGCTTACGGCACATATGAGCAGAAACAGCTTACTTTGGACCAAACTGAAATCCACTGGCTAGCAAAGAGAAACTGATTTACAGTTGTCATCTCTGCTCAGGTCCCTTTAGAAAAAAAGTGTGTCTCTTCTTCAGTCAGAGTAGAAAAAAAGATGATAAGAGTCTAGCTGGATGTGGTGGTGTATGCCTGTAATCCCAGTACATGAAAGACTGAGAAAGGAGGACCGCACGTTCAAGACAAGCCTCAGTAACTTAGCGAGGCCCTCTGCAACGTCGTGAGAACTTGTTTCAAAATAAAAAATAAAATAGGGCTGGGATGTAGCTCAGAAATAGAATGCCCCTGGGTTCAATTCTGACTACCACAAAAAAATATATATATTAAATTTAAAAAATAAAGAATGAATGAGGAAAACCTGTGAAAACAAAAAGAGTAGTTAGGATCTTATATTTTTTCAGGTAATCTACCTAGATACTTACTTTAGCAACTTAGTGCCTTTTGGAAGAAATGGATAGGAGAGTGTGTATAAGAAGAGGAAATCCATCCGGGAACAATCCATCCGGGCAACAACTTGAGCTTTTTTTTTTTTTTTTTTTTTTTTTTTTTTTTTGGTGGTACTGGGGTTCCTGGAAACCCTTCTACCTCCGGGCTACACTCCCAGACCTATTTTATACTTTTTTATTTGAAAACAGGGTCTCCTACCTAAGCCAGTGCGGCTGGCTTCGAACCTGCGCGATCCTCCTATCTCTGCCTCCCAAGCGCAGGGATTACAAGCATGCGCCACCACGCCCGGCTCCAACTTGAGCTTTTAAAACACACTAGGACGGCTCCTGGGGAGCACTACCACAGAAATAGAAGGGGACCCACAAATGTGAGGCACTTATGCTATTTTAAGTTTTCTAGTAACCACATTCAAGAAAACTGAAATTAAAATGAATTTAATTTAATAACATATTTCACTTAGCATATGCAAAATATTATGAGTTCAAAATGTATCCAACAAAAATTAATGAAATCTTCTGCATTCTTTTTTAGAGTTAGTCTTCAAAATCTGATATTCTTCATGCTGACCACACATCACAATACAGACTAGCATTCCAAGCATTTGACACGTACCGAGCATTCGACAGCCATCAAGTTATCATATTGAACTGTGGAATTCTGGAGGAGATCATTCCCTTGACATAGCCCCAGATTAGCCATTTACATGTTCTCTTTTGCAACCTAGTGTTACATCCAGGGATGTTATTATCTTTATATGGCTAGGTGAAGAGAGAAAACCAAAATTTATCAGAAAGCCAGCAGACTTAACAAGGAGCAACGATTTTTCTGTTTCTATTTTGATTCCTGTAAAGAATAAAATGGGCCGGGCATGGCGGCACATGTCTGTAATCTCAGTACTTGAAAGACTGAGACAGGAGGATTGCAGGTTCAAGGACATCCTTAGCAACCTAGCGATACTCTCAGCAATCTAGTGAGACCCTGTTTCCAAATAAAAAAGCTAGGTGTAGCTTGGAGGTAGAATGTCTCTGGGTTTAATCCCCAGTGTGATGGAGGGAGAGAGAGCGAGCGAGAAGAGTGAAAGCGAGAGAGCGAGAGAGAGAGAGAGAGAGAGAGAGAGAGAGAGAGAGAGAGAGAGAAAGAGAAGAGAAAGAGAAAGAGAAAGAGAAAGAGAAAGAGAAAGAGAAAGAGAAAGAGAAAGAGAAAGAGAAAGAGAAAGAGAGGCACTGGGCCCTACCCTTAATGAAAATGCAGCCCAGAAGCAGTTTTTTCCTGACAATTTTCGTTCATCCGCTAGTTTGCTTCAATCTTGAAGGGAGATTGGAAGATTTTTTTTTAATGATTTAAGGAGCCAGGCGTGGTGGCTCATGCTTGGAATCCTAGCATTCGAGGCTGAGACCGGAGGATCGCGGTTCGCGGACAGCCTCAGCTACTTAGTGAGGCCCTCCGTAACTTAGTGAGAGCCTGTTTCAAAATAAAGAATAATAAATAGGGCAGGGGGTGTAGCTCGGAGGTCGAATGCCTCTTGGTTCCATCTCCAGACCCGCAAAAAAAAAAAAAAAAAAAAAAAAAAAATATATATATATATATATATATATATATATATGAGCGTGTAGAAATTTAGATCTTATTTTTTCTTTTGTATTTTTATGTTTATTTAACTTCTTCTAGTTCTATGAAGCTATACAAGTTAAACATTATTTTGTTAAGTTTCCAAACTGCTCTTTTCCCCAGTACCCTCATTTTAACCTAATGACCATAATTGCTTCTAATAATAACCACAATTATCCTTCATATTTATATTGGCTTTTCACACCTATTATCTTGTTTGAGCTCCACAACTCTCTCCTGAGGTAGATTATGTTTGTGGGGGAGGAGATTGTGATTCCCACAAGGTTTAGTTCTTATCAAGGTCACACAACTTGTACAAAGGAAAAAGAATCCATCCCTGAAACAGGCCTTGGTGCCTGAGGACGTGTCAACAAAAATCTTACTGAGCTTTATTTTCAGATATTTTTTGGCATTGAGTTCTTTTCAGAGAAACTAATTATAACATTGTAGGTGAGTAGTTGTGAGAATCAGGCTGCATGAGTATTTTCTCAGATTTAAGTAGTTATGTATGCCTATTAAACAAATCACCGTTTAGCTTTTCTGTCTGCCACAGGCAACAATGGAGAACTATTCAAGCGTGAGCAACCCCTAGCTCATGTCTGCATCCTCAGATACTATTTCGATGAATAAATAATTTGATGTATACATTTGTTGCCAGCCTTATCAAATACTTTCTTTTGCCATGCTGGGGATGGAACCCAGGGGCATTCTACCCCCAGCCCTATTTTTTATTCTTTATTTTGAAACATGGTCTCACTGAGTTGCAGAGGGCCTCACTAAGTAGCTGAGGCTGTCCATGAACTCGGATTCTCCTGTCTCAGCCTCCGGAATGCTGGGATTATAAGTGTGTGCCACCATACCTGGCTTATTATTATTATTATTATTATTATTATTATTATTAAATTTTAGCTAGATATTGAACCAAGGAGCATTCTACCTCTGAGCTACATCACCAGCCCTATTTTTTATTTTTTATTTGGAAACAGGGTCTCATTAAGTTGTAGAGAGCCTCACTAAGTAGCTAAGGCTGTCTGTGAATCCAGATCCTCCTGTCTCAGCCTCCCAAGTACGGGGATGACAAGTGTGTGTCACCATGCCTGGCTTGATCGATCTTTTATTGGTCACTAAAATAACCCAGCATCCTCGTACCTTTGCCTGGGGGTTTTGTTTTCCATCTTTGATGCCGTGGCCCTTGACTGAGCCCTCCAGGTTCAGGCAGCATGTAGAGTCTTAGGAGCTGAGCAAAGGAACAGAGACTGTCAGTCTTTTCCTTAGGGAACTCAGGGCTCAGCAAAAGCGCACACAAGTGAATGTTTCCTAAGTTGTACAACCAGCACAAAGGAAAAATACTCTGTGGTCAGAAGTGTGCAAAGGAACCTCGATATTATAATTTTCATAAGATGTGAATGCCAACTCTTTCTAGCCGGGCGTGGTGGCACGTGCTTGTAATCCCAGCATTTGGGAGGCTGAGACAGGATTACAATTTGTGAACAGCCTCGGCTACTTAGTGAGGCCCTTTGCAACTCAATGAGAGCCTGTTTCAAAATAAAGAATAAAAAAAAATAGGGCTAGGGTTGTAGCTCGGAGATAGAATGCCCCTGGGTTCCATTCCCAGTACCACACCAAAAGAAAAAAAAAAAGAAAGAAAGAAAGAAAAAGAAAAAAGACCTTTATCCTTCTACTTACTTGAACCACAACAAATGCTTGGCAAAATAAAAACCACTATTTTCCCAGCAGACTTTAACATTGAAGATCAGACATTTTCCCTCCGCCTCTGCTTCCTTATTCATTGCTGCTCCTTTATCACATAGCTTCGAAAAAATAAAATTGGCTGGGCATGGTGGCACATGTCTGTAATCTCAGTGCTTGAGAGGCTAAGACAGAAGGATTGCAGGTTCAAGGACATCCTTAGCAACCTAGCGAGACTCAGCAACATAGTGAGACCCTGTTTCCAAATAAAAATTGAGAAGGGCTAGGGTGTAGCTTGAAGGTAGAATGTCTTTGGGTTTAATCCCTAGTATGATGGCACTTCTCAGCAACAAAGAGAAGGGAGAGAAATAGCTGTGTGTGTGTGTGTGTGTGTGTGTGTGTGTGTGTGTGTGTGTGTGTGTGTGTGTGTATGCACACATTCACATGCTTAATATTGGGGATTGAACCTAGGGGCAGTCTACCTTTGAGCCAAACCCTGAGCTATTTTTATTTTTTAGCTTCAAACAGAGTCTCACTAAGTTCCTGAGGCTGGCATCAAACCTGCAATCCTCCTGTCTCAGCCTTCCAAGTACAGGGATTACTGGTATGTGCCACCCCTCCCAGCTAAAAAGTTTTCTTTAAATAAAATAACTATGATTCACTCAGAAGCATTCTAAATAATTAGCATCTAATTATTTGTTTGTTAACATTTCTCATTTTCACCCAGGTTTTTCCAAGTGTTGACCGCACTAAACCTAAAATAGCTTTTATTCTGGTTGAATTTGAACAAGTTCAACTCTCAGAAGTGATTTTTCTTGTTGAATTTTAGCTAGATCAGCACCCAAAAGTGGTGTTTCATTTTGGTTTTTTATCTGCATTTGGGCACTTATTGAAATTTTACTGAGATCTTAAAAAAAAAAATACACTGCCTTAGCCAGGCATGGTGGTACACACTTGTGATCCCAGTACTTGGGAGGCTGAGACAGTAGTATGGCGCAGGTTCAAAGCCAGCCTCGGCTACTTAGTGAGGCTCTCAGCAGCTTAGTGAGACCTTGTTTCCAAATAAACTATAAAAATACATTACTTTATATTTTAATTTTAGATTTATTTAAATTCTATATTTTTGTTGCATTGCAGTTGTACATCCTAATGGGGTACAAAATAGTAGAGATATACATGCACACATCACTCATTTAGCCCTTCCCCAATTTCCACCCCATTCTCTCTCCCCTCCCTCTTTCTCGTGTTTGGCTTAGTGATCGACTTTGATGTGTTTGTGAATGTACATCATGTACTTTAGGGAAATTCCCTCTTCCCTCCACCCATCCCCCTCACTTAGATTGCCTTATTTGTTAATCTGTGTTTTCTCTTTCTTTATCTAGAGTTCCTCCCATGACCCTTTTCCTTTCTAGCTTCTGAATATCAAGTAGAGCATCCGATTTTTTACTTTTTGTGACTGATCAAGCTCAGCATAAGGTCCTCCAGTTCCATCCATTTTCCCACATATGACATAATTTTGTTCTTCTTTATGGCTGAGTAAAATTCCATTGTGTACACATTCCACAGTTTTGTAATCCATTCATCTGTTGATGGACATCTTGGCAGGTTCCACAGTTTGACAATTGTGTATTATGTGGCTATGAACATAGATACACATGCATTACCTTGGTAGTTTGGTTTCCATTCTTTTATTTTTTTATTATTATTGTGTGGTTTTTTTTTTGTGGTACTGGGGTTCCAGGAAACCCTTCTACCTCCGGGCTACACTCCCAGAACTATTTTATGTTTTTGAAACAGGGTCTCTTACGCCAGCGCGGCTGGCTTAGAACCTGCGCGATCCTCCTGTCTCCACCTCCCAAGTGCGGGGATTACAAGCGTGCGCCACCACGCCCGGCTTTGGTTTCCATTCTTTTAGGTCGATACCTAGAAGTTGTATTGTTGGATCATACAGTAGATTCATTTCCATTCTTCTGAGGATCCTCCATACTGTTTTCCAAAATGGTTGCACTAATTTGCAATCCAATAACAATGTATTAGAGTTTCTCCTTCTCCACATCCTCACCAGCATCTGTTGTTGTTTGTGTTTTGAATGATTGCCATTCTAGTTGGAATTGGGTGAAATCTCAAGGCAGTTCTGATTTTCATCTCTTTGATTGCTAATGATATTGCACATTTTTTCATATATTTATTGGCCATATATTAGTTTAGTAGCTTAGTTTCTATTCTTTGGGGTAGATACCCAGAAGTGGCATTGCTGAATCATTAAGGAAGGTTCATCCCTATTCTTCTGAGGATCCTCCATACTGTTTTCCAAAGTGGTTGCACTAATTTGAAATCCCACCAATAATGTATTAGAGTTCCCACTTCTTCACACTCTTGCCAGCATTTTTTGTTGTTTGTGGGGTTTTTTTTGTGTGTGTATGTGTGTGTGTGTGGTACTGGGGGTGGAACCCAAGGGCTTTCTACCTCCGGGCTACACTTCCAGACATATTTTATATTTTATTTGGAAACAGGGTCTCACTAAATTGCTGAGAGCCTCACCAAGTAGCTGAGGCTGGCTTCGAACCTGTGCGATCCTCCTGTCTCAGCCTCCCAAGCACGGGGATTACAAGTGTGCGCCACCACGCCCGGCTTGTTGTTTACATTTTTAATGATTACCATTCTAATTAAAGTTAGGTGAAATCTCAGAGTAGTTTTGATTTGCATCTCTCTGACCTGCTAATGATGGTGAACATTTTTTCATACATTTATTGGCCGTTTGAATTTGTTCTCTTGTGAAGCGCCTAAATTTCTACATATTTTTTCATTTGATGTACTTCATTCTACATGGATTTTCTTTGATGGTACTGAGGATTAAGTACTGAGGATGGTACTGAGGATTAACCCAGGGACATTTTACCTCTCAGCAACACCCCCAGCCCTATTTTATTTTATTTTTTATTTTGAAACAGAGTCTCACTAGCTGCTGAGGGCCTCACTAAGTTGCTGAGACTGGCCACAAACCTGCGATCCTTCTGTTTTAGCCTCCCAAGTATTGGGATTACTAGCAAACATCATCATGCCCAGCTTCATTAATTAATTCCATTTAACTCCAACTAAACTGAACATTTGGTGTTGGGGTTCAGATCTGGAATGCCCTCCAAATCCAAAATTCACATGTTAAAGGTTTTGCTCTCCATGCAGAATATTCAGAGATGGGCTTTTGAAGTGACGGGATCATGAGCGTTTCTAACCTCATCGATGGATTAATCCATTGATGGCTTCATAATTTAATGGGCTATCAGGAGATGGTGGAAACTTTGGAAGTGGGGCCTATTTAGAAGGAAATGTCTCCTTTGATTCCCTCTCTCCCTCCCTCCCTCCCTCCCTCTTTCCCTCCCTCCCTCTCTCCTTCCCTCCCTCCCTCTCTATGAAGTAAACAGCTTTCCTCTGCCAGGTCCTTCCCCCATGATGTTCTGCTTCACCAATAGACCTAAGTGTCCCTGAGCCAGAATAAATCCTTCCTCCTTTATTTCTCTCAAATATCTTATCACAGTGACAGAAGACTAAAACCATTGTTAAATAATATTTGAAGTATTCTGAGATCTCAATCCTACATGTATCCAATACTTAATTTTCATTCATAATAGGTTAAACAAGTTACCAGGAAAAAAAAACACTTAAAGAAGTCAATATGAAATGTTCTTATGTCATCTTTATTTTCCCCTATAAGCCTGCTATGACCAATTAGCTATTACCAATAGCTAACTGGTCTAATGGCATAGAAGCTAGTCTGATCCAATTAACTTGAAGTAAATATATAATAGCATTATCTTTTGATGCCACTAAATAATGAAACATCAATTTTACCTTTCAGGGTCATTATTGAAGTAGTTTAGAGATTTTGAAAAATTGTATATATTATGAAGTTCTTATGTATATTACCAGAAAGGATGAACATTCTAATGATAAACATTTATCAGAAAAACTTGTGAGAGGCTGGGCGTGGTAGCGCACACTTGTAATCCTAGCATTTGGGAGGCTGAGACAGGAGGATCGATCGTGTTTCGAGGACAGCTTCAGCTACTTAGTGAGGCCCTTTGCAACTCAGTGATACCCTGTTTCAAAATAAACAATAAAGCCAGGCATGGTGGCGCACGCTTGTAATCCCCACACTTGGGAGGTGGAGACAGGAGGATCCCACAGGTTCGAAGCCAGCCTCGCTGGTTTAAGAGACCCTGTTTCCAAATTTAAAAAATATATAAAAATGGGTCTGGGAGTATAGCTCAGAGGTAGAAGGGTTTCCAGGAACCCCAGTACCACCAAATAAATAAATAAATAAAAATAAAATAAAGAATAAAAAATAGGGCTGGGGGTGTAGCTTGGACGGAGAATACCCCTGGGTTCCATCTCCAGTACCACCACAGAAAAAAAAGAAAAGAAAAACCTGTGAGAAATAAAAACCTTTGAATTCTTCAAAATAAAAGAACATCAAACACCAAAATGCTATTTCTCTTAAAAGCAATTCTGAATTCCCAGATAACTGGAATAGAAGATGCACTCTAAGCAGTCATTTTCAGAAGAACCACAATTTTTATTTCCAAGGTCCCTTGTAAAAGACGAGCTTTCTTACAGAACTTGACCACAAATTAGATACTTCTTGGTCTCTATGAGTTTAATTTTATACTCTCTCAAAATCATTTTAATCTTCTAAAGTCATATTAATTCTGAGCAAAGAAACAGAGAAATAAATGAGGAAACCATATTATTTCAATCCTCTCTTAGTTTACTGACTCAATCAACAATGGCACTGCTCCTGTGTAAATTATACTTAGAAGCACAAGGATCTCCCCGGCACCAAAAAGAACCTTTTCCTCGTAGTCTCTCTCCTTAGCTGGACCTAATTTTTTAAATAGTCTCACTAAATTGCAGAGGGCCTCACTAAGTAGCTGAGGCTGGCCCTGAACCTGTGATCCTCCTGCCTTAGTCTTCCAAGTACTGGGATTACAAATGTGCACTCCCATACCTGATGCCTTCAATCCTTCCCGCCCGACTTAACTCATTTTCTGTTGTTGTTTTTTTATTTCTGTGTGTGTGTGGTTATTGTGGTTGTTATTATTGTTGTGCTAAGTTTCTCCTGATGACCCTTAATGTACACAGAGCTCCTCTTCCTCTGTCAATATTCTTGCTATTTTACTGCCTATCAGAAAACATGTTATATTATTTTGTAATACCATTTTTTTTTTTTGGTGGTACTGGGGTTCCTGGAAGCCCTTTTACTTCCGGGCTACACTCCCAGACCTATTTTTACATTTTTATTTGGAAACAGGGTCTCCTAAACCAGGCGCGCAGCTGGTTTGGAACCTGCGCAATCCTCCTGTCTCTACCTCCCAAGCACGGGGATTATAAGCGAGTGCCACCACGCCCGGCTATACCGTTTCTTTTTAATAATTAACTAGTTAAACTAGCTTAATAGTTATACTTTATTATAGTTATACCTATTAGTGGTATTTAATGTAATATAAATATACAAGCACACAGTACTTGGAGTAATTCCCTCTGGATTCCACCCCACTTGTATTTTTATTTTTATGTTTTGTTTCAACAATTGACATGTGAATAGAGACCATCACTATATATTTCGCTGTAACGCACATGTTGAAAAACCCTTGAAGTGGTAAATTTCAATCTAAATAATAAATTTATTTAAGAATAACTATTTTCTGGAGAGACTGGTATCTCTTAAGTACGTAAGAAAACTTGGTCATTTGAACTCTTTGATAAATTCCAGGAACATTTCAACAAGTCTGACATTTTACTATTATATTTTACTCTTAGACCTATATTGACATAGTATAAAAACACTACTTTTTTTTTCTTGGCACTAGAGGCTGACCCCAGAGACATTCAGACCCTGAGATACACATCCAGCCCATTTTTGTTTTGTTTTGTTTTGTTTTGTTTTGAAACAGGGTCTCACTAGGTCACGGAGGCTTTGTCTCAATCCTGGATCCTGCTGTCTCAGTCTCCAAAGGACTGGAATTTCAGGCAGATGCCACCACGCCCAGCTGAACACTTCTTTAAAAGAGTTGTTCCCCTGAGAAATGTAGCAACAACGAAAGATCAGAATGTCCTGAGGAAAGTGAGTTATATGAGTAGGTCATGGCAGTGCATCTCAGGCCTGTTACTTCCTGCAGGTCTCTGGGAATCACATAGCTGAGACCGAGCAGCAATTTTTGTCCCATGTCTTGGTTTAGCCAACTGTCCACGTTTAAACAAGGAAACCTCAAAGATGAAGAGGCATCAGAAAACGTCAGAGATGGAAGGATAAATTTCCTCTATGCAAATCAGAGAGTTTTCAATTTTTTTTTATTTTTTTTATTTTTTTATTTTTTTGCTTGACTGCATTTCTAACACTCTGTCCTACTTTGGCTTGAGCATGAATTGCTCTTCGTCTCCTCAACCCCTAAAACTCTTGACAAAACATTTTGTCCTCAGCCTTTCTGATATACCTACAGCCAATATTTTATTTTATTTTATTTTATTTTTTTGTGTATGGTGGTACTGGGTTCCTGGAAGCCCTTCTACCTCCGGGCTACACTCCCAGACCCATTTTATATTTTGAAACAGGGTCTCTTATGCCAGCGCGGCTGGCTTTGAACCTGCGTGATCCTCCTGTCTCCACCTCCCAAGCGCGGGGATTACAAGCGTGCGCCACCGTGCCCGGCCTACAGCCAATATTTTAGGAGCTGGGCATGGTGGCGCATGTTTGTAATCCCAGTAATTGGGAGGCTGAGACAGGAGGATCACAAGTTCTCGGACAGCCTCAGCTACTTAGCAAGGCCCTCTGCAACTTAGTGAAACCCTGTTTCAGAAAAAATAATTAAAAAATAGAGCTGGATGTGTAGCTCAGAGGTAGAATGACCCTGGTTTTATCCCCAGGACTGTAAAAGGAAAAAAAAAAAAACTATTTTAGGATCTACTGTCTAAATAAATTAGGACATATAAATAAATATTTAATGGGAAGGCAAAAGAGTTGAAGACTTAAAATTTAGAAACAATAATCCTTTTATTTGCAATAAAATTAGATTGCAGAAAAGTTGCAAAACAGCACTAAGATTTTCCCATCTTGGCCAGTGTCAGTTTCCCTGGGTGTTAGCATCTCACATTACTATGGTATATTTGCCAAGACTAAGAAGCCAAGATATTACATTACTATTAACTAAACTCTACACTTTTTGAAAATTTCACCAGGTTTTTCATTGTCCTTTTTATGTCCCAAGATCAATTTTAGGATGCCACATTGCACTGAGTTGTCGTGTCTCTTTAGTTTCCTTTTTATCTCTCCCACTTTCTCAATCTTTCTTGTTTTTCATGACGTGTGTGTGTGTGTGTGTGTGTGTGTGTGTGTGTGTGTGTGTGTGTAAAGAAGAGATACTGGGGATTGAACCCAGGAAATTCTACCTCTAAGCCACACTCCCAGCCCTGTTTTGTATTTTTTATTTTGAAGCAGGGTCTCACTGAGTTGCTAAGAACCTTGGTAAGTTGCTGAGGCTGGTTTTGAGCCTACCTTCTTTCTGTCAGCATCCCAAGAACTGGGATTACAGGCATGTATCACTACACCCAGATATGGCATTAATATTTTTTTAAGAATTCCAGCCAAGCCAGGCATGGTGGCGCACGCTTGTAATCCCAGCGCTTGGGAGGCTGAGACAGGAGGATGGCAAAGGTTCGAAGCCAGCCTCGGCTACTTAGGTGCTCAGCAACTCACTGAGACCCTGTTTCCAAATAAAAAAATATAAAACAGGGCTGGGAGTATATCCTGGAGGTAGAAAAGCCCCTGGGTTCCACCCCTAGTATCACAAAAAATAAGTAAATAAGGAAGAATCCCAGCTAAGATTTTGTCAAATTTTCTTCAATTTGGGTTAGCCTGGTTGTTTTCTGTTAGACAAGAATCATTGGCTTGCTTGCTTGCTTTTAAATAATACACAAAGGTAAAGCACTGTTTTTTTTAATCACAGCAGGGGACGGGGACTGATATCTTCATAATGTCATCAAGGATTAACTTTAAGGTTAAGGTAGCATTTGCTAGGACCAGCACTATCCAGTTACCTTCTCCCTCCAGTCTTTGGAAGGATGGCTTGTGTTTTGCAGAGGCAGGCAGATTTCTTAAAACACTAGAGAAAACTAGAGAAGAAGCCACCAAAGAGCTAAAATAAAATAAAATAAAATAAAAGTATCACCCAGGCACCCAAGAAAGGCAGAGGCATTTCAGGAAGGAGGACATAGTCAGCGCCCCAGGAAGTAAAGTAAGAAATTACTGAAAATGGTCAAATGGAAGGTGGTGGTGACTCTGATAAGAGCAATTTATTTTAATTGTGTGATGGGGCAAAGTCATGATGCAATGGGTGGGGCTAATTACACAAAGTGGACACAGACTGTAAATTATATACGAAACCCAACTGGAGGAAGTACATGGAAAGGGTGGTGGCTGGAGAGTCAGAGTCAAAGGAAGTTTTGATGAGTTGTTTCTATTTTATTTCCTCTGTGTGTGTATGTGTGTCACACACACGCACGCACACACACACGATACTGGGGATTGAACACAGGGCATTCTACCTCCGAGCTGTACCTCCACCTCTATCTTTTTATTTTTTTATTTTTTTGAAACAGGGTCTCGTTAAGTTGCTGAAGGTGTCACTAAGTTGCTGAGGCTGGCTCTGAATCTACAATCCTCCTGTCTCAGCCTCCAAAGTAATGGGATTACAGGTGTGTGCCACAATGCCCGATTCTGTTTTCTTTTTTCAATGCCTTCTTTATTTTTTATGTGTGAGAGACCTGAGAAACTTGTATGCTGCAGAGAAAGACATTTGAGAGGAGGAAGAGAGGAAAGAAAGAAAGAAAGAAAGAAAGAAAGAAAGAAAGAAAGAAAGAAAGAAAGAAAGAAAGAAAAGAAAATCTAGATAGCCCGCAGAGTAAAATGGTGCGCACTGGCTGCCTCACAGTGTCTATCATGAAACTGAGTATCTTCATAGAGTGACCTGTCTGAATTATTACTCATTTGTCAGAAATGCACAGGATTCTAATGAGACAGAGACTCTATTGAAACTTTCTCTGTTCACATTTTTTCTCCCTATCCCTCCACCCCCAGCCCCATTCATTCAAATTTTTAAGATTTTTAGTTAACTGGAGCTATATGAACTGTCTATTCTTTTTGGTTTGTTTGTTTGATTTATTTGATTTGTTTGTTTGTTTGTACTAAGATTAAACCCAGGGGCATACTATCCTGAAAAAGATTTTTTTCTTTTTTTTGCGATACCAAGGATGAAAGCCAGGGGCATTGTACCTCCAAGCTACACCCCCAGCTGTCTCACTGAGTTGGAAAGGGCCTCACTAAATCGCTGAGGCTGTCTGCAAACCAAGATCCTCTGGTCTCTGCCTCCCGAATGTTGGGATTACAAGCATATGCCACCACACACAGCAGGCAAGGTTCATTTAAAAAAAAAAGCGGAATAGAGCCCTGACCAGAAAGGCTAAACACTTGAATAAAGTCATTGGTGACGTCTTCTTTTTCCCTGGTGACCTCCTCAACCTTAGTGAACTCCCTTAGTTCTTAAGCTTTCATTTCTTAACACAAAAACACATAGCCCAATATTGCCTGTGACAAACATAGTTAATTGCCTGTCAGCAGCTCAAAAGAGTAAATAAAAGTTGATTGTTCTAAAACATAGCTGTTTATCTTTAGAACATTAGAAGCCATCCATTCAGATTTTATATTTCTTCAAACAGACGTTTTGTTTTTATTTTTTGTTTATTTGTTTAGTGCTGGGGATTAAACCCTAGGGCATTCTACCTCAAGGCTGCACTTCTAGTTTTAGGTGTTTTTTTTTTTAACCTAGACAACCATTGGTTGGAGGGGGGAAGGGAAAATGGGGGCGGGGGGGGGCACCAAATATAGTTTAAATGTATACTATTTATGTTCAATAAAAAAATTGTTAAAAAAAAAACAGAGTCTCAGTGTAAAAGTGCTGTGAAAAACATCCCCCTCCCTTTATAGAATTAAGTTAGGAAAATCCCTCTCCCCTTATAGAATTACAATATTAGGATATAGAGTAAAGATATAGAATTAAGTTGGAGTAATGTTAGTAATGTTAAGAGTTGTTTTGGAGAATTAAGATGTTTGGATTTAGAATTTAGTTAGAATAAACTTGTAAGTTCCTGCTTCTAATAACTGCCTGCTCAAGTTCTGGCTTCTGTAAAACTGCTTGCTTATGCCCCGTTTACTTTAATGTTAAAAGTTGTTTTAATCTAAGAGCCTGGTTTGCTGTTAAGTATTGTTTTAAGGTTAAACCTGTCTTTTAACATTCTTGTCTTGATGTTAAAGAGCCGTTTGAAATATTTCTGAAGTATTTTTAAAATGTTTTAGAACGTAAAGTTAGTTTTCTTGGAAATGAGTTCTGAGCCTGCCACAGTCTTATCTGCAAGCAAACATCTGGTGGTTCATAGCCCGGGCTAGAGGGTACCATAGTAACCGAGCACATACCCTGCATGAGGGAGATAGTCATTCCTTGGCGGGTGGTGACGTAGAAAGGCTGTCCTGTAAAACCATTTGGTGTGATTCAAGTGTGTGTGTGCTTGCTTTTAAAATCATTGGTTGTACTTGTTTACCTTCTTATTCGATTGGTTGTATCCTAATTTTGGCGGGCCATGACATGTGTAACCACTCCCTTCTGGGGCTATAAATTTGGACCCTGAAGTGAGCTCTGGGTCGAGCTCCGACCACTTTCCTTGCTGTCTACTGAGGCTGAACGCCAGCTCGGCCAGAGGCTCCCTCTGGGAGCTGCTGGGAAATTCCTCTACTGACAGTCAAGCTAGTGAAGGCGTTTCGACCATTGGCTTGCCAGTAAGAGCTGCAGCACAATAAACTCTGCTTGTGATTTGCAACCTTGGTGTGTCCTTCGTTATTTGGGTAAGGGAGCGACTCTCGGACCCTAACATCACTAAGTTTCTAGGGTTGATCTCTACAATCCTCTTGTCTCAGCCTCCCAAGTACTAGGATCACAGGCATGAACCACCTTGCCTGGCCAAAGATTTTGATGGTGGCAGTGGTAGTGGTGATTTTTAAAGAAGATATAGGCAGTTTTAATAAGATAATAGATTTTGTGATACCTATTTTTAAAATGAGTTAAAACTATAACATAGGACAAGAAACACTTAATAAAATAAAATAATATAAACACGACACAATGGATAGTTTTTTGTTTGTGGTATTGAGGGGAACCCAAGGGCTTTCTACCTCCGGGCTATACTCCCAGACCTATTTTATACTTTATTTGGAAACAGGGTCTCACTAAGTTGCTGAGATCCTCACTAAGTAGCTGAGGCTGGCTTCGAACCTGTGTAATCCTCCTGTCTCAGCCTCACAAGTGCTGGGATTACAAGCATGTGCCACCAAACCCAGTATACAATGGGTAATTTTTAACAAAATTTATAAATATAAGATCTGCTATAATTTAGTAAATTTTCTTTTGAGAATTTGTATTAAATCCTTTTATTGAGTTAATTAAAATAAATGAATGAATGAAAGTGTTAGTGGTGCATACTATCATACAATATTCATTCATACTCTAAAACTATGTTCACAATTTTACTATCCTCAGCAGTAGCAAAGCAACATAAACTTATACTCTGCTGGAATGATGCTACAGAAAGAATGGACCTTCCATAAGGGAAGAGTTTAACATCCTCTTCAACTCTTCCTGGCCAGTTCTTGATAAAGTGCCTAAATTAAAAATACTTGGCAGCCAGGCGTGCTGGCGCACATTTATAATCCCAGCATTTGGGAGGCTGAGACTGGAGGATCACGGTTCGCGGACAGCCTCAGCTACTTAGTGAGACTCTTTGCAACTCAGTGAGACCCTGTTTCAAAATAAAGAATAAAAAATAGGGCAGGGGGTATAGCTCGGAAGTCGAATGCCCCTGGATTCCATCCCCAAAACCCCCAAAAAATTAAAAATTAAAAAATTAAAATACTTGGCTTTTGTTACATCAGCCAATGATTGCAGAAACATACAAATATAAATAAATTAATCAAATGAATGAGCAAATCATTAACCACGAGTAGCAAAATTAGGCTGACTGAGCATTAGTCTTTGTTCTGAGACTATGGCTTTCTCATTTCTCATTGTCCCTAACTACATAATGAGCTATTTTTCGGAAGAAGCTAAAAGTATATTGACAGAGAATAACTCAAATCACGCTGGTAATTGTCAGCATGCTGTTTTACTTGTAAATGAAGGAAATTAATTTTCAGATTGATGTTAACCAACAGTGGCAAAACAGGACTTATCCAAGAGGAAAAAGAGAGAGAGAGAAGGCTAAATAAAATATATATGTTGAAGAATCCTGGCTAATGTTTGCACATTTTAGAGTAAACTGATTAGCTGGCAGCTGATTTGGTGTGTGCCATAGTTTTTGTATAGCTCTTGGGTTGTCCTCCCCACAGGCAGTAGAACCCACACCTCTGGCCTAATGACTCCTTCCTTAGTTGACCTCACCCTCTCTGCCATGGAGCCGTCTTTTTCCGTGTTCTTGTTTTCTGGTTTCTTCCATCTCCCCTGAAACCTCATATATGAAACTTGCTTACAATCTCAGTTTCAGGGGCTGATACACAAGCTGCCTCGCAATCTGTGTAAGTCAGCAATGGATCAGCCACTGAGCATTACACACTTGCCAATGAAGAAGCTTCCAGATACACGGGTTCTCACCAGCCAAGACCTAAGAAGCGGCGTCGCACCTCACCAAACACTGATCCACCATTTCCTCTCCTATGGAGAAACTGGGCTGCTGGCAGGACTGCTCTCTGTGGGCGCCTTTGTGAAAGGCTCTAAGAGCGATGGGCAGCCAGTAAGCCTCCCACCAAAAGCAGCACCCTCGCAGGGTCTGAGGGACTTCGCTTCAGCTGCTCCCAGGAGGTACATCTGCCTGCAGTTGTCAGCCCGCAGTTTTTGGATGTGCTGAGATGGGAGGTCTGTTCTCCACACCCATCTACAGGTCTCTGCTATGTGTAATACATGTCCACCTGCCTTATACAAATTTGTATATCCCATAAGAGGTTCAGAGAAAGTGCTTGGGATATCACAAAAGGAAAGGGATCAAGGCAAGGAACTTGGGAAAGCTGTCTAGGTTGTGATGTACTTATCTAGACTTTCAAATGTGAATTGTGTTTGGACATGTGATAATGTTGGGAAAGACACGACAGATAGGGAGGGGGAAAGCATAAAGAACCACAGGAAAAAGGGAGGAATTATAATGTGTAAGAGAGAGTTTTGTTTATTTTATTAATTTTTAGTTAGTCTTTAGTCTGATAGGCTGTAATTCTGTTTGGAAAGCTAAAGTTAAGAAAAATATTTCAAAATCAGATATTAAAAAACACAGAGAACTAATAGAATACCTTTTATGTACTAAGCATTATAGTTTACCTCAAAGTCTTAAAACAACTTTGGAAGGTGGGTTTTATCCTCCTCATTCTCCTATTTTACAGATAAGAATAATAAGGATAAATTATCTGGGCATACTGGTGAATGCCTGTAATCAAATACTTAGGAAGCTGAGACAGGAAAATCACAGGTTCAAGAACAGCCTCAGAGAACTTAACAAGGCCCTTAGCAACATAGTGAGCCCTTGTTTCAAACTAAAAAATAAAAAGGGCTGGAATGTAGCTCAGAGGTAACACACACTAAGGATGTTAACTTGCCCAAAGTCACATTGCCTACCAAAAAAAATCAGAGAAAAGATTTAAACTTACCTTTTTGCCCCCCTATCTACTAGGGTGACAGAAATCGGATCAATATCAAGTGTAAAACTCAACTACTATTATTAAATACTACCGTATCTACTCGTCACCTGAGGTCGGTGCACCAGGAGTCTAAAAGTCCCCATTAGAAGAGGCGCGTTAGCTTTTGCAATACAGTATCATGCATCATATTAAACAACTGATATCTGTTTGGATTTTATCAATTTTAAAGTTTCATCAGTATTTAGTTGGAAAATTAATTTTCGTCTTATATCAACTTAATAGTAAAAAAGGAAGAGATATTATGTGAACAGTTCAAGTAACATTATAATAGAACTATTTTTCAGCCTTCCTAGAGTATGAGATGCTTCATTCATTAAAAGGTCTCCACCCATTCCCCAGGACTGAGAGGGTGGTGTTAGCACACTGCTCAAGAACCACTGGCCACTTTGTTTATGTGGATGAGTCTCCATAGCAGCAGCATGACTGAATAATGAAAACGCTGAGGTTTTCCTACAACTTCATCCTCTTTCTCTAGCACAAGGGCAGAAAATACAGCCCAGGATGGTGTGACCTGTGAAACCTACGCGCTTTGTTTATATCTGTCAAACTAAAGTCAAAACTAATCGAGCTGTAATTGGCAGACTCATTGGGGTTAAGGGCACCATTGTTTTAACTTTTGTTATTTTTAAACTTCAAATTTTTACAGATGATGAAAGGCCTTGAATTTTTTTTCAAGTTCCTTTTCTTGAGTAATGGAGTGGGTATAGAATGCGTATCTTCTGGCCTCAGAGACAGTAAAACATGAGACATTAATCACTTTAGATACCTAGGTGATATTCAAAGTGTGTTGTGTATCACTATGCCACATTTCACAATGCATACCTTTTAAATATTTATAAATAATGTGACACCTTTTCTTCTTCTTCACTTTTCTAGTCTCTTTGACCTCCAGATAAATAGAATGGAATGCTTAAGAATTTCTTCTTCTTCTTCTTCTTCTTCTTCTTCTTCTTCTTCTTCTTCTTCTTCTTCTTCTTCTTCTTCTTCTTCTCTCTCTCTCTCTCTCTCTCTCTCTCTCTCTCTCTCTCTCTCTCCCTCCCTCCTCCCTCCCTCCCCTCCCTCCCTCCCTCTCTCTCTCTTCCAAAAAAAAATTATAACCTGTCTGACAACTTTTCAAAACTAGAAATTCAAAGAAGCTACTCACTTTATCCCAACTCTCGAGATTAGGATAAATCACTTCAATTATTCAGAGGGTAGGAAATTGAAATCATGCCTTAACTGTATTATTCTAACCCTTAGATTCCATGCTTCTGACCCAGGTGACTCATAAGTACATCATAAGGCAACACCTAATAAAAGAAAAGTCCAGCTAACTCATCCCTCTGTATGACCAAAGACATGTCTCCTCTAAAATTATCTTTACGTTATGATTTTTCTTCATAGATTAATTTGGGATAAATTAGTATCTTATAAATAATAAGTCTTCCAATCTACAAATGTACTATATCTGCCATGCATTTAGATCTTTGATTTGTATTAATATTTTACAGTTTTTAGTGTATGAATATTTCATGTTTTGATGCATTCATAAATGTATTTTAATTTCAATCTATCATTTACTGCCAAATTCATATTGATTGTCTTTGGCTGCTATAACAAATTACAATAGCTTAATGGCTTAAAATAATACAAATTTATTCTTTTGCAGTTCTTATGCGAGCAGGGCTACATTTGTCTTGGAAGGCTCTCTAGGAGAGGATATAATATATTCCCTGACTTTTCCAGCTCCTAGATGCTTCCTGTATGCCTTGGCTTGTGACTTCATCAATCTGACCTATGATTCAGTTTTCATATCTCATTTTCCAACACTCTCTCTCTCTCTCTCTCTCTCTCTCTCTCTATCTCTATCTCTATCTCTATCTCTATCTCTCTCTATCGCTCTCTCTCCCGCCTCTCTTGTAAGGAACATTATGACTACCTCAGACTCTCCTGAAAGAACCAAGATTATCTTTCCATTTCAAAATCCTTAACTTAATCATATTTTCAAAGTCTCTTTTGCCAAGCAAGATAATATATTTATCAGTCACAGAGATCAGGACAAGGAAATCTTAGAAAGGGGAATATTATTCAGCCTACCACCCTACCAAATAAAATGTAATTGTTTAGTGAATATGGATCTTATATTCTATAATCTTGCTATATTTACTTCTTAATTCCAGTTTGTTTTTGTAGATTCCATAAGATTTTCTCCATGTATGATAATTTCATCTGAAAAAAAGATATTAGTGGTTGACTTCGATATGTTTAAGTACATTGTGTGTTTTAAACCCTAAAGTAGGAAAAAGAGGGGGGAAGAGGAAAATCTCTAAAACACACAATGTACTTAAACATATCGAAGTCAACCACTAAGCCAAGCAAGGGAGGGAGGGATGGGGAGGGATTGGGGTGGGAATTGGGTAGGGGTTAAATCAGAGATGTGTACATGTCTGTACACACAAGTTTTTTACCCCAATATGATGTGTGGATATAATGCACTAATAAAAATTTTAAAAAATAGAGATGCATGTTCTGGTGATGATGAATTAGGATTGTCATTTTATTAGTAATAATTAAAATGGTAATTCACATATTTTGACTACTTTCTGTCAGGGTTTTGGCTAAGTTGGAGTCTTACAAGCATTAGCCCATTTAATCCTTATGAAGACCTGAAATGTAGGCACTATGATTATCCTGATTTTGCTTAAGAGGAAATAGAAGTTTAGAGCAGCTAATAAACTAGTCTATATGAAACAAGTTTGCAATGATGTAGGAAGGAATAATGGCGTTCAAAGGAAAAAGCCATCTAGCCTTTCAGAGCAGAACTCGAATGCATCGACAATAAGGAGAGTGTAAACAGTAATTTGAAAAGTCAAAAATAAAATAATAGAAAGTTTGGCACTAGCCAGGTCCAGATTAAGCATTCTAGAAGAAGTTTCTCTTCAAAAATCGTTACCCACATTCCACCTCCAGCAGAATTAATCTATTTCTTCTCAATGAAGACAGAAAATAAGAAGTTATTATTCATTAATCTATGTTGCTGATTTTATAAAGGAAGATATTTTGTTCTTTAGATTTCAACCTTTCCAACTTTCATTGTTGATCCAATTTTCTAATACATTTCTCTCTTTTGAAATTACTCTAATTATACATGTGTGCAGATATTGCACAATTACAAAACAGTATACAGGTGTTATACAACAGGAAAAATCACCTGATTTCTTTAGGTGACCCAGATTTGACAAATTTAGAAATTTTGAACCAACATAATTGACAACCAAATTACACAAACATTTGAGCAAATCAAAAACTCTAGTGTGAAAAAACTACTCACTGGCCCAAAAGGACTGACAGAAGATGAAAGAAAGACGTGCTCTGCCCCGGGAACACTTACAGTGTGGCTGGGGCTTTTCTTTCATTTTCTTTTCTTTTTTTAAGACTATTGTGAATTTTTTTTATTGGTACATTGTAGTCATACATCTTAATGGGGTATAAAGATGGTGGAAGCATATATACACACATCACCCAATTAGCCCTTAACCAAGTTATTTTCATAGAAATCACACAGGTGGTAAAAATACAATTAAATTTCTGTGTACAAGAAACTGTCATGAGTTAAGTGTAGAACAGAGCATGAAATGAGTACTAGATGATCTAGAAAGAAACCCAAAGTCATTCTTTATTTTTTCAAAAGTTTGTATCCTGTTAACTCCTCTTCATCATAGCTATAAATACTTCCTGGAACTCAGGGAAGTGTCCTTTTTAATAATTAAGGATTAGGAGAATTGTGTCCTCCCAGTCTACATTGTTATCCCAAGCCCTTTTGATTCTACTTAATCCACTCCCATGATTAATCGCAAAGACCATTGATTAACTCACCAGCCTCATTAATCATTACCTGAGACAAAGAACCTACCTCTCAGGGGAATTGATGGGCAGCCCTTGACCTATCTTTATACAAGCACTCAGAACACCAGTGATTGTCCCTGGGTCTAGAACAATGTCCTGTTCACTTTCCATTTCCTAAAGATGACAGCACAGCATGCTTGTAATACAACATTCAGGAGGCGGAGACCAGAGGATCACAGGCTCAAAGACAGCCTTAGCTACTTAGCGAGGCCCTTGGCAATTCAGTGAGACCCTGTTTCAAAAAAAATAAAAAGAATAAAAAATAAGACTGAGGGTGTAACTGAGAGGTAGAATGCCCCTGGGTTCCATCACCAATACCGCAAAAAAAAAAAAAAAGAGGCCTGCCCACCTCATGGCCATGGGCACCACAGCAGCACCATCTTGCCTCACTGCACCCAACTCCAGAGATGAACAGGAAAAAAAAACCAAGGGCCTGCAGTAAGTGGCTGCAGATCATTGGAATTGTAAGCCATCGGTTCCTTTTGTTCAAACACTGCTACAACTTCCAGCAGTGGTGGCCGAGCTCACCACACCCTCCAGAGATCCAGAGTGGAGCTTAACAACACCAGAAAAGAAACCTGCCTGCCTCACGGCAGCAGGCACTGCAACAACGCCATCTTCCCTCACTGCACCCAGTTCCAGAGACAAACAGGAAAATAACCAAGGATTGTAGTAAGCAGCTGCAGATCATCA
Organism: Muscardinus avellanarius; assembly: GCF_963383645.1. NCBI lineage: Eukaryota > Metazoa > Chordata > Mammalia > Rodentia > Gliridae > Muscardinus > Muscardinus avellanarius. Next base: position 21,210,679 of record NC_137803.1, read on the forward strand.
GAATTATAAGCCATCAATTCCTCCTTCACAAACACCAGCTACAACTTGCAGCAGTGATGGCCGAGCCCACAATGACCTCCAGAGTTCTAGACCAGCACTCAGCAACACTGTAAGTGAAGCCACCACCCCAGTAGGAGAATGCCCAGAGCTGTACCCCCAGAGACTCATGCAGCCGCGATAAGCACCCTGTGTCTGAGACTTTGCAGTTCAACCCAGCAAAGGAGGGGATAGAGTCTACAATATGCAGCAGTGGCAGCTGAGCTCATCATGCCATCCAGAGATCCAAAGTAGTGCTCAATAACACCAGACGTGAAGCCACAATAACACCAGACGTGAAGCCACAGTTCCCGCAGGAGAATGCCCACCACGGGGCCCGAAGGGACTTGCGCAGCCACAATAAACTCCTCCAACCCAGAAAAGGTGGAGATGGAGTCTGCTGTTGGACATAGCAGAGGCTTGGATAGACTCAGGTTCTGCATCAGTAGAAAGTGTGGGGAGAGACCAACTAGTAGAATCTTCGGGATCACCACAGACCACCCAATCATGGTGAATGGGAAGAAGTTAGTGCCCTAGTTGTGCAGAAAAGAGACTTTTATATTGAGTTTAGTCTCAGAGGCATTTGCCATCTACGGAGGCATGGAGAGACCGAGACTCCACATCTCCACATCTGTGGAAAGTGTGGAGGGTGATCTACACTTAACATTACATCCAGCCCCATTAGTACCTGCATCTGCATAGACTAAGAAAGACTCAGAGAACCAGGCTTGCAGCAGAAAAGGTGCTGGTGGCACTCAGTATCTACACAGAGAGAGACTGCAGAAGCTCAGTCTGCTGATTATTCATATATTTATAGGGTTGCATTATTTTTTTTGTTTGTGTGTATGTGTGTTTGTGTGTATGCTTATTTGATTGCTCTCTTTCCAACCCCTCTCTCAAGCTTCTTTCCTTGTACATACCTATTCTCTTCTCTCCATTCCTTTTGTTTTAATTTTTTCTCTCTTCATTTCTCTTCTTTGTCTTGTATTAAATCCACTTCATCAGCCAGGTGTGGTAGTGCACGCTTGTAATCCCTGCACTTGGGAGGCTGAGACAGGAGGATCGCACAGATTTGAAGCCAGCCTCAGCTACTTAGTGAGGCTCTCAGCAACTTAGTGAGACCCTGTTTCCAAATAAAATATAAAATAGGTCTGGGAGTATAGCCCGGAGGTAGAAAGCTATGGGTTCCACCCCCAGTACCACCACCAAAAAATAAATAAATAAAATAAAATAAATCCACTTAATACCACTATATTAGAAATTCTACATTGTTTACTAGAATACCACTACATATTCACTATCAATAATCTCTAACATATACTACCTTACCAAACTCATATTCTCATTCTATTTGATCCTATCTGTGGCTTTACCCTATTCTTGCATTTATGACTTTACTTCCCTCTCACTCAACCTTCACTGTTGAATACAACACAACTTGCCCTTTGATACACCAGCTGACATGTAGAGTCCGAGAGAAATCTACCAAAAGCAATAGAAACAAACTTCTGAAATCATGAAGAGGAGTAACAAGGAAGCAATGAGCTCCCACAAACCCACAATAATAGAAACTAACAACACAGAATTGCAGAGATCTCCAGAAGGTCAAAGAAGGAATGTAACTGTAGAAATGATACAGGAATTCCAAAAATAACTTAGAGAGTCTGAAAAAAAAAAGGATGAAATCATTGAAGTGAAGGCATCAATTCAAACTATAACAATCAATTAGACCACATGGAGAATAGAATCTCACTCCTAGAAGATGATCACTCCAAAAACGAACACATAGTATATAACTTAGAAAAAAACAATTCAATAGCATGAATTGGACTTTGAAGAAATATGGGCCCATTTTAAAAGAGCTAACCTAAGAATAATTGGCATAGAAGAGGAAATAGAAGGTGAAACCAAAGGGATCAAAAATATTTTCAAAGAAGTAATATCAGAAAACTTTCCAAACATAGAACAAGAGTTCGATACAGAGGTAAAGAAAACGTATAGAACTCCCTTTAGACAAGATCAGAGAAAAGGTTCATCTCACCACACAATAGTCAAACTGACCAATGTAGAATCCAAGGAGAGAATCTTAAAGGTGACAAAAACAAAACACCAAATGACATTCTGAGGCAAATCAATTAGAATCACTCCAGACTTCCCAAATCAAGCCATTAAAGCCAGAAGGGCCTGGAGTAACATATTCTAAACTCTGAAAGAAAACAACTTCCAGCCAAAATTTTCCTACCCAGCAAAACTATCAAATTAGGTAGGGAAATAAAAATATTCCTTGACAAACAGAAGCTGAAGGAATTTAAAGTATCAGCAACACCCTGTATTTTACATTACTACATAGCCTTATGCATAAAGCAACTATTCACAAGCTAGTTATATGTTTGGTTTGTGTGATTTAATTTCCTTCTTTCAGTCTTTAAGAAAGTATAGCTGAGAGTAATATATTAAGGAAGAGCTGGATATGTGGAGAGGCAAGAAAGTCACAATATAACAAGACTATAGAAAGCAAGGCTTAGAATACACTGTTCACTGTGGGCCTTCTGGAATCCTATTATAAAGCAGCCATTAAAAATGTTTGGTTGTTTGTGTATAGATAAATGGTTTTTTTATGGTACTGAGAATTGAACCCAAAGGCATTCTACTTCCAAGCTACACACCAGCCCTTTACTTTCTCATCCTTCCTCCCTCCCTCCCTCTTTCTTCTTTCTTTCTTTCTTTCTTTCTTTCTTTCTTTCTTTCTTTCTTTCTTTCAACAGGGTCTTGCTAAGTTGCTGAATCTGTCCTTGAACCTGATTCTCCCAAGTACTTGGATTGTACTAATGTGCGACCACACCCAGATCTATTTAATTTTCTTAAATGTCAAAATTAAAGCTGGGTATGAGGTGCATGCTTGTAATACCAGCATTTGGGAGGCTGAGACAGGAGGATTGTGGTTCACAGGCAGCCTCTGCTACTTAGTGAGGCCCTTTGCAACTCAGTGAGACCCTGTTTCAAAATAAAGAATAAAAAATAGGGCTGGGTTGTAGCTCAGAGGTACAATACCCCTGGGTTCAATCCCCAGTACCTCAAAAAAATGGCAGAATTAAAGGACTACTAAACCAGGTCTGCTGGTGCAGGTCCCAGTACTTGGGAGGCTGAGACAGAGGAACATAATTTCAAAGCCAGCCTCAGCTATTTGATGAGGCCCTCCACAACTTAATGAGACTTGGTTCAAAATAAAGAATAAAAAAATAGGGCTGGGAGTGTAGCTCATGGGTCTAATTCCCCTGGCTTTAATCCTCAGTACAAAAAAAAAAAAAAGGACTACTCAGAAAGGTTTTGAAATTTGTCATAAATCCACAATAAAATCTATAGTGATGACTGTATTTTGTTATATCTGTCTTATATTCACTAACTGAAAATCTGAACAGTTTTTCTTTGTACCAATAGAATGTGTGGCTTGTTTTATATAAAATGTTGTTAGAAAGGAATAAGTTCTCAAGGCTATCCTCTTCAGAAAGCCCAAAACCAAAGGCTATGGAGATTGGCTTGTTCCTTAAATTCCTTCATCTCCTTTGTAAGTTCTAAAGATGTGTCTAGACATAAGGAAAGAAGAAAAAAATGGAAGCAATCAACTCTATGATTTGGGCAGAAAATCACATACAGCTGAAATATTGAGTTGATTAGATAAAATGAAATAAACTGCCCGGCAGGCCTCACTTTTCACTGCCTGCTCAGACACAATTCTTCTTTAGGATGTAATAGCAGGGCTCAAATTTGACAAAAATATATGTACTCCTAAATTGTTGATGGTTCAGCCTCAAGCATAGAAATCGACATCACTAGTTATAACAAAATAAAGCAGTTCTTCCTGGTTCTATAATACCACCAAATAACTGGAAGGACATTGGCATTTGGCAAATTTGATAAATGTGCAGATATAGCAACTGATTTTAGTTTCTTTATATATTTACAAAATACCTATTAACTAAATCTTGTTTTGCAAATATAGAATTGAAACTGGAGCTTTAGACGTTTGGGAGGGTTTGAATGGGGAGTCAGGAAAAAAAAAAAGAAGGTTCTAGAAACTCTTCATGTAAGTTAGCTCATGATATCCTCCAAAAAATCCTTTATTCCTTCATTCAAGAAAAAGTGATGAGCCCCGCCATGAGCACAGTATGACACAAAGAGATAGGACTCCCCTGCTCGCAGAAAGTATAAGGAGTAGATATTGAGCAGATAATCACCACCGTGCTCTAGGCTCTGGGAGAAAGGACCACAATTCTCTAAGATTAAACAGCAGATTGGTTGAGACCGTTGATCTCTCACTCCAGAGATGAGGCCACAGAAGCTCAGAGAGATTGAGTAACTATCAAAGTCACAGTCTAGAAAAAAGGAAAGTAGAATTCCTTCCCAATACTTGCTGGCTCCAGAGCCCTTTCCCTTTGCCTCATGCTCATCATGACAACATTCAGTGAGAAGGGAGGCATAGCTGGGAGAATTCCTTGCAGTGCATTAGACCTTCTACTGTGGTTTCAGTGTATCCCCCAAGAGCTTAGAGGTTAGAACTCTAATTCTTTGCTGCAGCAGTGCTTGAAGTTAAGTGGGAGATTTGGGGTTATGAGATGGATCGCTCGGATTAATACCTTTCTTATGAGACTGGATTAGTTCCCCTGAGAGTAGTTGCTATAAAGTGAGGCTGTAATCCTAGTACTGTAGAGGCTGAGAGAGGAGGTTCGAGGCCAGCCTTAGCAACTTAGCACAGCCCTCTGCAACTTAGTGAGACCCTGTTTCTTTCTTCTTTTTTTTTTTTAAGCCCTGTTTCAAAAATAAAATAAAACAGGGCTGGAATGTAGCTCAGAGGTAGAATTTGGTTCAATCCTCAGTGCCACGAAAAATAAATAAGTAAATAAATAAATAAAGTGTGCTCAAGTGCCCATTTTCATTTTTGGCTTCATGAAAGAGAAAAAGTCAGTCAAGCCATTATCACTGTAGATGGAAGAAGCACATTGCTTTTCTGCTGGTATTACTCTGCTTGCCCAATTAAAACGTCCAAAGGCCCTTGGGGGCTCATGTTGTGCAAATTTCTAGGCTAGCAGAGGCATACATTGTTGGTTTTGTTGTGATTTTTAACAGCTACCAATTATGAAATATTTAATGGTTACCAGGCTCTGTTGTATGCCGGCTGTGAAAATTATAAATCCTTACAAGTATAAGTGGTAGGAATTGTTCTCTAGAATGTTAGACACAGAGAGAGAAGTGCAAAGGGGCTGAATGACTGCAAAGACCCCCCGGCAAGGGCATCAGCAATGATATCAGAGAGGGCTGTCGGAAGCTGTGTACCCACCACGTGTGGGCTACACTGCTCTCAAATGGCAAAACAAAGCGCAAATTAATATTTATTCAGAGAAATCTTTGCTTCTCTTAGACATCTCTTTAAAAAGTAGAAATCATCTTAATTTTGTAAAACACTGAGATTTGGTTTGGTTTTAAGGGGGGTGCAAATCAATTACCCAGACTACTTTCTTGTGATTCTTTAAATATTTTAAACATTCGACTCTAAAATAAAAACAAATCATACAGGCTGTTGGTATCTAGACCAATTTTATTTTAATACAAATATTCTATATTTTGTCCTAAAGTATCCTAATGTCTATGCAAAGTCCCAGTAGTTGGAGGCTCTACCATTTTTCTATTACTGTAAAATGTCTACAGATGTAAGCATCTAGAATAAGGTAATTATTGAAGTTAAACACCACATTTTTAGTTTCTATGAGTTACAGTCATCCCTGCTATCTGTGGGTTCAGCATTGATCTTCTAATGGGGAATTCTAACATTGTTGCTGATACATATGAGGTAATTAGGCCTAGTGTGATCACATCAGTCCTGAGTGTGTACAAACGTGTTTTTCCTGTCATTAATCCCTAAACAGTTCAACATAGCTATTTACATAGTGCACATTGTATTAGGTGTTAAGTGATCTAGACATGATTTAATATGTAAGTAAGGATGTGCATAGGTTATATACAAATACTACTCCACTGTGTAAGGGGTTTGAGACCCCGTGGATTTTGTTACCTGTAGGGGTCCTGGGTACATAGGAATGGCTTTATATAAAATAGGTAAAGGTGAGAGTATGTAATTCTTATTACTTATTGTATTAAAAGCAAACAAATTCAATGTCAAATATTTGATCTTGTATTAAATCTTTTTTGGGAGGACTAGAGATTAAACCTAGGGGCACTCTACTACTGAGCTACATCCCCAGTCCTTTTTTTTTTTTTATCTTCTCACCTCAGCCTTCTAAGTCACTAGGACTTCAGGCCTGTGCCATGCCAGGGCACCTGGCTAATATTAAACCTCAAAAGAAATTTCTTTTTTTAATTACAATAGCTACAATTTAGTGAGTAATGCCATCTCTGCTAGGCTGTGGGCTTGGTAATACACATATATTACCTTTCAAGAAGAAACATATCAATCATATCAACCCTTCCAACAGACTCATGGAATAAAAGAAAAGAAAACGCCCTTGATTGCTGTTTTGCAATTATTCTAACTCGTTCTTCAAATGAATATTTTTATCTGTAGTCTGTGAAAAAGAAGGATATGGCATTAGCTGCTAATACAGGAAGAGCCTTTCTGAAAATTAAGACAAGATAAAAGATAATATGGCTTGAAAAGTATGACTTCTGAGGAGCTGACTTACTGCAGAAATAGAATGAAAGCAAGCAAGCAAATCATTTCACCAGCTCTGTGAAATATCAGATACTTAAGTAAGCATTTGGCATATATAAGCCTGCAGTCTTTTTTTTTTTTCCAGTACTGAGGATGTAACCCAGGAGCATTCTACCTCTGAGCTACACCCAGCCCTATTTTTTAATTCTTAATTTTTTTTTTTGAAACAGGGTCTCACTGAGTGGCAAAGGGCCTCACTAAGTAGCTGAGGCTGTCTGCAAACTCTGATCCTACTGTCTCAGCCTCCCAAATGCTAGGATTACAAGTTTGCACCATCACGCCCAGCCTGCAGCCAATTTTTTAAAATAATATGTTTCTGTTTGATTTTCTCTTATTGCCAAAAAAAAACCCTGATTTGCAAGAGGCATGTTAGAATTCTGAGGCATTGCTTAAAAGTTCTCATATGTAGAATCTACCATTCTGCCTTTGTTTCAAATCAGCCGAATGTATATTTCATAACTTGGAGTAGGTAACATTCACTTTAAAACCTGCAAATAACACTGTTTTCAAATGAAAACGTGATTACCTAGAGTGCAATTTACATCACTGCTGTATGTAAGCTTTGAAATCTACTTTTGTATTTTAGGTAGGGTTTTCTGTTTTTATTAAGATGAACAATAGTTACTTCCTGTGATTCTTTGTACTTTTTAATGTAATGAAGCAACTATTAAGTAGTAGTAAATACTGCTCTCTGTGGTTTTGTATTATAACATTGTGAACGTTTATACTCAACACAGACGTGTTAGTCAGCTTTCCATTACTGTGGCAAAACACTTGAAATAACTAACTTAAAAGGAGAAAAAGTTTCACTGGGCTCATGGTTTCAGTTTATGGCTTCTTGGTCCTGTGGCAGCACAATGTATCAGGGCTGAAGCACCTGCTAGAGGAGGCCTGCTCACCTCAGGGCCACAGGGAGTCAGTACAAGACAGAGAGAGAGGGGAGGAGTCCTGTGTGCCCTTGAAGCACACGCCCCCAGGGACCTAACTCGCTCCCATTAGGGCCCACCTCTTAAGGGCCTACCACCCACCAAAGAGCACCGAAGGCTGGCAGCGAGGCCTTTAACATGTGGGCATTCAGGATCCAAACTATAGCACCAGGCAGCCACCACAATACTTGGAGGAACTCAAACTCATAGTTTTATAAAGACCATAAATAAATTATATGGGAATTACTGGGAAATACACTACCCTAAACATGTATACATTTAGAATATGATTGTGATTATGCTATATAATATGTATAGTATATGTGTCTATGTGTGTGTGGTAACTGTGAATGTGATTCAAAGCATTAGTTTCTGTTAAGATACCGTGAATAACCAAGACAACATTTTTGTTCTTGGGCATCCTAAACTGACATTCTGGGTTTTGCAAATATTCTCTTGCTGTGTAGCTCAGTTCTACCCCCAAAGTAGACTATTTTATCCCTAAACTAAAATTTCTGAGTTCTTGCTGTATACGCCCCAAGGTGGAATGCCCTTGCTGTTCAATATCCAAGAGAGAGAGAGAAAGAGAGAGAGAGAGAGAGAGAGAGAGAGAGAGAGAGAGACAGACAGACAGAGAGAGACAGAGACAGAGAGAGACAGAGAGAGACAGAGAGAGAGTTTTGTTATTTGGGGTTTTTTTTGCAGTACTGGGGATGGAACCCAGAGTTTTTCTATCTCCAAACTACACCCCAGCCCTATATTTTAGTCTCTTTTTATTATTTATTTATTTATTTATTTATTTATTTATTTATTTATTTATTTATTTTGGTGGTACTGGGGTTTCTGGAAGCACTTCTACCTCTGGGCTACACTCCCAGACCTATTTTATACTTTTTATTTGGAAACAGGGTCTCTTAAGCCAGTGCGGCTGGCTTTGAACCTGCGTGATCCTCCTGTCTCCGCCTCCCAAGCGCAAGGATTACAAGTGTGTGCCACCACGCCTGGCTAGTCTTTATTTTGAAACAGGGTCTCGCTGAGTTGCAAAGGGCCTCACTAAGTAGCTGAAGCTGGCTGCAAAGCTGGAGCCTCCTGTCTCAGCCTCCTGAATTCTGGGATTACAAGCGTGCGCCACCACGCCCGACTGAGTTAGTTTTAAAAGCCTATTTGAGTCAGTCATGCTAGTGCATGTCTGTAATCCCAGTACTTGGGAGGCCAAGACAGGAGGATCACAGGTTCAAGACCAGTCTCACTAATTTCGAAAGGCTCTCATCAACCTAGTGAGATCTTGTTTTATTTTGTGGGACCCTGTTTTAATTTAAAAAAATAATTTAAAAAAAAAGGTCTAGGGGTATGGCTCATAAACAGAATGCCCCTGTTCAGTCCTCAATCACACACACACACACACACACACACACACACACACACACACACACAGAGCCTATTATGCAAAATAGTTAGGGGAAAGTGGCAAACTAGAGGTGTCAAAAGTGTTCTGGCCGTTTGTGGTGTCGCATGCTTATAATCCCCATGCTTGGGAGGCAGAGAAAGAAGGATGGCGCAGGTTCGAAGCCAGCCGTGCGTGCTGGCTTAGGAGACCCTGTTTCCAAATAAAAATGTAAAAATAGGTCTGGGAGTGTAGCCTGGAGGTAGAAGGGCTTCCAGGAATCCCAGTACCACCAAAAAAAAAAAAAAGTGTACTGAGGCCTTAAATAATAATTCAAGTCACAGAGTCCTTGTTCTGAAGATTCTGAGCACAGAAGCAAGTTGACCAGGGCTAAACTGGGCTGTAGGAATGTGAAAACGGAGTGCAAGAGAGTGGAAAAAAATGAAAACGGATGATCAGGTAACTACTATGAAAATCTAGTGTAGCAGCAGTGAAAGGGGAAAAAAGGGAGAGACAACAAGATTTCAACAACAGGATGATAAATAGAATATAATGTTAACACATGCATACCCATGTTCATAGCAACAGTTTGTAATAGCCAAAATATGGAACCAACCTAGATCTCCATCTACAGATGAATGGATTGCAAAATTATGGGAAATACACACAATGGAATTCTACTCAGCTATAAAGAAGAATAAAATAATAGCATTTGCAAGAAGATGGAAGGAACTGGGTAACATTATGTTAAGTGAGATTAGTCAAGCACAGAAAGAGAAGGGACATATGTTTTCTCTAATATGCCCAAGCTAGGGAGTAGTGGTAATACCAGAGGGACTCCAGATGATGAAGGGGAAATCTCAGCAAAGCTTGAATGGAAGGACAGGAGAGGAAGAAAGCTGAGGTTGTTCAATGGAGGATCTACATACGAATATGTGTAATAGTATAAATATAACATGGTTAACCTGGACACTCTCTATTGGAGGGGGAAGAGCATGAAGCACAATGCAAATGTACACCACTCTCAATATGTTCCACTTATAAAAAGTAAAAATAAAATAAAATAAATAGAACATGCAACTGGTTAGAGATGGGGTCTGAGCCAGAGTGAGGAGAGAGTGGGTGAGGACAGAGGTTGGAGGACAGGGATCTAGAAAACCAGTGATGAGCTGAGCAGAACAGAATGCCAGGAGAAAGCTGGTTTGTTGGAAACACTTGCAAGTTTAGGTTGGAAATTCTGAATTTGATTTGCTAAAATGGGACTTCTGGGTCCCTTTTGGACCCAGGAAATTAGACAGGAAATCAGGACAAGAATTCTAATTAAAAAAAAAAACAATGGTAGATAGTGAAAAAATATTCAAAGCTGGGCTCGGTACCCAGTAATTTACAGACCTGATCCACTGTAATTTTCCCAAACATCCCATTTGACTCAAAAAAAAAAAATGTCACCTTTGTACAAAGAAAATGAAAGCTTAGGAGATGCTGGGCCTTAGGAGAATATGCATGGTGAGTTAAAGGAACATTAAGGTAGACAATGAGATTCTGGTCAGGAAGGACTTCTTTCTGTAAGGTGATCACATCAATTCTCAGGGAGATGAAAAGTTCCTAGGGGGATCTGGAGATTCATGTTTAAAGTGACTTGTTCAGCTGGGCGTAGTGGTAGATGCTTGTAATCCCAGTACTTAGGATACTGAGACAGGAGAATCACAGGTTCATAGCCATTCACAGCAAATAGTGAGACTCTCATCAACCTAGCGAGATTCTGTTTCAAAATAAGAATAAAATAGAGTTAGGTATGTAGCTTGGAGGTAGAATGCCCCTGGGTTCAATCCCCAGTACTAGAAAATAAATACATAAATAAAAATAAAAGATTTATTTGGCCGGATATGACAGCACACGCTTGTAGAGACTGGAGATCACAGGTTCACAGCCAGCCTCAGCAATGTAGGGATGCTCTCAGCAACTTAGTGAGACCTTGTTTCAAAAATAAAATAGGACTAGAAGTATATCAAAGAGGTAGAATGCCCCTGGGTTCAATCCCTAGTACCACACAAAAATAAGTAACTAAATAAATAAAATTATTTATTAATTCAGAAGAACCGCTCCTGATGCTATGTGAGAACAGAGTGGATGCGGGAGGCCAAGGTGGGAAGCTCTTATAGTAACCCAGACCAGAACAACTAGTACCATGGGCCGGGATTCAATAGAGAGGACCACACCGGAAAACATTCTGAAATTCGCTCTCAAGAATTCATTTAGAGCCGGGCGTGGTGGCGCACGCTTGTAATTCCCGTGCTTGGGAGGCTGAGACAGGAGGATTGCACGGTTTCAAAGCCAGCCTCAGCTACTTAGTGAGGCTTTTGGCAACTTAGTGAGACCCTGTTTCCAAATAAAATATATTTTTTAAAAAAAAAAGGTCTGGGAGTATAGCCCATAGCCCAGAGGTAGAAATCCTCTGGGTTCCACCCCCAGTACCACCAAAAAAAAAAAAAAAAAAAAAAGAATTCATTTAGGAACTCAACATGAAGCAAGAGAGAAAGAAAGAAATCAAGGATGTCTCCAAGGACTGTGAACTCAGCAAGAAAGAAGGGAGAGAAGGAGGAAGAGGAGGAGGAGGAGGAGGAGGAGGAGGAGGAGAGAAAAGAGGAGAGGGGAGGAGAGAAGGATGAAGAAGAAGGAGGAGGGAGGGGAAAGGAGAGAGGAGAGGAGAGGAGAGGAGAGGAGAGGAGAGGAGAGGAGAGGAGAGGAGAGGAGAGGAGAGGAGAGGAGAAGGGAGGGGAGGGGAGGGGAGGGGAGGGAAGGGGAGGGGAGGGAAGAAGAAGGGGAGAAGGAGGGAGAGGAGAAAAGAGGACAGGAGAGAAAAGAGAAGAGCTTGATGAAGAAGGAGGGGGAGAGAGAAAAGAGAAGAGAAGGGTGAGGGAAAGAAGGGAGGGGAGAAGAGGGGAGGGGCAAGGGGAGAAGAGGAGAGGTATAAGGAGAAAATAGGAAGGAAGGAAGGAAGGAAGGAAGGAAGGAAGGAAGGAAGGAAGGAAGGGAGGAAGGGAGGGAGGAAGGAAGGGAGGGAGAGGAAGGAGAACAATTACACACTGAGAATCCTCCTTTGGTGGATTCTCCAGTTTTCATAAAGCCTGTGTAGTTTTCTTGCCACCAAGTGTTGGAATGCCTTTTTTTTTTCAGTATCACAATCAAATAGGTGATAATTTAATATAATTGTCATTAGGTATTCCCTAATTTCTTCCTCATTCCTCAAAACATGCTCTACATATTGGAAGGTCTTTCAGGCTTACTGGAGAGGGAATGCCTCTCCACCCATCGTGACTATGAAATCCTACTCTTGTTGCCCATGTGCAAGGTTGACTACAGCTCTCTCTATTATTTTAATTGATTGTTACATTTCACTAGGTTTAGTAAACAGGAATTAAATAAATAAGACTTTTGCCCAAAGAGCTAATATTTTTTATTCAACATGTCAGCTATATACAAACTATTTGTTCTTAAGTACATAGGTAGCTACTTTTGCCTTATAGGTAGATAGTATGCAATATCTAACTTTAAATTTTAAGAAAGGAAAGCATGTACTAACAGGAAAAAATCTCCAGAAATACAATTATCCCAGTAAAAATTGTACATAATATGCACAAGGTTACCAGGAGTTATGTTCAAATAAACCTGACATATGTTGTTTTTCCATTCTGTCTTTTAAAGACTTTATTCTATTATGTCCTTTCTGTGTCATTTTTTCTCTCTTCTAACTAGTTACTAATATATAAGTTTAGGAGCCCAAATTCCAGCATTATCACTCTGGAAAACTCCTATCCAAAAATAATAAATTGCTAATCTTCCTAGGACTTTTTTTTTTACTATTTGCTCCAAAAATAAACAAACAAGTTGTCATAGATATTTTCGTGATAAATAAAATATTTTTATTGTCCTTGAGAACTCTAGGCATGTAACACTGATTACTGTATAAGTTTTGTTATTGGCAAAGGACAAGAAATCAAAGATGATGTTATGTCTTGATGACAGCCTGGGACACTAGTTAAGTTCAAGGCTCAGGACTCAGGCCGTCCATCTCCAGTTTTGCGCTCAGGGGTGTGTGTGTGTGTGTGTCTGTGTGTGTCTGTGTGTCTGTGTGTGACTGGGAATTGAACCAAGTGGCTATTATGCTATATAACTCTTAAGTTATACCCGAGGCTATTTTATTTTTTAAAACTTGCAGTCCTTCTGTCCTAGCCTCCCAAGAGGTGGGCTTACGGGCATGCATTACCGTGCCGGGCCTGGGCTCAGGTCTTGTGCTTAATCTCTCTGTACTTCAATTTTTTCCTCTATAAAACAAGGACATCCATGATGGTACAGCCACAGGATTTTCATGAAGATTAAGTGGGTTAATTTATGTAAAGCATGATAACACCTGGCACTTAATACCATTATCTTCCACACACTGGGGGAAGACAAGCCACTTTCAATAAATCCAAGTGATAACACCTTACTGATCTGGGCTCCACCCGGCATGGAGAGTCCCACGGAGAGAATCCTGATTCTGATGGGAACAACTTACTGCTATGATATATGTTTCAGGGGTTAAAAAAAAAAAAGACAAATCTGGGTTGGTTTTGGTAGCTTTTAGAAGACTTGATAGATAATTGATTTGTACTTAATTTAAGTTTACAAAATTGTTGGCCTAGTTCTTCATGTCCTCAAGAATCTATTTTCTAAACTTTTTACTTTCCTAAATATCCTCTAATTGTTTCACTTGTACTAGTCCCGTCCCCCTCCGAACTGAAAATTCACCATGACTTGAAGCCTCATCTTGTGATCTTTTCATTTTTCTTTATATCCAAACACATATTCCAGGCTCTCAAAAATATTCCATTGATAGCTAACATGGCCTGAAATGAATACAGTGTTCTATCATTTACAAAGCAGCCAACAGATACCACTGCTTTTGACCCTCAGTCCACATATTTTCCAGTTTAGGAAAGTAGAGGTGATAAAAAATGAATGAATTTACCAAAATATCATAAAAGCCAAGTAAATGGTAAATCCAAACTTGGAGCCCAGGTCTTTAGAGCAGGCCCGATGCTCCTCAGGTTATGTATTCCCACAACCAGCTTCTGACCCTTAATCCCCAAACCTGGCAGGCTCACAGGTGTGCTAAGTGAGTAAAAGAGCTTGTTCAAGAGCAAGGTTAGGAATTAGGGTCCTGGTCTCTCAGCTCAATGCCCTGGGCTGGTTCTGGCTGACAAAAATGTCCATCGGTAGGACCTGGAGAGGAAAGAAGAATGGAGTGTTCCAGCTGATAACTACCCTTTCATTCATGCCCAAAACTTGGCCCAAAATTTATTTGCAGACTCCTCAAATTTATATTATATATAATACATAAATAAAATATATCTACATATGTATTTTTCCCTCCAGGGTTTCTGAACCAGGAGTTTGTGTAGAAATACAAATCCTATATACTAAATTATTTACACATTTTACTTTTCTTCTTCAAGGTACATGCAATTTTTTTTTTAGGTTGGGGCTTACTCACACATTTGCCTTGGGTGTGAAAGATCAATATTCTCCCCTCAAATCAATTAGCCACGAATGAATTCTAGTGTAGCAGAGAGAAGTCTCAGTTCACAAGCGCAGGTGTTCAAGGACTATTGCCGTTTTATGGCTTTTTAATCAACTTAATATGGCACCAAGCCTGTGTTTTCACCCTAGTCATCGTGAGCACACCCCTCACAATCCCCGGCAGCACTGGATTCAGTGAGCACAGAAAACATAAGAAGTGCTTATGACAAAAATTTGTAGCAACTGCCATTGACATCTTAATTCCTCAGGGCCAGAGTTATCCTGGAAGTCCAGGACGCCATGTGTGGAAATGAGGGATCTTTCTTGGTCTGCAAAGTTCTGTGCCTGAAGTCATTCCTTCTCTAAGTGCCATTTTCTGGAGTCCGTCTCTTCCTTGGCACTATCCCAAAAGGACGCCTTTGTTTCCACTTTCCATGGGATACTTCCTCCTCCTCCTCCTCCTCCTCCTCCTCCTCCTCCTCCTCCTCCTCCTCCTCTTCCTCCTCCTCCTCCTCTTCCTCCTCCTCCTCCATTCTGTACTAGGGATGGAACCCAGGGCATTCTACCTCCGAGCTACACTCCCCCAGCCCTACTTTTTTTACATATTATTTTTTATTTTTATTTTTATATGCGAAATCTTGTTTTTCTTGGTGCATTGCAGTCATACATCTTAATGGCGTACAAGATGGTAGAGGCATACATGCCCATGTCACTCATTTAGCCCTTTCGCAATTTCTACCCCATTACCTCCCCCTCCATCCTTCTTATGTTTGGCTTAGTGATTGACTTTGATATATTTGTGAATGTAAAATGGATATTTGTAATTGTTTTTATTGGTGCACTGTAGTTATGCATCTTAATGGAGTACACGATGGTGGAGGCATACATGCACACACCACTCATTCAGCCCTTCCCCAATTCCCACCCCATTCTATCTCCCCTCCCTCTTACTGATTGATTTTGATATGTTTGTGGATTTACGTCATCTACATTAGGGAATTTCCCTCTTTTCCCCTCCCATCATCCCAAGCTAGGCTCATCTATGGTTTCTCCTTATTTGCTCATCTATGGCTTCTCCCCCTTTGTCTAGAGTTCCTCCACCATATCAACTAAAGGAAGGGAAGTCTTGAAGGGAGAGGCTGACATCTGGGTTATATATAGACTTGAATAAATTAGAATGTGAGCAGATGCATCCGCACAGAACCTTGGTGAACGGGGGGAACTTGAGGTCAAACATCCCCTCCCCCCTGCCCAGCTGTATGAACTTAGACAAACGACTGACCTCCATTAGCCTGCCGTTCCTCATCTGAAAGTCAGCTTTCAGACTGCACAGGTCTATTGTACGGATTAAGCTAAATAATGCACCTTGATATTGGTACAATGCCTGGCACATAATAAGTGCCCAATAAATTGCTTCTAAAAAAATGTGCCATTCCAGCCATGAGAAAATTAGGACTTTTCCTTGAAATACAGACCTGTTCGTTCTTGTTTTAGGTCCCATTACACACCCACTCCTTATTTCCCCCCTTCCAGAAAAATCCTCCCTCACAAAACCTTAGCAAGTTGTTCACTCTCTTCTCTAACCTTTATAGACATATTGTATATATCACTCATTGTCACTTACTTCCAAACTGTTTTTTGCTGAAACTTAAGATTCCACGTGTGTTAGGTCTGTCTTCCATTAGACTCTCAAGTTTCAGAGTTTGTTCTCGTCCTATTTAATCCAACATGATGTGTTCCCAAAATACTCATTAAAGGGATAAATGATACCCTTCAAACAAATGTGTGAGTGCAGCTCACAGAGAGCCAAGCAGGATAAATGTCATTCTATTCATATACAGAAGTAACCAAATGGCAGAATACCTTAAACTTTAAAAGTCAAATTAATGGAATTTTGACATTTGCAATCCTGGGCGAAGCCAACATGATGTACTTTAAATTTTCCCTTGACAGGAATAGTTCTCTAACAGCAGGTAAGTTCTAGCTACAAACTCAGCTCCCCACGTGGCCGTTTCCCCTGCCATTTCAAAGCCCATCAAGATGCTCCATTTAGGTGGCGCTAATCAAGTCATATTAATTTCCATCTCAAACACTTATAAGCTACGTTAATTCTTAGGGTATCAAAAATAAATAATTCAGGGAGTTGCCAATCTAATATAGGTTGCTATTCACCTGGATGGTTGGTTGGTTTGCCTGTTTGTAAGCTGTTTTATTAGTTTACTAGGGCTGCCAAAATGAAGTTCTGGAGAAATCCATGTGTCCCCTAGCTTCTTGTGGTTTGCTGACAACTTGGGCATTCTTTGGCTCATGGGACCATCAACCCAATCTCTGCCTTAATGTTCACATGATAGTCCCCTGCACACATGTCTGTGTCTAGATCCCTCTTTTTATAAGGACATTAATCTCACTGGATTAGCTTCCCCATGCACACTCCAGTTTGACCTCATCTTTTGTTTTTTTGTGGGGGGGAGGTTCCTGAGGATTGAACCCAGGGGCATTCTACCTCTCTGATATATACCCCCCTCCCTATTTTGTTTTTGAAACTGGGCCACACAACACTGCTGGGGGCTTCACTAAGTTACTAAGGCTGTCCTCAAACACATGATCCTCCATCTCAGCCTTTCCAGTACCAGGATTACAGGCATGCACCACCATGCCCAGCCAGTGGGACCTCATCCTAACTATATCTGCAACTACTCTGCTTCCAAATCAGGTCACATGCTAAAGGTCCTGGGGGTTTGGACTTCAACCTATGAATTTTGAGTGAACACAGGTCAACTCATAACAGCTATAATACTTGTGCATTATAGCTCAAAAACCCAGGGGGGAACAAGAGACATCTGCCTTCGTTGCAAGTCTAACTTGGTGAGAAAGTATTCACCATGATTCTGCACAGCGACTGCAATCAACGTTTTCAGTGCAAAAGTCAATCTACGTGATGCACTCAGAATGATCCTTGGCAGAGGAGTGAACACTTGACAAGGGTTAGCTATCAGTATTAGTAATATTCTTATTAGTAGTATTATTTAGATTTTAAAGCACAGTGTTCAATATAATGTCAAAAATACGTCACCCCTTGCTGTGAATAGGAATAACAGTTGGAAACTGCAAATGAGTGGAGGTGAAAAGCACTACTGATGAGCTTTGGTGCACTGGGCCATAATTAGGAACCCATCAATTATTAGCCTTTTATGATCCAAAATTAATTAGGGATACAAAATTAAAGCATAATGAAATTATTATGTAAATATTTTTCTGATGTGTCCATCCATCATGGGTTTTCACTTTTATTGAAAACCAGCAAAAGAGGAGGTAAGAATGCTTTAAAGAGAGTTAGGCAAAAAGGGGCAGGCCTGTTATCCTATACTTGGGAGGCTGAAACAGGAGTATTACAGGTTTAAAGCTAGCCTCAGCAACATAGCAAGACCTTGTTTCAAGAAAAAATGAAAAGGGCCAGGTTTGTAACTCAGAGGTAGAATGTCCCTGGGTTCAATACACAGTACCCCACATACACACACATGCTCCAATGAAGTATATTTAATCAGTGTTATATGGAACTCTATCTATTTAGAAAATATTAGATGTATAAAATAAATGTATTTAGATCAATCTGCTCAAAATCTTGGAGATTTAAAAAGAATATGCAAATGGCCAAGGTGACAAATCATATATTTATTTTTTTATTTTAAGGAGACACTAAACAAAGAAAATATTTAAAAGTCACAACAATCATATTGATGCCTATAAAATTTTAAAACTTCAATATAGCCGGGCGTGGTGGCGCACGCTTGTAATCCCCGTGCTTGGGAGGCAGAGACAGGAGGATCACGCTGGTTCGACACTAGCCTCGCTGGCTTAAGAGACCCTGTTTCCACATAAAAAAAACATATAAAATAGGTCTGGAAATGTAGCCCAGAGGTAGAAGGGTTTCCAGGAACCCCAGTACCACCAAAAAAAAAAAAATTCAATATAAATTGAGTTTATGTAAAAGTGTTAAAAATTGATCACAAGAGAATTGATTTTTAGGCAAAATGTATTTAGAAATCTTGGCTTGCTTACAAGCATTAAAAGAGAGAAACTTACAGGTGCACAGTCAAAATTTTCTTGTCTTTGGAAGGAGGCCCTACCCTAGATGTTTAGCTAACTGAATGCTTTGGTTTAAAGAGGTGGGTATTGAAAATGAGTATAAAGATAAATAAAATCTGAAGTCATAATGAGAAAAGACCAGCTATTCAAAACAGCACTTTTTTTAAAAAAACTTTTATTGTATATGGTACTAGGGATTGAACCCAGAGGCATTCTACTTCCAAGCTACAATGCCAACCTTTTTCAATTTTTCTTTTAAAACACGGTCTTGCTAGGTTGTTTAAAGTCTCTTTCATAAGTTGCTCAAACCTGTGATCTTCCTTTCTTTGCCTCTCAAGTACTGGGATTACAGGTGTTCACCATCATGCTTGGCCTAGCAGAGAGAGAGAGAGAGAGAGAGAGAGAGAGAGAGAGAGAGAGAGAGAGAGAGAGTTACTGGGGACTGAACCCAAAGGCTTTATAACCTCTATAACCTCTGGGATACACTCCCAGACCTAGTTTTTATTTATTTATTTACTTACTTACTTACTTACTTATTGGTACTAGGAGTGGAACCCATAGGCTTTTCTACTGCCAGGCTATACTCCCAGACCTATTTTATACTTTATTTGGAAACAGGGTCTTACCAAGTTGCTGAGAGCCTCACTAATTAGCTGAGGCTGGCTGTGCAATCCTCCTGTCTCTGCCTCCCAAGCACTGGGATTACAAGCGTGCACCACCACGCCCGGCAACTATATATATATATATATATATATATATATATATATATATATATTTTTTTTTTTAATTTTGAAACAGGTTCTCACTAAGCTCCTGAAAGCCTAAGTAGCTGAGGCTGGCTTCGAACCTGAGTGATCCTCCTGTCTCAGCCTCCCAAGTACTGGGCTTACAAGCGTGCGCCACCATGCCCAGCTCAGAACATATATACGACTGAAATAAACGGTGAGGTTATAGTATCATAGGAGTCTAAGATCACAAGCACAATAGGAGTTAGAAGTGGGTGGTCAGGGCTGATGGTAAGGGCCAAAGAGGGCCATAAGTTGTGCCTGTCAAGACCACAGACAGGAAGGAATACATGATGATACTGTGCTTCCAAAAGAGGAGATGGGGCAACAAGATTTTGAAGAACTCATTCATTAAAGCAAGAAATGAACAGGTAAAAATGAACACATAGCCAAATTCCTTTATCTACTTCCCCCTTGAAGTCATTTCTAGGACACTGTGCTCCTTGGAGACCGACCCGTGTCTTGAGGTCTCCAGTCTGACCCAGAAAACAAGATGCAGAGAAAGAGAGGCAAGGGAACCAGGTCCCTGCATGTCTTATCCTCCCAAACATCACACATTGCTTTGGTCAGTTATTCAGAGTATTCTGAAAATAATTTAGAAATTCCATTACTAAGCTAACCTTCATAGAACAACACAGCTAACAGCAAGAAGTAGATGTAGAGGCGAAGGCTGAGTTTGTTCCTTAGATCAGCCGTGACTGAGCTATGCTTCTAGCCAAAGTGTCTCCCCTCCATGGAAAGCTGCCCGGCTCCTCCAGGCGGCCACATATGCGAATCCTCCCAGGGCTTTCTCTACGCCAGAGCCCTTGGTGTCTTCCCACCAAGTTATGAGATGCTAAAGGCAGATCACCCGCGTTTGAATCCTTCCACTACTATTTCTTCTAGGTATGACCTCAGCTAAATCCCCAAACCTCTGGACTTTACATCCTAGTTTGCTCACAGGGGTCGTGAGACGATGAGTTTATGAAAACTGCCTTGGAGAGTCTGCCTGTCTCAGTAAGCACTCGGGATACTGTAGCTTTTGACTCTCACGGGGCCCAGCACAGTCTCAGATCATAGAATGTGTCCAGGAAACACATGGAATGAGGGCATGAATTTCTTGGTGGAAAAAAAAGTGTCTTTTTTGAGCCTCTCCCCAAACCTCACTCAATTACTGATTAATAGATTTATATTTAATAGATTTATAAAGAATGCCATTACTTGAGGGACTGAGACAGGAGGATCTCAGGTTCGAGGACAACCTCAGAAACCTAGAAAGACTCTCAGAAACCTAGGGAGACCCGTTTTATAATTTTAAAAAGGAAGTCCCACAATGAGTAGAGATGCAGACAGTCTTATTACCACAAATTTAGGAAGTATCAAAACACTCAGTGGTGTCACTAAGCTAATTAAATTATCTGTGCATTTTTACTGGGCTGATGGTGTAGCGCGGAGATAGATTGCCCCTGGAGTCAACGAAAGAAAGAAAGAAAGAGAGAAAGAAAGAAAGAAAGAAAGAAAGAAAGAAAGAAAGAAAGAAAGAAAGGCTGTCAGGCAGCAATGCAAAGATTGTACAACAGCATTGCAGTAGACCACAGATATCCATGAGAGATTTTTCTTGGCCAGAGATCTTCTCTTCAGGTCATATTGTCCAGGCATCTTTTTAGTTATCCATTAAATCCACTGATACATGAGATACTCAAGGGATCTCTCTGAACTTAACGTCTTATAAAAAAAAAATTTACGAGCCAAGGATGAATATAGGTTGGGATGTGAAGGAATCCATCTTCCACTCCTAAAATTTGATTGACTTTCTACATGAGGCATAATGCTGCCACCACATCTCCCTCAGAAGTTTGGAGTTATCCTTTAATAACAACCCATGGAAGCATTGAAATTCTGAAGCTAATCATTACTTTGTGAAACACACCCAAGTATTAGCAATGCACAGGTGTAAACCTGTCTACAATGTTAAGGGTGGAGTACAGGTGGTATAGATAATTCCACTCAGATTAATAGCGTGTTACCTAAAAACAATTTATTGCCTACAAGAATGCACTAGTTTTCTGTCAGATACTTGTACTGTATATCACCTAAGAACTCTTATGTATGAAACAGAACATCTATAAACATAAAGGTAAGACTGTAATTCTTTTTTTTCTTTTTGCGCTACTTGGCATGGAACCCGGGGACATTCTACCTCTGAGCGACACCTCCAGCCCTACTTTTTATTTTTTTTTATTTTGAAACAGTCTCACTGAGTTGTAAAGGGCCTCACTAAGTAGCTGAGGCTGTCTGTGAGTCTGGATCCTCCTGTCTCAGCCTCCCAAATTCTGGGATTACAAGTGTACGCCACCAAACCCAGCTGAGACTGTAATTCTAAAGACTGAAGAAAAAACACCAGAGTAGTAGTACCTTACATTTCCCTGGTTGCTAATGATGATTGAATTTTTTTTGTCATTTACATTTCTTCTTCTGAGAAGTATCTATTTAGTTCAACTGCCCATGTATTTTTTTTCCTTTCCTTGGTGATTTTTGGGGGAATGTTAAGGTTTTTTTAATTATTTATATATTCTGGATATTAGTTCTCTATTAGAGAGGTAGTTGGCAAGGATTTTCTTCTATCTTGTAGCTTCTCTCTTCTTTATTGTCTCATTTGCTGTGCAGAAGCTTTTTAACTTGATGCCTTGATTTCATTTATCGATTCTTGGTTTCATTTCCTGAGCTGTGAGAGTCTTAATGAGGAAGTCTCTGTCAATGCCTATAAGTTGGTCCTGTTTTTTTTTTCTAGTAATTGTAAAGTTTCTGGTCTAATTTCTACACCTTTTTGAGTATCCATCTCACTCCAATTAGAATGCCAGTCATCAAGAATACAAACAACATGAACACTGGCAAAGATTTGGGGGGAAAGGAATGCTTATAAATTGTTAGTGGGGTTGGAAGTTAGTGCAACCATGATGAAAACCAGTATGGAAGTTCTTCCAAAGACCAGAAATGTAACCACCATATGACCCAGCGATATCACTCCTTGATATCTTTCCAAAAAAATTAAAGTCAAAATACCATAGTGATTCATGCATATCCTTGTCTATAACAGCAAAGTTTGCAATAGTCAACTTAATGTAACCGACTTAGGTGCCCGTCAAAAGATGGATAGATAAGGAAAATGTGACATGTACACACATTGGAGTACTCAGCCATGAGGAGCAAAATTATGTCATTTGTAGAAAAATGGATGGAACTGAAGAACATCATACTGAGATCTGCCAGATTCAGAAAAAATCAAAGGCTACATGTGTTTCTCTCGGATGTGGGAACTAGAGAAAAAAGAAAAAGAAAAAAAAAGGGAAAATTAGAAAAATGGAAGGGGATCAGAGAAGTGGAGAAGGGAAGAAAAGGGAAGGAAACAGACCAAACTATGTTAGTGCATAAACACACCTATCGCTACGAATCTCGCTACCATGCACAGTTACAATGTACCAATAAAAAAATCTTAAGAACACTGCTTAAATTTTTTTTAATAATTTTAGTTCCAGCTCCACTTTCTTATAAATAAGTCATTTAATATCCCTGAGGTAGGACAATAATTCCTGCCTTGGTTTTCAGAGAATTATTATAACTACTTATTCATGCAAGAAAAATTAGAATAAAAAGATAAATTTGATATAATTCGCCAAAGAAATATTTGGATATAAAGTGCAAAGTGGATGGTGTCATTATATTGCTATAAATATAAGTTGCATTTGGCGCCTTCTTTTGCATTTGGCTTTTGTGAAAAAAGTAGAGCACCCGAACAGGGACTTGAACCCTGGACCCTCAGATTAAAAGTTTGATGCTCTACTGACTGAGCTATCCAGGCTCCCAGCATTTGGCTTTTAAATATGATTTTAAAAAATTCTTCAGTGTTTAGTTTATGGATTGTTTCACAACCTACTCCAGAGAATTCACTTTCATCACCATTTCCTCTGTGTTTTGACTTCACCTCTCCTTAAAAGCTTTTTCTACTATCCTATGTCATGTATTTTCCCCTCATTTTTATTTTTTTAATCTATCACACCAGTGGGGCATAGTGGTGCATGCCTGTAATTCCAGTACCTGGGAGGCTGAGACAGGAGGATTGCAGATTTGCCACCAGCTCAGTAACTAAGCAAGACCCTATTTCCAAATAAAAAAAATAAAATAGGTCTAGAATTATAGCCTGGAGGTAGAAGCCTGCTGGGTTCCATCCCCAGTACCACAAATACATATATAAACATATTTTGAGCTGGGTGTGGTGACACACACTTGTAATCTCAGCATTCGGGAGGCTGAGACAGGAAGATCGGGTTTGCCGCCAGCCTCAGCTCCTTAGTGAGGCCCTCTGCAACTCAGTGAGACCCTGTTTCAAAATAAAGAATAAAAAATAGGGCTGGAGGTATTTCACAGAGGTAGAATGGCCCTGGGTTCCATCCTAGGACTGCAACAAAACAAACATACTTTGTTTCCTTCATAGAAAAATATTAGTGGTAACATTATGTATGTGTTGTGTGTTTGCCTGTTATTTATTTCTGCCACAAATCCTCCATTCCACAAAGTCAGAGATTTTGTTCTTGATGCCTTATCCTCACTATATCCACTATACTGCCTAGAGCACAGTGAGCATAGTAGGTGCTCAAGAAATATTTGTTTCATAATTGAATGAGTAAATAATCACATCACAAAGAGCCAGCCTGATTGAAGAGAAACAGATTTTGTGCCTTGGAAGTTTCAAGCCTGAACAAGAATCCGGAAGATTTTGGACTCAAAGTCCTGGTTAGTATTAAGTCTGTACTCATGGTCTATTCATCCTACATTTATTATTTTGCTCAATTCTTATAAAAACAGCCTTTCTAAATACAGGGCACTACCCCATTGACAGATAAATAGGCTGAGGTTAACCAAGGACTCGGGCTCGGGGTCGCACAGTTGGTACAGGGCAGAGCCTGGGGTTTTCTTTGTGGGTTTTGTTTTGTGGAGGTTTGTTTGCTGCTTACTGTTTTTACCACTTCATCCTAGCAGATTGATAAACCACCTCTACTCTCTCCCTTTAGACCTCGGGAATAAAAGGACAGGAGGGAGATCAAGGCACAACTTTATCCCCAAAAAAGGATACAGGGGTTGACAGTGTCTAGAAAAATTTCATCTCCTCAAAGAGCAGAAAACAATGGATCAAGTGTCTTAGCCCACGTATGAAGAGCCCAGAGTAAATGATTTTTCCAGAATCACGGGTTCAGGTCTTGGGTTTCTCTGCAGATGGACAGTGGTCCTCCAAGGTAGATGAGAGCCTGTCTCTGGATTTCTGTCTCTAATTTTTCCTTTGGTGTCTGCTTTCTCTATTAGGAAGCTGTTTGAAAAACACAAAGACTATGCCAAAAAAAAAAAAAATTAAACCAAAATTAAAAAAAAAAAAAACGGTTGGTCTCTAGTACAGCCTGAGCTGGCTACTTTATAATGTTTTTCTTGCACGTATACTAAACCCTCCTCCAGAGAACAGAGCCATTGCCCCGAACTCTACAGGAAGCCAATCCATTGAGCATTTCACTTAGAGCCACAGCTCTCCCCTTTATTAAAGAGAAACTTAGACTGGAATGGCTTGCAAAGACTTCTCTGGTGGTGTACGAGCGCCCTCTGATGCTCACAGGCAGAGCGGCTCCAGTCTCCAACCTCTGCTAGCAGGCTTTCACATTCTAATCAGAGCACACATCAACAAAGGGAGCCACCCGCTCAGATTCCGTGGGATTCTGTGATGTACAACAAATAATATTCGTTATAACTGCTTACATCATCAATGGCAAATGTTAGTCTAGTATTTTTCATTTGAGGAATTTTACTTTATTCTTGTGACCCGAGTCTTATCCAGGCACATCTCCTTATTAATCCATATATTGCAGCATTTCCAATTTCATTCGTTCAGCTAATATTTGTTGATTCCCCCCCCCCGTCTTATTCGAGCATCACCTGGGGTGGGAAGAGACTGCAGGTCACTAAAACCAAAGTCGTGGGAAGTTTGAGGCAGCATTGCCCCTGAGGGAGAGTCCTCGAGGCCAAAGTAAGAAACACCAAAACTATGGAATATGTACACAGTGGAATTTTACTCACCCATAAAGGTGAACAAAATTATGTCATTTGCAGGGAAATGGATGGAACTGGAGAACATTATGCTAAGTGAGATTAGTCAGTCACAAAAAGTAAGAAAGGGTGAATTTTAAAAAGAAAAATTTGCTCCATATTATTTAGCCCACTGTTCCCCAGATTAGTTCATCCAAAAACTCCATATGTGTGTGTGTGCATGTGTGTGTGTGTGTGTGCACTTACATATATGTGTCCTACTAAAATGCTTTGAAATGCATAGACAATTCCAGAGACAGCAGTGAATGCTCTCATTCTGCCAGGGTTTTTGTAGCCTGTGGAGAAACAGTTTCTTCACCTGGCAACCCGCACTGCCTCACATACACCCCACCTGTAGGGTGTACAAGGACCCTAATACCCATTGTTCACATTTGCTGGATCCTCCCTTTACTTGCCACACCAGCCCTTTTACTCCTCTATATCCCCTTACACATTATGAAGAACACTCAAGGGCTCTTTCAAATGGACGCAGAAGCAAGCCCACACAGGTATTGTGTAGAACACCCCAACCGCCATCTCCTCTAGTGTCCGGAGACACCACCACAGCCACTGGGAAGCACCTCCTGGGACTTCTGCATCCTCCGGCCACTATTGCTGCCACCTGGGTATCATGATTGTGCTGGGACCAGTGCTTCATCTCCCAGGGACCACTGCATTGCCCAGGCAGTGCAGAGTGTGCTCCTGATAAGCACCTTACCCACCACCATGCTGATGTTTGGGAGCCCAGGGGAAAACAAAGTTGCTCTGAATTCTCCAGAACCCTCAGTGTGCTGAAGCCAGGTGGCAATCCCTGGTCATGTGGAGAGACCCCCTCTCCCACAAGGGTCATACTCAGCTACATGCCTAAGTGGTATTTCAGCCTCTAGTAGAAATAGGCTTCGGGTGAAGCCACGTTGCTAGTACAGAAGACTTCCAACTTCAGCAATGGATGCTGCTTGGGCTTCATCTGTGTGCCACCGACTGAGCCAAGCGGTGGTGTAGTGCCGACCTCCAGCTGCCTGCAGAGCTCCTCTCTGCACCCTCACCTGCTTCTTGGACCACAGTGAGGCTTCCACCTGCTTCCTCCACAGAGCTGCCCATGCAGAGGCACCGGTGGCCTCCGACATGGAAGCCACACTCCTCCGGTCCCACTGGTTGGACCACCGTGTGGCCTCGGCCTCTCCTGCTGGTTCTCTCATCCTTGACCTCTCTCTACCCTGCTGGCTTTCCACCGTCCACTTAGCTTCATAGGTATTTCTCCTGCTCCCACCAACCTTCCCCAAAATATCCTCTTTAGAATGGCCAGAGTGATTGTTCTGGGCCTTGACAATTTATTTTATTTTATTTTATTTTGGTGGTACTGGGGTTCCTGGAAACCCTTCTACTTCCGGGATACACTCCCAGACCTATTTTATATTTTTATTTGGAAGCAGGGTCTCTTAAGCCAGCGCTGCTGGCTTCAAACCTGCGCAATCCTCCTGTCTCCACCTCCCAAACGCAGGGATTACAAGCATGCGCCACCACGCCCCGCTGGGCCTTGACAATTTTAAGGCCTGTGTTGTACATTCTGCAATTCTAAGTCTCTCCGAATTCCAGATCTGTGTATCAAACTACCCAGCACATAATTCCATTTTGAATTCACAAGACATTTTCAACTCAGCATGGCCAAACATGACTTTAAAGGTCTCCCCTTTATAGTTTCTCTTCCTGCATTTTTATGTGCATTTATTTGTTTTATGTGCATTGATTCAGAGCTCCTTCAACATGCTTTTATACACATATTATCCAATCTTCCCAGCACACTATTATATTCTATTTTTTCAAACTGGATAAAACTGAAATTTCAAAAAGTAATATAAACTTCCCAAGGTTTCCAACTGGTAAGACATAAAACGAGGAATGGATCCTGACTCCATCTAATTCCAAAGCCCATACGAAGAGTTCTGAAGCTAGAGAATGTTCACATACCCCCCCCTTTTTTGGGGGGTGTTACTGGGGATGAAACCCTTCTACCTCCAGGCTACACACCCAGACCTATTTTTTTTTAAAGAATCTCTTAATCCAGCGAGGCTGGCTTCGAACTTGCACGATCCTCCTGCCTCTGCCTCCCAAGCATGGGGATTACAAGTGTGCGCCACCACGCCCAGTTTACATACCCCATTTTTAATATAACATTTCAAAGAACGATGGTCTGCAATGTGTGCTTGGTCCTTGAAGTACTCAGTATTTGTTTATTGTCAAACATGTGTAAAGCACTATGCTAAGGGCAAGAGAAGAAGAGTAAAAGAACAAGACATGGCCCCTTGTTTCAAAGAACTACTATCTAGTTAAAAAAAAATACAAGCAAGATTCAAAAGACATTCATCGCTATTCAAAAGACTCGCCACTATTCTCTAACATTATTCTGAAAGTGCTAACCAAAGCAGTAAAGATCTAACCAATCCAAAAACAGAGAATAAAAATTTAGAAAGGAGGAAATGTTATCACTATTTGCAAATATATAATATGTAAAGCCAAATATTCAACTTTAAATATTTTTATTTTTTGTTTTTTTTAATTAATTTATTTATTTTTTAAATTGATGCATTGTAGTCATATATCAATAACATTGGAGTACAAGTCTTGAGAGGATATACAAGCACACATCATCCAATTAGCCCTCATCCAGCCCCCATCCTATTCCCTCCCCCTCCCTCCATCCCACGCTTTTTTGGTGATTAACTTTGATACATTTGTTTATGTACCTCCTGCGTTTTAAAGAGGCTCCATCCTCCACTATTACATACCCTCTGATTGGTCACATTAGTTGCTTCACTATAGGGCCCTTTCTATAGCTCAACCTCTTCCTATTGCCCCTTTCCTCCTAGTTATTGCTGATTAAGAGAAGCGTCTGATTTATATTTTCTGCGATATTTCTCTGTGCATGCTGCGTTGCAAGTACCAATTCCACTCTTGAAGGCCCCAGTAGTGGCCTGGCTACTCAGTGGACTGATCCAGACCTCGCTGGCTCAAGCAGCGGCCTTGCCTCATGGGAGGCCCCGGTTCTGGTTTCGCTGGCCCCTACACCAGCCTAACCCCTCAGCTGGCTTCAGTCCCAGCCTTGGAGGCCGCAGGAGTGGCCTTGCCTCACGGCAGGCTCCGATGCTGGCCATTGTCCCCTGCACCGGTCTAACCCCTTGGCAGGATTCCAATCCCAGCCTCGGAGGCCCCAGCACCGGCCTAGCCTCACAGCAGGCTCCAATGCCGGCTTCGTTGGCCCCAGCACCGGCCTAACCCCTCAGCAGGTTCCGCTCCCGGCCTAGGAGGCCCCAGCACTGGCCATGCCTCACAGCAGGCTCTGATGCTGGCCTTGCCTCACGAAAGTCTCCAATGCTAACCTCGCTGGCCCCAGCACCAGTCTAACCCTTCGGCAGGCTGTTATCCTGGCCTCGGAGGCCCCTGTACCGGCCTTGCCTCACAGCAGGCTCCAATGCCGGCCTCGCTGGCCCCAGCACCAGCCTAACCCCTCGGCAGGCTCTGATCCTGGCCTCGGAGGTCCCAGTACCGGCCTTGCCTCACGGCAGGCTCCGATGCCGGCCTCGCTGGCCCCAGCACTGGCCTAACCCCTTGGCAGGCTCTTACCCTGGCCTCGGAGGCCCCAGTACCGGCCTTGCCTCAAGGTAGACTCCGATCCCGGCCTCGGAAGCCTCAGCACCGGCCTTGCCTCACGGCAGGCTCTGATGCCGGCCTCACTGGCCCCAGCTCCGACCTAGCCCCTCGGCAGGCTCCAATCCCGGCCTCGGAGGCCCCAGTACCGGCCTTGCCTCATGGCAGGTTCCGGTGCCAGCCTCGCTGGCCCCAGCACCGGCCTAACCCCTCGGCAGGCTCCGATCCTGGCCTCGGAGGCCCCAGTACCGGCCTTGCCTCAAGGCAGTCTCCGATCCCAACCTCGGAGGCCCCAGCACCAGCCTTGCCTCACAGCAGGCTCCGATGCTGGCCTCGCTGGCCCCAGCACCAGCCTAACCCCTCGGCAGGCTCTTATCCTGGCCTCGGAGGCCCCAGCACTGGCCTTGCCTCATGGCAGGCTCCTATGCCGGCCTCACTGGCCCCAGCTTCGGCCTAACCCCTCGGCAGGCTCCAATCCCGGCCTCGGAGGCCCCAGTACCGGCCTTGCCTCATGGCAGGCTCCAGTGCCGGCCTCGCTGGCCCCAGCACCGGCCTAACCCCTCAGTAGGCTCTTATCCTGGCCTCGGAGGCCCCAGAACCGGCCTTGCCTCATGGTAGGCTCCAATGCTGGACTCGCTGGCCCCAGCACCGGCCTAACCCCTCAGCAGGCTCTTATCCTGGCCTCAGAGGCCCCAGTACTGGCCTTGCCTCATGGCAGGCTCCGATGCTGGCCTCGCTGGCCCCAGCACCGGCCTAACGCCTCAGCAGGTTTTGATCACTGTCTCTGTGGTTATTATTTCAAAGGTTCCAGGTGTAATGTATAAGATGTCTGCCTCCCCTGAGTACTGGCCACTACCATTGCCACTGCCTCCACCATTTCAAATCCTTCCCAGGCTCTTTTTCCACTCTGAATGTTGTCCAGTGTTCCTAAGCATGCGTGATGGTAGCATTCGACATTTGGTGTAATTTCTCCAAAAAAATAAGGTTGGTAGGATCCGGTTTCTGCTTCTCCTGAATACAAGTCTCCACCACCATCGCAGAGACCTCTTTCAACACCGCCTTTCTCCTTGGTCTCCGCTAAACTCTCTCCTTACAGGTGATGTCCGTGATTCTTAACAGTATAAAGAAATAGCAGTCCTCCTTCATGGGGAATTTTTCCATAAGTTCCAGTGCATTTAGATAAGTTTTGTCTGCATCTCCAGTGTCCTGGCATCCATAACGGCTTTCTTACCTCCTCTCCGATATTTTTCTTTTTCTTTTTCTGTTCCTTTTTTTTTTTTTAATAAGAGAAGACAGTATATGTGGTTTGAGGAGGTAGTGGGATCAGGCACTCACTAAGTAGCACTGTAACCAGGTCGGTTTCCCCATGGGTCCAGAGTGATCCGCACTACTCCACCTGGGGCCCAGGGTCCCGTGACCTGGCCCCGGCTGGAGTGCCCCGCGCGCGACCCCCGACCGGAACCCAGAGTCTTACTGGGCCCAGTTTCTCCAGGGGTCTGGCGTGCTACGCACAGTTCGGCCAGGAGCCCAGAGTCCCGCGACCTGGGCCCCAGCTGGCGTGCCCCGCGCGCAACCTAAATATTTTTAAATAGAGCATTCAGCAAGTGACCAGTTATAAAAATAATATATTAGTCAGTAGAGTTTCTACATATCAGATATAACCAATAATGAAATATAATAGAAAATATCTCATTTCTGCCGGGTGTGGTGGACACGCTTGTAATCCTAGTCCTTGGGAGGCTGAGACAGGAGGATTGTGGTTCTCAGACATCCTTGGCTACTTAGTGAGGCCTTCTGCAACTTAGTGAAACCCTGTTTCAAAATAAAAAATAAAAATAGGACTGGGGTGTAGCTCGGAGGTAGAATGCCCCTGGGTTCCATCCCCAGTACCACAAAAAAAAAAAAAGAAAATATCTCATTTCTAATATAAAATACCCAAGCACCAAGTTAAGAACTGTGAAAAAACTGTATGAAAAATATATGTTATTTTAATAAATTAAACAATTCTTTTTTTAATGTTTTCCTTATTTTTTTAAGTTTTATATTGGTGCACTGTATTCATACATCATAATGAGATAAAAATAATACTTTTGTAGACATACATACACACATCGCCCAGTTAGCCCCTACCCGATCGCCACCCCGTTCCCTCCCCATCCCTCCTTCCCATGCGTGGCTTAGTGGTTGACATCTAGTATTATAGCAATTTATCCAATATTAACGTTGATAATCTCATATAACAGTTTCATTTGTCTGATACCAAGCTTTTGATGACTTAAAGATAACATTTCAATATTTCTTTTTGCTTTCTTTCTTACCAGAGAATATTTCTTTCTTTTTCTTTTTTAAGGTGAAACTATCATATATTTATTTATTTATTTATTTATTTATTTATTTATTTTTCACAAAGAATCTATTCTAATATGGAATATGGACTCTAGATACCCAAAATGATCTCGAAAAAGAACAAAGCTAGAAGATGTATATTTTCTGATTTCAAACCATATAAAGCTACAATAATTGAAACAGTGTAGTACTGTTCTAAAGGCAGATATATAAATTAGTGGAGTAAAATATAAAGCCTAGAAATAAATTCTTCCATATATGGTCAAGTTATTTTTGACAAGGTTTCCACGAACATTTGGTGGAGGAAATACTTATCTTTTAACTTAATATTGTTGAAAAATAATAATTACATGAAAAAGAATAAAATTGGACCCTTACTTAACACCATATACAAATCTTAACTCAAAATAGATAAAAGACCTAAATATAAATCTTAAGACTATAAACTTTTAGAAGAAAATCTGGGTCATAAAACCTCACAACATTGAAATTGGCAGTGATTTCTTGGATATGATTTCAATGGCACAGGCAACAAAAGGGTAAACAAACTCCCTAAAAAATAAAAACATATTGTACATCCAAAGACAATGTAAACAGAGTTAAAAGTTACTGATAGAATGGGATAAAATATTTCCAAATGCTATATCTGAAGGTATATTAGTATTCCAACTAGAAATCCTAAAAATTAGCAACCATAAAAGCAAACAATACAATTTAGAGATAGGTAAAAGACTAACATAAATAATGAATCTCCACAGATAACCAATCTTAGTTGTCTGTTGGATAGAAAATCTTGTTTCTCTGGTTCTGGTGTGTGTTACCTATTTCTTTTTTGTAGTTAATCTCTTTGAGTATTTTCTCTAGCGCTGGTTTTGAAGACATAAATTCCTTCAGTTTCTGTTTGTCCTGGAAGTTTCTTATTTCCCCATCTAATTTGATAGAAAGTTTTGCTGGGTAGGAAATTTTTGGCTGGAAGTTGTTTTCTTTCAGAGTTTGGAATATGTTATTCCAAGCCCTTCTGGCTCTCATGACTTGGTTTGGGAAGTCTGGAGTGATTCTAATTGGTTTGCCTCTGAATGTCACTTGGCCCTTTGTTTTTGTTGCCTTTAAGATTCTCTGCTTGGCTTCCACATTGGTCATTTTGACAATTATGTGGCGTGGGGATCCTCTTCTCCGATCCTGTCTATAAGTTTCCTGGACCTGTGTATCGACCTCTTGCTCTATGTTTGGAAAATTTTCTGCTATTATTTCTTTGAAGATATTACTTATCCCTTTGGTTTCACCTTCTTTTCTCTCCTCTATTCCAATTATTCTTAGGTTAGCTCTCTTAATATGGGCCCATATTTCTTCAATGTCAGATTCCTGCTGTCGGATTTTTTTTTTCTAAATTAGAAACTATGCGTTCATTTTTTGAATGATCTTCTAAGATCAAGATTCTATTCTCCATGTGGTCTAGTCGGTTGTTTGTACTTTGAATTGAGGCCTTTACTTCATTAATTGCATCCTTTTTCTCTTTTTGACTCTCTGAATTCTTTTCGAAGCACCTCTATTATTTCTACAGTTATTTTCCTGATTTGATCTTCTAGAAATCTCTGAATTTATGTTTTATCAGGTTCTGATGTTGTGGGGTTGTGAGCATTAAATTGCTCCATTGTTATTCCTCTTTCCCATGATTTAGGAAGTTTGTGCCTTCTCTGGGTTCTTCCCTTGGGTCACTACGACTTCACTTAAGGTGCTCTGGATCTCAAGTCTGTGGTATCTCGGTCCCCACTACTCCTGTACTGGATTGTATCGCAGAGTCTCAGACCCAGGGAGTCAGTCGAAGCTGGTTTAGATTAGGGGGGGTGCCAATTTGGGCGTTCGCCTATGGTGTGATATCTCTGCCACTGTCACTCCCCCACTGGGTCAAGTCCCTGGGAGTACAGTACTGGGATTTCTCCTCCAGGGCCCACAATTTGACTCACTGTTTTTGAGTACGCAGATGGAGCTCTAGTGGACTAGGTGAATTCACTGCTGCTGCCGCCGGTGGCAATATGGCGCCGCTGCCACGCCCTCGGCCGTGAGGCTGGCGTATTTCTTCTGTTTTTGAACTCCGCTCTGAGTCCCTGCAAGGTGTGCTGAGCCCAGCCCCTGGGAGCTTTAGATGCTCCCTGCGCTGAGAAATCTGCCGAATTCCTCCCGGCTAATCTGCAGCAGCTCACCTCGGCTCGCTGTCCGCCGCTCCTCTCTGCAGCCTGGTGGGCTTTTAAGTGCATTGGTCTGGTGTCGTCCGGTGAGCTCGCTGCTGCCGCTGGCAGTAAGGCACTGCTGCCCTGTGTTCGGCTGTGAGGCCAGTGTATCTCCTCTGTGGCTCTGGGCTCTGTTCTGAGTTCCCCTCCTCTCTGGGGCCTGGTGCTGCAAGAAAAGATGGCGCCCGCGCCGTTCCGCGCCGCGGCTCCGGCTGCAGCACTGCGGTCTGGTTTCTGGTGTCTTGTTTTTCCAGCCCTTTTTTTCTCTGTCCCTTGTAATTACATTTTTTGTTTCTCTGCTGATGGTGTTTTCTGCTATGAAAGGCGCTGATTTTGTGGTAATAGAGATTGGTTGTTAGCGGGGCTTGTAAGCCCCGCTTTCCTCCGTCGCCATCTTCCCGGAAGTCCTCATAAATAAAACAATTCTTAATAATTTCAAAATTATGTTTCTGAGCCGGGTGTAGTGGTGCACACTTGTAATCCCTGAGCTTGGGAGGCGGAGGCAGGAGGATGACGCAGGTTCAAAGCCAGCCGCACTGGCTTAAGAGACCCTGTTTCCAAATAAAAATATAAAAATAGGTCTAGGAGTGTAACCCAGATGTAGAAGGGTTTCCAGGAACCCCAGTACCACCAAAAAAAAAAAAAAGATTATATTTCTAGATGAGACAGTTCAATAATTATTAAATACCATGGTTTTAAAATATTATATTTAATACTATCTCAATCCAAAACTCAACATTTACTTACTTGTGAAAAATAATGCCTAGCTCATGTGGAAAAAGAAAACCACAATAGCTAAGCTGGTTGTGGTGGTGACACCTGTAACCCCAGTACATGGGAGGCTGAAACAGGAGGCTCCCAGGTTTGCGGCCAGCCTCAGCAACTTACTGAGACCCTGTTTCAAAATAAACAAATAAAATTAGGCAGATGGGGTCAGTCAAAGGTAGAATACCCCTGGGTTCAATCCTCAGTGCCACAGAAAAATAAAAATTAAAAAAGAACACCTAAGAATTCTTAAAGAAGAAAAGGAATGAAGCAAAGTGAGGTTTGTCCTAGATGTTGAACTGTGCCTTTGAGTGAGGCTAAACCACAAAGGGCAAACAAATCATTAGTGCATAATGGAAGACCCAGCAGCAGAACCAAGGCAGTATATTTGGAATAAAACTGACATTTTAAATTAGTGGAGAAAAGATAAATTATTTGATGATAATGTCATGCCACAAGCTAACCCTTAGATAAATAGAAAGATTTCCCAACTTCATACATCAGTTACCTTTTGATACAAACAAGGCAAGCTGCCTTGGAAGGCTTGAAAACAACCAGTCTGGTACGTGCTCTTTCTGTGCATCAGCAATTTGGGCCAGACTCAAAAGAACAGGGAAGTTTTGCTTTTTCTAGACTCAGATGGGCTCATTTGTGAATCTGCTACTGTTCAGATGATACCTTTATTTTTATCCTCCAAATCACTGTTTTTATAAACATTAACACAAAAACCAGATACCCAGGAGCAGTATCACTGGATCACATGGTGGGTCCATTCTCAATTTTCTGAGGAATCTCCATGCTGATCTCCATGGTGGCTGCACTGATTTGCAATCCCACCAAGAGTGTAGAAGAGTTCCTGTTTCTCTACATGCTCACCAGCATTTATTGTTGTTTGACTTCTTGATGGTTGTCATTCTGGTTGTGGTTAGATGGAATCTAAGTGTAGTTTTGATTTGCATCTCCCTGATTGCTAATGATGTTGAGTTGTTTTTGTTTTTTTTGTTTTGTTTTGTTTTGTTTTCTCATGTATTCATTGGCCATTTGTATCTCTTCTTTTGTGAAAAGAGAGTCTAAAGAAGGGTTTCGCCGGATGGAAGAGTGAAAGAAAGGCTCTCCAGCACCACCACAAATTGACAGTCATCCAGGAGGTGGGGGATGTGGACTGAGTGCACAGATCTTTTCACCATGTTCTTTGCACAACGTGGAAGGGAGCTGTGTGCTAAAGGGAAGTCTAAAATGCAGTGTGTCTTCACCACAGCACCCTGGCTTTTTGTGCCACAAGAAGCACGAGTTGAAGGTTATCATGAAATTTCTCCTAAAAAATTCAACTCTCCAAAGTTGTGTTCTCCCCTTCCCCGCAAAAAGCAACAATTAAAAGGAGGCGAGCACCAGGGATGGTGGCACACACTTGGAATCCCAATACTTGGGAGGCTGAGATGGAAGGATCGCAGGTTCATGGCCATCCTCAGCGGACTCAGTGAGGCCCTCTGCAACTGGGTGAGATCCTGTTTCAAAATAAAGAATAAAAAATCAGGCTGGTGGTGCAGCTTGGAGGTAGAATGCCCCTGAGTTTTATCCATAGTCAGTACTTTAAAAATGAATAAATTAATTTTTTTAAAAAAAAGGAGACAAACATATGCCCTGGACGGTTATGATTGCTAAGCAACACCAAAGCTTTGCAAAGTCCTTCAGACTCTTTCACAAGGAGACGCAGGCAACAAGGAACCAGGTGTCATCAACTACTAGAGCAATTGTATCACTCGCTGTCACTTTCCCATAGTTTTAAGCTAGTATGAGAATTAAATTAGTATGATACCAAGATAGAGTCATTCTTGGGCCCAGACAGAAGTAGAACCAAAAAATAATGAAGGGAGGGAGGAGGCCGGATGCCTGCCTGTCAATGGAATTTCTCCTCTCTCTACACATACCTCATACTTTGAGTGCATCCTAAACACAGCCTTCTTTTTTGTATATAATTTTGGTGCATTATAGTCTCACATCATAAGTCTGCACAGCCTTCTGTAACAAACATTATCTTCAGTATTCTTTTATTTATTTACTTATTTATTTATTTATTTGCAGCACTGAGGATAGAACCCAGGAGCATTCTACCTCCGAGCTATACCCCCAGCCCTATTTTTTATTCTTTATTTTTGAAACAGGGTCTCACTGAGTTGCAGAGGGTCCCACTAAGTAGCTGAGGCTGTCCACAAACCGCAATCCTCGGGTCTCAGCCTCCCGGATGCTGGGATTACAAGCGTGAGCCACCACGCCCGGCTATCTTCAGCATTCTTTAAGATTCAAACAATTCAGACAAGATGCTCCTGAGAGGCACTTGCCACAATGATATCTCCACCAGTGAGCTGACACCGACTCCCTCCTCCAGTCTCCACGAGCAAGGAACTTTGTGCCTAAGAAGCTCAAGTACATGTCATAAAATCAATTGCCCCATCTTGAGTGGATCGGAGGCTATGTGTTCATAGAGTTTAAATATTTCTCCCGCATACATCCTCTTTCTATTGCTCTCTCGAAAAACTTGTTACATTTATGTACAGAGATGGTGAAAATCATGAAGAAATTGCCCACCAAACGAATCATTCATCTGTGAAAGGAGCCCATTCCAGAATCCCTTCTCTAGAGAGGAAATGACTTCACTATGGAGGAGGCTGCCATGAGCTTAACCTGGCTGGTGCAGCAGCACCTACCAAGTCCTCCCATCTGAGGGACTGGGCTGGCCTGAAGAGGAGAGTATTGAAGGAAAAGATGCTGCGGGACAGAGGAGAGGCAGCCTGTCTGCTCCTCTTCTCTCCTCACTGCTCTCAGTTCTTCCCAGATACCAGTGTAGAGGAGAAAAGCAAGGAGAGCCTCAGCTATTAAGGCCTCTGGAAGAACCTAACTTAGAGTCTATCTATGTACCCGTCACAGGTGTCATCACTGAGTCAAGTAGGTGACAGATAAAGGCCAAGTTTTTGTTTATCTGAGAAAAGAAAACACTGAGAAGCACGGGCCAGGTATGGTGGTGCACACCTCTGATCCCTGCTAGTCAGGAGGCTGAGATAGCACTTGATAATTTAGCAAGACCCTCATCTCAAAAATGTATTTAAAAATGCAAAGAAAGCTGGGCGTGGTGGCGCACACTTGTAATCCCCGCGCTTGGGAGGCTGAGACAGGAGGATCGTGCAGGTTCAAAGCCAGCTTCAGCTGGCTTAAGAGACCCTGTTTCCAAATAAAAAATCTATACATAAATAGGTCTGGAGTGTTGCCCAGTGGTAGAAGGCCCCTGGGTTCCATCCCCAGTACCACCGAAAAAAAAAAATGCAGAAAAAGAAGCATAAAAATGAAGACAAAAATATGAGTGTCATAAATACAATGTTGTGCAAAAAGAAATCAAGTACAAAAAATACTTGTATTTCACGTAAATAGTATGATTCTATTTACATAAAGTTCTTTTTTTTTTGCATGGTACTAGGGATGGAATCCAGGGGCATTCTACCTCCGAGCTACACACCAGCCCTATTTTTAATTTTTATTTTGAAACAAGGTCTCACTGAGTTGCAAAGGGCCTAAGTAGCTAAGGCTGTCCGGGAACCACAATCCTCCTATCTCAGCCTCCCAAATGCTGGGATTACAAGCGTGCACCACCATGCTCAGCTACATAAAGTTCTAAAATAGGCACAAATGATTCTGTTGCATTAGCAGTAGTGATGAAGGTAGGCACAAGAAGCCGCAAAGGTAATGTCATATTTCCTGGTCAAGGTGCTGTTTGGATGGACACATTCAGTGTGCAGAAATCCATCAAGCTGTTTACTTGGAATGTATACCACTCTTCTTCATATGTGTTTCTATTTAAATAGATTAAAAACTAAAAACCAAGGGACAGTAGCTGAAGATATGTATTGGTGTAGATCAAACCTTAGCAGAGATACGTCTCATCCCAAACCAGGTATTTTATAGAGAAAACGCACACAGCAAGGAATCTCATGGAGAAGAAATTTCAAGTGATCTGCTCTGGGCCTTGGTCAAGTCATGATGTTTTATTTTGTTTTGTTTTGTTTGGTGGTACTGGGGATTGAACCCAGGGGCATTCTACCTCCAAGATAGACCCACAGTCCTATTTCTTTATTCTTTATTTTTGAAACAGGGTCTCACTAAATTGCAGAGGGCTTCACTAAGCAGCTGAGGCTGGCTGCAAACCTGAGATCCTCCTGTCTCAGCCTCCCAAGTACTATGATTACAAGTGTGCACCACCACGCCCAGCAAGTCATGATGTTTTAAAACAGAAATAAACCACACTTTGCCCTCTTTCTTTGTATGCTCCTGCTTTTCTTGGTCTTGCAACTATATCCACATTTCAGAACTCTTCATACCCACGCCAGGTGGGAGCTCAGTACTATATACTTGTAAAACTATCTCCTACAGCTTCTCTTACAAGATAAGAGAAAGTAGAATTGAAAGGGCAATCCATCCTAGTTGACAGGGATTTTTTTTTCTTCTCAGCTTTTACTATCTTTAACACCCTATAAACGGGAGACAGAACTGTCTCTAGAGACAATGCTCATTTGAGCAGTGCTGATACTGGGAAAAAGGTTATCTAGATACAGAAGACATTTAAAGTCTACATAAATCACTTGACAGCAACTTTACTAGCAATTCTTCTATTTTTCATTTAATTTATGCCTGACACAGCTAACAACTACAGCATAACACATCCTTAATACAAAAATGAAAACCAATAAAAAGCCCTGTCTCATATTTGCCCAATTTCCTGAAAACTAAAATAAATAAATAGTTACTTTGGATTCATTTTCTGTGTGATTTAGAACTTTTAAGCTGGGCATGATGGTACATACCTGCCTTCATCCCAACACTTTGGAAACTGAAACAGGAGTGTTGCAGGTTCAAGGCCAGCCTTAGTAACTTAGCAAGACCCTGTTTCAAAATAAAAAAGGGCTGGTATAGCTTGAAGGTAAAATGCCCCTGAATTTTCCATCCCTAGTACCAAAACAAATTTTAAAAAACTAAACTAACAAAAATAATTTTTATTTGTCCTAATATTTTTATTGGTGTGTTATAGCTTCACATCATGCTGTAGTTCAGTGATAGTGAGATACACCCACACAGTACTTGGTGTGTTTCCCCCGGACCCTCCCATAAAAAATATAGAGACTGGCATTGGTGTTTTTACATATCTATATAATGTCAGTGGAAGTGTCTCCTTCATTAATTCTCTTCCTCCCCTCCCTCCTCTGGACCACCTCACTGGGGCTCCCTCTTGGTTGTTTTCTGACTTCACATATGAGAGAGAACATGACCCTTCACTTTCTGTGACTGGCTGATCTCACTTAAGATACTGTTCTCTGGACCCATCCATCTTCCTGAAAACGACATAATTTTGTTCTTCTGAATTGCTGAGTAGAATCTGATCATGTGTATAACTCATACAGAAATAACTTTTACATGTTTTAAGTGGGCTGACCTCAAAAGTGGGCCTTTTGCATGTGTGCAAACTCACTGGCTGACAATCAGTGAGCCCCATGCCCTCCTCTCTGAGCAACATGGCTTACTGTTCCATTTGCCTCATCATTGTTGTTTACCTCCTTTCAGAGTGAGCTTCTCTACATCGAGAACCAAGAAAGAATCTGAACACAGCAGGCAATAATAATGAAAGGATAGATTTTTGCCAGCAAGATAAAGCTAGGCATTACTGCATCAGGATAAGAGAGGTGAAGAATACCTATTTAAACTATTTGGGATTTCTTGCTGGCATTGAAAAAACAAAAACAAGGCACAATTCAAGCACTCTCATCTGGATGTAAATTCTAGGGACTGGAATAAATCTCCCCTCCAAAAAATGGAAAAGCGATGCTATGAAACTTATGAAAGATTTCGGTACCAGGGACTGTTAAGACACTGGAATGGGAGTCACTGAAGGGGTTTTGTGTTTACCTTCTCTGCAAATAGCAAAGCAAAACATAGGTCCACTCAGTTTAATTTTTTTAAGTTTTTTTTTTTTTAGTGCAGAATCCCTAACAAAATTTGAATGAATAAATGTTCTTTGGAATGTTCACAATGGCTAAAGAGCTGGGTTGACTTAGGACAGGACTGGGCAGAGAAATATAGAATTGAATATGAAATCATCTCAGTTAAAAACCTGGTGATGCCATACCCTATGTCCCTTATATAATTCTAAACCAATGCTAAGCACATAGGAAAGGCATGATAAACAGACAAATGCTTAATAAAAACGAGCACTGAGTAATAGTACATGATTCTGCTTATAGAAAGTTCTTAGAATAGGTCAATGTATATAGGATGGTTACTGGGGCTGGGGAAGGGGGGAGAACAAGGTATTATTATTTACTGGATACAGAGTTTCTGTTTAAGATGATTAAAGTTTCTGGAAATGGATAGTGGTGATGGTTGTACAACACTGTGAATGTACCTAATGTCACTGAATTATACACTTAAAATAGTTAAATTTTATGTTACGTGTATTTTACCACAATAAATGTGTTTGAATGAACAAGCATGAGTGCTTGCCTAGACAGGAATAGTGGACTGTGATCCCAGGAGACGGGACTAGATGACATGTGTCCTCTACCAGCTCTACAGTTCTATGATTCTAAGACTTCCATTAATTGCTTCTTTCTAAATTGTTCCAACTTAAGAAAGAAGAAAATGGAGTTCTCTATTTCTTTCTTCATCACTATAGTTTTCTAGGCCCTCTTGTTTCTTCCTATTTTTTTTTTTTTAGAGAAACAGTGATCCAAAGTGAACATGCCAGTTTCCTAAAGCTACATTTAGTACCTTCTGTGAAAAAGAGATCACTTGTAACTTCACATTTACTATAAAATAGAGGACTTTTTTCTTTCTTGTTTGTTTGGTTATTTTAAGTGACATTATCCTGTTGACTCGTTTTCAACTGTGGATAAATTATGGTCATTGAAAATCAAGTCATAGAGTAACAATAGCTACTTTCC
Organism: Muscardinus avellanarius; assembly: GCF_963383645.1. Classification (NCBI taxonomy): domain Eukaryota; kingdom Metazoa; phylum Chordata; class Mammalia; order Rodentia; family Gliridae; genus Muscardinus; species Muscardinus avellanarius. The sequence goes on from NC_137803.1 coordinate 21,252,251, forward strand.
TTCTCCTAGATTGGTTGGGTGATAATAAAGAAAGCTCAAGAGCTAAGAATGAGACTATGAAAACAGGAACACTTTATATCTGCGTCCCAGTGTTTAAAAAATAAGGAACATTCAAGGATTCCTTTTTTCTCCCCTTGGTGTTAAGGACTGGACCAAAGGCATGCGCCACCACTGAGCCACATCCTGGCACCCCTTCAGTGGTTCTTCACCTAACCTGTCGTTCTCTGTTTGAATTAAATTGTTCCACTCAGTAATTTAAAGCTGCCATCTGGAAGGCTCCCTAAATTTTTTCCAGCCAGACATGGTGGCACAGGCTTGTAATCCCAGTACTTGGGAGGCTGAGACACAGGTTCAAGGGCAGCCTCAGCAAATAATAAGACTCGCATCAACCAGCAAGACAGTGTTTCAAAATAAAAAATAAAAATAAAATAGGACTAGGAGTGTAGCTCAGAGGTAGAATGCCTCTGAGTTCAATTTTCAGTACTAAATTTTTTTCCAATATTTGAGTATTTTATATAATTCATACCATTTTACATTAGTCAAATATAACCATATCATAGAATGCCTGTTCTAAAATGGTTAGAGTAGGTTCCATTTTAAAGTACATTTTCAAGAAAAGAAAAGAAAAGAAAAGGAAGAAAAGAGAAAATAATCTGGCTTTTGCCTACATGACGCCAAATATCAGTCTAAGCAATTTACTTTTCATCTACTGATTTTATAAGAAATAGAGTAGATATACTAAAAAGCTTAAAATCACTTGAATAATAGCCGGGCGTGGTGGCGCACGCTTGTAATCCCCACGCTTGGGAGGCGGGGAGAGGAGGATTGATCGCGCAGGTTCGAAGCCAGCCATGCTGGCGTAAGAGACCTTGTTTCAAAAATATAAAATAGGTCTGGGAGTGTAGACCGGAGGTAGAAGGGCTTCCAGGAACCCCAGTACCACCAAAAAAAAAAAAAAATTACTTGAATATTTTAATGATTAAATGGTATGTAAAACCATATATCAATATCCCAAAAGGGGCAAAAAGAACAATTAGGATAATTAAGTAAATTTTAAGAACATATCCCACCATAAAGTAATCTACTAATAATACTCTAAGGAAATTGTTTTCCTGAGGTTATTTTTATTTTTTAAGATTGTTCTTCTTCGTATTTACATTGTGAATTGGATTTCTAAGTCAGACTTCAAGAATATTAACAGAAAGTTCCAGCACCATGACATTTTGTTAAATGATGATAGATCATATTTCAAAGATGCCTAAAGAGAATCCAATGCCTCAAATTCACAAAACTTCTTGAACACAGTATATACAAAATTATAATGACAAATAAAAATGAAGATACATAAAATCTTTATTAAATGACCACATAGTAATCTGACACAATACTTTCCTATACAAGAAAATGAATTATGAACTGACTTACAGTATATAAAACAATTCCAAAGCAAAACAAAATTTATATGTAAAATCTGTCTACAAACATTGTCATCCACGTTCATGACTATGCTTTCTGTGGAAAGCCTGCTCTAGGTAACACTTCCCTTCTGCATTTACTGCACCTCTTTGACCATATTCCTCCTCCTCGACTGTGACCCAATCCCATTTAATTCTCTCCACAACAACAGAACCATTACAAACCTCTCATGGCTCCTAACCTCTGATCTTACTAGCTCTCCCAGTAAAAGAAAATAAGATAAATTCACAGCAAGGTGATTCTATGAATAACAGCCCGTTTACTATGCAATCCCTCCCTATTTCTCTGACCCCATCTCTTGGCCCCTCCCTCCCAGCCACAGTGAACTTTCACACATGTCCGCGCTTCCCAAACACAGGGATGATTATTTCTCAGATACGAGCAGCAGTTGGTGAGGTGGTGATTAATAAAATCCAAATATATTCAAAGATGTTATCAGATTCATAATAGTTTTATCATTAAATATTTTCTCAGGTACTATATGGCAAGTACACAACTACTAGTATTAATAAACCCTTAAAATATTGGCATTATAAAATATATCTCATGCCAAAGAAGGCTGGAGATGCCCAGCCCAGGGCTGGCTACTGAGCTCCTCAGACACGGTTTTATGTGTGTGGGCTGCAGTGTCTCAACATGTACACACATACACTGAACTCCTTATGTCCTTTCATGGAGATGCATTACAAAAATACTTGCATGGAATTAAGTTTTACCTACATGCATAAGAATAGATTTACATTTGGAATAATAAACTTGAAGTAACAAAAGGGAAATAAATATATATATATATATATATATATATTAAAATCCATACAAAAATATATTAACTTAATTTTTCAGGTCTCCCCTGTGCATCTATTACTCTGAAGCATTCGCTTAGTATGAATTGCCCATAATCACTCTCAGCCCAATAAAGTCATGGGGATGCTTTGTACCTGCTGTCCCACTCCACTTTCTAAAGAGTCCCCAGGTTCATTAGCCAAGTGGTCCTTCTTTAACAACAGCAACAAATGCAGAAGAATAGATGTGAACTCATCAGTAACTCTAAGGCAGGTTAATTGCCTGGTCCTCCTTGAATTTGGGGATCTTCTCAAACTCACTTTGCTTCCTGAAGAAAAGCTGGGCCAAGATGTGGTCTGAAGTGGCCTGGAGATAATCATCCATGTCAAGGGTCTGCAGCTGATGGAAGAAACCAAGAGAGACAGGTCAGCACCGCACTGAACTGCTTCGGTGGCCGCAGAGATCTTACAGCCCGCAAGGCATCTGCAGTAGGGCCTGGAATGAGGGTGGTGGCTGCACAGCACGGCTCCTGCACAGGCTCACCTCGCATGCCAGTCTTCCCTTGCCATGGGGGGGGCTCGCCTCTTCAACTCTGAGAAGAAAGTCTGGCAGCTAAAGGAGGTAAGGAATCCAGGGCTTTCTTTAGAAGCAACCTCTGTCCTACTAGGGGGTGGTTCTCTAGTGATATAGGGCAAAATCTATAGCCAAATTTTTATTCTACATCTTTTTCACAAGGGTTTCCACAAACCTCACCTGGGTACACCCAGGATAGTTCTGAGACCCAGGGAAATCGGTACTGGAAACTTGCAGTTTCTCTCAAAGAAGGTGGATGTCTTCCAGAGAAATGGGCATCATAAAGTGGGATCCATCCCACCTGTAGTCTGAAGTCCCTTTGATGATACTGTATAACTCATGCTGTGCTCTTCCCAAAAACTTTTGTTGGGTCTCCTTGCAGGAAGAGCCACAGAGGAAAAAAAAAATGTCTTTCTCTCTCTTCTGCACTTGCCCTAGAATGCCTAAACAGACTATTATAATTCTCATCCGGTCTCAGAAAGTAACCTAGTCCCAAAGATTTTATTTATTTGCTGTGCTGGGTATTGAACCCAGAGGCCTTCTACCTCTGGGCTACACCCCCAACCCCATTTTTCATTCTCTATTTGGAAACAGGGGCTCATTGAGTTGCAGAGGGCCTCACTAAGTAGCTGAGGCTGGTGGCGAACCTGCGATTCTCCTGTCTCAGCCCCCCAAGTACTGGGATTACAAGCATGCGCTACCATACCAAGATCCAAAGATTTTTAAATAGCTAAATTCCACAATTTATTCTTGTGCCTTGAATCCATTATTCCATCCAATGAAGGAACTGTGTGGTGGACTTTATAAAGCATATAATTATTTAATACAGTGAGTAATTTTATTAATGTTTTGTATGTAATTTACATTTTCTTACCTTGTGTCTTATATGTTTTCTCAATTTGTAGATCATATATTAAATTTGTTTAAAATAAAGAATGAAATAGAAGCTGGGTGTGGTGGTGCACGCTTGTAATCCCAGCATTTGGGAGACTGACAGGAGGATCGCAGATAGTGGCCAGGCTCAGCTACTTAGTGAGGCCCTTTGCAACTCATTGAGACCCTGTTTCAAAATAAAGAAGAGAAAAAGCCTGGGAGTATAGCTTGGAGGTAGAATGTCCCTGGCTTCCATCCCCAGTACCCAAAAAAAAAAAAAAAAAAAAAGGAAAAATCAAGAAAGAATGTGATACACTGCACTCCTTTATAACCAAACTGAAAGATTTTTGGCTTCTCTTCCTCTTCATACATTGTTTCCTCCAGCCTACTCATTCATCCATTTACTTAAAAGACACATTTAAGCCAGCCGTGGTAGTGCACGCTTATAATCCTAGCATTCAGGAGGCTGGGACAGGAGGATCGTGGTTCGCAGACAGTCTTAGCTACTTAGTGAGGCTCTTTGAAATTCAATGAGACCCTATATCAAAATAAAAAATAAAATAAAGGGCAGGGGGTGTAGCTTGGAGGGTCAAATGCCCCTGGGTTCCATCCCCAGACACACACACACACACACACAAAAAAAAAAAAAAATAGACACATTTACTATGGACTCCCTTTGATCTGGATACACTGCACATCAGCTACCCTGCAGATCACTGAACCTCAGCATTCTCTCTTAAGCTGGCTCATTCCTACCTGGTCTCCAGTGCTGAAGGCAAGAATGAAAAGCAAGTCCTCATCACACGTGTTCTTAATGTAATGCTGAGTTCCAACGGGGAAAAATATCACATCTCCAATGTTAATGTTGAACTCTATGGTGCTCTGAGTAGTAATGATGCCCACCTAAGAGGGGAATTATGTCTGAGTTAAGTATATAAAACCAAATATTCATTAGTGATCATTATTAGAAGTGAAGAACAAATGAATTAAAAATATGGTTATATAAGGACTGCTTCGTGAGGGTAAAAAGTAGAAGATAGAGGCCATTTTTCACACACACACACACACACACACACACACACACACACGAAATCCCTGTATTAAAATTATGGGATATACTACACAATGGAATTCTACTTGGCAATAGGGAAGAACAATGGGCCTGAAGGATGTTCTAGTAAGTGGGGTCAGCCAGTCACCAAAAGGGCAGGGTCTATGTTGTTTTCATATGTTGAAGCTATGGAGTAATCAGGATATAAGAGGGATTTTAGATAAAGGGAGGAAAAAAATCCCAGTGGAGTTATGGAAGAGGTCCAGGAGAGGGTGAGAGGAAGGAAGAATTAATAAAGGAACCTCCATTAACATTACATACGTATATGAAAACAGAAATGTCAAGCTCAATACCGTGTGTCAGGAGACGGAGGGAGTGGGAAGGGAGCTGAGGTGAGACCACCTTCATAGTGATGTGAAGCTACCAGGCACCAATAGAGGGATATTCTTTAAATCCCTGTATTAGAGACACACACCCCCAATCAAAGACACTATTTAGGTGAGTGTTCTTCAAAATGCATTAGTGAGTTCACTAAAAAGAACATCATGCAAAAAAGGCTTCGATTGCTGTTCTAAATAAGGATTCAAATGATGTTCTATACATTTCGGGCAGAGGATTTACATGTCTATTTCTACCAGCCTTCTGGGAGAGTGACATCCTGACATCTTCCTTTAAAAAGCTAGACACTTAAGCGTGTACACAAATACAAACGGACTGGCACAACAAAAGGTAAGTCTGATCTTTGAAATACAATTTGTGGAAGATTACAAAGACCTTTTCCAATTTGTTAAAGCCTTTGTGTCTAAAAACATAGAATAAGACATTTACTACAAAGGACAAAAAGTGAATTTCAGTCTGGTTTTGATTCTTTCTTTCAAGACAGAAAATTACAGGCTAGATAAGTCCATTCCAAAAGTATAGTGTACACTATTATACATTTTCCCAGGGAAATCCATGAATATCTCAAATAACCACTTTTTTTTTTTTTTTTTTTTTTTTTTTTTTGCAGTTCTGGGGACTGAACCCAGGGGGCATTCTACCTCTGAGCTACACCCGTGGTCCTATTTTTAATTTTTTATTTTGAAACAGGGTCTCACGTAGTTGTGGAGAGCCTCACTAAGAAGATGAGGCTGGCCATGAACTTGCTATCCTCCTGTCTCAGCCTCCCAAGGACTGGGGTTGCAAGTGTGTGCCACCACACCTGGTTTCAAATAACCACTCTCAAATTATAATAATAACACACTACTGAGTTTAATTTTTTTATGATAACTATATAAGTGATCATCCAAAGTAGGCTCTCTGAAGAGTCAAAAGAGGTGCTAATAATATCACCTAGACAAATGCACATCAGGAGCATCCTGGACAAGCTGGGAAACAAGGCCACCATGCTGATGATTCTGCACCCCCCATTCTGCACCCAGAGGCAGGTACTTCACACTCCCCTAGGGGGCAGCAGCACCTTCCACTTTGCATTACCCAAGGATGGGAAACATTCTGGACCCTGGATCATAAGATATAAGTGATAAATCTTTGTCACTCTGAGTGTGTGTGTGTGTGTGTGTGTGTGTGTGTGTGTGCGCGCGCGCGCGCGTGCGCGCACATATGTGTTTGTGTTTTACCAGATATTGAACCCAGGGACATTCTACCTCTGGACTACATCCCCAGCCCTAATATATATATTAGAGCCTTACTATATATATGTATAGCTACACACACACATACACACACACACACACACACACACACACACACACACACACATATATATATACTTTTTTTTGTGGTACTGGGGATGGAACCCAGGGGCATTCTACCTCTGAGCTACACCCCCAGCCCTATTTTTATAGTCTTTATTTTAAACAGTGTCTCATTCTATATTTTGAAAAAAGTTCTCACTTAGTTGCAGAGGACCTTAGCTAAACAGCTAAAGCTGGCCAAAACCTGTGATCCTCCTGTCTCAGCCTCTAAAGTACAGGGATTACAAATGTGCATCACTATACGCAGATAATCTTTATCACTTCTGAAATATTTTAACCCCTTCTAATGCACATCTTCAATTTTCTGTCTCATCAAACTTAGAGACTAAGGCCGGGCGTGGTGGCGCACGCTTGTAATCCCCACACTTGGGAGGCGGAGACAGGAGGATTGCACAGGTTCGAAGCCAGCCATGTTGGCTTAGGAGACCCTGCTTCCAAATAAAAATATAAAACAGGTCTGGGAGTGTAGCCTGGAGGTAGAAGGGCTTCCAGGAACCCCAGTACCAAACAAACAAACAAACAAACAAACAAAACAAAACACGTAGAGACTATATAATGGTTCTGCATGGTATCCTCTGAAGAAACAGTTTCCACAGAGGATGGGGTCCTTTTATGTGACTAATGACCAAACCAAAACAAGACAAACAAATTAACAAAAATCCTCCCATTTGCTTCTTTCTGCATAAAAGAACATTCAGTAAATGTTTAGAGAAATTACCTGTCCACATCCACTTAATACATATCCCATTTCATTTGCATTAAAATGAAAATGTGGTTGTCGTAATCCATTGTTATAAATTCTGAGTGTACTTAAAGCCAGGGTATTTTGATGCTTCAAAAAGAAAAAGAAAAAAGAAATCCAGTTATTTAGCCAAAATTCTACTCAGAAATTTAACAATTCATATAAATAGGCAGTTGCAACCAAAAATATGTTATTTCCTCTCCTTTACATTTATTATGATGCGTATACCTCAAACAATCTCATAAAGTTGATAGTAGTAGTATTCTTTCCATTTCACAGGTGATGGGATTAACATTTAAGTTGGTTAAGAAATTTACCTAGAGTCACACAACTAAGAAGTGGCAGAGCTGGGATTTGAACCCACAGAATTAGATGCCACAACTATGTGGAGCATCCAGTTGAGCATATCAAACAAATGAGGAGAACTCCCACAGCATCGAGTCTTTTCATTAATGGAGCCACTCACACCAGGGAAATGGAGCTCCTAAATCCACCCTGAGGCTTCAATTAGCAATTTACATTGATCAAATCAATGCACATTTAACTAGGTTTTCCGTCCTTTTCCTTTGGTCCAAAAGAAGCCCGAGTCTAATCTAAATCTCATATTTCTTCTATCTCAATGTTCATCACAATATTTTTCTTAATTACCTGATTCAGGAACTCACTGAAAATTTTTTCATTACTGCTGAGCTCACTTGAATTCTTCCAGTACTGTGCCTTTTGAATTACTCCTCCTGGAAACTTATATTCTTTTGAACCTAAGACAGATGAAATTTTTAAAAATAAATAATAAGGGCACTGGGGCGTGGCTCAGTGGAAGAGTGTCTTGCATGCACACATCCCTGAATTTAATTCCCAGCACCACAAAAATTAAAATTTAATTTAAAAAGAAGTAGTATTTCAATTGAGAGCCAGTAAGGTATCAAACTCCTCAAATTACAGAAAATGCACATGGTGGAGACTACTCACAATGGATTATCAAGATGCCATGACACTACATTGGCAGGTCTAACATAGAACGTCCTCTTTAGCATACACTCTTCAATTCAGGTGACCAACCTAGAAATCTGGGGAGTCATCCTAAGCACCATTTTCTACCTCACCTTTCAAGTCAGTCAGCTATCGAGTCCTGTCTGCACGCCCTCTTTAAATTTTTCTTGCTTCCCACCCAATCCCCTCCTTCTTACAATTGCCTTAGTGCAGGCCACTGTCATTCCCTGCTCAGAACCCCTTGACAGGCCCTGATCAATCTTCCTGCCTCCTTCCAATCCATTCTCCACAACTCAGCCAGAGTGGTCCACACTTCAAAGAACAAAATGGATTGTATCACTTTCTTATTTAAAATTCCTCAGTTATGTGTACACATGTGAATATATCAATGTCGATCTCATCTCAGTACTTGGTATCGGGAGGGAGGGAAATGGGAAGGCAGGGGTGAGGGGGGCATCAAGTGCTGTGTGCATGTATGTAATTGTCAACATGATTTACATCATGATGTGAGACTATAATACACCAATAAAAGCATTAAAAAAAATCCTCAGTTGCACCTCTTTTCCATGAAGACACAACACAAACTCATTGACATGGCTTCTTGTGTGTGTGTGTGTGTGTGTGTGTGTGTGTGTGTGTGTGTGTGTGGTACTAGGGTTCCTGGGAGCCCTTCTACCTCCGGGCTACACTCCCAGACCTATTTTTATATTTTTATTTGGAAACAGGGTCTCTTAAGCCAGAGAGACTGGCCTCAAACCTGAGCGATCCTCCTGTCTCCGCCTCCCAAGTGCGGGGATTACAAGCGTGCGCCACCACGCCTGGCTTGACGTGGCTTCTAAATCTTCCCGATGGGATCACTCCTCCCTTACCAACCTTATCTCTTGGATATCCCCAGCCCCAACACATATCCCTCACACTTAAAATCTTTTGACATATTCTCTTGTGCTTCAGGACATTTTTTTCACATTACCTATTCTGTTGAAAAATGTATATTTTTTTATTTCTCTTGAATACAGCCCACCATCTCACACACACACACACACACACACACACACACACACACCAATTTAATCCAATCCAATCAAATCCAATCAAATCAAAACATCTCTGATCACAAATAAAAAGTCTCCAGAAAATGATATACCATACCTTTAAGGTCAAAAAAGTATCTCCATACAAGGCTATCAGGAGACTGTGCATAACTAGCATTCATAACCAGTTCTTCCAAGTTTGGAGGAAGATTGACTCCCTGGTCCTCTTTTTGTTTATTAAATTTTCTAATGAAATTAATTCCACCTTCAGGCTGAAAGATATAAGAAACCACTAGAGATGTTTGTGAAAAATCTAAAAATTTTAGTAATAGAAGTTTAGTAGTTGAAAGTAGGGCAGTATTAGCACCAGTGTGGTTTTCTTTTTTTTTCCCAGACCTATTTTATACTTTTTTATTTTTGGAAACAGGGTCTCTTAAGCCAGCACGGCTGACTTCGAACCTGCGCGATCCTCCTGTCTCGGCCTCCCAAGCGCAGGGATTACAAGCGTGCGCCACCACGCCTGGCTACCACCAGTGTGGTTTTCAGTGGCCCACGCAGAAGAGCTTACATCAGGAAGTCTTATGCTTGAGACATTTATAAAAATCCCCTAAGGTTTTTAAATATTTTGGCTTTAATTGTTTTTTACAGCCAATGCAAACTCTTGAAAAAAAATATGCATCATTTCCATGCTTACCAATACTTTCCTTAATGAATCATGTCTCCTATTTCTCCCTGTAGTGGTAAAATACTACTGATCAACTACAAGGTAATTTCCAAAACTTACTATACAGTTTCCTAACTTACCACAGACCTCCCGCCCCAGGTGCCAGGCAGGCTTCTGTTCACTCCACACTGCTGTCAGCATCCACAGCTGACCCTCAGTAAGCAGCACTACCGTTGTCCCTCCAGTGATAACATAAATATCTGGAGAGATCAAAAGTAGCAGTTCTTTGCACTAATTTATATGAGAGGAGCACGATGCTCTGCTATCCTATTGCACGGCAGGTGACAATAGGGGGCAACAGTGTACTATGCGTTTTAAAAAGCTGGAAGAAAGAATTTTTTAAACTTTCATCGTAAGGAAAAGAGGAATGCTTGAGAAGATGGATATGCTTACCCCAATTTAAACATTACGCAATGTACACATGTTTCAAAACCTCATAGCATTCTTTTAATGTGTAAAACTTTGTTTTATGGATCAATTTAAAATAATTTTTTTAAAATGTTTAAAGCAGTAATTTATCAGGAAAAGTGTGGGATCCGCTACATGAGACTAAGAAAACATGATCCCATTATCTGTAGCAACCTTCTCCACACAGAAACAAGTAGTGAGCTTAGGACTCCTGAGGCATATAAATTACAGCAATTTTCCATTGATCATATAATCATCCTTCTGCTAAAGCATTATCATTTCTTATGGGAGACGTTCATAAAGAGAACTAAAAAGCAACTCAATTCCAGCAAGTTTTTTGTCTTTAGTGGAATCACAAAATATACTTTGAGCCCATAATTCAGTAGTCAGCATACCTCTTTGCCAATTCTACTGCCCTAGAATCACAAACACTCATGCTCATTTGTGTTTATGAAATACCCGCCTTCAGGGTGACATGCTTTTTCAGAAATGGAGCATACCTTTAGTGACCTGGAAGCAATGTCTTCGGGTGTGGAAAAAAAGACATCATCAACGTCCAGAGTCTGAAGTTCATCGTGTGTAGAAAAGAAGAGCAAGAAAAAGCAGTCTTCATCACCCACATTCTTTATCCAGTGCAGTGTGTTTCTAGGGAAGAAGATCACTTGGCCAGCTGTGACATTGTATGTGGTGGCTACCTCACCACCATCATCAACGACGCCAATCCATGCTGTCCCCTGAAACATCAACAAAAACCCGTTTCACTTCATAGCACTGTTTGTTAACATTTTCTTCATTACATTCCTCCAACCGTGTTTTCAAAAATTTTCCTCTATTGACACCCTATGAAATATTAATAGATATATTGTAGATATGTATTCTAAATAAATATGTTACATATGTACAATATATGTGTATCTAAACTTTATATATATAAATAATAAGGTCTTTTATCCCCACGCCAAGAAACAAGTTTTCCCTTTGGCAGCAATATTGCCCTCATTGATAGTCCATATTTTAATTTGTTGTTTGTTTCTTTTGTTGTTGGTGTTGGTTTTTTTTTTTATTTTTGGTACAAGGGATTGAACCCATAAGCATTCTACCTCCAAGTTATACTCACAGCCAGATTTTATGTCTTATTTGGAAACAGCATTTCACTAAGTTGCAGAGGGCCTTGCTAAGTTGTTGAGGCTGCTTCAAACCTGTGATCCTCGTATCTCAGCCTCAAGAGTGCCCCACCATGCCTGGCTTCACACTTTAGAATTTGAAAGACCAAAGCCACGTGTGCAGAATATATGCATATGGGTAGAGGACCGCACTAGTACACATGTTCATATACATATGAGTGTGTGTGCTTTCCAGATAAGAAGAGGCCGGCATACGATTTCAGTAGTAATAATCACTGCTAACACTTGGTGCCTTTACTGTATCAGGTGTGCATCCACATACGCACTTCACTCGATTCAACTCAATTATCCCCTCTATCAACCCCGTGAAAAACAGAACTATTGTTAACCCCATTTTACAGATGAGAAAGCTGAATTTGACAAGAACATATAATTTTCCCAATATTACTCAGCTAGTCAATGGCAAAGCAAAGGTTTGGACATAAGCGGTCTGTCTCCAAAGTCTATACTTTTTATCCCTTCTGTACAATGCTTTGATTTTGCTGATATAAAATTCTATACTTTATCTCATTCCCTAATCTGTTCCTCAGTATTACCCTCTGAAATATACAGAGAAGACACCATTATTGATATTTTACCAGAGTCTCATGGTCACATATAGAAGTGTGGATGAAAAAGAAGTCTTTGTTCCATCTACACAAACAGCATGTATAACTTGGATCTGAGTATTAAAAAACAGCAGAAAGGTGAACCTATAAAGAGCTCTCTCCTCACCCACACAGAAGGAACAGCAGAAATATCCATCTATTCCTATGAGGCACCAACTACTTCAGCCACAAAACAAGGACAGCACAGTGGCCAGTGGGCCCCTCACTACGGGGCGGGCACGCCAGCCCCTACCCACCCACTTCTCTCCTGGCTGCTCCCAAAGCTCCATGAAGACCTTAAAAGGCAGAAACAACCTACATGAAGGGGTTCCCTTCACATCTTAATTATTGGTTCCTTGCTCTGACTTGTGAGAGTCAGTAATCTCACAATTTTCCTGGGATCTAAAGAGTTTTCAGCTCCATACAGTCCACACTGAGAAGTTCACATTATAAACTCTGAACTTTCAGAAGCCTCCTCAGGATGATCCGGATCCCAGGGCCCGTTATCAACTGCAGCATGCACCAGAGCAGTTCCCTAGCATGCAGTGGGCTGTATAACCTCACTCCAGAAAATTCCACTTCACTGCTGATTCATTCTCTCTCTCTCTCTCTCTCTCTCTCTCTCTCTCTCTCTCTCTCTCTCTCTCTCTCTCTCTCTCTCTCCAAACTCAGGGGCATTTACTTCCTAAGCTACATCCCCAGAACTTTTTGTTTTTTTCTTTTTTTGTTTTAAATACAGGCTTGCTAGGTTGCTTCTCTAAGTTGCTAAGGCCGGTCTGACCCTGTGGTCTTCATGTCTCAGCCTCCCAAGCACTGGGTACAGGTACGTGCCACCACACCCGGCTACATTTTTTTCACTTAGCACTCTGCTACTCTTTAGCCAAGCCCATAAAAATTAACCTCTTGGAGATTAGTCTCCTTTAAATATTTTTATATGTGGAAAAAGATAAGAAGCCAGAAAACACAGACTCGGTCCCAGTTCATACAACAACTGTAGTATATTTTTAGAAAAGGCACCTAATCTCTCAGAGCCTTTCATGGAAAATAAGTAGGATTTTGTCTCAGCTGGGAGTGGTGGCACACGCCTATAATTACAGTATTTAGGAGACCAAGATAGGAGGATCACAGGTTAGAAGCCCTTTTTGTTAGGGGACAGGTCAGAGGGGTTTTTGCTAGGTGTATAGGTCAGAAGTAGAATGCCTCTGGGTTCAATCCCCAGAACCACAAAATAGGAGAGGTTTGGCCTCATATAGATGACACCCTAATCTCTTCTTGTAAATTACAAAATTTAATGAATTGTCCCAACATAAAAAGGTCTTATAAATAACAAGCAATAAACCATAAAACTGTCTGTACATCTAAGAAACAGATCACCAGGGTATGTCCAAACTTAGAAAATGTTGGGAGGGCTTAGTCACTACTATTCCTCCAGTGTCTAAAAGTCAGAAGAGCCGGGCGTGGTGGCACACGCTTGTAATCCCTGCGCTTGGGAGGCTGAGAAAGGAGGATAACACAGGTTCGAAGCTAGCCTCAGCTACTTAGTGAGGCTCTCAGCAACTTAGTGAGACCCTGTTTCCAAATAAAATATAAAATGGGTCTGAGAGTATAGCCCGGAGGTAGAAAAGCCCCTGGGTTCCACCCCCAGTACCATAAATAAATAAATAAATAAATAAATAAATAAATGTCAGAAGAAAACTAATAAACACTTTCTGAAATTAATGACTTGAAATTCAAATAAGTATGCTCATTTTACCTTCAACTATCTCTATTTTACTTGTCTTCAGATTATTCTAAGAAATATTCCAAAAATACCACACAAAGGCATCCACTTGGCCTGATCTTGGGGGCTCCGGGTTGAACATCAGCCAACTACTTGGCTCTTGCAGTTCCTGCTTGGTTCCACAGAGGGAAACTGCTGCTTCTTCGAGCATTAGAATAGAGCGGCCAGTTTTAGCTTTATCTCAGAGGACGAAATCAGTGATCTTATTTTAACTATAGTATAAGAAAAATGATTTCATACTAAAAAAAAAAGTTCAAAGTAATGCCAAAAATAATTAAAACAGGCTAGTGCTCAGAGGTATTGCTAACTAATCTGAGTCTAATTGGAAGCCTGGATGTTCGTCTATTGTTTAGTTAAGAAGGTTTTGTGGCAAATAAAATAACACCCTGAGAACAAGCAATACAGATGCTTAAGGGAGTAGAGTGCGGGCAAACCAGTTGTTATACCTGAACCAGATAGCCATGTTCGTTGGCATTGAAATGCCAGTGAGGAGCCCGGAGGCCCTTGCTTTTTATTCTCAGGGTCCCCAACGTCATCTGTGATTTCTGACTATTCAAGCTAGTGCCAAAGGCGGCTTCTTCATCGTTGAGGTAGTCTTTAACGTTGTTCCTGTACCGAGCCCACTGGATTGCACCTCCAGAGAACTCAAACACCTGAAAAATCATAAATAAGCGACATCAGCACAGAGCCCATCTCCTAATGAAGTCATAAACAAGCAACCATCAGCCTGGAAGCCATCTTCAGCAGCCATGGCTGCTGAGTGAGGAGGCAAAATGATACGGTAATGGTAGTGAGGTGAAGCTTGGAGTGCCCAACAGGAAGATGAAGAACAGGTCTGCAAGAGTCCAGGACACACAATAGTGACGTATGCAGTGCTGTCATTCTAAACCCTGTGAGACATGAAGAAGACACCCAGCTGTAAGAGGATAGAGGGATTTCCATTGTTCACCTGCAATTCTCCCTTTCAGGTAGACATAAAACTACTGTCTACTGAAGACAACATCAACCCAACTCTCTCCTCTTCTCTGCCCCCAACCTGCCCTCACCCTGCCTGCCCTTCCAGTAGAGGACAAAGCTGGGAAACATGCAATGGAAGGGTGGTTTTGAAATCACCATTTAGGGCCAGGCGTGGTGGCACACGCTTGTAATCCCAGCACTTGGGAGGCTGAGACAGGAGGATGGCTCAGGTTCGAAGCCAGCCTCAGCTACTTAGTGAGGCTCTCAGCAACTTAGTGAGACCCTGTTTCCAAACAAAATATAAAATAGGTCTGGGAGTGTAACTCGGGGGTATAAAGCCCCTGGGTTCCATCCCCAGTACCCCCCCCACACACACACACAGAAATCACCATTTATAAAAATTATTTTTCCTGATGTGCATGATTCATACCTTGGATTTAGGTAAGTGATTAAGAAACTTGAATTTGGGGTCAACAGCCTTTTGTATGTTGGGACTCATGGTGTGAGGAGCCAATTCTTCGGATCCATGCTGAAAATGTAAATGAGGCTGGGAGTTGTAAACCAAGGAGAGAATCAGTACTCCTATTGTTGTGGTGATGATGCAGGCCAAGAGACACACCAGGAAAACGCTCACCAATGACCACTGCTGCTTCTTTTCCTGAGAGAAATCAAGAAGCCATTATTCTCTATTCGTGATGCTTTAGAAATACTGCCTTCCTCAATTTCCTAAATTTTTCTTTCCACTAATTTCAATTAAATTTGACTGATACGCATAGTAAAAGAATGCAGTTTTAAAAGTAACATAAGCTGGGCATGGTGGGGCACACCTGCAATCCCACTGCTTGGGAGGCTGAGGCAGGAGAATCCAGGTTCAAGACCAGCCTCAGCAACTTTGAAAGACCCTGGGTCAATATTTTAAAAGTGGGGCCAGGGTCATAGCCCACAGGTAAAATGCCCCTGGGTTCAACCTCTATCTCCCCAAAATGTTTTTAAAGTGTACTAAGTTTCTATATTTTACCTACTCGGTGTTGAATTAAAAAATAGAGACACAACCTTTCCCAAGAAGAGAGTTGGCCTAAAGAACCTCCTGAGCTCTGTGTCAAGGTCCTCAGAGAAACTAGTCTCAAGATACAAACAGAAATTTTGCAATACAAAAAATAGAAAGGTTTTAGGTTACCCTCTATGTCCCATTTTTCTGATGAGGTTCAGAAAGGATCAATGACTTATGAAAAGCCACATTGTTATCTATAGGTTTAGAAAGAAGTCCATTTGATTCTGTGTTATGTCCACTAAACCATATCATTTGGGAACCAGTAACATGTGAATTAACACATATGATCCATTATGTGCATGTGTGTTAGAGAGAGAGAGAGAGAGAGAGAGAGAGAGAATAAGTGTGTGTGTGTGTGTGTGTGTGTGTGTGTGTGTGTGTTTTATAAATGTGTGTATACGTTTTACTGGGGACTGAACCCAGGGGTGCTCTACCACCAAACTATACCCTCAGCCCTGTTTTATTTTGAAACAGATTCTTGCTAAATAGCTGATGGTCTCACTAAGTTGTGAAACTGACCTGTGATCCTCCTGTCTCAGCCTCTCAAGTACTGGGATTTTAGTTGTGCAATGCCACCACCAGCTGGTCCAATACTCTTAAAAGAAAGCTTATATTTACATACATCTCTAAGCTTTTTGAAATTTAGATTCTAAAAAGAGAAAAAGAAACCAGATGTGGTGGAGCATACTTGTAATCCCAGCGTTTGGGGGGCTGAGACAAGAGGATCGTGGTGGTTCACAGACAGCCTCTGCTACTTAGTGAGGTCCTCTGCAACTCAGTGAGACCCTGCTTCAAAATAAAGAACAAAAAAATAGGGCTGGGGGTATAGCTCAGAGGTAGAATGCCCCTGGCTTTCATCCTCAGTACCACAAAAAAAAAATTTTAAAGATAAAAAGATAGCATAAAACTTTGTATATCATTGTATATCTCAAAGGGTATTACTTTACTAGTCATTAATATTTTCTCCTTAGATTGATGTTTCACCAACTTTTTATCATATCTACATTAAGAAGTACATTTCTACCTGGGATCTAGTACAATACACATATATAAATGTACACACAAGCCAGACATGGTGGCCCATGCCTGTAATTCCAGTACTTGGGAGGCTGAGACAGAAGAATTGCAGGTTCAAAGTCTCAGAAAGTAGTGAGACTCTCATCAACCTAGGGAGACTCTATCTCAAAATAAAAAATAAAATAGAATAGGGTTGGGGTGTAGCTCAGAGGTAGAATACCCCTCAGTTTAATCCCCAGTACCACAATAAATAAAAATAAAAATAAATGCACACACACAAACATGTGTATATATACACACACCATTTAAACAAAAGTTTCCCAAGCAACATTTGTTTGTTATTCTTTTCATTTTTTTTAATTTTTTTTTTTGCATGTCTGGGGATGGAACCCAGAGGCATTTGACCTCTGAGCTATACCCCCTGCCCTATTTTTTATTCTTTATTTTATTTTATTTTATTTTTATTTATTTTTATTTATTTATTTATTTTGTGTGCTACTGGGGGTGGAACCCAGAGGCTTTCTACCTCCATGCTATACTTCCAAACCTTTTTTATATTTTATTTGGAAACAGGGTCTCACTAAGTTGCTGGAAGCCTCACTAAGTAGCTGAGGCTGGCTTCGAACCCGTGTGATCCTCCTGTCTATTCTTTTCATTTTTTTCATTTTTTTTCACAAGCTATTCTTTTCATTTTTAAATGCAAATTCCAGCAAACTCTTTATATTTCATGACTAGTGGGTTCAACCTGGAGTTTGCCTGGATCTCTTTAAATAGGAGACAAATTATTATTTTGCCTCCTCAAATTGATAAAGAAAACACTATCAAGAAAGTCAATGAAACATCAGCTAAACAAAACAATAGAAATAAAATCCCCCCCTTCAACTTATGTGAAATGCACTGATCGGCATGGATTAAAAACATTTTCTCCAGAAGATCCCAAGTAAGAGGCAGATTTTTTAACCTGGTAATAACCATTAAGTCAAAAGCACTCATTAATGCTACGATCAACAATTCAAAGAGAGCTGTGCCACTAAGAGCTAGAGAAGATGAGAACTAAGTTTGTGAGTAAAAATGCTCGGCAGGAAATATTCAGGGCAGGAGACGCTGCCTTTTGAAGAGGGTCTCTAGGAGAGCTTGTCTAAAGAGGAGATCTTTCTCAAGCTCTGCAGTTGGGTCTTGGAGAGACCTAACCGCAGGATATAAATCCCCACCTTACCATTCTGAACAGAGTGCTCATCTTCCTCATAGACAAAGAATTCTGGGCTCTCTCTTCATGCATTTCAAATGCCGAGTTGTCCATTGCCCAAGGGGATCAAACAATCCACTGAAAAAGAAAAGAGGAAGGGAACAAAGTATAGTTTCAGCAAACTAAGAGATCCCTTCAGAGGAAAAGAATGGGAATTCTTTAGTAAGGGAGTCTTTATATAGAGCTGACAGTTAAGGAAATGAAATAAGGAAGCTGCTTCTTAAATAATGGTCTTGGTTTAAAAAAATTCCCTAGGAAGAACTGCCAAAGAAGAGATCAATAAAATACTTCCTTTGGTCCCAATTCTTCTGCACACTGATGACACATACACAAACATAACTAACATTTACTTCCTTACTTTGTACCATGGATGGGACTAAGCGTTCTTTCTATAAGAATTATGTGATTTCATTCTTGTAGTGGTTCTATCAGGTGCTATAACCTGGCATTTTGTAAATCAGGAAACTGGAATGTAAAGAGGTACAGAAAGTAAACAAAATCATCACAGTCAGTTTTAGTATTGGAGAGATGCACCTTTAGTCTTAAGATTTTTCTTCGAGATTGTCCGCAGCATCTGATGATGAGTGCTTAGTCTAGGAAAATATTTTAAAATGTTTTTTACCCAAATCAGTCTTGTCTATAAATCCTATGAATGATTAAGTCTTATGATGATTTATGAATATGCTTGTTAAGTCTTATAAGATTAATTTGCTTCGTCTTTTGTGGTGAGGCGTGATGGCCCACGTACTCTTAAAAACCTCTAGGACAATCAGAATAGCAGTTGTGCAAACTTCTTTCCTATCCACCTTCCCACTCTTAGTCTTTTTAGAAGCATGGATGAATGTCTACTATATTCCAAGATACATGACAGCCTTTTATAACATTAAGAAGCCTTTGAGTAGCTCTAGTATACCAGGAGAAAACAAAACAAATACAACAATGTGTGCTAGCCTTATGTCTGTCAAAAGTATGTATGAGGTCCTATGAAGATGCAATAGAACAATTAATTGTGTCTAGGAAGAGAAGGCAAAACTTTTCTCAAATTAAATCTGAGATGAGCTTTGAGGTCCTAGGAGAGCTTCACTGCATAGGTACCCTTAGTTGATTACAGTCTGCTCCATATTTCTGGCTGGTCTATAAGCAGCTCTAGAACAAACTGTGTAGTAAGAATGTCTGGGTCAGGCAGCTTT
This sequence comes from Muscardinus avellanarius, assembly GCF_963383645.1. Lineage (NCBI taxonomy): Eukaryota > Metazoa > Chordata > Mammalia > Rodentia > Gliridae > Muscardinus > Muscardinus avellanarius. The sequence goes on from NC_137803.1 coordinate 21,271,671, forward strand.
AGAACAAACTGTGTAGTAAGAATGTCTGGGTCAGGCAGCTTAGGCTCCAAAAAGGTAGAGATTTTATTTACCAATGGCTAGATCACTGCATTAGAAACAGAGAGTTGACCTTGGGGCTTTCTTATTATATTTTATCTAATCTAAGATACATCGTGTTCTATATTTTGACATCTCTGAAAACAGGATGTGTTTCAAAATGAGTAGCCTTTTAGACTCACTGAAACAAAGCATGGCCTCTATCTTATGAGACAATCTTTTAAAAAAATGTATATGGTTTTGTGCTTTGCTCCTCTTCCTTGAACATGTGAAGAAACCACCCTCTGACATCAGCATTATTTGGGGCCTATACTTAGAATCTCCTTAAACTGAGGATCAAGCAAATTATCAACCAAATTACATTAAACTTTACCAGTCCATTCAATCAGCAACCCTGCAGCTGGTCCCTTTGATCTTTGCAAATAAGGAAAGAAATCCCAAAGAGGCTCAGTATTTTCCCAAGGTAACAAAATAACTGGCAGAGCCAATTCTGTCAGTGGGCCAAAGGCGAACTCTCTGTCAGCCAGAGCTTCCTCTACAGCTTCTTTTCATATCAGAAGGACTTCATGTCTTTTATACAGGTAAATGGTTCAAGGAGAATAAAAGCATGACAGCTGAAAAGTAGGAATATTATAAAAATCACTTTAAAGCATGTGACTGTCCTCCTGTGATGTGGTCCAAAGACCCTACTCTGATAGCTGGTATGCCAGCCACTCACCCTGCCCCAGAAGTGGAGCTGGCCCTGTTAGACCAGAAATACATAGCAGGCTGGAAAGAAACAAGGCAGAATTGTAAACTGGACCAGATTCCACAAATAGCAGCCAAGCAGGTGTTAGACATACAGCAAGAGTAGAAAACTGGCAACTCCTTTTAGATTTCTGTGTAACACGACTAATCACACGTCTAATAATTATTTTTAAACAAGAATCATACTGCTTATATGGACAAACATGCTCTGATTGAGAACCTAATAACTGGAAAGAACAATGAATAAACACATGTCCAATACTTCCATCTTCATTTCAACATATAAACACCAGAAAATATTCTTCCTGAGGCTCACACATGTTGTCAAATGTAAAACTTAATTTAAGCATAATTAGGAAATAGAAACATTTTTATCTACTAGTAGACAGACTTACACCCCAGATATTTAACCACCTGTAGAGAACAACAATGACCAGTCAAAACAGTACATGGGCCGGGCACAGTAGGTGGCGCATGCTTGTAATCCCCGCGCTTGGGAGGCGGAGGCAGGAGGATCGCGCAGGTTCGAAGCCAGCCGCGCTGGCTTAGGAGATCCTGTTTCCAAAAATAAAATAGGTCTGGGAGTGTAGCCCGGAGGTAGAAGGGCTTCCAGGAACCCCAGTACCACCAAAAAAAAAAAAAAAAAAAACAGTAGATGGCTGGTAGGGCCACCGCAGTGTGTACTACATGATGGCCAGTCCTACCAACAGCCGCAGCCATGGTTTGTAGTAAAGGGGCTCAGCGTCAGACCACTCTGGCTCAATCTTAATTCTAGCACTTGTTAGGTGCATGATCTGTGGGAAATTGTTTAACCTTCCTGTGCTTCAAATTCTCCATCTCTGCAATGGTGGCCTCAAAAATCCTGCCCTCAAAAAAGTACGCGAGGATTAAATTCATTCGTAGATGTAAAGTTCTTAACACAGGGCCTCCACAATAGTATAAATGTCTTGGAAACATCAGCCTTGACCCACAAGCAGACTTGCTACTTTAATAGTACCTTAAAAAATAGAATATGGTATAAGAACATCCTGAATTCATAAAATATCTGTTACCCCTCTTAGTCATTCAAAGTACTACTCATTACATTCAGTGAATTATAGAACCGTTTTTATCATAAAAATTATAAAATAAGAGCAAAAATATCTCATGTTAAGTCAAAAGTAAGTTGCAACTAAATCTCTAGATTTTTTTTTTTTCTGTCATTGCAGGTAGCCTCATATCACTACAAAGCTGTGGCAATTCCTTCTTCTTTTTCTAATCTATTACTTACCATTTAAATCACTTAAATCATGGTCGCTTTAGTCTCCAAGATGCAAGCTGTGAGGGAAAAGGCAATAATCATTCATATCTATGTAACCATCACATATACAGAAATCTATTTTTAAGGAAGAAAACACAATTATCACTAGAATGCCATTATTTTTTTACATTTTCTTCATTTTATTCTCCATTAAATATAATCAGCAAAATTTTATAGTTTTATCTTGCAGATTAAGTGCATATGTAATTAAACAGTTGCCAAACATATAGAGAATGAGAAATTACTGCTGTGTAATGTATCGACCATCAGGTTGATCAGGCCAGTTGTTATATTTGACAGCAAGAAAAAAACTAGTTGGTTTCTGTTCAGAGCAGTAGCAAAGCAAAATCTGTGTGCCTTTCTTTCAACTTCAAGGACTAGAGATTCAGAATGCTTTTTACTTGTACCCAGGGACTGGATAAGTTTCCAAGAACATGGTACTAGGGCCCCTTTAGTTAGAAATTTGGCAAAACTCACAATTTTATCACTCACTAATAAACAACTAAGAAGGATCAGGCTCAAAGCAACTATCCATATACAAAAGGCTAAATTGGCCATTCTTCGAGATGCTGTTTCTACATGTATTTGAATAAAGTCAAGAAATCTGAAGGGGCTAGTAGCTGCTAGTAGAAGATGACATGCTGTTTTTATCCAGTCTTTGATATGTGTTCTGTTCTTAAGCACATATGACCCTGTTTGCACACCAACCATGTATGTTGTCAATATTATTCCTTCTCAGTTGGCATTTAATAAACCAATTCTTGTGCCGCTGGCATCCGTACCAAACAAAATTAACCTCTTCAGTGGGGTAAAGTTCAGGCTTAGCTGGTATAGCATGGAAAAACCGATGGCCACAATCCAGGATTTATTTAGGGGGAAAACAATCAAAAGCAGTGCTATTTTCAGTTTCACAATTACTATGGTAAACAAAAAGTTCCAGTAAACTCCATACTCAGTTTCGTGTTCCTGGTAGTCTATGGACTTTATAATGACCAATCGTCCTAGTCCCAGGAAGAATAATGGCCAAAAAGAATACATTGACTTTGTAAGGTAATGAGATCTGGACCCTTCTACATATTTTCCCCCCTGACCTCTGGAAAAACCACCGCAGTCCCAAAAATAAAGCCACCTACTCCAAAAATCCATTGCCCCTGTTCCATAGAGCTCTGTTTTGGCAAGTCTTCTGGGAAAAATGGGGAAGCCCACAGCCAAAGTGGCAACAGCGGTATAAGCGCTGGTAATTTACACGGTAATAGGTGATGACCAGAATGTGTTGTGATTCTTGATTGATTTTCAAGAAATCTTCAAGGATTTTTTGGACAGGTGCTCCGGCATAGCAAGTCCTCCTCTGGCATATTTGATAGAACAGCGTTGCCCACAGATAATTACAATGAGATATGGAAGAGGAATGGAACGCAAATGGTCAGAGTGATCACCAGGGGAACTATTAGGACAACAGAGTCAATGAAGAATCGAGTTTTCCAGGTATGTGAAAAAGAGCACAAGTGCTGGGAGAAAATGATCAGGAACTCTATGCACAGGATGCAAACTGCAGGGGAGTACATGCCCGTGGTGATTTCCAGCATGCTGGGTTCCATTGAGGTTACTGACAAAAGCTTCCTTCATCTGCTTTTGAGCTCTTCCTGGTGGGTCCCCTCTAGAATGCCATTATTTTTTTTTTTTTTAAATTTTATTTTATTTTATTTTTTTTTAACAATTTTTTTTATTGAACATAAATAGTATACATTTACACTATATTTGGTGCCCTCTCCCCCCGCCCCCGTTTTCTCCCCCCCCCCACCAATGGTTGGCCAGGTTAACCATGTCTTATTCATAATTTTACACATGTTCAGGTGAAGATGCTCCTTAATCAAGATCGGCCTTTCTCCTCTCCTATCTTTCCATTAAAACTTAGCTAGTATTTCCCCTCTAATATCTGGGGTCCTACTGGTATCCTTTGTGTTTTCTAGTTTGGGCATATTAGAGGAAACATGTGTATCTTCTCCTTCTGTGCTTGGCTGATCTCACTTAACATGATGCTTTCCAGGGCTTTCCATCTTCTTGCAAATGATAAAATTTTGTTCTTCTTTATGGCTGAATAGAATTCCATTGTGTGTATTTCCCACAGTTTTGCTATCCATTCATCTGTTGATGGTGATCTGGGTTGGATCCATATTTTGGCTATTACAAATTGTGCTGCTATGAACATAGGTATGCATATGTTGCTGTATTTCTCTGAATTCAACCCTTTTGGAAAGATACCCAGGAGTGGTATAGCTGGATCATATGGTGGATCTATTCCCACCTTTCTTAGGAATCTCCACACAGATCTCCATAGTGGCTGAACTAGTTTGCACTCCCACCAACAGTGTAAAAAAGAACACCACTGTAATAATTGCTGAACCCTTGGTGACTGTTAAGGTCATTTGTTGAGAAATTAAGCTGAAAACAGAATATCTGCATACCCTTAAAGTATCTCTATCAAATATTTGATAATAGCTGGGCATGATGGTACACGCCTATAAGCCCAATGACAGGAAGATAGCAAGTTCAAAGCCAGCCTCAGCAACTTGGTGAGGTCGTCAATAACTTAGTGACCCTGTTTCCAAATAATAAAATAAAAAGGGCCGGGGACATAGCTCAGAGGTAGAATGCCCCTGAATTAAATACCCAGTGCCACACACACAAAAAAAAATTGATAATTACAAGAGAAAAAAATCATGATTTTATAACAAAGTCTTGGCAGACACTACCTTAGCCAAATGACCAATACTAATTTTAACCAGAATATACCCTTACATCTTACTCTCCTGATACATAGCACTGAGAAGAGCAAACCACTTCCAGTCTGTGGCAGGCAGTAATGCACAGCTTCAATCCAATCTTGAGAAAACATAAAAAGAAAACCACACAAGTGGAATGAGGTTTTACAAAGTCACCGACTCGTCAAAGTTAGAGCCAAGAAAACAATCCACAGAGTAAAGAGAACTTACAGAAAGGGAGAAAATATTTGCAGACTATTCATCTGACAAGACATTAATATCCAGGGTATGTAAGAAACTCAAACAGTAGCAAAAAAATATATGATTTAAGAATGAGAAAATGACTTAAATAGATGCCTGTCAAAAGAAGATATACAAAGGTGCGACAACTCTATGAGAATGATGTTCTGCATCACTAATCCTGAGAGAAATGCAAATCAAACCCATAACAAGGCATCGCCTTAGCCCAGTTAAAATGGCTATTATCAAAAAGACCAAAAATAACAACTGCTGGTGAGGATGCAGAGAAAAGGAAACTCTTATTGACCACTGGTACAAATGTAAATTAGTATAAACCTGACAGAAAACAGTATGAAAGCTCCTCAAAAAAACTAAACATAAAACTGCTATACAACTCCAGCAATCTCACCACTGGATAGGTATACAAAGTAAATAAAAATCAATACATTGAAGAAATATCTATACCTCCATGTTTATTGAAGCACTGTTCACAATGTATAAGGCATGAAATTAACCTAGATGTCCGTTGGCAGATAAATGGATAAATAAAAAGTTATATAAACAGTGAAGTAATATTCATCTATAAAAAGGAATGAAATTCTGTCATTTGCAGTAACATGGATGGAACTGGAGAACAGTATATTAAATGAAATAAGTCAGGCAAATACTGCATGTTCTCATTTATAGGTTGAAGCTAACATGTTGGCCTCTTCGAAGTAGACTAGAATGGTGGTTACCATAACCTGGAAACGATGTGGAGGAAGGCTACTGGAGGGAGGAGGCGCAATAGCACAGGACCGCAGGTGGAGAGAAAGAACCGTTTCTATCTACAGCATAGTTGATTAACTATAGGTGGCAACTAACTAAATATTTCAAAACAGCTGGTAGAGACGATTGCTAAATATTCCCTGCACAAATAAATGAAAAATGCCAGTGGTGACAGATAAGTCAATTGTCCTGATGCGATCATTGCCATTATATACATGTATGGAAACGCCATACTGTACTTCATAAGTATGTATAACTATTTTCCTGTGTTGGTTGAAAATAAAGATATATTTAAAGAAAACTGACAAGGTTATAAAAGCCAGAGAAAGGTAGAAATTATCAGATTAAAGAGGCTAAGGAAATGTGATAATTAAATAACTGACTTATTTCTTGGAACAGAAAAATGATGTTACAGGTAAAGCCAGTGAAATCTGAGTAAAGTCTATAGTTCAATTAATGGCATTATTCCAGAATAATTGAAAATTATACTATGATTTTGTGGGTATTGACATAAGAAGAAGCTGGGAGAAAAATACTCAGGAAATATCTTTACAACTCTAAAATCTGAAATAACCTGCCAATAAAAAGTAAAAAGGACTCAGTAAACTTGAAGTAGAAGGATCATAGGTGTGAGGCCAGCCTCAATGACACAGCAAGATCCTATCTCAACATTTTAATGAAGGGAGGGGGAGGCTGGAGATGTCGTTTAGTAGTAATGTGCCCTGGGTTCAACCCCCAGTGTAGAAAAAAATAATAAAATAACAATTAAAATAAAAAGAAAGAGAAAGAAAGTGTGAGAGAAGGAAAAGGAAAGTGGAAAGAAAATAATATAAAAACTATTCTCTTTTTTTAGGCACAGAATTAGTGTATATGACCAACATCCCTTATAGTTAGATGTTGCCATGAGATTGAGTATTAGTCAATGAAACGGGCAGAAATTCTGTGTGCCATTTCCAAGCTAAGACTAAATGGTAAACCCTCTTACACTCTTACCAATTAGATAAAGCAATACCTTTGGGGATGGGAAGAAAGTGGCAGAGCCTCCAGGTAGAAGGAGCCTGGGTCTCTCATTTACTGCATAAAGAAACCCACTGCCGATGAAGACCACTCATGCAAACTTTTGCATAGGCATGCAATAAAGTTCTTCATGTTGTACCATTAAACATTTGGGATCTGGGCATGGTGGTGAACGCTTGTAATCCCAGTGCTTGGGAGGCTGAGACAGGAGTACCATGCAGGTTCGAAGCCAGCCTCGGCTACTTAGTGAGGCTCTCAGCAACTTAGTGAGAACTTGTTTCTAAATAAAATATAAAATTAGGTCTGGAAGTATAGCCTGGGGTAGAAAGCCCCTGGGTTCCATCACTAGTACCACAAAAAAATTGGGGAAATCTATTGTTTACCCTAATTTGAGAATAAAACATATATATATATATATATATATATATATATATATATATATATATATATATAACTTTTCTATAGTCCTTATTTCCCACTGAGATATTCTGCAAACTTTATCCCTTGAAATGTTTATCTCCATCCCATGGGCTAGCAACATACTAATAATAAATTTGGCAAGTACAAGAGCAATTGACTGCAATCGTTCTCAAAGGAATAAACCGAATCTGTAATTCATTTCACAGCTTGAGTTTACTTTCCTATAACACATCTAGTTGCAAGAGCACACAGTTTTCCTCAGAGAAACTAAGTAGGTCCTTCTTTATACCATGCTGGTAGAGGAGAAAGAGCAGACCTACTAAATTCCAATGATAAATGGTCCCCATCTCCAAACTATCTACCTTGCTAAATTTAAACATAATTAGAAAATACAAGTAGTTTTATTTACCAGTGACCAGGTTTATGCCTCAAATATAACAACTGATACAGCACAGGCACTGGCCAATCAGAAGAGAAGTAGTTGGCTGGTATGGCCACCGCAGTGTGTACTAGATAAACTTGAGTCCTACCAATGGCTACACCAGGAGCTCAGGTTCACAGTGAAGTGCTTGAGAGTTCAAACTCTGGAGGAGTTTGTCAGGGCAACTGAATGAGAGTTGGGCAATCATTCAGGTGGAAAAGCTGATAAAACAAATGTTAAGCTATTCTTTCAATTAATTCCCTTGAAATGTCTACTGGTAATAGAATATATCAATGTTCTCATTATGTAAATGTTTCTTATCTATTGCTCAACGTTCAGATGACCGGTGGATATCAAGGAAATATGAGAATGTAATATATACCAGACACTGCTGAGAGTTACTAAGTCATAAAAAACACAGGCTCTTACCTCAGAGGCTTTAAAATGTAATGATTCATGCAAGCTAACAAACGCATAGGGGAAAACTAAACATGAAAAAAAATGTATTCTGTGGCACCTGATAACAAGAAGGGGAAATCACCTTACTAACCCCACAGACGATGGCAAACTTTGAAATTCTATATCTTTGTGGGAAATGGCTCAGTATATCATCCCACTCTTCCCACACTCACCATTATTCACTCCTGTTCTTAGGAAGAGCTCTCTTTGAGAATTAGAAGGAAATGAATGGTTGACATAAGTATAGAGAATGCCAGGAAGGATTACTTGAGCTTGTCAATTAAACAAAATATTCTAAGCCGGTTATGGTGGCACATGCCTGTAATCCTAGTACTTGAGAGGCTGAGACAGGAGGATTGCAGGTTTGAAGCCAGCCTCAGCAACTTCAGCTAGACTCTCAGCAACTTAGCAAGAACCTGTTTCAAAAAAAAAAAATTAAAAAGAGCTGGTGGCATAGCTCAGAGGTAGAATGCCGCAGGGTTCAAGCTAAAGGGAGAAAAAGGATGAGAGAGAGGGAGAGAGAGGGAAGGAGGGAGGCAAAACTATTCATTCAGCTCTACTATATAGCAATACAGTCTTAGATCCTCGGTCTTGCTAACATCAGTTTCCTCGTGCATATAAAATTAAAGCCAGAATAAATGATCCTGCCATGGTTTGAATATGGGTTGTTTCCCAAAGGTTCAATGTGCTGGAAGTTTGGTTACCGGGATAGTGCTAAGGTAGTGGAACCTAAACCAGGTATGGTGGTGTACAACTCTGCTTCCAGGACTGGAGAGGCTGAGACAGGAAGATTACATGTTAGAGGCCAGCCTCAGCAACTTAGTAAGACTCTGTTTCAAAATAAAATAGGGCTGGTGGTGTAGTTTAGAAGTAGCATGTGTCTAGATTCAATCTAAGTACAACACACAAAAGAATACATGTAACAATGAATGCTAGTGAGTAGGCTTAGAGGAAGAACACTTATACATCCTCAGTAGGGCTGCAGATTAGTATAGCCACTATGAAAATCATATGAAAGTTTCTCAAAAAGCTAAAAACAGCGTGGTGGCGCACGCTTGTAATCCCAACATTTGGGAGGCTGAGACCAGAGGATGGCGGTTCGTGAACAGCCTCAGCTACTTAGCGAGGCTCTTCGCAACTCAGTGAGACCCTGTCTCAAAAATAAAGAGACTAAATAAAGAATAGGGCTCAGGGTGTACCTCAGAGGTAGAATGTCCCTGAGTTCCATTCCCCAGTACCAAAAAAAAAAATAAATAAATAACTAAAAATAGAATTGTCATAGGATCCAGCTATACCACTGCCTGCCTGGTATTTATCCAAAAGAATTAAAGTCGGCATATTTTAGAGCTATATGTATACCATGCCTATTGCAGCACAATTCAAAATAGCCAAGTTATGAAATCAGCTTAAGTGTGCATCAACAGATTATTAAAGAATATGTGAGATAGATAGGTAGATAATATGTATTCAGCCAGAAAGAGCAAAATTGTTATTTATAAGCCGGGCGTGGTGGCGCATGCTTCTAATCCGCACGGTTGTAATCCCCACACTTGGGAGGCAGAGACAGGAGGATTCCGTTTCGAAGCCAACCTCACTAGCTTAAGAAATCCTATTTCCAAATAAAATATAAAATAGATCTGGGAGTGTAGCTCAGAGGTAGAAGGGTTCCATCCCCAGTACCACCAAAAAAAAATTATTTACAAAAAAAAATGGGCAAAACTGAAGACCATAATTTTGAGATAAATAGGTCAGGTTCAGAGAGAAAAGTATTGTATGTTTTCTTTGTATGTGGAAACCAGATGGAAAAACCAAGAGTGGGGGAGAAGAGAGAAAATACGCAGTGAAATTGAATTGTTTTTATGTATGCATGAATATACCACAGTGAACCCCACCATTTTGTATAATTACCATACATCAATATGAAAACCTAACTCCAGCCGGGCGTGGTGGCACACACCTGTAATCCCAGCATTTGGGAAGCTGAGACAGGAGGATCGCACAGGTTCAAAACCTGCCTCAGCTACTTAGTGAGGCTCTCAGCAACTTAGTGAGACCCTGTTTCCAAATAAAATATTTTAAAAGATAGGTCTGGGAGTATAGCTATAAACTTATAAACTTTTCTATAAACTTTCTATAAACTGTTCTTAGTCTGGGTGATTACAACAGAGACCATGTGTGATGCTTTTATCACTTTGCACTGCTGTAATCACCCAGTGCCACTAGTGTAGTGCTAAGCCATTCATAAAAAACATGTAAATGAGTAACTTTTATGTTCCAATAAAACTTTGTGGACAATAAGATTTGAATTTCACATAATTTGGGTGACATAGAATATGATTCTTTTAATTTTTAGTCAGCCACTTAAAAACTGTTCTTAGATGGCAGATCATATAAAAACTGTCAGTGGGCTAGATTCAGCCTGTAGACTACAATTTGCCCACCCCTGCTATAGAGAGAACTGATATTACTTACATACAGTCCTTTAGAAAGCTGTGTCAACAGAATCCGTTAATCATCATTTATTGACTTTTCAGGCAGGGCAGATCCTATCTTATTAAAGGGATGATTATTTCTACTAGATTGCTAATAATCTAGTTCTGGTAGAACTAGTGGTTGACTTTTTTGTTTTTATTTTATTTTTTATTATTTTGGTACTGAGGTTTGAACCAAGGGACGCTGTACCTCTGAGCTATACCCCAGGTTCTTGCTAAATTGCTGAGAGTGGATTCAACTCTGTGATCCTCCTGTCTCAGCCTCCCAAGTACTAGGATTACAGGCATGAGCCACCATGCCCATTTTTCATTAAGTCAGGCAGGTTTGGGCAAAATTTTAGTGACATTTTAATTTTGACCTTTACCTCAATTCAGTCCATATCAAAAATATCCCTACCAGTACTGCAATATACATATATATATATATATATATATATATATATATATATATATATATATGCATCCCTACCTTTTCTATCCAAGGTCAGAATGCATGATCTGGAGACAAGATACTATTCAAATTACTGAACAAGATTCTCCATGTACTTTCATCCCCCAGATGTGGAGACCTGTAGAAGGATTTGGCCCATTCTCAACAATGAGGCCTTCTAGTAGCAGAGAGGTTGCTAGCACACAGTAAAAGCTAAAATTTTTAATTTTTTCATGTGAACCCAACATAATGGTCACAGAGAATATTACTTTCCATAACCTAGAACTCGGCTGCTGGATTCCCTGTTGTACAATCCCCACTCTGTTGGTTCAAAATAGTGACATTATCAAAGCTTACGTTTCCCGTTTTATTTTATTTCTATTTATTTATTTATTTATTTATTTATTTATTTATTTATTTTGCGGGTCTGGGGATGGAACCCAGGGACATTCTACCTCCGAGCTACACCCTTTGCCCTATTTTTAATTATTTATTTTAAAACAGGGTCTCACTGAGTTGCAAAGAGCCTCACTAAGTAGCTGAGGCTGGCCGCGAACTGTGATCCTCCTGTCTCAGCCTCCCGAATGCTGGGAATACAAGCATGTACCACCACGCCCGGCTGCGTTTCCCTTTTTTTGTTTGCCCCCTTCTGTCTGTGCCTTTCTTCGCCCCACATCTTCTCTTTCCTCCTCAACTCTGGAGAGATGGACAAGCCACTGATTTAGTGTTCCAACTAAACGTACTTCAATCATGTGTATGCAGAAGAAGCCCCACGGGAGAAAGCTCAAAGTACCTCAAGCTACTTTCCTGGAAACCCCACCCTCAGCTCAAGCCTATGTCTCAGTGATGATTATTATCTTTTCCACATTCTCAAGAGCTACACCGGCAAAAGCACGTGCCGAGACCCAAACAAAACCTGTAACTGTGAGAGTAAGACTAAGGAGAGACCGGCATAATATAAAATCATGGGTGGTCCGACAGGAATTCTGGGACTGAAGCGCTAAAGAGACCTGGAGAAAACTGGGGCCGGAGTCACACCTTAAATCTAGCAATAAACCTGCCTTACAGAGGGAGAAAGGTGCCCTCCAGTGGAGGAAAAATGTTTAACAGCTCTTACCGTCAGACCTGGTTTATTCCTATAGATTAGAAAGACAAAGCCGCGTGGCAACAAGCTATCAATCAGCTGAAATTCTGACACCACACATACTAGCGGAATTCCGCTCATCAGTAATAACACAAAGGCTTCTCTGCTAAGCGAGCACTTGACAGACGCTGCCTCGTTAATCTTTACAACTGTGTGAGTTAGGTACCGTTTAAGAAATTGAAGAGCTTCAATTTGACCAAAGAACTCCTGTTAATAAGAGAATGAACAAAGATGACATTTAATTGTTCAGTCTAAGAAATATGACTCATAAGACTATGCATGTGCACGCGCGCGCGCGCACGCACACACACACACACACACACACACACACACACAGTGAACACTATAGAAGTTTAGGTACTATTTGCTGCTCTGCTCACTTTTTCTTCAGCTTTTTTGTTTTTTGTTTTTGCGAGTCTGGGGGAGGAACCCAGTGGCATTCGACCTCAGAGCTGCACCCTCTGCCCTATTTTTTATTCTTTATTTTGAAACCGGGTCCCACTGAGTTGCAGAGGGCCTCACTAATTAGCTGAGGCTGTCCGCGAACCGCGATCCTCAGGTCTCAGCCTCCGGAATGCTGGGATTACAAGCGTGCGCCACCACGCCCGGCTCCCGGCTTGTTCTTAAAATCACTTTTTTGGCTGAGTGTGATGGCACATGACTGGATCACAGGTTCAGTGACTTAGCAAGACTCTGTTTCAAAATTTAAAAGACAGGGGAAGTAGCTCAGAGGTAGAACACCCCTGGGTTCAATCCCCTGTAGGACAAAAGTTTAAATTAAAAATTGTTTAAACTTTATTAAAGCATTATTGGTATTATTTTGCCTGCCTGCCTTCTTCCTTCCTTCCTACTTTTGTGGTAGTGGGGATGAAACCCAGAAGCATTCTGCCTCCAGGCTACATCCCAGCCCTGTTTTATTTTTTGTTTGGAAGCAGGGTCTCCCTAGGTTGATGAGAGTCTCACTGCTTGCTGAGGCTGTCCTTGAACCTGAGAGCCTCCAGTCTCATCCTCCCAAGTACTGGGATTACAGGTGTGCACCACCACGTGGCTTTGCTTGTTCTTAATTAGAATATTGATTCTGCTTTAACTTGGAGCAAAAAAATCTGTTTGTGAACAATCCCCCATCTCCTTTAAAAACGTAGAATATCCCAGTGATTTTTAGGGGTGCTAAATTTTTACTTTGTGGGAGGTACCATCATGTTCCCCTTAATCTGCATATTGTCAGGTCTTAGATGATATTCCTTGCTGTCCTGGATTTTCTGGACCCTCTCCCAAGAGAGACTTCTTAGTACTCAGTTCTACTGTCTTCTTTTATACTTGTCCAAGAAGACAAATGAATTGTTCAACACATTAAATATTATCTACTTCTGCAACATGAAACAAAATCAATAGCCCTCTTAACAACACTCCATACTGTATGCTGGGACTTCTTTTACACTCAAACATCGAGGAATCTTGCTAAGAGTAGCTCTGAACAAAAGCAACACTTCTGAATTCTCATTTTTCACTACTATGTAAAGAAATTGACACAGCTTTAATGCCATGATTATCAGGCTTTAAAGAACTGGAAAGAAGGAAAATGATTGCTTTTAGTATCTAAGAAAAAGTTCTACTTACTACAAGCACAAATCAATATAGGGACTAAGAAACATCAGTATTAATATTGGGCTACATCAAGAATGCTGGTGTCTTTCCTTTTGCCGCCAGAACAAGATCCAGAGTATCCAAGTGACTCTGATGGGTCCCAAGCCGCCTTCTCACTCATTCACTCAGAAAGCAATTATTTATGGAGCACCTTAGGTGCTTCTAGGCACTGATTCCAACTGTTGGGAATATAGCAATGAGTGAAATAAAAGTGAAGAGAAGTAAAGGTGTAAAGGGGCAGAGGAAAGGCACGAGGAGTTGGCGGTCAGGGCAGGCGTCTGCTGAAACCAGACTTGAGCAAACACCTGCAGGAAGAGCGGCACGAACCCTGGAGCATCCGAGGAAAGACCGCCCAAGGAGAAGAAATGGGGCAAAGGTCTGGAGGCTGAAGCATGTGTGTAGTTACTTGAGAACAAGACCAGTGTGGCCGGATCCTCGAGCAAATGAAGTGGGGGGAGATGTTCTGGTTTGGGGGAAACAAAGGGACTGGGAGGCATTGGCCATGCCACACAGGGCTTTTTAGGCTATGTGAGGAATTTTGCATTTTTCTCTATAATAGGAAAGCACTAATTTTTTTTTGGGGGGGGTGGTACTGGGGTTCCTGGAAGCCCTTCTACCTCCGGGTTACACTCCCAGACCTATTTTATGTTTTTGAAACAGGGTCTCTTATGCAAGCGCGGCTGGCTTCGAACCTGCGCGATCCTCCCGTCTCCGCCTCCCAAGCGCAGGGATTACAAGCGTGCGCCACCACGCCCGGCTCCGAAAGCGCTAACATTTTTGAGAAGAGATTCAATATCATCTGACGTGTTTGTAAAGGATATATTCTTTTTTTTTTTTTCTTTTGTGGTTCTGGGGGTGGAACCCAAGGGCTTTCTACCTCCGGGCTATACTCCCAGCCCTATTTTTATGTTTTTATTTGGAAACATAGTCTCATTAGGTTGCTGAGAGCCTCACTAAGTAGCTGAGGCTGGCTTCGAACCCATGCGATCCTCCTATCTCAGCCTCCCAAATGCGGGGATTACAAGCGTGCTCCACCAGGCCCGGCAGGATATATTCCTGGTGTGGTGTAGATGGAATGAGGAGGAATGGGGTAGAAGCCTTATCTTAGCTTCTCCCACAAGTAAATATATTATGCTTCAACAGCTAGTGTTAATTGAGATCCTCTGTGCCAGGCATACCTTTTCCCATTTAACCCTCAAAACAAAACTCAAGTTACAAAAATGTGAGAGGGTTCTGGGGTGTACCACAGTGGTGGAGCACCTGCCTAAGATGTGTGCTCCTCCCAACTCCCAGGTTTGAACCCCATCACAAGAAAAAAAAGAGGGGGGTCAGGCAAGGTTAAGTCACTTGCCCACAATAAAGAGCTAATAAATGGTAGAGTCATAAAACAAACCTGCTTGACCCTACTATAACACAACATATCCTTCTAACTCACTACATTCTTGTGTCAAACCTTTTTACCACTCAGGTCTTTGCAGATACTTTCTAGCTACCATAAATAAACCTCAACCCAATTACTTTGATAGAAAACTTCTGTCTGGCAGATCAACTTGAGCATCCCGTCCTGAAGGAAAGCTTTCCTGATTTTTTCCCAGGCCGTTCAGTTGATCCATCTTCTGTGCTTCTGCCAGTTGCTCTGTCTTCATATCCCTGAGGCAGTACTTACCTGGATGCATTATACACTTATCTACACTTATGTTTCCACCAGTGAGGTCCTCATAATAGGCCTCTTACTCGTCATCACCTCTCCCACCCCTACATTCTCTTCATGTCTCATCCACTCACACACATCTAGCACAGTTACTAAAGAAACACACAGCCAGACGTGGTGGCGCACGCTTTTAATCCCTGCACTTGGGAGGCTGAGACAGGAGGATCGCGCAGGTTTAAAGCCAGCCTCAGCTACTTAGTGAGGATCTCAGCAAATTAGTGATAGTGAGACCCTGTTTCCAAATAAAATATAAAATAAGTCTGAGAGTGTAGCCCGGAGGTAGAAAGCCTCTGGGTTCCACCCCCAGTACCGCCAAAAAAAAAAAAAAAAAAAAAAAGAAAGAAAGACACAGAGGAGGAGAGGGAGGAAAGGAGACTTGAGAAGACAGCCCAAATAATACTATATCTAATTATGAAGGTATCACTAACAACCTTACTAGCATGTATGGGGAGATAGGAAGGAATCAGCAGGACGGAGTTAGGAGGGAAGCACACCAAGAGAGGTTGTGAGCATATATGAATGTATCGCTTTTAATCTCACTATAATGCAATTATATTTTAACAATAAAATTCTAAAAGGACAGAGTCCCCTCTATTCTACCCTATGCATCTTCAACATCCGTGCCACATTTAAAACAAAACAAAAAAACCCTGAAAGATAGAGAGCATCATTAAAGTGATACAACAATAAACAAACCTTTGTCCAAAGAAATGTAGAGACTAGAAGCATTTAGCCTGAAGGATAGACTGTGTTTGTTGACTTCAACATTAGGAGGGCCGGGCATGGACACACATTTGTAATCCCAGCATTTGAAAGGCTGAGACGGGGGGATCACAGTTCATGGACAGCCTCTGCTGCTACTAAGTTGAGGCCCTTTGCAATTCAGGGAGACCCTGTTTCAAAATAAAGAATAAAAAATAGGGCTGGGGGTATAGCTCAGAGGTAGAATCCCCCTGGGTTTCATCCTCAGTACCAAAAAAAAAAAAAATTAGGAGGGCTGAAATATGCATATGGATGGTCATGAAAGGCAAAATTAAGAGTAATAGGTGGAAGACAGAAAACAAATCATGGCTTCACTGGAGAAAGAACATGCTAAGAAGCAAAGCCTTCCAAATATAAGGAATATTCCACTTCCAAACATGTTTATAGGAAAGCTCTATAGCCATCTTAATGAAAAGTATGTAAAGAAATACTCTAGCCCTACCGGCTATTCTGGTTAAGAGAAACGTTCTTGTAACTCCATAATTCTTAAAATAGTCCCAGATTTCTGGTTCAAGAGCGGTTTCTTCTAGGAAGTTAACAGATTCAATAATTTTTTAGAGCCTTTTCACTGTTCTTCAGTTTTCTAAAGGAAATGTCATCTTTGCTACTTTACCTACATGCTCATATTTTATGGACAGGCTAGGCATATGTTACAAATTTAGAGAGGGCACACATGAACTGTTGAGACAAAAGTCTCAACAGGTAAAAGTCTCAAAAGGTAAAACCTTTCTGGTGTCCTCTGACCTTCCCTCCTATCATAAGCTTTCTAGAACCTGATCAGCTTCTTTCTGCACTAGTGACCAATTTATAAACCCTCAACTCCAAATCCTCCCTAAAGGGGCTCTCCTGTTGATTTCTGGCAGCTGCCCCATCAGCAAGAGGTGTAGGTGGACACATGTACAGTACCTATATACAGTAGCACTCTGCCCCTAGGCTGGTGATCACCTTCCACGACCCTCCCAGCGCAGCCATCTCCACTCCAGGCCTCCTGCCAACCCTGGCACCCCTTCTCCCCTTCTTCCTCTACATGCCCAGTTACCAGCAGCAGTCCTCTGCACCTGAGACAGAGGCTTCATTGCCTACTGACTAAAAGCCAGCTCTGGTGTGGACACAAATAACCTCTGCAATCCAGTGGGCTACTTCAATTCTCTCTCCAATAAAGTCTAAACCCAGACCTTGGCCCCTCTCAGAATTCCAAGTTTGTCCTTCCTTGGGTCCTCTCCTTCAGCTCTAGGGTGCTATACAGAATGTCCATATATCTTTTGTCTTAGTTTAAAACTTTAATATTAAACTTTCCGGGTTGGCTGGGGATGTAACTCAGTGGTAGAGCACATAGCTAGTAAAGGATAAGACCCTGAGTCAATCAATGCCCAGTACTTAAAAAAATAAAAATTAAAACTTCCCTTGTTTAACGTCACTATGTAATGTTTTTCTAGACCAGCCCCGAACTGGTAAGTTACCACCACACCAGGCTCAAAGAAGCAACAGAATGCAGTGCAACAGTACCAGGAGGGGCCTCTTGCGAGGTGTTCAGGCCATGAGTGCCCTCACAATGGATTAATGTCCAAGGGCTGGACCGAAGGCGGCTGGTCCCTTCGCCTTCACTCCCTTCTGCCATGTAAGGTCAAATTCCTCCCCTCTAGAGGACGCAGCATCAAGACACCATCTTGGAAGTAGAGCACAGCCCTTGACAGCCAGCCAGCTGAACCTGCCAGCCTCTTAACACTGGACTTCACAGCCTCCAGCACTACAAGGAATAAATTCTAACCTCTATGAATTACCTAGTCTCAGGTATTTTATTGTAGCAGCAAAAATGGACTAAGACAATTAGTCACTAAAATTTTTCCTAGCTTTAGTCCTAAATCTATAAAAACTAATTGTATATTTGCTGAAATTTGAAACACTCAAAACTTAAAAAAAAAAAAGAAATCAGAAGGCTTAAAGCTACGTCATCCATAATACACAACAGTTGGTCCTATTTGATGGACAGCAGCAGCAGCAAAAAGGAAATACTCTCCCAAAATAGGTGTAATTTACCTCATTTTAAAATGCATTTGCATAGGGTGAGTGGAGAAAGAGATGAAGCAGAGCACAGAGGATTTTTAGGGCAATGAAAATACTCTGCATGATACTTTAATGATGAATACATGTCATGAATACATTTTCCCAAATTCATAGACTGTACATGAAGGGTGAACCCTAATGTAGACTATGGCCTCTGGTGATTATGTCACAAGGTAGGTTCATCAACTGTAACAAATCTAGGACTCTGGTGGTGAATGCTGAAAACAGGAAAGACTGTGAATGTGTAGAAGCAGGGGCACATGGGAAATCTCTCCATGTCACTTGTAACTTGGCCTGGAACCCAAAACTGCACAAAAAAATTAAGTTTTTAACACTAATAAAAAGAAACAGAGTTGTTACATTTTAAAAAAAGATTTATAGAAGATCCCATAAGTTAGAGATGTGATCTATCTCATTTTAAATTTATAATCTTATACACAAAACCAGGTTTAAAATTATCAGTAAATATTTAAATCACAACACAAAACAGTTTATGCTTTCTACTTTTTTCTTTTTAATGTGTGTGTGTGTGGTACTGGGTACTGACAGAGCTACACCACCAGCCCTCTTTAATTTTTATTTTGAAACAGGGTCTCACTCAGTTGCTAAGAGCCTTGATAAGTTGCTAAGGCTGACCTTGAATCCACGATCCTCCTGTTTCAGCCTTCCAAGTACTAGAATTACAGGTATGCACAACATGTCCACCCACAATTTACTTTTTTTATTGATTATACAAAGTAAATATATGAGGCATTATGGGAGAAATAAAACACAATCGATAACATTTTTAAGATGATTATTTTCTTCTTTAAGATATGAGGTAGTATGCAAGCTATGCAAAACACCAAAACAAAGAATATAAAAACTAAGTGAGTGATGAGGGAAGAAAAAGGAAAAGCCAACCTACCAGATTTTGGAAGATGATTATATTGTTTAAAGGAAATGTAAACCTTGGTCAGAGCTTTTAAAAACTATAAGAGTAAGCTTTAGATAACCTGAGTTGAGCACCTTTAATCTGAAAATCTAAACACTGAAATTTTACAGATTTCATAACATTTTGGATTTGAGATTTTTGGATTAGGAATGTTCAACCTGTAAAGTCTATGCAAATATTTCAAAAGTCTGAAAAACCCCAAAATCTGAAACACTTCTAGCCCCAAACATTTTGAATAAAAGATACTCACACTGTATTTCAAGTACGAAAAATCAAATGCACAAAGGCGAGGATACGCATAGAAAATTTGTGGGAATCTAGGTAAAGCAATACAGCTACGGCTAACTGCTGAAATAAACCAGCAGGTTAGAGTAGTGGTCTCATAAAGACCAGTCCGGTTTTGGTTTAAAGCACAAAGTCATTAGGGAGAAATGTTTAAGGTTGAAATAGGTAAAAGAAAACAAATGACTAGCCAGGCATGACAGCGCGCACCTATCATTCCAGGACTTGGGAAGCGAGACGTAGGCCTACAGGCTCCAGGCCACCTCAGCATCACAGGGAGATGCCCAGCAACCGAGGGAGACCCGGCTTCAAAACAAAAAATAAAAAGAGGCTGGGGGTGCAAATCAGAAGTAGAATGCATGGGGTTCAATACTTAGTACCACAAAAATAAAGAGAAAGCAGGGAAGAGAGGAAGGGAGCAAGGGAGAGAGAAAGAGAGAGAAATGGACCAGTGCCAGTATATGAAATACATGGGGATAAAGTTGGTACTTGTGAGAAAGCTGTTACATAGAAGGGTCTGGTCTAGGATCTGAAGAATAGATTAGGAGAAAAAAAAGCCAAGTTTTTTGTGTCCAAAAATAAAAGCAATCATAGATTATGAAAATGAAAGGAAGAATAATAAAAAACACCATGGGAAAAATATCTAACAACATAACCTGCTGTACAATGTGTTTAGGTGACATAGCAATTCAACACATCTGATAACCAGGTTTGAAGCGTAAGTCATGCACATTTGAAGAACCCTCATTTGCTCAGAAAGGATCAATTTTATTGGCCTTTTGCTTCTTGTTTCTCCTTTCATGCTATTTTCCTTTTGACAAGTTTACTTATTGATAGTCCTTCTACCAAATAGGTTTTAAATGACGGGTAGGACAGAAAAAAATAGTGAGTGGGGAGAAAGAGAGAGATTGATTGACATTGATTCTAATCTATTAAGAGCAATTTCTTGTATTCAAAACACAGGAGAAAATAGGACTTGTTACAATTTATCTTCAAGTGACATTTTTATAACTATTTAAAATTTAACAAGACATCATAAAACATTAAACATAAAATAAGAAAAAAATTCACATTTATAAATGTCAACAAGAAATAACATAACTAAAGAGATATATGCTTAAAAAAAATCCAGGACAGAGTTTCTCAGTTTGGTCAGAAATATTTATAAAGCTGAAATAAAGTACAACATAAAAAATATTTGTATTGATAGTAAATAATATACATTTCAGTCTTGACTTTACATAGTTTTCATATTTTTCTCTATTGATCCCAAATAACTTGGAATTAGCCTTTTATTACATTTCTATATTTAATTAAAATTTGAAGCAGCTTATTAAAATCTGTTAATTTTTTCTATTTAACATTTTCTTAATATCAAAGAGTAAGAACAATGAGTTGATAAATTTTACATTCACAATGGAATTTTAAAAATTTAACTGTTCCCATTATCTGCTATAAATTCTCAACTTAGCAGTATCCATACTGAGTAAGTATTCAAATATTTACTACCCAATGTCTTCATCATCTCTGCTTCTTCAGAATAACGGACTGCATATGGTCTGGAACATGACCCACCCAGCTCCACCTGATGTTTACCCACTTAAAAATCTATATTTTAAAAAACTAGATATGCTTTAATCTTCATAGCAATTACCTGTTTGGCTATGCAAGCTATTTGCTGTGCAGTAGACAATAATCAGAAAATAAAATGTTAGTGGCAAAAAAATCTGCACAGAGTAAACAAAACAGACTTCTCAAACTAGCCAGAGCAGTACGGTAAAAATAAAATAAAATAAAATAAAATAAAATAAAATAAAACAAAACAAAACACACAATGGCAAAGAAAGAGAGAGAAAGAGAAAGAAAACACTGTAGGCTTCACTCTACAGTGTTTGGCATGTCTATTCTATAGTGGAGGCACTAAATGAAGACTTGATATTTTATAAAATATAATTCATTGACCTATATGCTTAGAAATGCCTATTTAACAGTAAATCTACTTAGCAAAAATGCTGCCATTTGGATAAAGTATTCATTTGTAGTATTTGTACAAGTATACAGGTATTCTTTAATTTCATCGAGCTTTTTAAGTATATTATGCTTCCTGATTATTAGAAATAGTAAAAATAAAAACCTGTTTAGTAAAAATTACAAAATTATAGAGCTCTGTTCAATTCTAGCTACAAACTTTGAAGACTATAGAAACTAAAAATACTCAACTCTGAAAAAATAGCTTTAAAATACAAAGTTGCTTTTAGTTTTCCACACTCACTTTTTAAAATTTAGTTTCAAATTTTGTAAGGCAACTGGCAAATGAATCTGCAGTTTTTAATACTTGGAGCTAACCCCAAAACTAAAATCTAGGAAATAATCTATTATCTAATAATAAGTTCTCAAATGTCTTCTGCAAAATGGCTTATGAACTATCAAGTGTTATCAAGATTATATTACACATAATCAAAGCATTAATTAAATTAGAAAGTTCTGTTGAATGATACAATGTTTCTTAAAACTTCCTTTTAGCACTGCATTGTCCACTGTTAAATTGATACTATAATACAATATATCTTCTCTATTTGGTTTATGAAATCTTAAATGCATCAGAATCATAAAGTGCTATGTGCATGTATGTCCTATCACTCTGAACTTTGTTATGATAATTACAATGGACCAATATATGTATATTTTTTTAAAGTAACCGACTTCCACAAAAGATGCACCATAATAATTCTGATATTCCTTTTAGCTACTTAAAAGTAGATGTTAATTGTATTTTTTTTTTTCTTGGTGGTACTGGGGTTCCTGGAAACCCTTCTACCTCCAGGCTACACTCCCAGACCTATTTTATATTTTCATTTGGAAACAGGGTCTCTTAAGCCGGTGAGGCTGGCTTCGAACCTGCGTGATCCTCCTGTCTCCGCCTCCCAAGTACAAGGATTACAAGCGTGCACCACCACGCCTGGCTTGTTAATTGTATTTTTAAAAATCGAGTTTACATAAGAGACTCTTGATAAAAATTAAAAAGTTTCATAATGTTCCAGAACGAAATGATAAATGATGAAGATCTTAAAGAAAGGTAAGTGCAGCTGAGCATCAAGAGTGGAAATCATCCCGCTTCGAATAGTAAACATTTGATGGCTGAAGACCAAAGCAAGACTTCAGCAAATACTGTGGGTTCTTCAGCTCACAGTCCGGTATTTTGGCACAAATGAGAATAGGTCATACAATCTATGGACATTTTCAAGTTTAGTTTTCTAGAAATGTACTTGAATCAATCATAGGAAAATGTATGGCTTACATTTACTTGGTCAGTTTAAGTAATAGGAAAAACATACATATTTTCTCTGTGGTGACTATTTATTGTGGTGACAGTTTTATTTTCCTCTTCATATTTTCGGTGACTGTTTCCCACTGGTATCATCAACCAGGTCTCTCAGGCGAGATAAATGGTGCAAGGCCCTTCATTAAAAAGCACAAAACACGTTATAAATCAATACTAAGGACTGAAAGCCAATGCATACAACAAGAAAGGTGATAACATTGTTTATTAACTTCTAAATTAGTAAGAGAAACTAACTCAAGAAAACAATAAAAATATCAAACTTTGAAAACTATCCCATATAAAATCTTGAGATCAGAGTAGTTGAGGTTTAAAGTAATTTACCTAACATTCTCTTAACATTTATGTTTTTAAAATTCAATTTTTAAAGTTAATCTGCTAAGTAGCCTAATAAGAAAGAATAATAGGTATAATTTGTATTATACTTAACAAAACTATTTTTCATGTGATTTTTCCTATAGCTCTGCAAGATGATACCTTTTCTTTCATTTTTAGGAAATAAGGCACATCAATCATTTTAACTTTTACTCCTAAGATAGTTAATTTTTAATAGCACTTAAGGGTCAGTTCCAAAAAAAAACTAATTTTCATTGATGAAGAGGGAAACAATAACTTCTCCAATAAGGTTGAAGAGTATGACACTGTACTAACAACCTGGGCTTTTCTCTAAAATAAACCCAAGATTGTACGCCAATTCTCAGTGGAGAAAACTCGGCAATTACTCAAATAAACCAGGGATAGAAAGGCCCTTAACTTTCCAAGCCTTCTGTAAAAATATCCTTCCAGTTTTTCTCTTCTATTTTTCAACTCCTTTATATTAGCATTTCTTTCCATTATGAATGCAAGCAACAACTCAATATCTGTAACCTTAAATCCCACAGAATTCACAGATATTCTCATACTACATTATAGTCACTGCAGATATTAAAATATATTTTAGAGTCATCACTTTAAACTTAAAATAGTTACAATATTAAAAGAGTAATTAAACCCATTGCTGGAACATTCATGACCTAAGTCTTACTGTCTACAATCAGGAAGTCAATGGGATGCAACTAGCCAACTATTAGATACCTTTATGTCTGACTGTTCAGACACCAAACTGTGGTCTTGCTGGTGAGCCAGACCTCCAAGAATCCCTTCCTCAAATGCTGATCAACAAGTGGGAAGAGGTAAGTAAGAGACCACTCCACAATTAGTGATTTTTAATTCAAACTATGCAAAAAGACTCCATACCGATAGATATTTTTATAAAACAACTTAACTTTTAACTTACCTGTACCTTAAGTGTACTAATATTAAATGCATTACTAAAAATATATTGCCATATCAAAAATTTTAAGATCTTTTCATGCATAATTCAATACAATTGATTTCCTTTCTACTTCTATGTGGTTTGTTTTAGGCCATTAGAAAACAATGTTAGGACTTGTAATCCTATAATGCTTGTAATCCCAGCATTCGGGAGGCTGAGACAGGAGGATTGCGGTTCACGGACAGCCTCAGCTACTTAGGCCCTCTGCAACTCAGTGGGACTCTGTTTCAAAATAAAGAATAAAAAATAGGACTAGGGGCTGTAGCTAGGATGTAGAATGCCCCTGGATTCCATCTCCAGTACCACAAAAAAAGAAAAGAAAAGAAAAGAAAACAATGCTGGGATAAAGAAGAGGGAAAGGGAGAACTGGAAAGAAAGAAAGTGGTGTATGGGGGAGGAGGAGGAAATACAAGTGCTAAATAAAAATCTGACACTTTGACATTTCCTTTCACATTTAACCTCTATCTGCCCTGACTACACTGATGAAACTACTTTAAAAAAAAAGTAGTTATCAGAATATAATTGTTATTTCAAAGGCATATGTAAGAAGCAAAGGATAAAATTATGAAAAATTTTTTCTCAATTTTTTTTCTCTAAAAAAGGAAAGGCACACTAGTGAGAAAAACATACTTTTTTTGGTGAGTGAGTGAGTGAGTGTGTGTGTGTATGTGTGTGTTACTGGGGGTGGAACCCAGAGACATTCTACCTCCAAACTATACCCCAGCCCTATTTTATTCTTTATTTTAAAACAAGGTCTCACTAAGTTGCAGAGGATCTCACACATTGCAGAGGTTGGCCATAAGCCTGAGATCCTCCAGTCTCAGCCTCCCAAATCCTGGGATTTTATACTTTATTTGGAAACAAGGTCTCACTAAGTTGCTGAGAGCCTCACTAGTAGTTGAGGCTGGCTTTGAATCTGCGCAATCCTCCTGTCCCAGCCTCCCAAGTGTGGGGATTACAAGCGTGTGCCACCACGCCCGGCAGTATCAGTGTTTTTAAGATCAGTGGAAAGCTTGAAGTCATCTACTTTAAAATATAAAGCAGAATGAGGTCTTTATCCAAGACGATCAACAGAGGTCCTGCACCTAGCCTCGATGGACAGTTCACCACTATGGTTAGTGTTGGAAACATGGTGTTTTAATCACACGGTCTGGTGTGAGTCCCAGTGCTGTAACTGTGGGCAAGTAACCGTGGCAAGTTTCTTCATTACTCCATGCCTAGTCCTTGATCTGTACTATGAAGATAATAATACCACTTTCCTCATAGAATCACGAGGATCATGTTAATCATACTCAATAGCACTTCAAACACTGATACTTGATAAATATGCAAAATATATTACTTATCATTATCCACTAAATTCTACTTAGTATAGAACACTATATCCAAGTACTATTGCAAGCTATGAAGAAAGAAACATGTTTTCCTGGAAAAACATGAATCAAATATAGAGAAAAAAATCATTATATATCTTTTTTTTTTTTTTTTTTTTTTTTTTTTTGGTGGTACTGGGGGTGGAACCCAGAGGCTTTTTACCCCCGGGCTATAATCCCAGACCTATTTATATTTTTTGTTTGGAAACAGAGTCTCACTAAGTTGCTGAGAGCCTCACTAAGTAGCTGAGGCTGGCTTCGAACCTGTACAATCCTCCTGTCTCAGCCCCACAAGTACTGCTGGGATTACAAGAGTGTGCCACCATGCTCAGCTATATATCATATTTTAACTATAAAAAATATGTATGTATCACATATACACATAGATATATAGTGTGAAAATATACAGACATATATACTTATATTTGAAAATTAGAGTCATAAGTTTACATATCTTGTGTCTTTTCCTACTTCCTTATCTAAAAGAATCCTAAGCAAATTAAAAAAGTACAAAAGGAAACATTTATTTAGCTTTACTATAGTCAAGTGAAATAGTACTACTAGAATAAAAAATATATAAATTTAGTATTATTAAGCTCAATAATTCTATCCTCTAATGATATTTCATATGCATTCAATCAAACTCATAAATAGCTTTCTCATCTGTTAGTATCATGACCATAAGAAATAATCTCCACTATTTATATAATTTATATAAGAAAATATATCTATATCTAGAACATTATATTTACTTTAGATTTCTGTAGATATGTATCAATTTATTATATATTTATGACTATTTTTTCTAGAGGAATTATATGAAAGCTCATTTTATAACAAGTTATAGAATATGCACGCCTGTACTATCTCAATTTTTTGCTATTACTCAAAAATAAAAAGAATGAGCCGAGTGTGGTGGTGCACACTTGTAATCCCAGCATTCAGGAGTTTGCCCTGGGTTTCATCCCCAGACCTGCCAAAAACAAAAAAACAAAAAAAAAACAGCCATTCATTTCCATTTATTTTCAATGTCTGAGGGTTATCTCATTAGGCCCTTAGAACATTTTAAATAGAAAATAGCACAGGTTTAAGAGAAGTGTTTTTCTTTAAGATAATGTGCTCCAAATATGCCTAGTATCCATCTACTCTTGGAATTAACTACTTAATTCTACCCTGACTTCAATCAAAGGAATGATTAAGAGATTTGTATCCATATTAATAAAGAATACTTACTTTTGAAGAGACCTAGTAATAGGAATCATACTTTCCTTCAACTGTAATTTAGAGAAATCATCTTCTGAAACCTATTATTAAAAACACCAAAATACAAAAAATAAAATGTTTTAAATATTATATAATTTTTAAATTCATTGCTATTTAAAATGTGACTAAGAACATTAAAAAATATTTTCTGCCTTTCAAAAAAATTCTAGCAACTAATTAGAAATTACTATTTTCCCTTTATTCTAAAAATACAACTACCACTTAAGATTCATCTTTCAATTATTTTAAAATATGCTTCTAAATGTAAGAGTAGAAGTCAAATCATGCCTAAAATTATATACTTTTCTTAATTCCATTATGTTTCAATGATGTTTAAAGGTTAACAAGAATAGATTTGCCAGGCATGGAGGCACATGCTTATTATCTCAGTACTTGAGGATTGCAGGTTCGAGGTCAGCCTCAGCTACTTAGTGAGGTCCTCTGAAACTTAGTGAGATCTTGTTTCAAAACAAAGAAAAAGAGCCAGGCGTGGTAGCACATGATTATAATCCCCGGGCTTGGGAGACTGAGACAGGAGGATCGCACAGGTTTGAAGCCAGCCTCAGCTACTGAGTGAGGTTCTCAGCAACTTAGTGAGACCCTGTTTCCAAATAAAATATAAAATAGGTCTGGGAGTATAGCCCGGAGGTAGAAAGCCTCTGGGTTCCATCCCCAGTACCCCCAAAAATAAAAAATAAAGGAAAAAATGGGGCTGGGAGTGTAGCTCAGAGTTAACATGCCCCTGGGTTCCATTCCCAGTGCTACAAAAACTAAAGGATGAATTAATTATATGTGTTAATATTATGATTATTATTTTGTTAAGAGAAAAATATTAAAATATAATTCAAGTGAACTGGCTGTGGGAGTTCTCAAGAATAGATACACTCATTAAAAGCTGACTTTCATGAAGCGCTACTGAGTAACAGTAACAAAACAATGACAAAAAGAGCTATCATTTATGGAATACCAGGTGCTGAGCATAAACTAAGTTATTTTTAATGTTTGTTTCAACTGATCTTCTCAAAAACCTTATTTTACAGAAAAGGAAACTGATAAGCATAACAAGCTTGGCACAAGAAGACAAAAAGGCACGATCGCATTTATATGTGAAATATAAAAAGTCCAACTAACAGAAAAAGAGCAAGCTGGTAGTTACCAGTGGCTGACTAGGTGGCAGATGGGACGATGCTAGTTAAGTAATACAAAATTTCAATTATAATGAAAAGTTCAAAGCCAGGCGTGGTGGTGCACGCTTGTAATCCCAGCATTCAGGAGGCTGAGACCTGAGGATCGAGGTCTGCAGACAGCCTCGGCTACTCAATGAGGCTCTCTGTAATTCAGTGAGACCCGGTTTCAAAATATAGAATAAAAAATAGGGCAGGGGATGTAGCTCGGAGGTCGAATGCCCCTGGGTTCCACCCCAGACCCACAAAAGTAAATAAATGAATGAATGAACGAATGAATGAATGAGTTCAAGAGAGCTAGTGTACAGCATGGTAAGTATAGTTAATAACAATGCATTACATACCTGATAATCACTAAAAGATTCTGCATTCTCACCAAATAGACATGTCACTTAGCTCAGTTTAGCAATTCCAAAATGTCTACCTATCTCATCATGTTGTACACCAAAAACATATACAATATTTGTCAATTAAAAATAACTTACTAGGCCGGGCGTGGTGGCGCACGCTTGTAATCCCCGCGCTTGGGAGGCAGAAACAGGAGGATCGCGCAGGTTCGAAGCCAGCCGCGCGCTGGCTTAAGAGACCCTGTTTCCAAATTTAAAAAAATGTAAAAATAGGTCTGGGAGTGTAGCCCGGAGGTAGAAGGGCTTCCAGAAACCCCAGTACCACCAAAAAATAAAAAATAAAAATAAAAAATAACTTACTAAAATTAAAGAAATGTGTATGAATATTCCACTTGCTAGTACGTAGTGGAATTAGAATGCAAAATCAGACTTGGGGTAATATGAACTTCATGTTCTCAAACACTATACTTTTGCGAAGAAAATCCATCCCATAATGAATAGATCCCAGGTCTCAATTTATAAATTAAATTTGTACTTACTTCTTCATTCTCTTCTTTTGGCTCTGTAGTTTTATTCTGATTAAAACTTTCTTGTACTGCTTGGAGATTAAATAA
Organism: Muscardinus avellanarius; assembly: GCF_963383645.1. Lineage (NCBI taxonomy): Eukaryota > Metazoa > Chordata > Mammalia > Rodentia > Gliridae > Muscardinus > Muscardinus avellanarius. Next base: position 21,300,740 of record NC_137803.1, read on the forward strand.
CATTTGTTTCAAAGCTTCAACAGGACCATGATGTTTGCCTCCAGAAAGGGTTGAGCTCTAAAGTTAAAATGGATGATATTACAAATTAACCACTCAGATTTGAGAAAAAATAATTTTATTTTGCTATTCCCTTGATATAAAATATAAAAATCCAAATACATGTCAATAAATTACTTTAAAAAGTAATGAACTAGTTAAATAAAAACTGTAGCTTACCACTTTCCCATACCCAGTTTCCCATACCCAGTTTTTTGGTTTGTTTGTTTTAGGGTGTTTTTTTTGTTTTTTGTTTTTTTTTTTTTTGCGGGTCTGGGGATAGAACCCAGGGGCATTCAACCTCCGAGCTACACCCCCTGCTCTAGTTTTTATTCTTTATTTTGAAACTGGGTCTCACTGAGTTGCAGAGGGCCTCACTACGTAGATGAGACTATCCGCAAACCAAGATCCTCCAGTCTCAGCCTCCCAAATGCTGGGATTACAAGTGTGCACCACCATGCCCGGCTTAATCCTTGATTTTTTAAGATGTATAGTACATGTTTACATTTACAATAGGTTTATTTAGTATATTTAAAATTGCATTTTTAACTAACATGATTAAAGGGTTTTCAGAGAGCAAATAAACCAAAAGATTCTTTTCAGATGTATAAAAGAAACTAGTTACCAGCCAAACAAGGACTAAAATTTCAAATAAACATTCTCCACACCTTTTTAATGTTTTCATATCCAGAATACTGGTCTTTCACCTCTTCAGGGCCACACACCTACAGAACTCCCAAAATAACAGGCACATCTCAATTGTCACGGATCTTACCTGGGTCCAAAGAAGGCAAAAGCACTTACCCACATATGGTAGGTAAGGATTTTTATGAGAAAAGGTTAAGGGATACTTTAAAACTTTTTGAAAGTCTTACCAGTATTATTTTTACATCTTTCAAATGGGTTGCTATGTCCTGATAGCTACCGACGAAGTGGCAAATAAGCATGTTAAGATGTCTATAATTTAACATATTTCAGCACTGACAGTGCTATTTGAACTTCAATTATATAGAAAACTGTTGACTCAGTTAAATTCAAGCATACAGAATAACTAAAAAGATATTTTCACATTTTTTTTTTCAGTACTGGGAACTGAACCCAGGGGCATTCTACCTCCGAGCTACACTCCCAGCCCTATTTTTATTATTTATTTTGAAACAGAGTCTCACTGAATTTCAGAGGGCCTCACTAAGTAGCTGAGGCTGGCCAAAAATGTCAGTCCTCCTGTCTCAGCCTCCCAAATGTTGGGATTACAAATGTGCGCCACCATGCCCAGCTCTCACAGTTTTATGAACAGAATATAAGATAGAAGGGATTATAAAATGGTACAGCCATTGTGGAAAACAGTATAGCAATTACACACACACAAAAAGTAAACACAATTACTATACAACTCTAGAATTTGCCTTCCAGGTATTTATCCAAATGAAGTGAAAGCAATGACTTGAACAGGTATTTGTAAAGCCATATTCAGAGCAGCATTATTCACAATAGCCAAAAGGTGAAGCAACCTATATACAGATAAATGAATAAACAAAATGCGACAGTGCATATGATGGAATACCATGCAGTCTACAGAAGGAAGGAAATGTTGACAAATGCTACAACGTAGATGATCCTTGAAGACATTAAGGCAATGTAGTAAGTCAGTCAGGCCAAATATTCTATAATACTTCTTACATGTGGTTTCTAGAGTAGCAAATTCACTGCCCTTACCAGGGGCTGGGGGAGGGAAAATGAAGACTTAGTGTTTAATGACTGTAGAGTTTGAGTGTGAGAAGATGAAAAAGTTCTGGAGATAGACAATAGTGATGGCTACATACAATGTGAAGGTACTAAATGCCACAGAACTATTCACTTAAAAAGTGTTAAAGCAGGCTGGAAGCAGTGGTGCACACCCACAATCACAACTCAGGAAGCTGAGGCAAGTTCAAGGCCAGCCTTGGCAACTTAATGAGACCTATCTCAAACTACAATTTTAAAAGGGATGGAGATATAGCTCAGTGGTACAGGGCCTGGATATCATATGAAAGGCCCAGAGTTCATTCCCTAGCACCACAAAAGAGAGGAATAACTTGCAATTATTTTATGTACATTCTGCTACAATAAAATCTAAAAATTTTTAAGAAGAAAAGGAAAGGGTAAGCTGGGCATGGTGCTGCACGCTTATAATTCCAGCATTCCGGAGGCTGAGACAGAAGGATCGCGGCCACAGCCAGCCTCAGCTACTTAGTGAGGCCTTTGCAACTCAGTGGGACCCTGTTTCGAAATAAAGAATAGAAAGTAGGGATGGGGTGCAGCTCCAAGGTAGAATGCCCCTGGATTCCATCCCCAGTACTACCAAAAAAAAAAAAAAAAAAAAAAAAAAACTAGAATCCAGTTAGGCTTAATAGATGTTGATATGGGTAATATATTTTGTTTTGAGACTTACTATTAAAACCTGATAGTGAAGTTCTCTAGGTACAACTTTATCTCTGACTCTTAGAGTCATAGTAATGTTTCACACATTTAAAAACCAAACAATTTAAGCAAAACAGAACGTGAAAAGAGCCCAATATATAAAGCAAATCAAAACCACACTAAAGCAAGTTGGGAAAAAGCGAATTAGAAATAAGAAAAAATTAAAGCAAACCTCTGTATACTCATACTATCAGGTGTGCCTCCCAAACCCGTTCCAAGTCCAATAACTTCTGACCAACTCAATAAAAACATTCTGCCTAAGCCCGCGCTTGAGAGGTGGAGACAGGGGGATTGCGCAGGTTCAAAGCCAGCCTTTCTGGCTTAAAAGTCTGGAGGTAGAAGGGCTTCCAGGAAGCCCAGTACCACCAAAAAAAAAAAAAAAAAAAAAAAAAAAAAAAAAAAAAAAATTCTGCCTCATCACTGACTCTATCCCTATTATCAAAGATGAAAACAGCCTCCCAACTAGGTTCCCTGCTTTGTAACAATTCCACAATTCCTCTTAAGATATGCTCTACATAGATGCCATTTTCTTTTTTTTTCTTTTTTTTTTTTTTTTTTTTTGGTGATACTGGGGTTCCTGGAAACCCTTCTACATCCGGGTTACACTCCCAGACCTATTTTTGTATTTTCATTTGGAAACAGAGTCTCTTAAGCCAGCACAGCTGGCTTCGAACCTGTGCGATCCTCCTGTCTCCGCCTCCCAAGCATGGGGATTACAAGCGTGCGCCACCATGCCCGGTGCCATTTTCTTTTTTTAAAATATAGATCTGTCATTTTCTTTTTTTACGGTACTGGGGATGTAAAAGGGCATTCTACCTCTGAGCTATACCCCTAGCCCTATTTTTTATTCTTTATTTTTGAAACAGGATCTCACTAAGTTGTAGAAGGCCTCATTAAGTACCTGAGGCTGTCTGAGAACCTGGATCCTCCTATCTCAGCCTCCCAAGTGCTGGGATTACAACCATGCACCACCATGCCCAGCTAGATCTGTCATTTTCTACTTTAAATTTTTCATCATTTTATCTTAGAACACAAGCCCTAATAATCAACTGGCTTATGAGGATATAAAATTTCCCCTATAATGGTCTATTTGTGTTTTGCAGAAAGGAAAAAAAAACACATTGGAATAATAATTCAGCTATCTATAGAATTCAATTCCAGGTATTTCTACTTAAGAATACTAAAATAAAATTACCAATAATTCTAAAAGGAATGATGGCTTAATGGATGTGTATTAGAGAGGATTTGAGTCTATTTTTGTAGTAAAATATCTAACTAATTTAGAAGTTAATAACTATACATTAATCATAGGCCTTCTTGTAGTAAGTCCAAAAGAGTTAATGTCACTTACTTGATTATCATTATTTAAAAAGTCTTCAAGAACCTCTTTAGCACACTTTGCCTTTGAAGTTTGTTCAGGACTGTCAGCAGAATTAACAGGAACAGGAGATTTGCTAAACAGGATTTAAAGTATATAAAAAGGCATTTACTTCCCAGATTCTAAAAATTAGACAGCATATAAAAAGGATTTTCATTGAAATAGTGGTCACCAAAAATAACAATCATGAATATGGCTAATCTCAAAGTTGTATGGTAATTTTCCCATCTTCTTTCTATATTCCAGAAACCCCAACCATTTCCTATCCTCTTCTCCTTCCAAGCTTTAAAGGGAAAAAAACTACATAGAAACTGAAGATGTCTAGTTAGATTCTTCTAAATGAATAAGCCCTCAATTATGGACTTAAGCTTTTCTCAGAGCTCATTGTTTGAAATTAGTAGTACATTTTTCCAAATACTACCTTGCTTTCAATTAAACATTGTTAGGGCCAGGGTTGTCACTTAGAGGACTTGCTTAAGACGTGCAAGGCTCTGCATGCATACACACACACACACACACACACACACACACACACACACACACATCCATTGATATCCAAAAACCCCACAAACTCAAAGGTTTCTACTAGAATACCAGTTTCCTGGTCTACTTCAAGGCTGGAGAACAAACTTTCCCTCCAGAATTGGTATTTACAGAGAGGATAGACTATAGTGGGGGAAATGATTAATTTTCTTAGAAGTTAAAATTCTTGATGAAAATCCCAATCATTCATGAAGTAATGTATTTGTCTGAACTTCAGTTTCTCCATTTGCTGTCCCACTTATCTCACAGAGGTATTGCAAAATAAACTCAGTTGCTGGCATGGTGCATGCCTGTAATCCTAGTACGTGGGAGCCTGAGACAAAGGGATCACAGGTTTGAGGATAGCCCCAACAACTTATTTAGTAAGGCCTTCTGCAACTTAGTGGGACCTTATAAAAAAATAAATAAAAGGTGTGGGGGTATAGTTCAGAAGAACACCCCTTGGTACAATCCCCAGTAACACACACACACACACACACACACACACACACACACACACACAAAGATAAATGAGTTAATCCTCTAAGTACCTGGTATACTTAATATTCATTTTCTTAATATCTTAGTATATATCTTATATCTTAATAGACATCAATATTTTGATATTAATCAAGTTACAGTAAAGAGCATTCACAGTAAAGTAAGAATGTTCCCAAAATAAAATGCTGTTATAAAAATAAATCCATTCATTTTGTTACTTTTATTTATATATCACTGTAGAGTTTATAACTCAAAAACTCAGATCTCTAGAATTTTTTTATAATGTCACTTGCTAGCATTTTTTTAATAAAAAGCACTTATTAATTGATTTATTTGACTTTTAATCTACTATAAGCTCTTTCTCACTCCAGGGAGTTTTTTTCTCTCATTTTACCAATAAAGTTTATATATCCATCCATCCTGTTATCAGAAGCATTTGCCTGACTGTTAAAGATGGATGCAGGGTTAATAGTTCATTATACTATTCTTCTTCTTAGGTTCTGAAATTTTCCATAATAAAAAGTTTTTAAAAACAAATTAGTTGACTATGGTTATGTTTTACCTTTTAGAATACTACCTTTAGTACTTCCTACACAATTCTGTTTCAACCTGACGCCTGGTTGATAATTTGTCAATCTCAAAGTGAGACTGAACCGGGGCACAAGGGATTAAGCCCACAGGTACTACGCCTCCAACCTATATATCCCCCAGTCTTTTTTGTTTTATTTTGAAACAGGATCTGGCTAAATCTGGCCTAAGTTGCTGAAGTTGGCTTCAAATCTGTGACCCTTCTGTCTTAGGCTCCCAAGTACTGAGATTACTGGTATATTACACCATGTTTGGCTTATTAAAACAGTTTTTTTTAAAAAAAAAAAAGATACTGTTGAGCCAGGCATGGTGGCACACACTTGTAATCCCAGTACCTGGGAGGCTAAGACAAGAGGATCATAGATTTGAGGCCAACCTCAACAACTTAGTGAGGCCCTCCACGATTTAGTCAGACCCTGTTTTAAACCAAAAGTAAAATAGAGCTGGGGGTGTAGCTCAGACGTAGAAATGCCCCTGGGTTTAAACCCCAGTACAAAACCAAAAAGATATCACTGAAATTAACTTCAGAAATGAAGCAAAGAGGAGAAAAATATTCTAGACAATCACAATCACACTCTAATTTACAAGAATTCATCCTTAGAAACCTTCCTAAGCACTTTCATTTTCTAATCAATTGAATCGATATGACAAGCAAGAACAGTTATGACTTCTCCAACTCTGAAGTTTAGAAAAGTAACTTGTACAAAGTCTCAACACAAAAAAGTGGCAGAGAGCTAGACGTGGTGCACACGTGTAATCCCAGCATTCAGGAGGCTGAGACAGAAGGATCGCAGTTGGAAGACAGCCTCAGCTACTTAGTGAGGCCCTCTGCAACTTAGTGAGATTCTGTTTCAAAATAAAGAATAAAAAATAGGGCTGGGGTATAGCTCGGAGGTAGAATGCCCCTGGGTTCAATCTCCAGTACTGAAAAAAAAAAAAAAAAAGTGTCAGAGATGGGAGTACAAACTGAAATTATAGACAGTGTCAGCACTCAAAAAATGGGTATTCAACTAACAAGTAATCAAAAGAGAACCCAGGAATTAATCGTTTCTGTCTATAACAAAGTAAAAGTTCAGACAACTGAGCTGGGCGTGGTGGCACACACTTGTAATCCCCGTGCTTGGGAGGCTGAGACAGGAGGATTGCACAGGTTCGAAGCCAGCCTCAGCTACTTAGTAAGACCCTGTTCCCAAATAAAGTATAAAATAGGTGTGGGAGTATAGCCCAGAGGTAGAAAGCCCCTAGGTTCCACTCCTAGTACCACACACACAAAAAAAAGTTCAGACAACTGAAGATAATAAATATAAAAACCTAAAGCATGGTATGGGCTACTAATATGTATTTCTGGTTAGTAATGACGTAACAATATATAAAATAATAAAAACTGTCTTAAGTTCCCGATTCTTGTTCCAAATCACATTCCCAGGTATTTACATAAACCGTTTTTCAATTATTCTGAGAAACTATATCATAGAAAGGTTAAACACATTAGTGAAAATTTTATGAAAAATGTATACAATAGGACATATAAAAATGTCATTCAGCTGGGTATGGTGGTGCATGCTTATAATCCCAGCATTTAGGAGGCTAAGAGAGGAGGGTCGCAGTTCGAGGCCAGCCTCAGCTACTTAGTGAAACCCTCTCAAACTTAGTGAGACCCTGTTTCAAAATAAAGAATAAAAAATAGGACTGGGGCTGTAGCTTGTAAGTAAAATGCCCCTGGTTCAATCCCCAGTACCGCAAATAAATAAATGAATAAATAATAAATAAATAATATGCCATTTAAGGAAAATAATGACTAAAAGAGAAAGTAAAATGTAAATGAAAAGAAAGGATAAATATATATATATATATATATATAGAGAGAGAGAGAGAGAAAGAACATGGAGATAAAGGTGGACCTGAAACCTGAAAATAAGAAACAAGAATTGCAAAGTAACTGTTTTTGGTTCTAATCCTTCATAAAAGACATATATCAATATTTAATAGTGAAACAAAATGAATATGTAAGATATAAATTAAATAAAGTACCTAAGGATATGAAACATCACACTATCTTGTGGTAACATGAAAAATGCAATTTTAAGGAAGCAACACTGAAAGTTATGTTCTACAGAATTACGTTATTATTATTACCATTATCTTAAAAATAAATCTTATGTTCACATGATATTTTTCATTTGAAAAGTTAAAACATCTTCTCCATTGTCACTTACTTACAAAGTAACGGGAATATTTTCCCATGATCTTTCTGCTTCAAGTTTCTCTAACGAGCAAGGACTGTCATCCTTTTTCATAGACTTTGGTAATTCTTCAGTACACTGCTCTAGATTTCTCTTGGCCTTCAGGATAAGCAATTCAATTTTGTCACCTAATTTTAAAAAATTAGATTAATTCTTTAAAAGTAAGTGGAAAGCACAACAAAATCTCACAAAGGCAACAAGAATTAAGATATACATGTCCACAACAGCAAATTATATCAAAATTTGACACTTTAAGCAAAAAAAGGGGGGGTTATGTATTGTGATACTGTGGATTGAATCTAGGGGTGAACTACACCCTCAGTGCTTCCCCCTTTTATTTTGAGACGGGGTCTCACTATATTGCTCAGGCTGGCCTCAAATTTTCAATTCTCCTGCCTCAGCCTCCCAAGTAGATGTGATTATAGGCTGCACCACCAAACATAGCTAGAAGATATAACTACAGAATGCTATATTACAGCAAAAATAAAACATAAAAGCGCCCAGATTTTAGCTCAAAAATATAGCATAAAAGAAAACTAAAAACAAAATATTACCACTGAATGGCTTTTCAGATTGTCCTGGTAGAAGTGAAGTCTCACACTGACACTGGCTATGTTCAGAATTACATTTGAAGTTATTAAATAATGCTTTATCACCATTCAAGGAATTTGAAAAGTTTGAAGGTTCAAAAGAATATTCAAAACAATTGGATTTATTCATAAGCCGAGAAGTTCTTTGTGCCTGATAACTATATTGAGGGGTACATTGATTTTCTTTAAATGTTTTATAAACCCTTGGACTACTTGCATCAGGTAGCAAGTCTTGATTGTGGAGCCAGACTGGATATTTGAAATCAGGCAAACTAGTTATTCCTGAAACATTAAGGTCAGATTTCTGGCTAGTGAGCCATCTTGGGTAATTCTTTTCAAGATTGTGTTCTGAACTGTACTTGAAAGGTGATTCCTTCGGAAACGATATAGATGATTCAAAGACGCATTTATTAGGTCTATTCCTAAGTTTGGGGCTTTTTAGTCTACCACATTGCTTTCCATTTATATTGTATCCAAGAGAAGTAGCTAAGTTATCCTTGCTGATGGGTGAACAGGATTCCTGAAAATCTGGATTTTTTTCAATGGCTGATGAATCCAGTCTTCTGCTGTATTTCTTGCTTTTCTTGCTTATTCGTTGACGGGGTCCAACATCAGTGAAAGAAAATGATCCATCTGCAGGAAGTCTTAATAGGTCATCAGTTGTTAGGCTAATGGAATCCATGTCATTAACAGTTTCTCTTTGATATGATAAGGACTTGGAGTGCTTTTTGTGATCAAGATTTTCAAAAGCTGAAAAACAAAGCACAGTTCAATTCATCTTCTTTTATCACATATAATATTCACTAGTATATGAGAATTAAGAATTTAAAACCTTTTTTGTTGCTTTCTCCTTATCCTCACTAAAGTTCTGATTAAAAGTACAAAAGACATAGTTGATAAACTAAATATGTTTTATTTCTCACATGTCTCCTCAATATTTAATTTCTACACGTTTTTCTCCAACCACCTGCATCTTCCTGTGCTTTTAACTTGATGGTTTCCTTAATGTTTTCCTAGACATACCTAATACACTACTACAATCACATGGAACATTGATCATTCAATACTGGCTGCAGTATAAAAAAATATACTGTTCAACGAGATGGAAAAGTAGTTTTCTTTCTCTCTTACTCACCCTTCAATGGCATGGTTACAACAGAGGACAGCTATTCTAATTCTCTTCTTCTAGAATATATTCTCTACATTCCTGTATGAGTTAAATACAACCTTTTTCCATTCTAGGCCTATTCTGTAAGTGCTCAGTAAGGTACTAACTTATCAACATCTGCATTGTCCAAACTTGTTTTCCTGAAAGCCTTATCAAGGACAAACCCTTAACATATAATCAGTATTATTGGTTTATAGTATACAAATCAGAAAGACTAATATAGTTCAATTCCATCAAACAAAATTGAACAAATATAAACTCAGAAAGGCTGGGCTTTGTTTTAAATCATTAAGCTAGTTAATGAAGACTAGAAATACCTCAGTGCTCTTTTATTATGCTATAGCAAAATGATTTAAGGGTTTAGGATCCGCCACCTGCTATTATTAGTTACATGTTACATTTATGAGCCAGGCATGGTGGCCCACCCTTGTAATCCCAGCATTCGGGAGGCTGAGACTGGAGGATCTTGGTTCGTGGACAGCCTCAGCTACTTACTGAGGCCCTCCACAACTTAGTGAGACCCTGTTTCAAAATGTACAATAAAAAATAGGGCGGGGTGTGTAGCTTGGGGGTCAAATGCCCCTGGGTTCCATCCCCAGACCCATAAAAAATATATATCTATAAATTGGTTACATTTATCAACTTCCCTTCCAAGTTTAAAAGAGGCTAGTATGCTAAAAATTTCTGGGAACATGAGTATTATATAATTATTTTACAAAAATATGCAAGGCTGGGTGTGGTGGTGCACGCTTGTAATCCCAGCATTGGGGAAGCTGAGACCGGAGGATCGTGGTTTGCGGATAGCCTCAGCTACTTAGTGAGGCCCTCTGCAACTCAGTGAGACCCAGTTTCAAAATAAAGAATAAAAAATAAAAAATAGGGCAGGGGGTGTAGCTCAGAGGTCAAATGACCCTGGGTTCCAACCTCAGACTTGCAAAAAAAAAAAATAATAAAATATCTAGATGTCAATACTATAAATCAAAAATTGTCAAACTTTATAAGGATACCGAACATCTCTCAAATTCTTCAAATCATTGGACATAAGGAAAACCAAGAATAAAAGCATACCGTTGTTTGGTTTATAGATATATTTGGAGACTTGGAGCATATTAGCAGAACTCTCACTGACGTTAATTTTTTCAGTGCTTGCACCAGTATATATTTGGCTTAAATCAAAATCTTCAATATAGGCCTGTAGAGCCTGAGAAGCAGAACTGTACAGTTTATCTCTATAGTGAAAAGAGCCACTGGATTCGGAGGAGTTACTACCACTCAGGCTGCAGCTTGCCAGGAGAGAAGATACCGAAGATTGCCGAGAACAAATTCTGTGCTTTGTGTTTGATTTTGCCATGGCTTCCTCAAAATGGGTTATTTTTATTCATTTCCCTTAAAAACAACTGTAATATAAAAATAAAAGTTTAGGTGCCAATTAAAAGAATGCCTGCACATGGAAAATGATTGAATATGTAAACCTTAAAACTTTTATGGAATGTTATCCTTAAAAAACTTTTTAGGCTTTGTAGAGTTTCCATCATGTCATGTATTCTTTCATAAGTGATTTTGAAAACATTAAGCACTTAACTATGTGCCTGGAAGTATGGACACAAAGTTGTCTGAGAATAGACATGGAAATATCAAGTACTCACATATTTTTTAAGTCCTAAAAACCACTGTTAAAAACAGTCATTTTTCTTATGATGATAATTCTGTGACATCACAATACCTAACATTCCCCTATATACTCAATCATAAGCCTACTGCCATGTGCTGCCAGGTGCTCAAAGAAAAACAACTTATTTTATCTTGAGATGAGTTTTCACTGCATTGCCCAGTCTGACCCTGAAACTCCTGAGCTCAAGAGATCTTCTTGCCTCAGCCTCCTGGGTAGTTCAGAGTCAAGTGCCACACTTGGTATCCAGTAACTTAAAGTCATCAAATGAAGTAGCAGATGAAGAAACATTGGAGAATATCTACTTTCAATATAAATGCCAATATAGCCAGGCATGGTGACTCACACTTGTAATCCTCACACTTGGGGGGCTGAGACAGGAGGATTGCACAGGTTCAAAGCCAGCCTCCGCTACTTAGTGAGGCTCTCAGCAACTTAGTAAGATCCTGTTTCCAAATAAAATATTAAAAAGTATAGCCCGGAGGTAGAAAGCTCCTGGGTTCCACCCCTAGTACCACCAAAAAAAAAAAAAAAAGATTGTTAGCCGGGTGTGGTGGCGCACGCTTGTAATCCCAGGATTCGGGAGGCTGAGACTGGAGTATCGCGGTTAGTAAGACCTTCTGCAATTAAGTGAGAAACAGTTTCAAAATAAAGAATTAAAAAATAGGGCTGTGGGTGTAGCTTGGAGGTCGAATGCCCCATAGTTCCATCCCCAGATCCGCAAAAAAAATAAAATAAATGCCAATATAAAACTTCAGCCAACCCTTCCCCCCAAAAAGAGACTAAAAAATACTTAACAAAATATAAAAAATAAGACTAAAAAATAAACTAGCTGGACATGGTGGTGCATGCCTGTAATTCCAGTACTTGGGAGGTAGAGAAAGGAAGATCACAGGTTCAAAGACAAACTCAAGAACTTAGACCCTGCTTCAAGATTAAAAAATAAAAGAGGGCTGAAGAGAAGGGGGTAAGCCAAGAGGTAGAACACCTTTAGATTCAATCCCCAGTACCACAAAAATAGTTTTATTTCAGAATGAGCTAGCATTTTACTTCAGAGTGAGTATGTTGAACATCTGAGTACTTGGGAAGCTAAGACAGAAGGACAGCAGGTTCATGGCCAGCCAAACCCCATTCCAAAATTGGAGATAGAATGCCCCTGGGTTCAACTCCCAGTAACCACCCCTCCATGGCCAACAATATGTACTTTTCCTAAAATAACTCTGGGTAGGAGTGGGGGCAGTGACAGTGCTTCGAATAAAACCCAAGTGTTCATACATGCTAGGCAAGCAAACTACCACTACCGACCTATATTATTAATCATTTCTTGGTTTTCATTTTTTAGTTTGAAACAGGATCTCACTATGTTGCTAAAGGTCTCATAAAGTTGCTGAGGCTCACCTCAAATCTGAGATCCTCCTGTTCTGGCTCCCAAGTACTGGGATTAAAAGAATGTACCACCTTCAAAGAGACCTATTTTCAGTTTTTATGTTAAACAGATTCACCTCACCTCTTTCAAAAGTCAAAAGTGACTTGACCAATTTGGAAATCAATGTGTTCATCTTGCTGTTTTTCTTTCCCCCGCCCCTTTTTGGTACTGGGAATTGAACCCAGAGGCATTCTACCTCTAAGCTACACCCCTAGCCCTCACTGTATTTTTTATTTTGAAACAGGGTCTAAGTTGCTGAGAATCTCACTAAGTTCCTGAGGTTGGCCAAGAACCTGAAAGTTGGCCAAGAACCTAAAATCCTCTTGCTCTGCTGTTTTTCCATTATTAAGATTCAGAAAACTCTTTTCTAAATAGAGCAATAATAGGAACATTTGAAGTTGCAAGAAATAACAGAAATGGATAGGTACTAAATCAAAATATGACATGACAATTGTTGAAAAGTATTTTCTGCACTGAAGGAGTAAGGTCTAGGACTTAACACATGCTATGATGTAAAGTCAGTTTGCTTAATTTTTTACTACAATATTGGAAATATTTAAGTTACAATTGTGTGTGTGTTTTACTGGAGATTGAACTCAGAGCATTTTACACCTGAGTTGCACCCCAAGTCCTATTTTTTTTTTCAGAGACAAAGGGGGTTTTATTAGGAAACATGGGGATGCACATTCAAGGAAGTGAATCTGTGGAGAGAGAGGGGGGGGGAAGGAGGGAGGGAGAGGAGAGGAGAGGAGAGAGGAGAGGAGAGGACACAAGAGAGCCTCAGCCTTTTTTTTTTTTTTTTTTTTTTCCAGTACTGGGAATGGAACCCAGAGTCATTCTACCTCCAAGCTTTATTCCCCGGCCCTATTTTTTATATTTTTATTTTGAAGCAAGGTCTCACTAAGTTTCAGAGGGCCTTACTAAGTAGCTGAGGCTATCTGCAAACCATGACCCTCCAGTCTCAGCCTCCCAAGAGGCCCAGTTAACAATACGTGTGCGTATGTATGTTTATATATGTGTGTGTGTGTGTTTGTTAGTTACTGTGGATTGAACCTGGAGGGCATTCTACATTCCAAAATACACTTCCAGGCCTTTTTATTATTTATTTTGAAACAGGGTTGCTGAGGGTCTATGTTGTTATGGCTGTCCTCCAACATACAATCCTCCTGGCTCATCCTTCCAAGTACTGGGACTATATACAATAATTTCTATAACCTTAGTAACTGTCAAATTTGACATTAAAATATGGAAAGTTATCTAATGAGAGCTCCATATTCCCCTTAACAGCCACAGAGCATGCCTTTCCGGATTTGACAGTGAACAGCAAAAGCAACAGAACAGAAGACTATGAAAATTTATTCAGATTTCCATATCCCTGGACGCTGTAATAGTGGTATACCTCTAAAGAGTGGATAGAATAAGTCAGCGTTGCCTTTTCTTCATCCTTCCTACTACAGAAATTTAAATTCACTCAAGTAAATTTGCTTGGATGAGCTTAATTGAACGCTTTCTCCCTTATCTGAACACGTAACAGGTTACAATTTTACAAAACCTTAAAAGGGAAAGCTCAGTGGGTGATAAAATTACTAGTTATTATAATTCACACAAATGACAAAAAGAGAATCCAGTTTCATTTTTATTATAGAAAGTTTTCAAACGTTTGCAAAAGTAGAATCGTTTAATAAACTCCTACGCACCCACCATCCTGCTTCCAACAATGACCAAAAGAACCTCAACTTTTTTAGACATATCCCACCCAGTTCTCCCCAGTTCAGCCACAGGATTATTCCGAATCCCATAAATACTAAGCAAATCTCACGCATCTTACCATTTCCTCTGCAAACGCTTGGGTGCCAGTCTCCAAGAGCGGATCCATCATGTTTTAACAGAACGTGAAAAACTTAAGAGCAAAACAAGTGTCATCTACTCTGATGCGAAAAGAGAATGTTCTGTGTTAAGAGCAGTGGGGACATCGCAGAGGAAGTTGACACGTCCTGGAAAGAGCAACTCTGTAGTTTCTAAGTTATGAAAGAGCGAGCGCTGGTTTATCGTGCGGCAGCGGGACGAGCGCCGACGCCCCTGTGCGGCGGGGCCTTCGCCCATCGGGGGCACGCTGGGCGCTCACTTTCCCGCCGGATTCGGCCAACCTGCTTCGGGGCTCCGGGCAGTCAGACCACGCCGTCTTCCAGGGGCTCCTTTCCACTCGGAAACTTTGATTCCGCAGCAGCGAGCGCAATGGGCGTTTCCAGGCCCGACCCTGAAGGCGCGACGCCCAGGACCCACGTCCCCGGCCCGGAACCTGCCCTCCCACGGACTCTCCCGCTATTGTTCTTAGTCTAGAGTGTCCACACTGCCCGCCCACTGGAGACAGAGGCTGTTTCGACTTTCCCTCTAAGCTGTCAAAGGATGGGGCGCGCCTCGAAGTCACATCCCCTCGTCGAGCCCAACATCCGCGAAGGCCTGAAAAAAGATCAAAAGCGCATTTCCACAGCCGTCCCCCCAGAGCCCGGGGCTGTTCCGGAACTGGAGACCCGACTAAATCATCCCCGAGCGGGACACTGAGTAACTCTCTGCCTCCTGGGCCGTCACTGGCGAGAGCGGCGCCCGCGCTCGCTTTTAAACCGATCCAACATGGCGCCGGCCGGCGTGCGCGTGCGTGCGTGCGCGCGTTCCTGTGCGTGCGCGCGTTCCTGTGCGTGCGCGCCGGGGCGGGGCGGGGCCAATCCCGGAAGCAGCTGCGGAGGCGTGCCGGCGCGTCGGGCCTTTAGGTCCCGGTCCCTACTGGAAGGTGTCGCTTTTCCCGTAGTAGAAGGCGGTTCTGGACCACTCCACGCTACTGTCGCCCGCGCCCGCGCCCGCTCCGCCCGAGTCGCCGCTGCCCTCGGCCACTGTGCGGGGGGCAGCGGGGAACGGACACTTGGGGGCGCTGGCCTCTGCCGTTCCTGTCTCCGAGGGGCGGTCGCACATCCCCCGAACTGCCAAGTGAGCTTTCACAGATTTCCTTCCCTCCCAGGCTAAGACATCCTCTCAAGCATTCCCAACCACTTCTTTTCCCTCCTCCCTTGGTCCTTTCAACCTCCCTTGCCCTCCTGGGCTTCAGCCGGCTCCACATACACGAGGCAGATGCAGGATTGGAGAAGGCAATTTGGCCAGGGATGAGATTTAACAAATCCCTGAGAAAATCTTGATTCTCAGGAAAGAATGGCGGTGCTCCAGCACGGGTTGGGCACCCATCAGGCTGCCCAGAAAGAGGAAGCTTATATAAACTGATGTAAAGACCCATTATCCACAGGTGTGAACCTGTCTAAAGCCTGGGACAGGATATGAGGTGCGAAGAATCCAATTTCATCCCAGTGGTGTGTCAGAAAAAGATGTCATCTCAATATTGGTTTATGTCTACTTTTTTTTTTTTCTTTATGTACTGGGGTTCCTGGAAGCCCTTCTACCTCCGGGCTACACTCCCAGACCTATTTTATATTTTTATTTGGAAACAGGGTCTCTTTAAGCCAGAGAGGCTGGCTTCGAACCTGCGTGATCCTCCTGTCTCCGCCTCCCAAGCGCGGGAGTGTGTGCCACAACCGGCTTATGTTTACTTTTCACTGATCTTGATGTTGAAGATAATCCTGGTCCGGTACTCCTTCTGATTATGTTACAGCCCATCCAATGTCACGTCACTAGGTAATATAATTGTAGTCTTGCTGTTTGGTGTGTTACTGGGGATTAAACACAGGGACATTCTACCCCTGAGCTATGCCCCCCCCCTTCTTTATATTTTATTTTGAAGTAGAGAATTGGTAGGGGCTCACTAAGTTGATGAGCCTGGCCTCGAACCTGCGATTTTCCTGTCAGCCTCCCACGTACTGAGATTATGCTTTCTTCTTTAGCCTACTAAACTTTACCTTTCTGTTTCCCTTAGCCAATAAGCCCAGGAGCTATAAAATTCAGGTTAAAAGTTCAGTGAAACACACCTATTATGGTAGTGTTCGTGATCTGAAAACAGTAAGATACAGTCTCTGTAGGAGTTTACAGCTACTGATAAATTCCAGTAATCTGTGAAATTTCTAGATCAGTCAACTTCAAGCAGGTTGCTGCTGATAAGAAAGAACTGTGTTTCATTTGCTAGGACACACCCAGGTCAGGGATCAGCCAAGGATTGTAATGAAGTTAAAAAGTTGGATTTTTTTTAACTCACATTCAACCTAAATATCTTTATAATCCCTCTTTAAAATAAGCTTAAAATAATATTATAAACAGTATCTTTTAGAGTTTCTTGTACTAGCTTTTTCTTCCATTTTGGAGCATATACAAATAACGGTTTCTGAGCCAGGCGTGGTGGTGCACACTTGTAGTCCCAGTATTTAGGAGCAAGACAGGAGGATTGCAGGTTCGAAGATAGCCCAGACAACTTAGCAAGGCCATCTGCAACATAGTAAGACTCTGTTTCAGTACCAAAAAAATAAATAAAATAGAAATAAAATCGGGCTGGAGTTTTAGCTTAGAGGTAGAATGCCCCTGGGTTCAATCCCCAGTGCCACCAAAAAAATGTTTTCTAATGAAGACATAAAGTGTAAATGAAGGACACTGAGAAGATATAAAGGACATTATCAAATATATTGACTTAATTTATGGATCAAAGTAATTCTGCTTCCACTCTGTTCCCTTACAGGTGGACAGATATGGAAGTTTCAGCGAGGATTTGGAGAAGAGCTACAATGGTTACTAAAATTCTGGACTAGATTTTTAAAGAAAGGTAAAGAAACTGGACTCTACTAGGGAAGAGAAAACTATGTTTTACTAAAACTTTTCTGATGTAAAATTTATCTAGCCATTGTGCCTCACTGGTGAACTAAACAAAAGAAAATAAATTTATGATCCAACCTAAAGATTTTTTCAGTGAGCACTAAGGAAGAAATCACCTGAGGTATTTTAAAAGACAGTTCTTGCTGGGTGTGGTGGCGCACGCTTGTAATCCCCATGCTTTGGGAGGCAGAGACAGGAGGATTGCTCAGGTTTGAAGCCAGCCTCACTGGCTTTAAGAGACCCTGTTTCCAAATAAAAATATAAATAGGTCTGGGTGTGTATCCCGGAGGTAGAAGGGTTCCATCCCCAGTACCACAAAAAAATAATTAATTAAAATAAAATAAAAGACAGTTTTATGCTTAACCTTCTTTGAAGGTTTTTTAATGGGGTGTGTGTGTGTGTGTGTGTGTGTGTGTGTGTGTGTGTGTGTACTGGAGATTGAACCCAGAGGCATTCAACCCTTGAGCTACACACCCAGTCCTACTTTTCATTCTTATTTTAAAATGGATTCACTTTGTTGTGGAGGGCCTCACTAAGTAATTGAGGCTGGCCACAAACCTGCCATCCTCCTGTGTCAGCCTCCTAGGTACTGAGATTACAAGTGCGTACCACCATGCCCGGCTTGTGATTTCATATTTCTTGCACCCTGCCTGCCTGCCTTCCCTTAGGGGAAAACTGGTTTGATGGGTAGAAGGGCCACTGAGACTACAACTTCCTGAATTCAGTCATAGCAGAAGCAACGTTTTAGTTGTCTGTCTTTGTTCTCCAAACCACTGGACTCGCCTTGGTCCATTTGGTTTGCTACAGCAGATGGACATCCCCTGAGTCTCATAAGCAGCACAGATTTATTGCTCACAGTTCTGGAGACTGAGGTCTGAGATGAGGCTGCCTACCATCACAGTTGGGTTCTGCTGAGGGCCCTCTTTCATGTTGCATGCTGGTTGTCACCTGCCTGTGTCCTCACAGTGGAACGGGTGAATAAGCTCTCTGCAGTCTCTGATCAGGACACTAATCTCATTCATGAGGTCTCTGCCCTTATGACCTAATCAGCTCCCAAAGGCCCCACCTCATACCATCATATTGGAGATTGGGACTTCAACAGAGGAATTTTGAGGAGCACAAAAGTATTCAGCAGTGTTTAAATACAAGTAGGGATCTAGTAAATGTGTTTTCATTGAATTGAGGTAAATTTTATTTTTTCTGAGGAAGTGACATTTAAGCAGAGACACCAAACAGAGTCATGTGACTACATTGGGGAAGAATTTTCCAGGCAGACGACCAGCAAGTACAAAGACCCTGAGGTAGAAAGTTACCTGGTTGTATTTGAGGAACAGCCTGGAGGTCAATATGATTGAGGCTAAGTGGACAAGAAGACATTCAGTATGAGGTATATTTGAAGGAGTCAGGGGTCAGATCTTGTAGCGCCACTGCTACTCTCTTTAAAAAGATTAATTCCCACCGGGCATGGTGACACACACTTGTAATCCCAACATTCGGGAGGCTGAAACAGGAGGATCGCAGTTCGAGGACAGCCTCAGCTGCTTAATGAGGCCCTTCGCAACTCAGTGAGACCCTGTCTCAAAGAATAAAAAATAGGGTTGGGAGTGTAGCTTGGAAGTAGAATGCCCCTGGGTTCCATCCTCAGTACCACACATACAAAAAAAAAGATTAATTCATAAGAGCACATGATCAACAGATTGTGATGCATTACTAAGGAAAGGAAGTATGTTAGAAATAATAATGGCTAATTGACTGGCTGTTATGTCCCAGGCACTGGGGTAGGACATTTAAGTACATTATCTCGTTTAACCCCTCATGCTAATTCTACAATATAGAGGTCATCCCAATTTTGCACCAAGAGAAAAATGAGAAAAAGAAATATTAAGTAACATGCTTCACACAGTAAGTGGCAGCAACAGTATTTAACCCATGCATCTTTGATTCCATAAATTGGATTTTCCCACTATTACCATATTTTCTCCTTTTAAAGGAGGAGAAAGGGGTCCCTGCATACATGCAGTCAACAAGTATTTATTGTGCATTACTAGGTGATAGACATTTTACAAGTAGTACTAAAATGCAATTGAGCTTTTTTAAAGTTTTTATATGAGCTGGGAATGGTGGCACAGGCCTATCTATAGTTCTAGCTACTTGGGAGACTGAGGTAGGAGGATCTCTTGAGCCTGTGAGTTCCAGACTACCCTGAGCAACATAGTAAGACCCCATCTCAGAAAAAAGAAAAGTTTTTATATGATAACATTCTTACCAGTCATTTGTTTTTAAACCTTTACAGATAGATGGACTATAAGGCAATTGCCAAACAAACTACTGAAGAAATTTTAAGTTACAATCAAGATACATCAGGCTGGAAAGTAGTTAAAATTTCAGTAAGAAAAGAAATTAAATATGTTTCAAGAATTTGTTTGATAATTTATTGTAAAAACATTTTTAAATATTTTCTTTTACAAACCAGAAAAAGTATGTTTTTACTTTTTTTTTTTTTTTTTGGTAACTAACTGACAGTTTCTGGATTTTTATTCCCCTTTGAGAAAAAGATAACCGTTTCCAGCAAGGCTTCTGCAAGATTCCTTGGAAATCTGTAAGTACAATTTCCTCTTTTTAATCATCATTTAAAGTCAGTGGCATTACTATATCTGGAATTAATGCTGCTTTGCTAAATATAACAAATTATTTGATAGTAATCAGAGATGAATTATTAAGTCAGTAGGCTGAAATATGATATTAATGAAATTGAAAAATTATATACCATCTAATGATTTGCTTTCACACTTGAAGACAATGACCAAAAAAAATCCCTTTGAGCTTTACCTCAGTCATAGAGTGTTTGCCCTGTATATGCAAGATTGATCCCCAGCACCAAAATAAGTAAATAAATAATAATCTCTTCCAATGAATAATTCACTAAGACATTTTCACTGCAAAAATTTATTACTATAAAAGCAGAATGGTATTTTCTAACTAACAGTGGGATTTTACCCTCATCTTTCCCATAAGCGAAGCACTAAAACCAGTTTTTATCTCTTGTTGACATACGCGATTATTTTTTATAAAATGCTTTTAAGGATGCTTTTGAGGGTTCTACTGTTTCAAATACAAGTGCACTAAGGGAAATTGTGCTGACCTATTTTAACTTTTTTAGAGTTCTTTATTGTTCCTGATATCACATCTATTCCAGCAGATTATCTTGTTACTGAGAAGACTCAATTCTATTCAGTCCCTCCTTTCAATTCCCTCACTGCTTTTGTACTTCTTGCTTTATTTCCCCACCCTACTAAAATTTATCTATCTTGTATATCAACCCAATTTTTTTTTTTACTATTGGACAAATCTGTTATGGTTCTTCCCATTCATTTTAACAATTATCAGGGAAATAATTTCTTCTTTGGTCTCTAAGCAATAATTCTAATAGTATCACTTTTCAAAAATAAACTGAGGAGAAATGAGCATATTCAATCCCAGGCACTCTAGGGAAATAAAATTTTAGATAGTGTGGATTTTTGTTACCGTAAAAACAGTAGAGACAGTAATCTATGCATCAAAGAAACACTGGAAGTTATCCAAATATTTCCTAACTGTGCATATGTAAGGTACTATATATACAATTCCTAGATCCAATCAAAGGATAGCCTCCGTTAGGCTATTTTAAAGCTTTATTGAAACCTTTGCCAGGTGTGCTAATACCATTACTTGACACAGGAGGATCACAGGTTCCCATCCAACCACAGAATCTTAGCAAGGACCTCAACACTGTTTCAAGTAAAAAATTAAAAGGGCTGGCGGTATAGCTCAGACACAGAATGCCCCTGGATTCAGTCCTTAGTATCAAAAAAAGGATAGGTTTGAATCCAGTTTTCTCACACTGTCTTAATTTCTTTGAGTAGCCAAACGCATACAGAGTTTATTTACTTCCCCATGTTGATGATCTTAAGCTGAAATTTACACTGATTCAGCACAACTTCAGGAGAATGCATGGCATGCTGCCTAATTCTCCATGGCCTTAAAGCTAAGAATAGTTTTTATACTTTCAAATGAATAAAACAAATCCATAATGAGAATATTTCTTTACTTGTGAAAATAAATGAAACTCAAAACTCATTGAATATAAAGTTTAATTACAACATGGCCACACTCATTCATATTCTCTGTCGCTGCTTTACCAAGACACCAGAAGAGTTGAATAGATGCAGCAGAATTCATATGGCCTAAGAAGCTTAAAATATTTACCATCTTGCCGGGCGTGGTGGCGCACGCTTGTAATCCCCACGCTTGGGAGGCAGAGACAGGAGGATCGCGCAGGTTCGAAGCCAGCCGCGTGTGCTGGCTTAGGAGACCCTGTTTCCAAATAAAAATGTAAAAATAGGTCTGGGAGTGTAGCCCGGAGATAGAAGGGCTTCCAGGAACCCCAGTACCACCAAAAAAAAAAAATATATATATATATATATTTACCATCTGGACCTTTATTGACCCCTGCTCTAAACTAGATTACAGCCTTAAATTAAAAATTGGAGTTGCCAGGCGTGGTGGTGCACGCTTGTAATCCCGGCACTTGGGAGGCTGAGACAGGAGGATCATACAGGTTCAAAGCCAGCCTCAGCTACTTAGTGAGACCCTGTTTCCAAATAAAATATAAAATAGGTCTGGGAGTATAGTCTGGAGGAAGAAAGCCTCTGGGTTCCACCCCCAGTACCACCAAAAAAAAAAAAAAAAAAAAAATTGGAGTTATGGGAGACTGCATAACTACATAAACTTTTAAGTTATTGTTGCCTTATAACAGTTAAGCCCGGCATGGTGGCACACGCTTGTAATCCCAGCATTTGGGAGGCTGAGACCGGAGGATCACGGTTCACGGACAGCCTCAGCTGCTTAGTGAGGCCCTCTGCAACTCAGTGAGACCCGGTTTCAAAAATAAAGCATAAAAAATTGGGCAGGGGGTATAGCTCAGAGGTCAAATGCCTCTGGGTTCCATCCCCAAACCCACAAATAAATAAATAAATAAATCAGTTAAGAATTTAGTAGAAAGATTTTAGAATAATCACAAATAAAAGCAATCCTTTTCCAAAGACAACTATTGAAATATTATCAGCAAATTTAGTAGAAAAAAATGAATTTTAAGTATAATTATTGCAGTGCATATTTAGTGATACTGGGGATGGAACCCAGGGGCCTTCTACCTCTGGGCTATATTCCCAGACCTATTTTATTTTTTATTTGGAAACAGGATCTCACTATGTTGCTGGGAGCCTCACTAAGTAGCTGAGGCTGGTTTCGAACCTGCGTGATCCTCCTGTTTCAGCCTCCCAAGTACTGGAATTACAAACGTGTGCCACCACGCCCCGCTTTGCAGTGCATATTTAAATAACTTTGCCCACACTGAGGCAGCCCTAGGTTGGTGGTCCTTGTGCTGAGGAACCAAACCGAGGCTCCTGACCACAGCAGCACCATCTTGGAATGGGGCCTCTTGGAGCAGATTCTCCAGCAGATTCTCAAGCCCTCCATTAACTGCAGCCTTAGGCCAGTGTTCTGACCATAGCTTCACAAGAAACTCTACGCCAAGGCCAGCCTAACTTAGTGAGACCCTGTCCCACAATTTTAAAGAATTAAAAGAGCTGGGAATGTAGCTTAGTGGTAGAACATTTGTCTAGCATGAGTGAGGTCCTGGGTTCAATCCCCAGTACCATACACACACACACACACACACACACACACACACACACACACACACCTTCAGGGATTGGAGTATGAGGTATATACGAACCATGAAAGAATATTGGTGTTTAGACTTGGCTCCCATCCCTAAGATATATCACTATATATACTCCAAAATCTGAAATCAAAATCAAAAAAATTAAAATCTGCAAGATATCTCATTATGTATATATGCAAATACTTCAAAATATGAAACATTTCTGGCCCTAAGTATTTCTGATAAAAGATACTCAACTTGTACTACCATTGGGTTTATTCACTATTATTTGCTAATTTAGCCTTCCTTTAATAGCACCATATTTTCAACTTAAACTAAAATTTTGACTTTTTAAAAATTCTGTTAACTCTAGATACCGTGTTGAAGTGATAATTCCAGAATCAACGGTTAAACTCTCTGATTTCCTCTACCAACCTGCAAACAGGGTTACATGGGATAAAGCATTGAAAGTGTACAGTATGATACACAGGATTGATACGGTAATTTATTGCTCGACACTAGGTTTTTTTCTGTATTAGTGTCTTTTGTGTTTTATATCTTAATGATTTAAATTTATTAAAACTATGTATGTAGACATTTATAATAAAGTATTTCTTGATGGGGCATTTAGGCTTATTTTACTCACATTACATTAGAAAACAGGAGTGATATAAATTTGTACCATGGGGACATAAGAACAAATAGCATGAAAATTAAGGGTAAAATATAAAGGACAGGAATAATATTACATAAGAAGTTGCAATTAAGGAACGTGTTCAAATGTATTGTCTCAGTTAAGTAGTAGTGAAGAGGAAGAATAAAAACAAAGATAAAGAAAAATATAGGTAATCACAGCAGAAAGCTGAAGACAGGCTGAGAGAGAGAGGGAAGGTAAGAGGCCAAAAAAAGGTTAGAAAAGATCGAGTAAGCATTAAGAATAGAGGAGAAAAATGAATGAAATAAGAGAACAAATGCCACATGGCAAAGAGAGGTATAAACAGTGGGAGAAAAGCAGGGTCAGGGATTCTGAATTTTGGGGCAGCACACTATAGGTCTCTCATTTGTTAAGACTGCTATAAAAAATAAGCTCCTGTAGCCGGGCATGGTGGCGCACGCTTGTAATCCCCGCGCTTGGGAGGCGGAGACAGGAGGATCGCGCAGGTTCTAAGCCAGCCGCGCTGGCTTAAGAGACCCTGTTTCCAAATAAAAATATAAAATAGGTCTGGAGTGTAGCCCAGAGGTAGAAGGGCTTCCAGGAACCCCAGTACCAATAAATAAATAAATAAATAATAATGGAAATAGTCCTTTTTATTGTAAAATGTAAAATATATTCTCCATTTCTGTTTACTGTATGTATTTACTCTCTTAAGAATTCGTTTTGTAAAAGAATCCTGACTTTATTCTAACTCCTCCCCAGACAGGTGTTTATGTTCCTTAGCTAATTAGTTTACTTCACAAATACATTTTGAGCAACTACTATGAACTACATCCTGCATTAGACACTGATATAAAAGAGAAAATGACCTTGCTTTTAAAGAGCTTATATTCTCATAAGAGAAATAATAGTATCAGAGCCAGTCATGAGGGTACATCCTGTAATCCCAGTACTTGGGAGTCTGAAACAGGAGGATGGTACTTTGATGCCAGCCTCAGCAACCTAGTGAGACCCTCAACAACTTAGCAAGACCCTCTGTCAAAATAAAAAATAAGGCTGGGGGTATAGCTCAAGGGTTAAAAAAAAATCATGCCTGGTTCAATAGGAACAAAGGGAAGGAAGGAGGGAGGGAGGGAGGGAGGGAGGAAAGAAGGAAGGAAGAAAGGAAGGAATGGAGGGTGGGTGGATGTATATTGGATAAGTATTATGTGAGTGGTAAATAGTGATTAGTGTTAGGAAGGCTAGGGATTGATAAATGCTATAATAGTATAGGCAGTGAGCAGGAGAACCTAATTTCCAACTAATTGATCAGGAAGGGTCTCTGGGTGAGAGACATTTGAGTAGAAACCTGGATACTAAAGTGGAGATGAGGGAGACAGGCAGCCATCTGGGAGGCAGCCCCAGGAGGAGCAAATGCACAGGGCTTGAGGCTGGGCAGCGTCTGGCCATGTTTAATGAAGAGAACAGCAAGGAGAGTGTGTGGAGTTTGAGCATAAAGAGCAAGGAGCGGAGTGGTAAAATGTTGACAAAGCTGGAGAAGTCAGGCTGGGACTCTAATTCTGTGAGTCTCATAGTTCACGGGAAGAGATTTTATTCTATGTCCGTGAGAAGACATTGGAGTCTTTTAAGCAGGGGGATGACTGATTTGATTTACACTTTTAAGAGATAACTGCTGAAAGGAAAATGGATTGTCAAAGGCAAGAATTAAATTGGGAGCTCTGTGGTAATTCCAGGGTGACCCCATGGCGGCCCAGGCCAGGATGGTAGCAGTGGAGAGGGAGATTAATCAGGATTTAAGATGCACCGTAGCATCGGTAGGACTCACGGATACAGGGAGAAAAGAATCAAAAATGAATTCTAACACTGGATTAATTGTGGTGAAGGTTGCATGAATAAATTAACCTACTTTTTAGAAAACTTATTGAACCATATACTTAAAACAAGTGACTTTATGTGAATTATAACTTAGCTGTTTTTTAAAACGAGTCATAGGACTGTGGTTGTATCTCAGTAGGAATGAGCTTAATATCCATCATGACAAAAAAAATTAGTCCTGTGGTTTTATCTAATTGTTATTTTATTAAAGAGATGGTAACTGAGAAAAAGGGAGTAAAACAAATGTTTCTATGATCACATTTGTAAAATTCCAGATACTAGGTCTTTGGGTTTTTTTTTTTTTTAATATTCATCTTACATTCTACTCATCAAAACAAGTAAAAGTAAATGTCCCATATGCTGATCCTTCACTTCATCATTTATTTAGAATTCTTATCTTATCTTTCGTTAGCTGATCTTAAAATCTGGAAGAGGAGGCAAGTTATGGGAAGACCTTGGAAGCTACATCAGTTTCATATGGTAGAGAAGCTTTAAGTTCTTCTCAACCAAAAAAAAAAAAAAATCCACATGACCTTTTTAAGATTTGACTGTTAAGTTTAAGAAACATTGTTCACTGCCAGGCACAGTAGTACACACCAGTAATCCCAGTACTTGGGAGACTGAGACAAGAGGATCACAGGTTCAAGGACACCCTCAGCATTTTAGCCAGACTCTAAGCTACCTAGCGAAACATTGTTTCAAAACAAAAAATAGCTGGGCTGGTGGATTGTGCAGTTTCAAAGCCAGCCTCAGCTGTTTAGTGGGGCTCTCAGCAACTTAGAGAGACCCTGTTTCCAAATAAAAATATTTTTAAAAAAATAGGTCTGGGACTGTAGCCCAGAGGTAGAAAGCCCCTGGGTTCCATCTCCAGCACCATAAACAAACAAACAAACAAACAAATAAGGATAGAGTGTACCTCAGAGGTGGAATGCCCCTGGGTTCAATCTTCAGCACCACAAATAAAGGGGAAAGGGGGGAAGGGAAGGAAGGTTTAAATATTAGACTATTTCACATTCATAATTGCATGAAACTAATCATACAGTTCCATTAGCTCTTTAATTGCTTCTCCTGTTACAATGGAAAGAATATTAAATTGGCATCAAGAAATGTGAACACAGAGGCAGATTATGCAAGTTGCCCAAGGTTACTGCAGCCAGTATGTGGTGGAACCAGGATTTGTACCTGGCTTCCTGATTTCACATTCCATGCCTTTCTGCTCTGTATTCCATAGTGTTCTGAATAGCATCGTACTGTAAGAAAAATCATTTTACCTTCTTATTAATAGTCACAGTGTTCATCTCTAGAAGTGTGTTTCAGTTCCCTGCTGTTCACCCATGGGCGAGGGAAGAACTCCTGCTGTAGGGTGATGGAGATGGCCAGACTGGACAAACAACAGTTTATTAATCACTAATCACGGGGAAAGAAGACACACAGTGCCACAAATGGCTTAACAACCAGAGGCTGCAGGAAACAGGCTTTATAGCATCCAGGGGGTGAGATGACCCCAGTGCCCACAGGAGGAGATGATTAAATAACTGCTTGAATAATTCCATGGGCCAGAGGGGAACTGAAATCCAGTGAACAGGGATAAGTAGTAACTGCTGGTCCCTTTGATAGGGACGATGTTTGGTTTAAGGGGTGTTACCTGCATTAAGAGTGGGGAGAGGAACTTACAGTTAAGCTGTTTAAAGCCCAACCCGTTTCCCTAGCTGTCAAGGTAGGTAATAATATTTGTCTTTAGTTTTAGGCCTTAACACTGCAGGGTGCTAAGTCATTGTATTTTTCAGGATATATTACCTAGCCAGTGTTGAATAGTAGAAATCAGACATTTCTACTCTTTACTGTACTGGTAATCAGAAAATCTGGGTTCTAATTCTGTACTTTTCTCTAGCTGCGCTTCTGACTTAATCTGCTAGGCTTCAATTTCTCCATCCAAAACTTAAAGAAGACAATCTTAACATTACCCCCTGACTTTCCTACGCTCATACTTGTAGCTCTACTGCTCCTTCACACTGAAATGCAAGCTCGTTTGATGATGCAGCCTTTTTTTATTTTATTTTTTTCAGTACTAGGATTGAACCCAGGTTCTCGCACATGCTAGGCAGATTACCACTAACGAACCAGCCCTTGGTGATGTAGTCTTAAACTTTAAAACTGCTTTTTTCCAAATATAGGCCCAGTTTGTGCAATGAAATCCTTTGGGAAACAATGCAGATGATAGCTATTAAATAGTTTTTGAAATTTCTATGGCTTGCTTTGTTGCAGGACACATTGATTTGTCATACCATTACAAAAAGTTTTGCCATGGGCTCAATTTCCCCCCGAGACTTTATCGACTTGGTCCACATCCAGCACTATGAAGGGAATATGGACGTTATCGGTTGTAAGTTGAAATGTTTTGCCCATATCTGGGGATTACTATGTTATTAATATATTCTTCCCTTGAATTTAGCGTTTGGAAGAAAATGTATTTTTATTTTCTTTATTTTTATTTGTTTAGTGGGACCAAAAAATATATTATCATATAGATATGATAGATATTTTACAACTTAAGAGGTTTTATTTACATAATAGTCAACAATTATGGTATCTCCTGGACTTTGTTAGCACAAATCCTTTAGAAGTCAATATAGATACTTGAAAGCTTAAACCTAAAGGCATTTTTTTTTTTTTTTTTTTTGGTGGTACTGGGGTTTCTGGAAGCCCTTCTACCTCTGGGCTACACTCCCAGACCTATTTTATTTTTGGAAACAGGGTCTCTTAAGCCAGCACAGCTGGCTTCGAACCTGCGCAATCCGATCCTCCTGTCTCCGCCTCCCAAGCTCAGGATTGCAAGGAATACATTTTTTAAATCCTAAGAAAAAGTTACTTTATATAAACTGGGCATGGTGGTGCACGCTTGTAATCCTAGTATTTGTGAGACCAAGGCAGGAGGATCACAGGTTTGAGGACAGCCTCACAACATAGCAAGACTGTCAGCAACAAATGTTTCAAACTGAAAAATAAAATAGGGCTGAGAGTGTGGTTCAGAGGTAGAATACTTCTGGTTTCAATCCCCACTACCACAAAAAAAATTAATTTATGTATATATGGCTTTATATGTGAATTGCCCAGAGTAGTCATATACAGTAACTGGTGAAACTACTGAAGAAATGTCCAGTAGATGGATCATGTATCTGAGTGTGCTTCTTTTTCTTTTAGATGCTGAAGTATTGATATATCCCTAGCACTCCTGCAAATGTGCCACTCTAAAATGCAAATGTGTAACCATTTCTACACCTGCATTATCAACTCAAAACATACCATTTGATACTATAAGGATTCTTGGACTCCAACAACTTAACTCTTGGTGAAGGAATTTAGGTATAACAGTGGCACAGACCCCTATTTTTCCTCTCTAGTTTGACTTGATTCCTATTTGAATAGCTTTCTGTACTGCCAACTACTTGCATACAGAGACAATTACAGTCCGCTGTGACTTCTCAACAAGTTTTCAATTACTGTGACTGTAGCATCCTAAGCTTCACAGTCCACACTGATGGTAGCACTCGCTCAAACCCAGTTCTCTAGGTTTTGCAGGGGGCTACCCAGAGCTGCTGTTCCAATGTTCACGTAGGTTTGTCTCATTTTTATGACAGCTCATAAAGTATTCACTACTACCTCCAATACATAATACTTTCTTGTCTGAATCATGCATCTTTTAATTGTAATATTTTGAAAGAGCCTGGCGTGGTGGCACATGCTTGTAATCCCAGCATTTGGGAGGCTGAGACAGGAGGTTCATGGTTCAAGGACAACCTCAGCTACTTAGTGAGGCCCTTTGCAACTCAGTGAGACCCTGTTTCAAAAATAAAGAATATAAAATAAGGCTGAGGGTGTAGCTCGGAGGCAAAATGCCCCTGGGTTCCATCCCTAGTACTGAAAAAAAAAAAAAAAAAAGACTGTTGTTACTCTCTGTTAGTGTTCCAAAAAAAAAAAAAAAAGCAAAACAAGAAGCAGAGGTTAAAATCAACTCCATACTGAATTTGCTATGAGGAATTTCCTTTGAATGGCTTTTTGATAAATACTCATGGTTTTCTTCTGCTTTTTTTTTTTTTAAGCTTACTGTATACCTTGCTTTGAGCTAAATATTTTGCATGCATTCTCTTGCTAATGAGGAAACAAGAGTTCACAGAAATTAAGTAGCTAAGACATTAGGTGCAGAGCTAAAGCAATTGAGCCAGAATTAAAACTCTGATCAGATTTTCCCAAAGCAGTGCTAACTACCACACTGTGTCTTACAAAAGAAATGCATACCTATCTTTAGACTATAAAAGGCTTTTTTAAAAGAAAGAAAAGTATAATCTCCATATTTTAAACAGAGAAAAAAATTTAATGTCACTTCTGGCAGGACCATTATGCCAATATAATAGGTTCTGTTAAGGTAAAAATCCAAAAATGGAAGATGCAGTCAACTACGTTAGTCTCCTAAGCTAGTGTTCCATGTCGTTGCTTCTGCAGAACTGATTGCTGCTTATGTTAAAATTAGACAGGAAAATTTATCTTCTATGACAAGAACAAGAGAGTTCCGCAGAATAAACAAATATATTTTAAATATTTTAGGAAAAGTATATATAGTTACAAATTTAATTATAGTCAAAGTACTTCACTCTTCACATATATTATAGATATTATGCTACATAATTACTAAAATTCTGCTGATTGTTCATTGTACTTTGAAGTTAGCTGCAGGGAATTAGCAAATTAGGTTATCTGATCACTTCACATGTTTTTTGTTTATATATGTAAACAAAAAAATCAAACCCATGACCTTAATAGACTTTTTCTTTGTGTTTTTCCTTTTTTCTTTTCTTTTCTTTTTTTTTTTTTAGGTACTGGGGATGGAACGTGGGGCAGTCTACGTCCAAGCTACACTCCCAGACCTATTTTTTATTCTTTATTTTTGAAACAGGGTCTCACTGAGTTGCAAAGGTCCTCACTAAGTAGCTGAAGCTGGCCATGAACCTGGGATCCTCCTGTCTCCGCCTCCCAAGCACAGGGATTACTAACGTTGCGCCACCACACCCAGCCAAGCATGTGCTTCTTTGTGTTTTTCCTTTGGCTTGAAATCTCAAACTAATACTTTGACAGTTTTTCTTATATAAAAAGATAATAGCATCTTTAGAAATACTATTATATACATATATGTGTCTATATGTATGTGAATGCTTATGCATGTATATGTGTATATATGTACATATACATACAAGTATAAAATTAATGTTGATGCTAATAACTAAATTAAATGCTATATCATATATATATATATATATATTTTTTTTTTTTTTTGGTGGTACTGGGACTAGAACCCTTCTACCTCTGAGCTACACTCCCAGACCTATTTTATATTTTTTATTTAGAAACAGGGTCTCTTAAGCCAGTGAGGCTGGCTTCGAACCTGCGCGATCCTCCTGTCTACGCCTCCCAAGCGTGGGGATTACAAGCGTGCGCCGCCACACCCAGCTATATCATATATTTTTTTAAATATGCTACTGAAAATAGTTTTTCATCTTTATGGTAGATTAGATTTAATTTTATTTCTTTTAATCACTCAGCTAAAAGTGTGGATTTTCCAGGGTATCCTCCATCTCCAAATTATATCCGTGGTTATAACCATACTTGTGGCTATGTATGTTCACCTCTGAAAGAGTAAGTGTTTTTGCATTTACATGTTTTATTTTAACAATTTATTTAGTTCATCTTGTGATTTTGTTCAGGATTTCTAGCTCATCAGTAGAAACATGAACCAATATATTTTTCTCATGAGGAGAAAAAACTGCCCCTAACTGCATTTTTTGTGTGTGTGTGTGGTACTGGGGTTGGAAACCAGAAGCTTTCTACCTCCGAGCTACACCCCCAGCCCTATTTTATAATTTATTTGGAAACAGGGTCTCACTAAGTTGCTGAGAACCTCACTCACTAGCTGAGGCTGGCTTCCAACCTGTGTGATCCTCCTGTCTCAGCCTCACAAGCACAGGGATTACAAGCGTGCGCCACCACGCCCAGCTCTGCAATTTTTAAAATAACTTTTTAAGCCAGGCATGATGGAGCATACTTTTAATCCCATTACTTGGGAGGCTGAGACAGGAGCATCACAGGTTCAAAGGCCGCCTTAGCAATATAACCAGACTAGTGACTCTTAAGCAACCTAGTGAGACCTTGTTTCCAAACAAAAAAATAAAAAGGGCCGAAGGTATAGCTTAATGGTAGAATGTTCCTGAGTTAATCTCTAGTACCACAAAAATTTTTTTAATTTGTTTTCATCTTAAGTATAAACAAAAGGTCTAATTTTCCATAAAATATGATTTGAAGTTTCTGGGATTAGTCAAACATACACAAATATTCAACGTCCCTGCTGTTTTCAACTTCTCTGTTAGTCACTTCTATAAATTAAAAAGGATTTTTGAGAATTAAAAATACATTTCTCAGCTGGGCGTAGTGGCACACGCTTGTAATCCCAGCACTTGGGTGGCCGAGACAGGAGGATGGCACAGGTTCAAAGCCAGCCTCAGCAACTTAGTGAGACCCTGTTTCCCAAAGTATAAAATAGGTCTGGGTTCCACCCCCAGTACCACCAAGAAAAATAATACATTTCAGAAGCTGGGCATGGTGGTGCACACCTGTCATCCCAGTACTTGGGAGGCTGAGACAGAGGCCTGCGGGTACTAGAGCAGCCTCAACAATGTAGGAAGACTCTAAGCAACCCATGGAGACCCTGCTTCAAAATAAAAGTAATAGTGATGAGATATGGCTGGGGGGCCGGGCGTGGTGGCGTGTGCTTGTAAGCCCAGTGCTTGGGAGGCTGAGACAGGAGGATCGCACAAGTTCAAAGCCAGCCTCAGCTATTTAGTGAGGCTCTCAGCAACTTAGACCCTGTTTCTAAATAAAATATATATTAAAAAATAGGTCTGGGAGTATAGCCCAGAGGTAGAAAGCCTCTGGGTTCCACCTCCAGTACCACACACCAAAAAAATAAAATTAAAAATAAAAATTCCTTAACTCTTTTTTTGTTTACAGAAATCCAGCACATTCCAAACTAGTGATGTTTGTTCAGACAGAAATGAGAGGAAAATTGTCCCCAGCAATAATTGAAAAAACCATGCCTTCTACCTTAGTAAACTTTATCCTCGATGCAAAAGATGGAATAAAGACACACAAATTTTCATCAGGACGTGGATATAATAAAGCTCATTCATCACTCCAAAAGCAGAAATAACGCCATTCTGCTATTTAATTATAGAGATTTGAGACCACACAATTGCTAGTGAGTAAAACATAACAGTTATTGCAGTTTACTTCTGTGTTCTTGTGCATAAATACCTTAGGCAGTATTCAGGTACAAATTACTTAAGATACTTTATGAAAACAAGAACTCATAGTTGTACAAGAAAACGGTGCTAAATATACTTTTAAATTTTACATAGGGATATTAAATAACAAATTATTAATAATACACTTTTATCTTTTGCTTTTGTTCCTGGAAAATGCTCTGTATGCGAATCATTTCATAAGAAAACAGATACGGTCAGAGGTCAGTATTAAAGATTAAAACACATTTGTTTTTCCTCTGTCAGAAGCAAATTTCTATGGCGTCGTTAAAAAAAAAGAGACATATTTGAAAGCAGCTCAGCAAGGCAAATTTTACTTTTTGCACCATGAGATCCTACCTCCAGTAAAGTCTTGACCAACAGGAGGAAACTTGCTGAGTGCGTTCGGCAGGGGCTTCCCTGCCGTGTTCCCGTTGGTGGGAACAGAGCCTCACAATCTTCACACCACTGGCTGAAGGGGATCCTGGGGGAAGGGTTGGCACTCAAAATTTCCAGAAAACACTATCTTTTCAAAAATACAAGCACCTATAATACAGTGGCAGTTTTACAAAATGGAGCCCAAGTCAAGCTATTCCTTTGATAAAAAAGATCTAATTATATTCTCACAATACCCCCCCCCCCTCTCTCTCTTCTTTTTTATCACTACTCTTTTTCTTTAAATTCCATCAGCATAGCCAGGTGGGGTGGCACACACTTGTAATCCCCGCGCTTGGGAGGTGGAAACAGGAGGATCGCGCAGGTTCAAAGCCAGGCTTGCTGGTTTAGGAGACCCTGTTTCCAAATAAAAATATAAAAAATAGGTATCTGGGAGTGTAGCCCGGAGGTAGAAGGGTTTCCAGGAACCCCAGTACCACAAAATAAATAAATGAAAATTTAAAATCCGTCAGCCTCTAGGATAGCTTTTGCTCTCAAGGTGTTTGACAAGAAATTATTTTGATGCCCAGCGTGGTAGCGCACGCTTGTGATCCCCGTGCTTGGGAGGCAGAGACAGGAGGATCGTGCAGGTTCAAAGCCAGCCTTGCTGGCTTAAGAGACCCTTTTCCAAATAAAAATATAAAAATAGGTCTGGGGGTGTAGCCCAGAGGAAGAAGGGCTTCCAGGAACCCCAGTACTACAAAAAAATAAAAGAAATTATTTTGGCAATCTGTGGAGCATTGTTTGGTTAGAACTGTCTCTTGTTTGTCTCAGGACTAGGGCCTTACCACGAAGGATTATACTGCATCCTGTTAGTATCATTATTCCAAATACTATAATAAGGAATATTATAACTGAAGCCATTATTTCTCCTAGTTTTCCAAATCTTTGTTCCATTAGGCTGGGGAAGGATCATCTATGATTGAACTTTTTGCCAGCTCAGCTACTAATGCGGCCAAGGCTCATAGGGCTTTAGTTATGGCAGCCTGTGGTGCTGTATTGCTTGGAACCCTGATCAAATCAACATGTATGTGAGGGTCCATTGACCCACCAGAGGGCTGAGGGAGATCCCTGTTGGCCCTACATTGGGCCTTAAGGACCTTATTACTTGGGATTTGAAATGCCAGGGTGAAAGGGTTTGCCAGTTATACTAGAGTGCAAGTATCACTCCAGCTGCCTTGGAAGATCTCAAGTAATGTTCCTCTACAGTACCACCAGATATTTGCTCCAGCAACTGCTAATTTGGGCTAGTTCACTAGCTCCTCAAAGGGCCAGCATTCACTGCAGCAAGAACATTGCCCCAAAACATTGTCCCACCCAATTTGAGAGGCATTAGTACTTGGGATGGGAGGCTTGACCATTTTGGGGTTCTCTTGGCATTGGAACTTGAGCCACTGGGAACAGAAAAGATAAGACCTAACAAGGCTTGTGGCTGTGTGCTAGATTGTCCTGAAAGAGAGCTATTATCCGTTTCAAGGCCATTGGGTCTGAGGTCTCCTCCAGTGGAAATGTTACCACTTGAGCCTCCAGCCTGTCTGCTGCACAAATGTAACAAACATTTTTATTTAAGGCAGAATTTCTAATCCATTCCACCAGGCATTTGTTTCTTTACATCCTGTCTTGTCTTCTGTTACCTGCTGTAAATATTTTATTTTTACTATGGTGGCTTGGGTTGAGAGGTTAACATTAGCAGCTGAGATTGTTACCCAGTCTATGAGCAAGCCTCTCTATGGGATTATTTTCTGACATATCTACCTGGAGACCAGACCAGTATTTAATGGAAAGGACTGACTTTCCTGGTTTCTGAGTTAACAAGAGTGGATTATACTGTAAATTAGCACAGATATCAAGGGGAAACCCTCCAGGCCTGGTTACTTTTTATTTCAACCCCCTCAGAATTGGAGCAGCTCTATATGGTGGGGCTGTCCACTCTCCACATCCGGTGGTCCCCTGGGACTTACCCCAACTAGAGCAAGCAGCTTGCTTTGGATTATTTTGCTTCATCACCCAAATTGGTTCTAAGCAGAGATACAGAACGTAGCATGCATCCATCTTCATAGATAGGAGGTTTTCTCCTATAGTTACATCAATAGGTAACTGGATGGAATAATGGCTAGCCCATACGTGGAAGCCTAACAGACAACAATTACAAAGATATACAAGGAAAATGTAAAACAAAACGGTTAAGGACAAAACAAATCCAGTTTGAATAATATTTAACGACACAACCAAATCTCCATTTAAGTTTGACATAAATCTCCACTTAAATTTAACTTTATAAGCTGCACGTGATGGCACACATTTGTAATCCCAGCATTTGGGAGGCTGAGACAGGAGGGTCGTAGTGAGGACAGAGCTGAGGGCAGCCCCAGGTACTTAGTGAGGCCCTTTTCAACTCAGATCCTGTTTCAAAATAAACAATAAAAAATTATAGGGCTGGGGTGTGGAGCTGGGGGTAGAATGCCCGTGGCTTCCATCCCCAGTACCTTAAAATGAATGAATTAATTAATTAATTAAATTTAACTTTACATATATATTATTAATAATACCCAACCTTTAACCAGAGTGGCACAATTTGAAATGTCAAGTGTCCAAGCACCTTTAATTATCTTTGCTTAAAGATTATAACATACTTTAGTATAAATATAAGTATAAACCTGAAAAAGGCTCACATTATTAACTTTTTGGGGTTTTTTTGGAGGATACTGTCTTGGTAAAGTGTTTTCTTAAGTTTTGCCTTTTAGAGGATACTTGAAAAACAAATATATTTAACTTACAAAGAAGCCAATAATAATTAACATCACAGTTATACCAAAGTTAAAATACAGTAACTTAAAGCTGGGTGTGGTGGCGCATGCTTGTAATCTCCACGCTTGGGAGGCTGAGACAGGATGATCGCGCAGGTTCCAAGCCAGCCTGAGCTACTTAGTGAGGCTCTCAGCAACTTAGTGAGACCCTGTTTCCAAGTAAAATATAAAATAGGTCTGGGAGTGTAGCCTGGAGGTAGAAGGCACCTGGGTTCCATCCCCAGCACCACCAAAAAAAGAATATATATATATGTGTGTGTGTGTGTGTGTATGTATACACACACACATATATATGTGTATGTATATATATATATATATATATATATATCGTAATTTAGCATTTACTTTTTAAGTGAAATTCAGAATCCAAGTTTAGAAAACAGTAATCTCCAATATCTCATTATCTTATGAGCAATTGTATTTTTTCTACACAATAATATAATAAGGCTTTTTTTTAGTCAAAGCAAACAAATATAAAATAGGTCTTAAATGGCAGAGACCTTTGAATTGTAACAGTTTGAGATGTCAGTGTGGGTTCTTGTTTTTAACTAGTTTAGAAAAAAATAGCCAGAACTATACTGCTGCAAGCTTAAGCAAATTTTATTATTACAAAGGTAGAAAGAAGGGACAAAACAATAAAGCACTGCATCAGAGAGATGCAGTGGAGTGCCTCGAAAGTAAGACACAGAGAAAAGGATTTTATTGTTTTGCCTAAGTATGAAAACTTATTAGCCATTAATATAGCTCTTATTAACAATCAATACAGGCTCAATCCCCATCAAAATAGCATTAAACATAGATGGCAAGAGTTTTAGTAACTTCATTAAACATTTCATATGATTAAGGTACAAATATAACGCATATTGCATAAAGAGATTGCTTATTGGTTAGCTTGCATTTGTATAAACCCCATATACCTCTAACTTTATAAGCTTTCATGAAACATTTATATGAACCTCAGATATTCAGCATATTTAGCCCTTAGATGTATATACATCTAGACACAGATATATAGGGTGTCAAATATATCAACTCAAAGTTATAGCGGTTTATTTAGCCTGCTTTAAAATATAGACACTTAAACCCTCATTCTGCTAAGGTGTAGCTTGCTAGGTAATCAAGGCAGTAAGCACAAGAGAATATCTAGATGAAAGAAATTTGTGTGTATGGGTGTGTGTGGGTGGTACTGGGAGTGGAACCCACGGGCTTTTCCTACCTCCAGGCTACACCCCCAGATCTATTTTATATTTTATTTGGAAACAGGGTCTCACGAAGCTGCTGAGAGCCTCACTAAGTAGCTGAGGCTGGCTTCGAACCTGTGCGATCCTCCTGTCTCAGCCTCCCAAGCGCGGGGATTACAGGTGTGCCCCCCCACGCCCAGCAGAAATCTTTCTTCTTAAACAAGTTCTTCATAAATGTCACTAAGAGCAGAAGACCTTATTGTTTTAAATATGAAGAACATAGGAGCTGGGCTGTGTCTTTGAAGACCCCTCTTGGATAAAAGCCTAGTGACAGATAGATGAATAAGTCTCTCCCACAGGCCCCTCTGCTCTGAGGTAAACAAAGGAGGGTCTCCCCAGCAGCTAAACACCACGAGATAAGGCAGCTAAGTTCAGCAAGATAACCAGGTGAAGCCAAAGATGATGAACTCTAAACTATATTTTAAAAAGTTAAGCTTTGGCGGGAACCCCAGTAGGGGAGTGATCTGGGTGCCTTACTTTAAAGTTACTCCATGATTTGGCCCTTTTTTATGCAAAAATATTTAATTGTCCTGGTTCCAGTATTCTTTGTGTCTAATCAATCATTAAACCTTTGCTGGATGTGCTGGCGCACACACTTGTAATCCCAGCATTCAGGAGACTAAGACAGGAGGATCTCAGTTCACAGACAGCCTCAGCCACTTAGCGAGGCCCTTTGCAACTCAGTGAGACCCTGCTTCAAAATAAAGAATAAAAAGTAGAGCTAGAGGTAGATGTAGCTCTAAGGTAGAATGCCCCTGGTTCATTGCCCAGTGCCACCAAAAAAAAGAAAATTTAAACCTTCAGCCAGCTTACTTTCTTTGCAGCACCTTCTCTCTGCTTTGTTTTCTTCCTTTGAAATTTGGTGTGTCATTTACCACATGTAGACATCAATATCCATAACGCTGTTTAAACGTTTTGCTCTTTCTGGGGTTTTTTTCCCCATTTTATTAGCCTTTATTTACCTTTAAATTTGTCCTCACATAGAGTTTCACACTGATTCTAACAGTGGACACTATTCCACCATCACACTGAAACCATCCCTAATTGGCTATCCTGTATTAATTAAAGATTTATAAGTCATGTGAACTAAAGATATATGGATCCTTTTTTAACTTACGTGTGCTTGCCTGTTTGCTTGCTTATTTATTTATTTATTTACTTACTTACTTACTTACTTACTTATTTTGAATATGTGGTACTGGGGATTTAACCCAGGGGCATTCTACATCTGAGCTACACCCCCAGCCCTGGTTTTTTAATTTTTTTAACAGGGTCTCATTAAATTGCAGAGGGCTTCTCTTAAGTTGCTGAGGCTGGCTGTGAAGCTGTGATACTCCTGTCTCAGCCTCCCAAATACTGGGATTATAAGTGTGTGCCACTGTGCCCAGCTACGAGCACTCTTTTATTTAAACCAATTTTGGTACCATGTAAATGAAAGACAATACATTTATGGGTGTGGGTATAAACATACATAAAAATAGACAGCAAACACATATCTTAGAGCTTTAATTTGCCAGGCATTACATCTCCATGGATAGGGACAAGAGAGTTACAGATATTTATTAAGCTCAGAGCCAAATTTAAAGTTCCCAAAATCAAAATACAACCTGTACACAGTAAGCAACAGATTGTAGAACAGAGGATACAAACATGGAAGCCATACAGCAGGGAATGTCTGGAGCAGGGTCTACCAGTCATAGATAACACTGAAGGCAAGGATTCAGGCCGGCCACTGTCACCATGAGGCAGATCCGCACCAAACATCACGACTTTAGATTCTTCCAGGGGGGGGGGGGAACCAAATATTTAATCTCCTGCCCATTTAACAAAACAAGCCTCCATTGTCAAATTACATTAGGACCAAGCCAGGTATTTAAAAACGAGCTTTCTCCTCTTTTTTTCCCCCTCTAAATCCTTTGTCTTTTTGGGGGTACATTCTCAAGGACGGATTCTATATTATCCATGATCTTGTAACACTCATCACTCTAATATTGTAACATTAGGCCTATGCGACTACCAGAAGAATTTTGTCCTTAATCTTGTATTTTAGGTACCTCAGTAGAGACTCAACCTCTGCCTAGAGGTGCCGTGCATCGAACACCCCACTATAACTGACGGTGTGTGTTCCTATCCGAGTATCACCCCCCATTGTCCTGGGAGTTTCCTGAACCGGAAGCTGCTTCCCCTCCAGCCAGGCCCTTTGCAGAAAAGCTTTAACCTTCCACGTTTGTTAGGCGTCTTCAAACGCCACACTATTTCCACATAGCCATCACCCTGGGAGATCCCGACCACCAAGGAAATACTTGGTCCCCCCCCATGACACTTTTCTTCCATAGTCTGCATGCAGAGCACCTGGCCACCAGGGACGAATAAGGGCGCCTCTCCTGCATTGCCACCCTGCTTTTTACGGGGGTCCTTGTTGGCCAGGGAATAGCAGTATTTCCTTTCTTGGGGCCTCCAGCAACCTGACGTCAGAATGTGTCTCCCTAAAAAGGAACCCCCGCGACCCTCTGACAATGATTTATTTCTCCCAAATGGGCCACAAAATTGTCAGAAGTAAATTTCTATGGCTTTGTAAAAAAAAATTATATATATTTGGAAGGCAGCTCGGCAAGGACGACATGGAGGGAACTTGCTGTACATTTTCCTTTCAGCGAGGGCTCCCGTTAATGGGAACAGAGACTCACAGTCTTTACGCCACTGGCTGAAGGGGATACCAGGGGAAGGGTTGGCACTCACAATTTCCAGGATATTCTATCTTTACAAAAAAATACAAGCTCGCCCGGCGTGGTGGCACACGCTTGTAATCCCCTCGCTTGGGAGGCGGAGACAGGAGGATCGCGCAGGTTCGAAGCCAGCCATGCTGGCTTAAGAGACCCTGTTTCCAAATAAAAATATAAAATAGGTTCGGGAGTGTAGCCCGGAGGTAGAAGGCCCCTGGGTTCCATCCCCAGTACCACCAAAAAAAAAGCACACATAAGGTTACACAATGGCAGTTTTACAAAATGGAACCCAAGTCAAGCTATTCCTTTGACAGAAAAGATATAATTATATTTCTCACACTTATTGCTAAATTGAGAACTGTAAGAAACCCAAACATAAAAATTGAAAACCACTCTGCTAGCTGGGTATGGTGGTGCATTTTGTAATCCTAGTGACTCAGAAGGCTGAGGCAGGATAACCAACCACAGGTTCAAGGCCAGCCTCTGCCAGTTAGTGGACCCTGTCTCAAAATAAAGACTAAAAAGTGTTGGAGTAGCTCAGTTGTAGAGCACTTGCATGAGGCCCTAGGTTCAATCCCCAGCACCAAAATGACAGAATCCCACTAGAACACACAACCCAGTGACATTTCGATCTGAGCCTCAATTTCCACCTGGGCATCAACAAGATAGTATGAGGTGGGGGACACGGACTCATCAGCACTCTGCTTCCTCGTTGTCATCAGGGCCCACGGGCAGGTGGGCTTATGTTCGCACTGGGAGGCAACATGGACATGCAAATCAAGGCCCACTTTTGCCAGAACAGCATCAGTGAGGCCAGAAAGGAAGGTGATCCGCAACCTCACCCATCTGCAAGGTCAGTCGGTGCTCTCCACGTGCCAGAGAGGTGGCAAGCGCTGCCTGGCCCTTCCGCTGCCTCTGCACAGTGAGGCTGCCTGCTGAAAGGGACAATTAAATAGAATCCAAAGTCCTTCAGAAAGGAAGAACATTGGAGTGGGGAACAGAATACTATCCTCATTAGGTGTATTAAACCATATTTGATGTGGACAAAAGATCAAAGGCAATTCGGTAAAGGGTAGCCTTTCAGTCAATGGAGTTGGAACCCCAGGTATCAAAGACCTTGACATAACCTTACACCATAAATAGTAATGATCTCAAAAGGGAGCATGGACTTAAATGCAAAATATAACACCATAAAACTTTTAGGAGAAAGTCTAAATAACCTACAGCTAAACAGAGTTTTTAAAAAGGAGCCCAAAAGCAGAATTCTGAAGAGAAAAAAATGATAAAATGATCATCAAAATTAAAAATGTATGCTATGTGAAAGGTCCTGTGA
Source organism: Muscardinus avellanarius (assembly GCF_963383645.1). Lineage (NCBI taxonomy): Eukaryota > Metazoa > Chordata > Mammalia > Rodentia > Gliridae > Muscardinus > Muscardinus avellanarius. Next base: position 21,342,240 of record NC_137803.1, read on the forward strand.
AAAGACAAGTGGTGAGCTGAGAGAAAATATTTGCAAGGCATTTTTGACAAAGGACTTGTATCTAAAATATATAGATTTCAAAACTGAGCATTTTAATAAAGAGTCTAATTAGAAAATAGGCCCAGCCAGGTGTGGTGGCACACACCCATAATCCCAGTACATGGGAGGCTGAGACAGAATCATAGGTTCAAGGCCAGTGTCAGCAACTTGGTAAGTCCTTGTTTCAAAACAAAAAATAAAATAGGTATAGCTGGAGGTATAGCTCAGAGGTAGAACTCCCCTGGGTTCAATCCTAGAAAGAGAGGGAGAGAAAGAGAAAGAGGAAGGAAGGAACAAACAAACAAATGAAAGAAAGATCTGAGTTATAACAATCAGAGTGACTTAGCTCTGCTTCAGGATCTCACCCTCCAGCAGCCTGGCATGTTTTCATAAAACAGTCAAAGGAACAGAGGAGGTGGAAATGTGCTTTTTCATGTATGGTACTCCACTGGTAAATGGAGCATGGCCATATTCATTACCAATAAGCAGAAAAATCGAGTTCACATTTTTAGTAAAATTAAAGTCTGATGGTAGAAGGGTGTGTATACAGAGAGAAGTGAAGATTAAGAGCATTAATGCAGTTAATCTACCAATTTCACCCTCTGGCCAAAATCAAATTCCTTCAATATGCAAAAGATCGTAGATCCCCAAGCCCTCAGCAGTCTCAGACATTCACAATTATTAGTCTGTGATTTTGTGATGTGCAGTTCCTCTTTGACCCATACCCCTATGAATGGAAAAAAGAAGTTATCTGCCCCCACCTCACTATACAGATCCAATCTACAGGGGTAAAGAACAGGAGAACCCCCAGCACACTGGCAGTGGGAATGAATGCGAAGCATCCAGCCCCTGACGCATAGTAATTCTGATGACCTATCGGGCTCACCATTCAGGGGAAGTGTTCACTCATTGACTAGACTCCGGTTCTGCTCTTTGGGAATCGCTCTGATTCACAGTTCTCCACAGCCTTTGGGTACACTGTGGGATGTCCTTTTTTTCTTCACCTTCCTTTATTATTCTTTTTCTTCTTTCTTTTTTTTTTCTTTTTTGGTGTTGAAAATTGAACCCAAGGGCAGTCTACCTCTGAGCTACACCCCCAACCCTATTGTATTTTTTACTTTGAAACACAGTTTCGCTTGATTGCTGAAAATCTTGGCTGAGTGACTGAGGCTGGCTGCGAACCTGAAATCCTCCTATCTCAGCCTCCAAAGATTATAGGTGTGTGCCACCATGCCCACCTCTCCTTTATTTTTTCTGAAGAAGCAAAGAAGTGCTGCTATCAGCTGAATAACTTACTTGGGCTATTTTCTGGCCAGCGAAAGCTAGCAACCCAAAAACATGTTTATAGTTTGTTTTCATCCAGGGACTGGATGAAACGCTTTCAAACTCTTGAGCTCTCTGTGTCAGATGATGGTCCACTGCACACCCAAAGCCACACCTACACTTGACACCCACACTCCTCTCTATAGACTTTGGCTGCTATTTTTGGTACAGGCTTCTGTAGATCCACACCGTTAGGCTTGGTCCACTAGAGAGGATCCTCTTGGCACCACCCTAACACTCTCAGAGGGCTTAACAGAGTATCTGATAGTCACAGCCTCCATTTGATGATTCATCTGTGGCTGTGAATTTGAGACTTTTGCGAGATGGAAAAGCCAGAGAAAAGACACAGTTTTACTTTTTTCTTTTTTTTTATGGTATGAGATTGAAACCAAGGGTTTTCTACCTCTGAGCTATACCCCAGATCTATTTTATTTTATTTTATTTTATTTTATTTCTTTGAAGCAGAGTCTCACTAAATTGCTGAGGCTGTCCTTGAACCTGTGATCCTCTCGACTCGGCCTCCCAGTTACTGGGATGATAGATGTGTACCTCCTCTCTGGGCTCAGTTTCACCTTTTTGATCCCCTCATGGTACCTTTAGCTTTTGCTTGCAAACTGGCAGAATTTTTTTTTCTTTGATTGGCTTTGGGGGGGTTGCTTGTTTGTTTGACTCTTTGTTTTTTGGAAATGCTCAACTTTCTTTAGTACTTCAATCCTCTGCAGTTAAATGCCACTAGGTGGCGCTTTCTACATTTCGCCTGGAGATAGCCTAGGCCAAAGCCTAGTGTTTCTTAGGTACATTTTCTGTTTACTGAGTAACCATAGGCAGATGACTAACCGAATGTTTCATAACCGCTTTCTAAAGGGGTTTCCTCGTCATTATTCCTTTACTAACAGTTTTCTCAACCACTACGCAAGCCCCCCAAAGTCTAAATACCACATATTTTGTGTTTTTCTTGTGTAGCCCTGCGCTTCTAAGGTACCAACATTTGTAGCAGTTATCTTTTATTGATATAATCCCACAAAATAACCGCAATTTTTTGTGTGACTCAGAAAGAGTATTTGTTTCATTAGAAAATGATCACTCCAATGCACTTAGTATTGATGTTAACTGTCATTCTTTTCCCCCACTGTTAATAGTTTTGTACATAAAATTAATAGATTTCATAATTGTCAATTCAATATTTTTCTTTGCAATAATAATCATAAATATATATATATACTTTGATGAACTCACAACAGAAATCTTATGAGACTTTATCAAGTAACATTTAGAATCCTTAATTATGCTTAGAAATGAATATCTAGATGTTAATAAATCTAAATCTGAGCCGGGCATGGTGGCGCGCGCTTGTCATCCCAGCATTCAGGAGGCTGAGACCAGAGGATGACGGCTCGTGGACAGCCTCAGCTACTTAGTGAAGTCCTCCACAACTCAGTGAGACCTGTTTCAAAATAAAGAATAAAAAATAGGGCAGTGGATGTAGCTCAGAAGTCGAATGGCCCTGGGTTCTATCCCTGACACCACCCCCCCCCACACACACACAAATCTAAATCTGTTACCTTGTTTTTAAGATTGAACTCGTTAATAGGTAGGATGGCAACTTACACAATCAAATTATTTCATTTACAGTTTCATGAGATATAACAAATGATGCAGAATAATTCAGCCATCCATCTAATACCAAACAAGTTAGTTTGGCTGAACACCAGGGCTAAAGCTACACATCTTAGTCAACTTGTGCAGGTTCTGGGAGTGTGTGCTTGCAAATTCTTTTCACCGGTAGTGTGTCACATCAAAAAAGCAAAGACATGAAACTAGAACACAGTCTGATTAAGCCTAAAGATGAAGTATTCTACTTTTAACACCTCAATTTTTTTCTATCTCACATTTCTGTAATTCCAGTGCCTTGTGAGTCTGATACAGGAGAATTGCAACTTCAAGGCCAGCCTGGGAACTAAGAAAAACCCTGTCTCAAAATAAAAATTAAACAAGCCGGGCATGGTGGCGCATGCTTGTAATCCCGTGCTTGGAAGACTGAGACAGGAGGATCGCACAGGTTCCAAGCCAGCCTCAGCTACTTAGTGAGGCTCTCAGCAGCTTAGTGAGACCCTGCTTCCAAATAAAATATAAAATAGGTCTGGGAGTAAACCCTGGAGGTAGAAAGCCTCTGGGTTCCACCCCAGTACCACAATAAATAAATAAATAAATAAATAAATAAATAAATAAATAAATAAAAATTTAAAAGGCTGGAAGCCACGAGTGGGGGTATATGCCTGTGATCCCAGTAATTGGCTGACGCAGAATGATCACAGGTTCCAGGTCAGCCTCAGCAACTTAGTGAGGGCCTCAGCAATTCAGCAAGATTGTTTTTCAAAATGAAAAATAAATTAGGACTCGGGTAAAATTCAGAGGAAGAACTCTCCTGTATTTAAACATAAATACCACACGAAAGGGGGGGCTGGTAGAACACCCCAAATTCAAACGTTAGTACTGAAAAAAGAGACTCCATCTCAATTGATACATATCCACATAAGCTTGGTTTACACAAGTCAACTGCATGCTGAGTTTTATTACAAGCTTGTAATTTGAAATAAAATTTATTACTTTGAAACAAATAACTACTCTGTGTGTGCGTGTGTGTGTGTGTGTGTGTGTGTGTGTGTGTGTGTGTAACTGGAGATGAGCCCAGGGGCATTCTACCTCCAAGCTACATCCCCACCCCTATGTTATTTTTAGAGTCTTACTACTTGCTGAGACTGTCCTTGAACCTGTGATTCTCCTCTCTCAACATCCCAACAACTGGTATAAATAATTACTGACTAAATAACTTTATTTTGTGTGTGGGGGTTTGGGGATGGGACCCAGGGGCATTCAACCTCCAAGCTACAACCCCTGCCCTACTTTTATTCTTTATTTTGAAACTGGGTCTCAATGAGTTGCAGAGAGCCTCACTAAGTAGCTGAGGCTGTCCGCAAATCGCAATCCTCCTGTCTCAGCCTCCCAAATGCTGGTATTACAAGTGTGCGCCACCACACCTGGCTAAATAACTATTTTTTGAAATTCATAATTTTTTTTTTGATGGAGGAACCCAGGGTCTTTTCTACCTCTAGGCTATACTCCCAGACCTATTTTATATTTTATTTGGAAACAGGGTCTCACTAAGTTGCTGAGAGCCTCACTAATTAGCTGAGGCTAGCTTCAAACCTGTGTTATCCTTCTGTCTCAGCCTCCCAAGCACGGGGATTACAAGTATGCACCATCACACACAGCCATAAAAATTTTTTAAAAAAGAAAAAAATTCGGCCCAGGTTGCAGGACCCTGGCCCCGAGTAGAATCGCGTGGAGCACGCCAGACCCCTGGAGAAACCGGGCCTGGTCGCAAGGCCCTGGGCCCAGCCAGGATCGGAGCCTGCCGTGAGCCAAGGCTGGTGCTGGGGCCTCCAAGGCCAGGATCGGAGCCTGCCAATGGGTTAGGCTGGTGTTGGGGCCAGTGAGGCTGGGATTGGAGCCTGCCATGAGGCAAGGCTGGTGCTGGGGCCTCTGAGGCCGGGATCGGAGCCTGCCGAGGGGTTAGGCCGGTGCCAGGGGCAGCGAGGCTGGGATCAGAGCCTGCTGTGAGGCAAGGCCAGTTCTGGGGCCTCTGAGACCTGGATTGGAGCCTACCGAGGGGTAAGGCCGGTGCCGGGGCCAGTGAGGCCGGAAGCAGAGCCTACCGTAAGGCAGGGCCACTACTGAGGCCTCTGAGGCTGGGATCGGAACCTGCCAAGAGGGTAGACTGGTGCTGGGGCCAGCAAGGCCGGGATCGGAGCCTGCCATGAGGCAAGGCCGGTGCTGGGGCCTCCGAGGCCAGGATTGGAGCCTGCCAAGGGGTAGGCCGGTGCCGGGGCCAGTGGTTGGCATCGGAGCTTGCCTTGAGGCAAGACCGTTACTGAGGCCTCCGAGGCTGGGATCAGAGCCTGCCGAGGGGTTAGGCCGGTGCCGGGGCCAGCGAGTCCGGGAGCGGAGCCTGCCGTGAGGCAAGGCGGGTGCTGGGGCCTCCGAGGCCGGGAACAGAGCCTGCCAAGGGGTAAGGCTGGTGCCGGGGCCAGCAAGGCCGGGATTGGAGCCTACCATGAAGCATGGCCACTACTAAGGCCTCCGAGGCCGAGATCGAGAGCCTGTTGAGAGGGTAGGCTGGTGCTGGGGCCTCTGAGGCCGGGATCAGAGCCTGCCAAGGGGTTAGGCCAGTCCTGGGGCCAGAGAGTCCGGGAGCGGAGCCTGCTGTGAGACAAGGCAGGTGCTAGGGCCTCCGGGGCTGGGATCGGAGCCTGCCAAGGGGTAGGCTGGTGACGGGGCCAACGTCTGGCATTGGAGCCTGCCTTGAGGCAAGGCCACTACCGGGGCCTTCGAGGCCAGGATTGGAGCCTGCCGAGGGGTTAGGCTGGTGCCAGGGTCAGCGAGGCTGGGACGGAGCCTGCCTTGAGGCAAGGCAGGTGCTGGGGCAACCGAGGCCGGGATCAGAGCCAGCAGAGAGGTTAGGCTGGTGTCGGGGCCAGCGAGACCAGAATCAGGGCCTCCCATGAGGCAAGGCCACTGCTTGAGCCAGCAAGGTCTGGATCAGTCCACCGGGTAGCCAGGCCACTACTGGGGCCGTCAAGCATGGGATCGGTACTTGCAACGCGGCATGCACAGAGAAATATTGCAGAAAATAAAAATCAGATGCTTCCCCTAATCAGCAATAACTAGGAGGAAAGGGGTAACAGGAAGAGGTCGAGGTATAGAAAGGGCCCTATAGTGAAGCAATTAAGGTGACCAATCAGAGGGTATTGGATAGGGGAAGATGGAGCCTCGTTAATACTCAGGAGGTACATAAACAAATGTACCAAAGTTAATCACCAAACAAGCATGGGATCGAGGGAGGGGGAGGGAATGGGATGGGGACTGGATAAGGGCTAATTGGATGATGTGTGCTTGTATATCCTCTCAAGTCTTGTATTCCAATGTGATGTATGATTACAATGCACCAATAATAAAAAATAATAAAAATAAAATTCATAACCTCTTTACATATATATGAATACTTTGTATACATACACATATAGAGTGTGTGTGTGTGTATAAATAGAAACACATATTTGATAGGTTCCATGTACTAAGTAGATTGTTCACCTCCATTCTACTCTGCTTCTATTTGAAATTTTTAAAACCTTGGACTGATTACCTGATATTTCATTTCTGGACTTGCATAGTTACATAGTTGTTGCTTATAATTACTTATTAACATATCCCACTTATATTTATGTATGTTTTTTGTGTGTATGGTATTGGGGATTGAACTTAAGGGCATTCTGCCTCTGAGCTTTACCCCCAGTCCTTTTTATTTTTTTTTTATTTGAAACAGACTCTCACTAGGTTGCTGAGGCTGACCTTGAACCTGTGATCCTCCTGTCTCAGCCTCCCAAGTACTAGGATTACAGGCACGTGCTACCCATGCTCAGTGGGGTTTTTTTATTATTATTATTTTGAAATAGGGTCTTACTAAGTTATTGTACACTGGCCTTGAACCTGCATTCATCTTTTCTCAGCCTCCTAAATTCAGGACAGCATGTGCCACTGTGCCCAGCTATGCATTCTATATACAGACTTCACAGAAGTTTTATTTTCTTTAATATTGAAAATTATTCCAATTCAATGATACACTAGGAAGGACCTAACTTCTAAACATGATAAAAAGAAATCTAAAGCAACACATACAATAAGAACTGCAGATTTCCAAAGACAGAGTATCTTAAAATAGACCAACAGAAGTTACTTCTAAATCCATAGTTATAAAAACTCTTTGAGAAAGTAAAAAAGGATGGTCTGAGACACAGGAAAATAAGCCCTTCTCTGTCAAGATAAATATTGGTAAAATTTAAACAAAGATTGATTACATAAAAACACTAATATTACTATTAATATTATTAACACTATTGATAATAATTAATATTAATAATAATTAATAATATTAGCACTATTAATATTAGAATCAAAGTATTTCAATGTCTGTGTTGTTTGGAAAGCTAGCAAAGATATTTATAAACATACATTTTTTTCTCTGTGATACTGGGGATTAAACCCAGGAGTATTCTATCTCCAAGCTACACTTACAAGCCCTTTATTTATTTATATTTTGAAAAGGGTCTCACTAGGTTGCTGAGAGTCTCACCATGCTGCTGAGGCTGGCCTCAAACCTGCAATCCTCCTTTCTCAGCTTCCCAAGTACTGTGTGTGATTACAGGGGTGTGCTACCATGTCCAGTAACATTTGCCATTTTTATACGTTCAGACATGTTAAAATTTTAAGGATAATCAAAAGTACTTGTTGTAGAATGTTCACATTTCAAGTCATTAGAAAATGTGGAAAATTCAATTAAAAAAATACAAGGGGATAAAGGTGGGGAAGGGCGCATAGCATAGAAAAAGATTGCACAAAACAAAGCAGCAAAAATTAATCCAAATAAAGCCGGGCATGGTGGCGCACTCTTATAATCCCAGCATTTGGGAGGCTGAGACAGGAGGATCACTGTTTGTGGCCAGCCTCAGCTACTTAGGCCCTTTGCAACTCAGCGAGACCCTGTTTCAAAATAAGGAATAAACAATAGGTTCAATCCCCAGTACCACAAAAAATTAGTTAAAATCTAAATTGACTTTTCACAGGCACTGTGGTGGAACACATACTCAGCTCTCTTAACATGCAAGATTTTGGAGAAAACAGTCTGTTTTTAATCCATTGCGGGTTTGTCCTACACAGGGAAATCCCAGGCCTGACTCCTCTGGAGGCAGCACAGGAAAAGAAAACAAACTTGAACTGAAACAAGCAGGAAAGCCAGGAGCAGCGTGGTGAGCTTTCCCTGAAGACAAGTGGCCCAGCAGCCTAGGCCTGCAGAGCTCAAACCCAGCTGGCCTTCAGGCAGGACCCCTGAGGGGGAAAGTGGTGCCAGGAAGTTCAGACCCCTCACTCAGAAGCAGCAAACTTTGCAAACCATTTGCAGAAAGAAAGTATCCACTGCTGTGCACCCCCACCCCCGTGTCTTTCCACAGATTACAGGAGCCGCGTACTCAAGGAAACGGGCCAAAATGGCACCAAAGAGCCACAGATTCAGGCTTAAAAAGACTTAACATACTGAAGTTGGGGATACAAGAAACAAAATACAAATAAGAGTCTTGATTTTGTTTTGTGGTACTAGGGATTGAACCCAGGGGCTCTACCTCTGCGCTACACCCCCAGCTCTGTTTTATTTTATGTTAAATGCCGCCTTTTCCTCGGCATTTGTGTGTGTAACTTCCATGCAAGAAATTTGCTAAGCTTAAAGGAAGCAGAGCCCCAAGGGAAAGTGTTGTCTCTGGCCAAAGTACTCCCCCAACTCTTAGATATTTTTCATAACTATTATTCTTTTGGTAATGATTCTTTTAACTTTCCACACGAATTGCTCCGGTGATATAAGATCAGGACTATGGGAGAAACTGAGTCCGTGGAAAATACATTTTATAATAATTTGTCTAAGCCTCTAAACACCCTTGGCTTTGTTCAAGATGTAATTCTAGTCAGAATTCAGATACTGTGGAAGCATTCCTGCTACAGCAATTACAAATGCAGAATTCCTCCCTATCTTTGACCTTCATTCTAATCATTACAATAGAGCCAGGGCTAGGAGGAATTTTGACCTTTGCACCTAGTGATAGCACTGCCTGGAGACAGGGTGACACCACCTGGTTAAAATAGTTATGACAGAACAAAAGACATATAATAAAAACTTCATGTTGTTTTTTGGGCCCTGTCTACTAAAATATATTTTAAGTGTTTAATAGGGTGAAGCGTTCAGACAGCAGATGGCATTGCAGACAAAATCCAGCAGACATTCATCAAAATCCTCTAAATCATCATAAATGTACACGGATTTCCCTACACCAACTACATGTATGAAAGCTGGAATCTCTGACTTCATCCCCATTCAACTCAAAGGAGGTTGCCAGATAGAGAAGGACGTTGGACTAAGCACTAGGAATAAAAGTTTCTGAAAGGGTTAAAGAAATCTCTTAAAAACTGAATTCTTCAAGTGATTTTGAGTGTGACTTTTGTTCTTCTTGAATTTGCCCACTAAAAGCCTCTGCAGCTCCAAGGCCAAGGCAAGGCCAAAGGGGCTGACTTAAAGCACAAGACCCACCTGCAGGGTCATGGAACTGATTTCAATCACAAAGACCTGTGATGTCACAGGCCTTACTTTTGTCTTGTTCGGGGTTGGTGATTTACATGTATATCTCACTATTGTTTTTTGGGTGTTTACACTTTACTACTAGGGAATCACGGGGAAATAGGGAAGTACAAAAAATCTTGAGTCTAGAATAAAGTGGCCAATGGCACAAGAGGCATTTGTCCGTGTCAATCAATTCAGATTTTTTCCTAGAGAGGAATCTCTACTTTTAGCGCCATGAACAGAAACTTAAAGGAGTTTATTTCATAAAAGGGAAAAAATCGCTGCAGATAAGTGGCTGCAGAACTACAACCGAAACCTTTGCCCACCTTTTTGAGAAAACTCGGTCCCGAACAGACTCAGTGGCCATATTCAGTGCTGGATTTATTATTCCCGATTGAGCCAGTCTGTCGCAGTTACTCTATTTTTTGTTTATTTGTTTTGAAACAGGATCTTGCTAGGTTACAGAGGGGTCTCCCTGAGTTGCCGAGGCTGGCAATTCTGTCTCTGTCTCCCAAGTACTAGATTGCAGGCGTGCGCCACCGCTCTCGGCTTCCAAACACGAGGGTTTTTTTTTTTTTTTGGTGTTGGTACTGGGGGTTGCTGAAAACCCTTCTACCTACAGGCTACACTCCCAGACCTATTTTATATTTTTTTATTTGGAAACAGGGTCTCTGAAGCCAGCTGTGCTGGCTTTGAACCTGCGCGATCCTCCTGTCTCCGCCTCCCAAGCGCGGGGATTACAAGCGTGTGCCACCACTACCCACTTCAAACACGAGTTTTATGTTTTTTGTTTGTTTTTTGCAGGTTTGGGGATGGAACCCAGAGACATTTGACCTCCGGGCTACACCCCTGCTCTATTTTTTATTCTTTATTTTGAAACAGGGTCTCACTGAGTTGCAGAGGGCCTTACTAAGTAGCTGAAACTGTCTGCCAACTGCAATCCTCCGGTCTCAGCCTCCCAAATGTTGGGATTACCAGTGTGTGCCATCACGCCCGGTCCTAACATGAGATTTTTTTGGTTTTTTGTGGGTTTTTTTTACAGATCTGGAAATGAAACCCAGGGGCATTCAACCTCTGAGATACACCCCCTGCCCTATTTTTTATTCTTTTATTTTGAAACCGGGTCTCACTAAGTTGCAGAGGGCCTCACTAGGTGGCTGAGGCTGAACCACGATCCTCCGGTCTCAGCCTCCCCAATGCTGGGATTACAAGCATGCGCCACCATGCCCGGCCAAATATGAGTTTTTTAAGAATTAGAAATAGATTTTCCAGGGCCCAGCTCAGAGGCATGAATGTGAGGTACCAACTAATTGGACTGGGTTGCCCACTGGCATCAAGAATAAAAGAAAATCAATACAAAAAGAGAAAAATGAATTTAATCACAGTTTGGCCAAAATTGAGAAGACAGCTAATCTGCCTTCTTCCAACTCACTGAAATGTTACATTTTATAAGAGGGACTATTCATGAAGAACAAAAGCCAAGGAATCCATCTGTGCTCAACATACGATGCTTGCCTGGAGGGAGCTGAGATGGGCGAAGAGCTTAAAGAACAGGTTAGCAGGCAGTGGCTGGGACCCAGAAGGAACAATTTGAGCCTTGTTTGAAAATTTCTTTCTTTCTTTTTTTTTTTTTTTTGTTTGTGTGTGTAGTACTGGGGATTCAACTTAGGACATTCTACCTCCAAGCTACACACCAGCCCTTTTTATTTTTTTGTTTGGAAACAGGGTCTCACTACTTGCTGAGGCTGTCTTCAAACCTGCAATTCTCCTGTCTCAGCCTCCCAAGTATTGGGATTACAGGCATGCATCACCACTGCCAGCTGAAAAATCCTAATTTTAAATAGACCCCATTACAGATTTATAAGAGTAAACAGGATGATTTAAAAAGAATCAAATGAAGCCGGGCATGGTGGCACACGCTTGTAACGCCAGCATTTGGGAGGCTGAGACAAGAGGATCGCAGTTCACAGACAGCCTCAGCTACTTAGTGAGGCCCTTTGCAACTCAGCGAGACCCTGTTTCAAAATAAAAAATAAAAAATAGGGCAGGAGGGTGTAGCTTGAAGGTAGAATGCCCCTGGGTTCCATCCCCAGCACTGCAATTAGATAAAAGAATCAAATGAAAAATATTGAAGTTAAAATCAGCATCAATGTTTTAAAAAGCAGATGAGATGCTGCTGAAGAACAAATTAATAAAGAGGAAAACAACTAGTGAAATTACCCAAACACAGAAAAGGCAATAAGAGGATGAAACAGGAGAAATTGGGTAACACTAAGGATAGAGTAAGAAAAAACTGATCGTGTGTGCAGTTAGTCCTAGAAGAATAAAAGAAAGGCAGTATTTGAAAAGCTAGTTGCTGAGGATTCTATGGAAGATGAGTTGGAAAGTGGAAGGCCAGCACATACTACAACTAATAAGTAGAAATTAGCAATTCCAAACTTCCTAAAAGAGCTGCGAAGCACCAAGGATACGCGAGATCATTTTTAAAGCACAGAGAGAAAAAAAAGGTAAGTTGATTCTGAGGCCCAAAGATTTTGAAAGACTAAGGTTGTAAAGTATGGGACTTGATATAACCTCTTAGAGTCTTACTCCAGAAACTACTTTTAACTACTATTTTATCTTTTTTACTGGGAATGGAGCCCAGGGGCATTGTACCTGCAAACTGCACCCCAAGCCCTATTTTTTTTTTTTAGTCTTTTTTATTTTTTTCGAAATAGGGTCTCACTGAGTTGCGGAGGGCCTCACTAAATAGCTGAGTCTGTCCATGAACCTCAGTCCTCCGGTCTCAGCCTCCTAAATGCTGGGATTATAAGCATGCGCCACCACGCCTGACTTATCTTCTCTTTTTATTTTATTTTTATTTTTGGTGGTACTGGGGTTCCTGGAAACTCTTCTACCTCTGAGTTACACTCCCAGACCTATTTTTATATATATATATATTTTTTAATTTGGAAACAGGGTCTCTTCAGCCATAGCCACTGGCTTTGAACCTGCGTGATCCTCCTGTCTCCGCCTCCCAAGCGCGGGGATTACAAGCGTGCACCACCACACCTGGCTTATCTTCTCTTTTTATTTTTTATTTATTTATCTATTTAATTTTTTTTTGCAGGTCTGGGGATGGAACCCAGGGGCATTTGACCTCTGAGCTACACCCCCAGCCCGAATGCTCGGATTACAAGCGTGCGCCACCACTTATCTTCTCTTTTTAGTCACTCAAACCATTTGCTGTCTTAATCATTTTTTTCTTATTATCCCACTAGCTAGGAAAGTTCCTGAAATTATCACAAAAATTATACGACTGTGTGTGTGTATGTGTGAGTGTGTGTGTGTGGGGGGGGGTAACACACACACTGAGGATTGAACCCCAGGGCCTTTCTACACCCCTAGCCCTAATTTTTTTTTTTTTTTATTTTGAAACAGGGTCTCCACTAAGTTGTGCACGGCCTAAATTGCCGTGGCTGGCCAAGAACTTACGGTCTTCCTGTCTCATCCCCCCAAGTACTGGGACTACAAGTATGTGCCACCACACCTGGCTAGAAAATTTTAAAAAATTAATTATTTACAAATACTCCTTTTATTTATTAACCCTACTGCCGGAATACTACATATAGAGATCTCTAAATACATGTATAGTGAACAACTTTTGATGTTTCTGGCCCCAGATTTTTTTTTTTTTTGACAACAGGGAAGTACCTGTTAAAATTTCTTAAGGATTAGTGAATCTTCAAATTATAAGGAACCTAAAACTTAACTAAAATTTCTGACCAGGAAAAAACATTTTAAGCTAGCTTTGATTCACGTTTATGTGCTTTATTTTCAAAGCCTTTTCTGATTCTGTAAAAAATTTACAAACATTAAGACCAAGATTCTTCCAATTCAGTACCAAGGGATTCTTTGATATATTCTACAAATATCCTCTGTCTTGTCAATTCTAAGATGTCCTCAATCTTAGCTTCAATTTTTTTTATCTGGTAGGCAAAGGGAAAGGCAGTAACAATTGGAGAAAGAGAACTCCCATTAAGTTAGTAATGGTATATTTGTCTTGGTATGACATCCTTAATCTCATGTCTAAATGCAGAAAAGATGCCAAAAAAATCCCAAGTGCCGTGTGCGTATATGAACATCATGATGTCAGACTAAAAACGCAGCAATAAAAGCACACAAAAAATCCAACCCATTGCTTTTAGACCCTAGAAAAGTGGCTGGAGGGAACGGACTACTTCCATTACTAGTTTTCTTGTACACCCACCCCTTGCATTTCCTTGTTTTTTTTTCTTTTGAAGTAGTAGAGATGAAACCTGGGTCTCACACATGCCAGGCAAGTGCTCTACCACTGACCTACCACCTCAGCCCTTTTTATTTTGAGACAGGGTCTTACTGAACTGCCCTGGCTGGTCTTGAGCTCGAGATCCTCCTGCCTCAGCCTGAAGAGCTGGGACTGCGGGGCTACACCACTGCATCACACTGGGCCATCGCCTTGCATTTCTGACACCTTTCTTTCCTTTAATATACTTGTATGGAGAGTTCCATCTATCCCTATCCTCTCCAACATAAACACCTTTCACCCCCAAATGCCTGCCCTGGCATTGGTCACACCATTCATTCATTCATTATTTATTGAGTGCCATCTGTGCTTGGCAGAGAATTTCATACATTCTAGATGTATGAAAAATCATTAGTTGGATATATATTGCTGCACTATTTTTAAAGTCAACTCATTAAGTGGTACAAAGTATTTTATTGACAGATATTTACATATTTAATAAGTTTGCTGAAATTAGGATTTCCTATTTGGCTATTTCCTAGTAGGCAAAATTTCCTGAGACTTTCCATATTTCGTAAGATAAAAACAGAACAAAACCCTGCTCTTTACTATAGCACAGCAATGATAGGATAACTATATTTTATATGCAGATGCTTGCATCTCTTCTCTTATTTATGGAAAATGTACGAATGCCAACCATGATATTCCTTTTATTAAAAAGCAATACAAAAGAGCCATAGAAATGAGACCGTATTTTTACATTATTGCTTGTTACATTTTCATGTTGTCAAAATGTACTTCTATAACCGTTCTTGCTTTATCTGAAACATTTCTCACTGGGCTTCCACATTATTAAATATTCGTGTTTATAGGAGCTTACTAAACTGCTAATCTGAGAACAATGATAACTCCACTGTGTCTCAGACCTTTTTTACAAACATGCTTATTTCTGTACAGTGTGAGAATTTGACCCAGTTCTCTTCCACTCTGCCAACAGTTCTTTTTGTACCTCTTCTGGTAGTTCATAGAAAACTTGAGGATCGATGTCAGATGGGAAAGCAATTTTCTCCTCAGCAGAATCATGCTCTCTATTTTCTGTGAGTTCTTGTTGTTGAGCAGCTGTTGCTATTGTCTGCTGACGGCTATCAGTAGTGTGGTTTTTGGAGAAAAGTTGCTCACTCTGCAAATTTGGAAATGAATGGAAAACAGATGCAGCAGGGTTGGTATTGGAAAAGTGTAATCCTTGAGATTCTTTAGGTCCTTGACTCATTCGTTCATCTTTTAATTGATTATCTATGTAATATGAATAATCCTTTGAGCTAGACTGATAAGAACTACTGCTATTTAAGCCTGATGTTCCTGGTTCACAAGAAGACACAGAAAGTACCTGCTTGCTACTAGGTAAATTATCGCTAGGATTTAAGGGAATATCCTGCGTGTGTTTTGTAGAAAAGAAAGATAATACTCCTCTGGAGGCATGTAATGTACAACTCAGACTTCCTTTCCCTGGACATTTTCCTGTAGATTTTCCAGAGAGGATTTCTTCTTGAATATCTTTTGGAAGCTGCCTAAAGACTTCTTGGTCAACACCCTCTGGAAGTGAGTGGAGTGGGAATTCACTCTTATCATTCTCTTTAGAAGAATCTGTTGTATCTACAGTAGGAGACTCCCCAGTTCTTGTGCTTCCAATTCTTCCACTTGACAGAAAATGACAGTTTGTCTCTTTGTCTTTGGAAGAATCTTCCACATGAGTATCTTTCATTTTCTAGAGCGCAAGGATAACCGATTAATTTAGATACAGGATATCTTTTAAATAGCCCAGATGGGTATACCTATAGCTATTATCGGACAAAATGTTTCAGACCTACTCAGCACCTTCAATCCTTTGTTTCAAACAACTGGAGATGATTCAGCTATCACAAAATTAGTCACACTATCGGGCAGATCTTACTCACTACTACAGGAAGAGGCTTCCTTCCTAGATAGCACTGAGCCGGAGGCAAATATGCGCTAGGATATTTGGAGAAAAATCCTGGAAAGGCTCTCAACCTGGAAAGGATCTCAACAGGCATGTATTCGACTGTCCAATGCTATAAATAAAGAATGGTGGCCTAGACAAGTGAGTCACCTAAAAGTTTTTTTTTTTTTTTTTTTTTTTTTTTTTTGGTGGTACTGGGGTTCCTGGAAGCCCTTCTACCTCCGGGCTACACTACCAGACCTATTTTTACATTTTTTTTATTTGGAAACAGGGTCTCCTAAGCCAGCGCACGCCGCTGGCTTCGAACCTGCGCGATCCTCCTGTCTCTGCCTCCCAAGCGCGGGGATTACAAGCGTGCGTAACCACGCCCAGCTAAAAGTATTTTTTTTAAATACTTTTTTTGCTCAGTGGCAAAGTGCCTGCTTTGCAGGTGTGGCGCTCTGGGTTCAATCCCCAGTTCCAAAAAAAAGACCAAAAAAAAAAAAAATATATATATATATACACACACACACACACACACACACACACACACACACACACACATTCACAGAGCATCAAGGGCTGGTTTTAAAAAAATTACTGACCTAAAGAGTAACATTTATCCAGGCATGGTGGCACACTCTTGTAATCCCAGCATTTGGGAGGGTTAGACCTGAGGATTGTGGTTCACAGAGCCTCAGCCACTTAGAAGGCACTCCGTAACTTAGTGAGACCCTGTTTCAAAATAAAAAATAGGGCAGGAGGTGTAGCTCGGAGGTTGAATGTCCCTGGGTTCCATCCCAAGACCCACCAAAAAAAAAAAAAAAGAGTAACATTTAGCAGAAAAGAAAGTTCTATGGCAAAAATCCAATACTACTTTTGGGACATAATACTGTTTTAATTTACATTAAATTAAAAATTTTCAATTCTAAACACTTTTCATTTTAATTTATACAATTTTTCTGTAAAGTTTTTACTCTAATTTCCCTTCTAGTTTTAAGCACTATAAAAAAAAAGTATACACAGTTGCTGGGTGTGGTGGCACACGCTTGTGATCCCCGCACTTGGGAAGCGGAGACAGGAAGATCGCGCAGGTTCGAAGCCAGCCGTGCGGGCTTAAGAGACCCTGTTTCCAAATTTTAAAAAATATAAAAATAGGTTTGGGAGTGTAGCCCGAAGGTAAAAGGGTTTCCAGGAACCCCAGTACCACCACCAAAAAAATTTTTTAAAAAGTATACACAGTCAAATATAGCTCAGAAAACATTTAGTACCTTCAAGAATATAAAATAAGCCAGGCAAAGGTGGCACATGCCTGTAATCCTAGTACTTGGGAGGCTGAGACAGGAGGATCATAGGTTCAAAGCCAGACTTAGCAACTAAGGAAGACCTTGTTTGAAAACAAAAAGTAATTGGTCTGGGGGTATGTGTGGCCCGGAGGTAGAATGCCCCTGGGTTCCATCCCCAGCACCACAACATAAATAAATAGATAAAAGATTCAGGACATTATTCTTATTAAGCAAACACTGTATGCCAGGTACTTTCACTTATATTTACTTCTCTAATGCCATTATATACTAGAAACCTTTAATTCCCATTCTACAGACTAATTCAAATATAAAAACAAAATACCGTGGGAGTGGGGGGCACTAAGGATTAAACCCAGAGGCACGCTGCCTCTGAGCTACACTCCCAGCCCAATTTTACTTCTTATTTGGAAACAGTCTCACTAAGTTGTGGAGGGCCTCACTAAGTGGCCGAGGCTGACTTCAAACCTACGATCCTCTTGTCTCAGCCTCCCAAGTACTGGGATTATAAGCAGGAGCCACCACGCCTGCCTCCAGAATACCTTTTTAACTTTCAGATAATTGATGGAATAAAAAGGTTGCAGAATAAAGTAATTTGAAGAGGGCATTCGTCTACTATGTTCATAACACTATTCTGGTCCCATTTTAAACAAGCGGAAATGAAAATATTGCTAATATACTAATTAAAATGTATAAATAATTTTTAAATTAAGAGTTCATTAGACATTAAGAACTTAGAAAAAAGTTACTAAGACAGCGGACAGATTACTAATCGTATTGTATGGGCTTCCTTCCATCTTGGCATACTCTATTTAGGGACTGTGTTTAAGTCATTTGAAAATGTGACTGATGCCTGCCTCTCTACCCCCAGGCCATTCATTTTTATAGCTGTGAAATCATTAGCAAATTCTCTCAATGCTGCTATCAGAATCTGATATAATTTAGAAACTAAGAAAACTTGAATTCTTCATACTTCTGCATGCCGTTACAAAACATATTACCGCTTCCCAAACAGAAATGCTCCATAATGGTTGTAAGGCTGCAAACATGTGACAGACAGTGTAAATGTCCGAATCACCCAAAAGAACCTCCACCATGAACACAGATTCGTTATTAGGCTACACAAATCCAATGAAGATCATACTTACAAAACTTCGCTTGCCAGAGTGTGAAGTTGCTGATGATGATGACGTTACGTAGCCGTCCATTGGCCCTTTCTTTGCGGTCGTTAGTGCTCTGAGGTTGCAGAAGCACACGCTCAGCAGGGTCAGGTGAAACGGCATCTTCACGTTCACCATGTTGCGAAACAGTTTCATCAGTATATCAACCATTGGGGTCATCACATCATAATTCCCTAAATAGAATATTTACAAAGACACTGTCTAGACACATATCGTAATGTTAAGAGTTTACTATAAGTTTACTAAGCCTACTAAAATTTTATATAGCTTAGATTAAGAAATTTGGATCCTCAATAGATATTCCTGGACATCTTAACCTCGTTGACTAAACTTAACACTTCAGAAATCAGTTGTGTTTCCTGTGAACTTGGGAAACTGTTCTTAGTACTAGGGACTGAACTGAAGGCATCGTACATGCTAGGCAAGCGTTCTACCAGTGAGCTACATCTCCAGCCTTTTTTCTTCCTTTCTTTTTATTTTTTTTTTTCTTTTCTTTTTTGAGACAGGTTCTCACCACTAACTTGCCCAGTCTCAAATTTGGGATCCTCCTGCTCCAGCCTCCCTGGTGTCTAGGATTACAGGAATATGCCACATATGCTTTGGGAGACATTCTTAACTGAGTCTTTACTTTTATTACCTATCAAAATAAAAATCTTTTCTAGTGAAAATTCCTCATAGAAGAGTATTTAATTGCTTACTAACTTCACATGAAGACCCTCCATTTTTGAAAATATTTCTAATTCACAGTTTGCTTTTCAATCTAACATTTAAATTCTTAAAACCTGGCCCATACCTGCCCCTAACTTCTGAATGATATGGGGCGGGACAGGACACTGACGACTCTCACGACTACAGTACTTCTCGGAGGAAAACCGGCGGATGACTAATCTCACTGTGTGCGGCTTCCTTCCATCTTGGCATATTCTAAAGGGAGAAGAGAAAACGAATTAGAAAAAAAAAAAACCATAAAATCCTGTTTAAAATAGCACCTCATTTATTGAGGTGTCAGATTAACTATACGAATTATACACATAAGAGATAACTAAATAGTAAGCAATAAAGGTTTCAGGACACCCAAATAAATATATCAAGCTTCATGTACTACAGCTCTGAAATTTTTTATTTTTGGAACTAGAGACTGAATCCAGTGGCATTTTCCTCGGAGCTACAATGCATCCCCATCCCCATTTTGAAATTTGTTACTAGGCAGGCATAATAGTGCACGCTTGTAATCCCAGTACTTGAGAGGCTGAGACAGGAGGGTCACGGGTTCACAGCCAGCCTCAGCTACTGAGGCCCTCTTCAACTTAGTAAGACCCTATCCAAAATAAAGGATACAAATAGGGCTGGGGGCATAACTCAGAGGTAGAATGCCCCTGGAATCAACCCTCAGTACTATAAATAAATATGAGGACGGAAGGAGAGGGAATGGGGTAGGAATTGGGTAAGGGCTAATTGGGTGATAAATAAAATTTATATACAATTTTTTTTAACTTTGAAACAGGGCCTCAGACAGGTACGGTGTCACATGCCTGGAATCCCAGTACTGTAGGAGGCTGACGGAGGAGAAGAGCAGGTTCAAGGAAGCCTCAGCAAGGAACGAGACTTTCATCAACCTAGCAAGACCTATTTTTTTTTTTTTTTTCGGTACCAGGTGTGGGACCCAGGGTCATTCTACTTCCGAGCTACACCCATAGTCCTACTTTTTAGTCTTTTTTATTTTTTTGAAACAGGGTCTCACTGAGCTGCAAAGGGCTAAGTAGCTGAGGCTGTCTGCAAACCACGATCGTCCGGTCTCCGCCTCCCGAATGCTGCGATTATAAACGTGTGCCACCAAGCCTGGCAATACGAGACTCTATTTCAAAATAAAAAAAATAAAATAGGGTTGGGGGTGTAGCTCAGAAGTAAATTGCAGATGAGTTCAATCCCCAGAACCAGACACACACACACACACACACACACACACACACACACACACACACACACACGGTCTTGCTAGGTTGTTGAGGTTCTTGCTAAATTGCTGAGGCTGGCCTTAAATCTGTAATCCTCCTATCTCAGCCTCCCAGGTATGAGATTACAGGAAAGTGCCACCACATCAGGCTAAGCTCTAAAATTTGAATATTAGACTTGTAGGCCTCACTCAAAAGTGAGTGTTGTCAAACTGTTTTATAATCTAAATTTAAAATGTAATTAAAAGCAACATATTTAAACCAGCAGGAAATCTAATAGACAAAAGTGAAAAATTACAAGAGAAAATGTTTTACAAAATGAGACTAAAAAATTTTTACAAAATGAAATTATTTGTATTAAAGGGTGCTCCACCAATAGATTCGAGAGTCAGTAGTAATATAATATTACTAATATATGATGCTTTACTAAAGCAATACTTTGAAAGATTAATTAAACACTCATTTAGAAAGATAAATTTTTGTGCACACATCCTTAAAAATATTCTAGCTGGGCATGGTGGTGCATGCTTGTAATCCTTGCGCTTGGGAGGCTGAGACAAGAGGATCGCACAGGTTAGAAGCCAGCCGTAGCTACTGAGTGAGGCTCTCAGCAACTTAGTTAGACTCTGTTTCCAAATAAAATATAAAATCGGTCTGGGAGTGTAGCCTGGAGGTAAAAAGCCTCTGGGTTCCACCCCCATACCACCAAAAAAAAAAAAAAAAAATCCATAAAAATGATCTTAGTTTGATTTAAAACTTTTAATGATACAGAGAATTCACTTAAAAAGTAGAAAAATTAATTCTTTGTAAAAAATGTCATTAAGGATAACATTTTCATTGCATAGCAATATACATAAAATCACAAACATAAGCTGGGTGTGGTGGCGCATGCTTGTAATCCCAGCATTTGAGAGGCTGAGACAGGAGGATCGCGGGTTCGCGGCCAGCCTAGCTACTTAGTGAGGCTCTTTGCAACTCAGTGAGACCCTGTTTCAAGATGAAGAATAAAAAGTAGGGCTGGGGGTATAGCTTGGAGGTAAAATGCCCCTGAGTTCCATCCCCAATACTGCAAAAAAAAAAAAAACCCCACAAACATAAAATGTAAATATTATACATTATTGAAGGCACTCTAAATAAACAATTCTGAATTAGAAAATTATTTCTGAGCCATGCATAGTGGCACATGCTTGTAATCCCAGTACTTGGGAGGCTGAGAGAGGAGAATCACAAGTTTGAAGCCAGTTTCAGCAACTTAGTGAGGCTCTCAGCAACTTAGCAAGACTGTGTTTCCAAAAAAAAAATGAAATAGGGCTGAGGATACGCCTTGGAAGTAGAACACCCCTGGGTTAAATCTCCCGAACCACCAAAAAAAAAAAAAAAAAAGAATCAGTTTTATATCAAATAATTTTTTTTACTGTTTTATCAGAAAACTTCTTGATAGCTTCTCAAGTAGGATAAACAGTCCTGTAAAGTATATTACTAGTATCCTTGTTTAAATATCTCCTAGCTAAATTTGTTTTTTTTTTTTTTTGGTGTTGGGGATGGAACCCAGAGGGGCTTTCTACCTCCGGGCTGCACCGCCAGACCAGACCTATTTTATATTTTATTTGGAAACAGAATCTCACTAAGTTGCTGAGAGGCTCACTAAGTAGCTGAGGGTGGCTTCGAACCTGTGTGATCCTCCTGTCTCAGCTTCCCAGGCGCTGGGATTAAAAGCGTGCGCCACCGCGCCTGGCTAAATTTGTTCTTCTAAGTAATTATAGAATTCAAAGAGTATGATATGCTAATTAAGACATTAAGAAAAAGTTAAATCCGAAGCAATTTTAGGCTCCTGCCTAAGGGATAGATTAAAAATTACATGGTCTTACACTTCTTTCAAACTTATAAAATTAATCATCATCTACTCCTAAAGAAGAATATAATTATACAATACACAGACAGACGGACAGACAGAAAGACAGACATAAGCAATGAGTGTTTTTCACCAGCCACCTCAGAGCTGTCATTCCTCTGCACCGAGGGCTGTGCTGAGTAAGGGGACTGGTAAGCAGTGATGTGAATAAAGTTTACTGCCTGGTTTACAGCATCTAGTCTCATTTCTGGGTTGATTCTTTAAGTAAGAGAACCTGTAAGACTTACTTCATGTGGTTTCTCTATGTATAGAACTGTTTCCGATGTCTAGGCATCTGAGTAGTCTCACCCCGAGCTGAGCTGAGCGGATGACCCAGTTTCGCCAGCACACTCCGGTCCAGCCTGAGTCACAGCGCTGGAGCTGTGTCAGGCAGGAGCCTCAGCTGCAGGCAGCCAGCGGTGAGCTGCAGGCAGCCAGCGGTGAGCTGCAGGCAGCCAGCGGTGAGCTGCAGGCAGCCAGCGGTGAGCTGCAGGGCTGCGCTCCCTCCCGCCCCGGCTGCATGCGATAGCTCAGTTCAGGAAGCAGCACTTCCTCAGTTCTCCGAGACTTCGAGTCATCCCCAAACCATTTTCTTTAGATAGCCCACCTAGAATCATTACAGAAGCATACCTACTTTAAACCGTTAGACCTCTGACATCCCAATGTGAGATATGTCTAGCATCAGAAAGAAATTGGAGGAAAGGCCTTACTTAGTAGCATCCATGAAGACATGAGGAAGACATGCATGATGCCTGCAAAGTGCATCAGAACGCTACACTTCTGTGGAGCTGACGTCGTGCCATTTGCACATCACAGTGCCGCTGACACTGCCCCAACGTGTGGTTCAGGATCCCGAACACACTTGCAAGCATGCCCACGGGCCCCACTTAACTCTTCCCTCCCTGGACTCCGCTTTCCTCACACAGTCTGAGGTAGAGGAGGCCTAAGGCTTCTCCTGCTTCTTCACTGTTGCTGCTTTAATTACATCCTATGGCAAATTTACACCTGTTACTACATAAGGAGTTGTAGAAGTGTGGCAGAATTACTCCTCTTTGCAGTTTTCCTCTTACTGAAATACTAATAACTATTAGATTAAGAGCAAAGGCCTGCCGGCGCAAGGGGGCACACCTCTAATCCCAGCACCTGGGAAGCTGAGATGGGAGCATAACAGGTTCATAACCAGCCTCAGCAACTTAGCAAAGCCCTCCACAATTTAGTGAGGCCTTGCTTCAAAATAAAAAAATAAAATTGGGCCAGAGTTGTAGCTCAGAGGTAGAAAGGCCCTGCATTCAATCCCCAGTACCAGAAGGAAAAAGAAAAAGCAAAGGCTTTGCAATTGCCACCAAATTAAAATTTCCTTCTCACCTAAGGACTAAAATAGGTCTAGGAATAACAAAGATATCCATAAGACTCCTTTATGTCAGTATCTATAGCTTATCATCCACATTATAGACACCATGTTAATAGAATTGAGACTAATGAAAGCAGATGGGTTAAATTAGTTCAGAACACAGATTACTGTCTTTGCAATAGTTTATAATGCAGAGAAGTGCAGTGATGAACGACCTGTCTTGACTAACATCGTCTACTCTCCAAGTAAGCTGTAAAATCCAAGATAGAACATCAGGCATTTTTTTCTTATACTGCACACAAAATAAATACACTGGGTGACTTGCAAAATAGATTTTAAAACTCACCTGCTTAAAAGGCTAGCAAGTAGTTCTTCAATCTTTTTTCTAGCTTCAACTTCTGATGAACATTTTTTAAATGAATCTTCTTCACTAAAGGACTACCAAAAAATAAAAACAAAACAAATCCATGAATAAGGATCATTTTAAACTCAAATAAATATATCCATTTATCAGTGTAGATGCAAATAAATATTCAGCACATCCTTTTTTGGGTGAGGATACCAGGGTTTAAACTCAGGGGCATTCTAACTCTGAGTTACACTCCTAACCATTTATTTATTTACTTACTTACTTACTTAATTATTTAATCTATTTTGTGTGGGAGGGATACTGGGATTGAACTCAGGGATGTTCTACTTCTAAACTATGCTCCCTACCTTTTTTTTTAAAAACAGGGTCTTGCTAAATTTCTGAGAGTCTCATTAAATTGCTGAGTCTGATCTCAAAAATACAATCTTCTTGTCCAGCCTTCCGAATACTAGGATTACAGGCATCTACCACCATGCCTAGTTAATTTTTTAAATTCCGAAACGATCTTGCTAAGTTGCTGAGAATCTAAGTTACTGAGGGGCTTACTAATAAGGCTAGCCTCAAACCTACAGTCCTCCCGTCTCAGCCTCCCAAGTACTGGGATTACAGACATGAGCCACCAAGCCTGGATCAACACGGTACTAACTTACCTCTTGTGTTGTGAATCATTTAGTTCATTTTTACATTAGTGTGTGTGTGTGTGTGTGTGTGTGTGTGTGTGTGTGTGTGTGTTACTAGAGATTAATCCCAGGAGCATCCTGCCTCCAAGCCAAACCCTCAGCCCTCTATTTTCTTTTATTTTGAAACAAGATCTAGGTAAATTGTTAAGGCTAGCATGGAATGTGGAATCCTCCTGTTTCGGCCTCCAATACGCTTGGTGACATTAACTTCTCATCTATAAGTTCAATAGAAACTTCTCATCTATAAGCTCTACTAGAAAGTGTGCTGGAGGTTAAGAAAAGTAGAAAGCTCTAGCACCAGCTGCGTGCTTTACTATTATGAGTACAGGGCTCTTGAGTCCCTCAGACTTGAGCACATCCTTGGATAAATTATTTAGTGTTTCTCAAGTACCATATCTCGTGTGTGTGTGTGTGTGTGTGTGTTACTGTGGATGGAACCCAGAGGCATTCTACCTCTGCACTACACTCCCAGCTCTATTTTTTTCTTTCTTTTCTTTTTCTTTTTTTTTTTTTTTTTTTTTTGCGGTACTGGAGATGAAGCCCAAGGGCATTCTACCTCCAAGCTACATCCCCAGCCCTACTTTTCTTTTTTTTCTTCCTTACTTTGAAACAAGGTGTCACTGAGTTGTGGAGGCCTCACTAAGTAGCTGAGCCTAGCCACAAACCCATATCCTCCTGTCTTAGCTTCTCAAGTAATGAGATTACAGACATTCACCACCATGCCTAGCTTAGTATCCTCATCTTAACAAAAGAAAAAGGAAGGAAGGAAAGAAGGAAGGGAGGAACAAACGATAGTCCTGCCTACCTCAAAAGGTTGTTGTGAAGACTAAATGTACTCACGTCTGTAAAGCACTTGGTAAAGTGCTGTCAAAGAGGAAAAGCAAATCAATATTAACTGAGTGATTACACCTTTTACTGTTCAATCATGGGACTCTTCTGAAAACAGTATTTTTTAAAAATTAAAACATTTTGCTTCGTTATGTGTATTACAGGCTATTAGAACTAAGCTATATACAGTCGAAGTAGCTAACCTGAGACTTTAAAATATTAAGGTTCACTTGGTGTGCTGGTACACCCCTATAATCCCAGCTCCTATGGAGTCTGAGACAGAATGATCACAAGTTTGAGGCTATTATGGTCAATTTAGGAAGACCTTGGCTAAAAATATAAAACAAAAGGGGGGCTAGGAAAGTAGTTCAGTAGTAGAGAACTTCCCTAGCATGTGTGATAAGGCTCTGATTTCGATCCACAGTAACCTCCCCCAAATGACAATAAATAAAAATATCAGTTCCCAAGTTTCAACTCCCCCAAATGACAATAAATAAAAATATCAGTTCCCAAGTTTCAACTAAGAATATTTGTTAATCTAATATAAACAGCTGGGCATGGTGGCACATGCCTAAAATCCTAGTACTTGGGAGGCTAAGACAGAAGGATCCCAGGTTCACAGCAGCCTCAGCTACTTAGTGAGACCCCCTGCAACTTAGCGAGACCTTGTTTCAAACTAAAAATAAAATAGGGTTGAGCGTGTAGCTCAGAGGAAGAATGTCCCTGGGTTTTATCCCCAGTACCATAAACAAACAAAACTTAATCTAATAAACCGGTCATAGAAGGATCATATACTAACTGAAAGCAAAGGAGAATGGTAAATATATGGCACCAAAAATAGAAATCTTTCTCTCGAATAATGTGAATAAATCTTACTGTGTACCTGAGGTGGTCCTGAGGGCGTCACAGGAGAGTTATCCTCTCCAAAACCAAGCTTCTGGATACGCTGAGCAACTGCAACTCCCAACTCCTTTTCTAATGTTTTGGGTGAAAAGGCTTGGAGATCACGCACACTACTGATCCCCAGGGCCTCCAGGCGTTTGGCAGTTTTATAGCCAATACCTAATCAAAAAGAAATGATACAGTGTTACCCTAGCTTTCTTCCTAAAATGAAGAAAATTAAAATGTTAAAAATATATAACCATATCTTAACTTCCATAATCCCTATTTTACAAAGATCAAACTCCACTGCAAATTAGGTTACTCTTCCATTCAGGGCCCCTGAGCTATAGGCACCTCTTTGGAGCCCTCACAACATGTATTATAATACAGTGAGTATACAAAGAGTCAATAATTCAGTATTGATCAAATAAAATTTTTATCATCTGTTATACAATTACTGTGGAAAAACTCTAGAATCTTGGCTACTATTGTTAAAAAAAAAGACTCACTAGAGCAAATAAAAGTGTGTGCTTATTAGCTGACCTGATTTTTACACATAACACCACACATTTATCCACAAGTCACATCTTAGCAGTGTTTACCATCTGCAATATAAGAGCAAAAAAGCAAACAAGAATCTCTTACCAACAAACCTCTTCCCACAAAGTTTTTGCACTAAAACTCAGTCACATTCACAAGAGAAATATAATGCCTCTTTATTCCTCTCACTTAAAAAAATAATTCTAGCCGGGCGTGGTGGCGCACGCTTGTAATCCCCGCGCTTGGGAGGCAGAGACAGGAGGATCGCGCAGGTTCGAAGCCAGCCGCGCGCGCTGGCTTAGGAGACCCTGTTTCCAAATAAAAATGTAAAAATAGGTCTGGGAGTGTAGTCCGGAGATAGAAGGGCTTCCAGGAATCCCAGTACCACCAAAAAAAAAAAAAAAAAAAAAAAAAAAAAAAAAAATTCTAGTATGAATATAATGTACCAATAAAATTTTTAAAAATAATAATTCTACAGTTATCTGATTTCCTTATATAGTAAAAGCAGTAAATCATGACAGCTAGGTAGGGAGAATTTTTAGAGTGTAGTGACATATTTTTACAGCAGAAATAAAAGAAGATTGACAACTGGCAATGAGGGGAAAAGTAGAAAGCCTGTGAAGTAGACGGAATAGCTCAGAAGTGTAGTCAAGTATCGTCCTCAACTGATCACAATTTGAGATGGTTCTTCAGAACGCAGAACACAGAACCAAACCCAAAACATCAAATTGTAACGCCAAGGAAGGCAAGGCAGTATATAATACATTTTGGAATCACACAAACATAGTTTAAACATGGGAAGTTATGACATTTAAAAGTTTTAAGTTTCAGTTGTCTCATTTTTGAGAGAAATTTCTCATTTTGAGAGAATTCTTTTACTACATCCTACTCCTCAGCAATGCAAGAGAAATGAAGTTTAGTGCATTCATTATTGATAATTTAATGTATTCATTATTGATGGTCTATAAAAATGCAAGTTTTATGATCTTCAGAGACACAAATTTGCCCCATTATCTCAATAGGTTAGTGAACCACTCAAATCGAAGCATTGGCAGGTCCACTATGGTCATAATATTTTATGGTTTTTTTTTTTTTTTTGCGGGTCTGGGGATGGAACCCAGGGGCATTTGACCTCCGAGCTACCCCTACCCAATTTTTTTATTCTTTTTATTTTGAAACAGGGTCTCACTGAGTTATGGAGGGCCTAAGTAGCTGAGGCTGTCTACGAACCATGATCCAACCATCTCAGCCTCCTGAAGGCTGGGATTACAAGCGTGCACCACCACGCCCAGCTAATATTTTATATACAATCCCCAAAGAGAGTAAAAGATGAAGTCCCCTCTCCAGATGCAACGCACAATGTAAGACTATGAACCAGAGACTGAAAATATAGGACCATATGTTTTCAGGTTATAACTTTTACTATCAGCATTAGAAAAGTACTTCCCGCTGGGCGTGGTGGCGCACGCTTGTAATCCCAGCATTCGGGAGGCTGAGACCGGAGGATCGCGGTTCACGGACAGCCTCAGCTACTTAGTGAGGCCCTCTTCAACTAAGTGAGACCCTGTTTCAAAATAAAAAATAAAAAATAGGGTAGGGGATGTAGCTTGGAGGTCGAATGCCCCTGGGTTCCATCCCCAGACCCGCAAAAATAAGTAAACTAAAAAAGAAAAGTACTTCCAAATATTTCCTCATACAGACTTGCTCCAAAAACATTAGGAGCATAATTTTTCTTTAATAACTAAGCATATACCTATAGAAATTAGTTATATCTATACTTTTTAAGATTAAAAAATACAACAAAACAAGCATATATTCTCTGAATGTATTTGTCTTACCAGGCATTTCTTTTATGTGGTTCAAACTGTGAATGAGATCTTGACAACTTTCAGGTAATAAGACTGTTTGTTGATTTGGTTTAAAGATGCCAGAAACTAATTTTGCCAACAGTTTATTAGAAGCCACTCCAGCGCAGCCCGTGAGCCCCAACTGGTTACACATGGCTTCCCGCATCTCTGCTGCAATCTGAGACCCGACAAGCAGTCTGATGTGCTCGACGTCATGAGGGTTTATGGCTATAAAATAATGTTGTTAAAATCACAACACTTTTAGTTTTCTTCTTTACAAGAGTTTTAAAAAGGTACACAGCTTAGTTTATATCCACAC
The DNA here is from genome assembly GCF_963383645.1 of Muscardinus avellanarius. Taxonomy (NCBI): domain Eukaryota; kingdom Metazoa; phylum Chordata; class Mammalia; order Rodentia; family Gliridae; genus Muscardinus; species Muscardinus avellanarius. The sequence goes on from NC_137803.1 coordinate 21,371,186, forward strand.
CCTCCCACCAGCACTACTACCGTCCTGCTGCTCACTCGACTCTCTCCTTTATTTCTTCAGAAGAATACTATAAAGTAAATAAATAACCACAAATGAAGTCCGAGGGCTTGTGATAATGCATGTATACTGGGAATGTTTAATAATTAACAGATTACAAAAACTGATCTCATAAAAAATTCCCGTGAACCAGCTGGGCGTGGTGGCACTTGCTTGTGATCCCAGCATTAGGGAGGCTGAGACGGGCGGATCCCAATTCGCGTACAGCCTCAGCTACTTAGTGACGCCCTGTTTCAAAATAAAGAATAAAAAATAGGGCTGGGGGTAGCTTGGAGGTAGAATGCCACTGGGTTCCACCCCCAGTACCCCCCCACACACACACACACAGAGTAACGGAGGGAACGGCACCAAGTACTGTGTGAATATATGCCATTGTCAACATGATCCACATTATTATGTGAGACTATAGTGCAGCAATAAAATTTTTTAAAAATACAGTAACAAGCCAACTCCTGTAATTTAAGGATGACCTGAAAGAAATTTGGCTCTTACATTATATCAAAGAGATAAAACTACATAGAGCATTGAGCTATATGTCACCAAAATCTGACTTTCTGCCTACTTCATATGGAATAGCAGCATTCTATCTGAGTTATCTCAGATTACTAACTAAATAACAGAACTCACAGTGCAATCACTGAATATTAAGACAAATGTGTATTTTTAGTTACTAAGTGGAATAAATAAGCACCCACTTACACTGGTTATTGTACACGTGACCGCACACAGTCACTGCAGAAAGTTCATCATTTGGAAGCTGCTGGAGTCTCCTCCCGACCGTCTCTGTTAGATCCACAAAATTTTCATCAAATCCAAGTCTCTCCACAACTGGACTAAATTCTTCCAACAATTCTAAATTGAAATAATATTAGAGCACAGATAGAAGTTGTAACTAGAACAGATCTATCTACTTAAAGCTTTATAAATACATCAACTCTATCATTAAAGGTTTTATATAAGCTGAGTATGGTGGCACATGCCTGCAATCCTAGTACTTGGGAGGCTAAGACAGGAGGATTGCAGGTTTGAGGTTAGTCTCAGCAACTCAGGCTCTCAGCAACTTAGGGAGACCATTTTCAAATAAAAAAAACAAATTAGGTCTTGAGGTATAGCTTGCAGGTAGAATGCCCTTGGGTTCAATCTCCAGTGCCACACACAAAATTTTACATATATTCACATTTCCACAATATCTTTAATGAAAGGTCTCAGTGAACTGTGATTTTTTTCTACATCATATTTTGAATAAAGGCAATATTTTTCAAAAAAACAAGTAAAGAAATAATATTCCCAAGGCAATTACTCATCACAAATCACAAATATATATGTATATATATTTATGAAAAATGTATATATATATTTATGAAAAATGTATATGTATATATGTATATATGAGCGTGTGTGTGTATGTATATGTGTGTGTATATATATATATATATATATATGTATATATATACTTTTTTTTCAGTACTGGGGATGGAACCCAGGGGCATTCTGCCTCTGAGCTATACCCCTAGCCCTTATTTTCAACTCTTTATTTTGAAACAGGGTCTCACTGAGTTGCAAAGGACCTAAGTAGCTTAGGCTGTCCACGAACCACGATCCCCCTGTCTCAGCCTACTAAATGCTGGGATTACAAGCATGTGCCACCATGCCTGTCTACAAATATATTTTAGATCAATCTTCTATACTTGTTATTTCTATATCTGTAGTCTATTAAATAATGCTTATAGTTAACTATAATCTTAAAGCAATGTATTAAAGAAAAAGTTATAAGCCAGGCACGGTGGCACATGCTTGTAATCCCAGCATTCAGGAGGTGGAGACCGGAGGATCACAGTTCGCAGACAGACTCAGCTACTTAGCCAAGCCCCTCGCAACTCAGTGAGACCCTGTTTCAAAAAATAAAAAGACTAAAAAAATAAGGCTGGGGGTATAGCTTGGAGGTACCATGCCCCTTGGTTCCATCCCCAGTACTAAAAAAAAAAAAAAAGTTACAGTCCGCTTAGAAGAGTAAAAATGATATAGCTATATTTTTCACAATAACTTAGGTAAAACAAAATAACATTTGAAATTTCTACTTGATACTGAGTCAAACAGAAAAGCCACTTAACTTTCAAAATACAACACAGTATTTTGACTGTCCATTCCAAAGCATATTCCTTAAGAGTGTTCAAATGACCACCCTTCAATGGACACCAAAATGGCAGATGCTCAAGTCCCTTATGGCATAGTATTTGCATATAACCTATGCATATTCTCCCATATATTGTAAATTTTATTGTATTTACTCTACAAAGTAAATAGTTAATAGCTGTTGTATTGTATTACTTGGGAAATAATTATTTTAAAAGTCTGTAACTTTCAGTAAGAGGAAATTTTTTTTAAATTTCAATCCATATGTCAAATCTGTGGATAGGGAACCCATGCAGGGTCAAGAGTATCTCTCTTAGAAAACAAGAACACTTATTGGTCCTTAAAGTCCTATGAGATGAAGCCTCAGAAATAAAAGAACTAAATCATTCTGCGCTGATCATCTTTTACAAAAATACTAAAAATTATTTTCTGTTTTACTGATGCTAACATTATAATAATAGAAAAACAATAACGGTAATATTGCAGGACCCAGGCATGGTGGTACACGCCTGTAATCCCTCTAATTTACTAAAAGAGTAAGTTTCAAGCCCAAACCTTAGCATAAAATAGTTCAGCTACAATGTAATATTTAGTAGATACATAAAATTCGGGGAGAGATGAGTATGTTCATTACTTTTGTGTGTGTGTGTGGTACTAGGGAAGGAGCCCAGGTCATTCTACCTCCGAGCTACACTCCCAATCTTATTTTTTAGTCTTTTAAAAAATTATTTTATTTATTTATTTATTTACTTACTTATTTATTTATTTTTTATTTATTTATTTTTGCAGTATTGGGATAGAACTCAGGGGCATTTTACCTCCAAGTAACACCCCAGCCCTATTTTTTAGTCTTTTTACTTTTACTTTTTAAAATTTTTTTGCAGTACCAGGCATGGAACCCAGGATAACTGGACCTCTGAGCTATTTTTTAGTCTTTTTTATGTTGAAGCAGGGTCTTACTGAGTTGCGAAGGGCCTCAATAGCTGAGGCGGTCCTCGAACCGTGATTCTCCTGTTTCAGCCTCCCAAATGCTGAAATTGCAAGCATGCGCCACCATCCCTGGCTCATATAATTTTTAAAGTGAACAATACCCAAAGTAAAACTATTAGGAAAAAGAAACTTGATTCATAGAATTATATTAATATTTATATACTTAATAGGCATCCTACGTAAAAATTATTAAGTATATTGCCTATCATTTGTACCTGTAACCTTATAAGACATCTCTCTGTAACGGGTCAAATCTTCTCCATTAACCAATACCAGCTGTGGACACTTTTCTTTTGCATCTCTGACATTCATAAGTTTTTTAACTCCAAGTTTTCTAGCTTCGTAGTTGCAAGTAACCACCAAATACTTCTGCTGAACACCTATAAGAGATAAATATGAGAAAAATCAAGCAGGCTTAAAGAAATATATTAAGATATTACTTATCAATTCCACATGATAACTATATAATATAATGAGGTGTTTGGATAAGAATAAAAAGCTGTCTCAATTAAAACATGTAGCCTCCATTTATCAAACTTCTACAAAGAATCAGAGTGTTTTGTGTTGTTAATGCTTTGTTTTTGCGGTGCTGGGGAGTGAACCCAGAGACTCACTCATGATAGGCAAGTGCTCTGCTTCTGAACTATTAGAACCCCAGCCCCAAGAATCAGGTTTTTGAGCTATTTCCTATTCATGAATGATAAGATCCAATATATTCTTTCCCCATATCCTACTTTAAACCTTTGGTTGTTTTGTCTACTTTGGAAAAAAGAAAGTTATCATTAAGTAATAAAGCACTGAATAACAATAGTAGAAATTACATGCTAGAACGTGGATCAATTATACACACACAAAAGAAAACAAGCTGTGTATACTTCTCAAATTTAGCAAAAATTACCATAAATATAGTCGGTAGAATTCTCAGTGATAAGACAGAATTCAAATCTTTCTAGGGTTATTTTTTCAGACCATACAAAATATGATTAATTTATACTGCAATGCATATAGATTATATCAAAAAATAAACCAGATGAAAATTGGGTACAATTAGATACTGGTTGCTGTTAGAAAAACTCATTTATCTTCTGAGTAAACTGCTAGTGAGCATAAACAATGTCTTGTTACAAGTGCCAAACTACAGCAACTGTTAGGAATCTCCCCCAAATAAATACCCAAATTACTGAAATTTTTAAATAATAATCTGCTAATGATTTGATAGTAAGGAGGCTTTAAGAGTTTAAGAGCTCCCTATAAAAAATAACTGCAATATTATCATCTACAGACTGCATAAGAATTTTTATCGGTGACTGATTGCTAAAATGGTTTGCTTTTCTCTTTTTATGCAAGTCGACTACTCAATGCCACTATAAAAGTAATGTTCCTCTACAATATATAAAATACAAACATGCAGAAGAAAAAATTATATCCATTCACCTCTTACACAATTCTTTTTAAATTTTTGGTTTTGTAAAGACGAAGAAGCTTGGCAATGGTGGTACACAGCTGTAATCCTAGTACTTGGGAGGCTGAGATAGGACGATCCCAGGTTCAAGGACAACCTCAGCAACAAAGAGAGACTCTTAGCAACCTACGGACACCTTGTTTCAAAAACAAAAGTTAAGCCAGGCGGGCATAGGGGAGCACGCTTGTAATCCCAGTACTTGGAAGGCTAAGACAGGAGGATCAGGGGTTCGTGGCCAGCCTCAGCTACTTAGTGAGGCCCTCTGCAATTTAGTGAGACCCTGTTTCAAAATACAGAATAAAAAATTGGGCTGGGGATTTAGCATGGAGGTAGAATGCCCCACGCTTCAACCTCCAGTACTACAAAAAAAGAAAAAAACGAAAAAAGTCAATATACCATATTTATACATAGTTTTTTTCTAATCAAATTATGCCCCCAAATATATTACCAGGTCAAAGATTCATCAGTGAACTATATAAATCACATGTAAATACTTTAATCAAATTCTTAAATGCAGAATTACACTATATGGACTCTCCGGTGTAATCACAGTCTGAGTTGGCCATATATTTGCTGAGTGTATATAAGACTATTTTTTTTCTCCAAATTTGCAACATTTATAACCCTCACTTTAAGAAATCATTTCCTTGTACTTAATCTCATGATACCTTTTATATTCAGAGCATCTTGCATTACAATGCTACTAGCTAGAAATGTCTTTTAGGTTCCCTAACCCTCCACACACCTAGAGAAGTTTTAAAGATCCTAGCCTCTGGCTGGCATACCAAAAAACTAATTATCCCCCCCTTTTTTTTCTGGTGTGGAGATGGAACTCAGGGGCATATGACCTCAGAGCTACACTCACTGCCCTATTTTTTTATTTTGAAACAGAGTCTCACTAAGTTGCAGAGGGCCTCACTAAGTAGCTGAGAGTGTCTGTGAAAAGCAATCCTCCTGTCTCAGCCTCTGGAAAGCTGGGATTACAAGCGTGTGCCGCCACTCCCGGCCTTTCCCTTTTTCTTTTTAAAGTAAAGGAAGCTAGATTGGGATTTATTAAACCAAGTTACTGTCCTGAGAAAAAGGTAGTGTTCAAAGATGTGTTAAGGAAACAACTGAAGACCCTATTATACGTGTTCCATAACAGCAGCAAGAAAACCAAAATCGTTCATATATATTCATATATATATATATATATTCATATATATATATATATTCAAAAATATTCATATATATATGAATGATTGAACCTAGGGACATTTTACTTCCAAGCTGTACTCCCCGACCTTTTTCTACTTTTTATTTTGAAAATAGGGTCTCGCTAAGTTGTTGAGGGCTCTACTAAATAGCTGAGAATGGCCAGAAACCTGTGATCCTCCAGTCTCCGCCTTCCAAGTCCTGAGATTACAAGCATGCATTATGGTACTCCGTTTCAGATTTACCAGCTTTTAAATGAGGCTTTTAAAATGTACATTACATGCCTGCCTATAAAGCACCTTAAAAACAGCTTCCAAAATCTTTTTTTTTTTTTTTTTTTTGCAGGTCTGGGGATGGAACCCAGAGGCATTCCACCTCCAAGCTACACCCCCTGCCCAATTTTTTATTCTTCAATTTTGAAACAGGGTCTCATTGAGTTGCGGAGGGCCTCACTAAGTAGCTGAAGCTGTCCACGAACCACGATCCTCTGGTCTCAGCCTCTCAAATGCTGGGATTACAAGCATACGCCACCACACCCGGCTTCCAAAATCTTTCTGAATATGGTCATTAAGTCAGAATACACTGAGCATGAGTATCTAATTCTATTATTCTACAACCAAAATACCATCAGCGTGAAGAATTACCTAAAGGCTTGCCCTTTAATTCAGGGTTTGAGATCATTTCTACTTGTGCATAAAAGCAATCCAGATCCACGTGTACTATGACTCTGGATGGAGAACGTGTTGGTACCATTTCACGATGAACTGCTACATAACAAACAGAAAAACACAGACAGGTATTCAGGCTGCTCATAATCTTTCAGCAACTGCCAGATCCTTAAAATATTTTACCTGGAAGAGAATGCAGGGCAGTTTTACATTTTTTCCCCCCCTGGATCTGATGTCAAAGCACCCACAAATTACAAAGACATGGAACACTATAATAGGGTCTTCAGTTCTGTTTACTTAACACATCTTTGAGTACTACCTTTATCTCAAGACAATAACTTGAGAGGGAAAAAAAAAAGTTGATCAGTGGTGGATGATGTAAAGACGAATACTATCCTTTGGATGTAAAAGGTCACATTTACAGTAAATCACAAAAGAGACAAAATTGTTTCGTGATGGAAACAATGCTGAGTTTTCAACCAATTTGAAAATTACTCTAAATGTCCTATCCCTATATTTTAAAAAGATCTGAAATACAAAATGACAAAATATAACCAGTGGGTTCCAATGAACTATATTTAGTTCCCCCAGGAGAACAGAATTCTGGTTTAGTGAGGGCCCTAGTGAAGGCACTGTTATACAGTGCCCCTGTATAACACACAACTGTTGCAGATTCACTAAAGTGAAACACTGAACATTCTCTAGATTTTACGAACTAGGTCAGGCTCGGAGTGGTAGCACACGCTTGTAATCCCAGCATTTGGGAGGGTGAGACAGGAGGACCACAGTTCGAAGCCAGCCTCAGCTACTTAGTGAGGCTCTGCAACTTAGTGAGACCCTGTTTCCAAATAAAGTATAAAATAGGTCTGGAAGTACAGCCAGGAGGTAGAATGTCTCTGGGTTCCATCCCCAATACCACAAAAAATAAAATAAAGAATAATTAAAAAAAAAAATAGGGCAGCCGGCGTGGTGGTGCACGCTTGTAATCCCCGCGCTTGGGATCGCGCAGGTTCGAAGCCAGCCGCGCTGGCGTAAGAGGCCATGTTTCAAAAATATAAAATAGGTCTGGGAGTGTAGCCCAGAGGTAGAAGGGCTTCCAGGAACCCCAGTACCACAAAAAAAAAAAAAAAAAAAAATAGGGCAGGGAGTAGCTCAGAGGTCGAATGCCCCTGGGTTCCAGCCCAGACCCGCCAAAACACACACACACACACACACACACACACACACACACATCAAAAATAAAACTAGCTCAGATGTGGAGGGCATCCTGTTATTTATACACAGACTAGCTCATGGCATGGGTGGGGTAGTAGGTAACAGGTGATTCCTATTAACTAAAGTTCAATTATGAAAATTTCGAACAGAAAAAGAACAGTGAAAAATCTGGCAAAATCTGAATGTAGTGTTGTTGTTAACTTCTTAGTTTTGACAAATGTACCAAAGTGATGTAAAATATTAACTCTAGTGAAATCTATTTCAGCCACAACTTTTCTGTAAATCTAAAACCTCACCCCCCCCCCTCAAAAAAAAAAAGGTAGGGAAACTAGTGCCTCTGCCCTCAGATGCTGGAGTTTGGAGGCAGACGATGGGGTCCAGAGGCTGGGCGTGGGTCACTGCGGCGGCGGTCGCAGCAGACGGATTCCCAGCCATCCTTTCCTTCCTGACTGGGGTGCAGAGGAAGCCTGAGATGCACCCTGGACATGCATCTGAAGAACCGAAACGCCCAGCCCTACACCTCCTGTGGGAAGCCATCCTCCCGAGGTGCTGGCGGCCCAAAGCAAGGCGGAGGTCACACCCTCGAAAGGAACCGAGCAGGCCCGGGACAGGACGTCCCCACGGCCTCCGCCCGCCCTAACCTTCCCGATTCACCCGGGCGAGGCCGCAGCGCACCCTGCGAGCCGCCGCCCGCCCCCTGCGGCTCCACCGCCCGAGCCCAGTCCTCTTCCTCGCTGCCACCGCTTTCCTCCTCGGGCTCCACCCCCAGCGTCGCCATGCCGAACCGCGAACTCAGCGCAGCTCGCCGCCGCTCCCGCCGCTTCCGCCCGTCTCCAGGGAAACCGCGCCCGCCGCGAGAGGGCGCAGGCGCAGAGGACGAGCCCGGAAGTGGGGGGGACGAGAGCTCCACGGGGATTGGACCCAGGGGCCAGCTGCCCCTGAGCTACTGCACTATTTTCATTCTTTTTTTTTTTTTTTTTTTTTTGGTACTGGGGATGGAACCCAGGGACATTCTACCTCCCAGCTACACCCTCAGCCCTATTTTTTAATTCTTTATTTTGAAACAGGGTCTCACTGAGTTGCAAAAGTCGTCATTAAGTAGCTGAGGCTGTCCTCGAACCGGGATCATTCTGTCTCAGCCTCCCAAATGCTGGGATTACAAGCGTGCACCACCATTCTTGGTTTATTCATTCATTCATTCATTCATTCATTCATTCATTCATTCATTCATTCATTGTACCGGGGATGGAACCCGGGTCATTCTACCTCCCAACCCCAGCCCTATTTTTTATTTTTTTTATTTTGAAACAGGGTCTCATTGAGTTGCAAAGGGCCTCACTAAGCTGAGGCTGTGTGCAAACCTTTCCTGTCTCAGCCTCCCAAATGCTGGGATTACAAGCGTGTGCCACCACGCCGGGCTCCCGACTTATTTATTTTTGAAACAGACTTGCTAGGTGTTTGAGGCTGGCCACAAAACTCCGATCCTGTGTCTCAGCTTCCATGTGGAAGGCTGACTTGCTTCCTTCTCTCTTTCTCTTTTCTTCCTTCCTTCCATTCTCATTCATTCCCTCTCTCTCTCTCTCTCTCTCTCTCTCTCTCTCTCTCTCTCTCTCTCTCTCTCGTTTTTTCTTTCTCCACACCGCAAATTTTCACCTTTTATTCTCTTTTCTCTGCCACTTCCGCCCTGAGAACTTTTGTTGATTTGTTGATCCACTGTTCAACAAAAGTTTTCCTCCCTACCCTGCACGGTTTGTGGTGATGAGGGTGAGAAAAGACTACAAGTCCTGATTAAGAGCAGGGTGACCCGTAAACTACTAATATGATTAGCAAAGTAGGTCAAGGTTTTTGAGTTTTCTTTGCTTTAAGAGACCACAATACTTTGTTTCTCTGAATTTTTTACGTCAAATCTTAATAGGATTTGGGGTGGGGTTTTTTTGTTGTTTTGTGGGGTTTGTGTGTGTGTGTGTGTGTGTGTGTGTGTGTGTGTGTGGTACTGGGGTTCCTGGAAACCCTTCTACCTTCGGGCTACACTCCCAGACCTCTTTTTATACTTTTTAATTTTGGAAACAGGGTCTCTTAAGCCAGCGCTGCTGGCTTCGAACCTGCGTGATCCTCCTGTCTCTGCCTCCCAAGCGCGGGGATTACAAGCGTGCGCCACCACGCCCGGGCTTAATAGGATTTTGATACACAAATTTTGGAGTCAGATCAAAGCTCCAACCCATACTACCCCGCATCTTGCTAACTGTGGAACTTGGGTAGGTTGCATTACAAATCTAGACACTCAGTTGCTCCACATCAACAACAACAACAACAACAACAACAACAACAACAACAACAACATACCAGCCGGGTGTGGCGGGGCATGCTTGTAATCCATGCATTTAAGAGGCAGAGACAGGAGGATCGCAGTTCACAGACAGCCTCAGCTACTACTTGGGGAGGCCCTTTGCAACTCAGCGAGACCCTGTTTCAAAATAAAGAATAAAAAATCGGGCTGGAGGGGCGTAGCTCAAAGGAAGAATGCCGCTGGGTTCCATCCCCAGTACCGCAAAATAAATAAATAAATAAATAAATAAATAAATAAATAGACTAAAAAATAGGGTTGGGGGTGTAGCTCAGGCCTACAGTGCCCCCAGGTTTCATCCCCAGTACCGCAAAAAAAAAAAAAAAATGTACTTAAATATCCCAGTGTATAGAAAGCACATAGGAGCTGGAGTTGGGCTCAATAAGTAGTACCTCTCTTTGTGTTCTATTAGGATGCCATATGTGTGTGTTTCTTCCAAAACAGAAAATTCTTTCTCTCTCCTCTCTCTCTCTCTCTCTCTCTCTCTCTCTCTCTCTCTCTCTCTCTCTCTCGACCTTGGCTGAGTAGAACATGGTAATTGTGGTGAGCTGGAATGCCGCAGGTCAAGAGCCAAAATTCTTTCTAGCTATCTTAGGTCCCCTAGAAAAATAACGATTTACTTTTAACCTCTGTATCTGACCAACATTCCCATGACTGTTAGGGAGCCCTCTCGGAATGTACTGCTAAATTTAGCAGTTCCAGCCTCCACTGAATGAAGGACATCAGAACCTATAGAAAGATTTGCATGCTCTGATGGGGTCCGCCCACCTAATAACCCCACCAGTGTACCTGTTAAGTGTACTGTTTTTTGTGGGTTTTTTTTAACTCTCTTTTTTTCTTTAGCTATTAAAGGCCATGTAACCTCTTTGACTTTGGAACACATCATTCAGAGTCACTGGATAATAAATTATTCTCTTATCTATTTTTTTAAAGCACAGTACTCCCGCCACCTCCCCGTGGATTAAACCCAGCAAACTACATAAAACGGAGTTCTTATTTGATGTCAGCAATGTATATGTTTTTGTGTGTGTATGTATATGTGTGTGTATATAGAGAGAGACACATGTATGTGTTCATATATGTGTATGTTGATATACCTATATGTACATTCAAACATACATTTTGATTCTTCACATGATTGTGTTTTTATCAAGTAGGACGGAAGAACTTTGAAACGTCCTTTAAAGGACATGCAGATGCAGCCATAAAGAAGAAGGAATAGCAAGCAGAGCGGAGGCTCTGTGGTTTGGAGACCCCGCCTTCTGCTTTGTATATTTAATTCTTAGACATCTGGAACGTTCCTTAAAAGGCACTGTGGGATCTAAATCACCTGCTTAGATCTATGCCGCATTCTTAGTAAATACTGTTTGTTAAATCTAAATAGAGAGCTCTACAATCAGGTGCTTTTTGACCTTTTTCTAGGGCAGTAAATCAAGGGTCCAATTCGTTGTAAGCAACTAAGGGTGGCTTTATTATTATTATTATTTTAATTTTTATTAATTATTATTATTTGAGGTTTAGGATGATGCAAACAACCAAAACACTCAGTAGATGGAAACAGTCCTTTTTTTTTTTTTTTTTTTTGTGGTGGTGGTACTGGGGTTCCTGGAAGCCCTTCTACCTCCGGGCTACACTCCCAGACCTATTTTTATATTTTTATTTGGAAACAGGGTCTCCTAAGCCCGCGAGGCTGGCTCTGATCCAGCACGATCCTCCTGTCTCCCAAGCGCGGGGATTACAAGCGTGCGCCACCACGCCCGGTGAAACAGTCCCTTTAGAAGAGGCCTAGGTTCACAAACATGAGCCGGGCGTGGTGGTGCACGCTTGTAATCCCAGCATACGGGAGGCTGAGACAGGAGAATCGAGGTTCGGGGACAGCCTCAGCTACTTAGTGAGGCCCTTCGCAACTCAGTGAGACCCTGTTTCAAAATAAAGAATAAACAATAGGGCTGGGGTATAAGTTGAAGGTAGAATGCCCCTAGGTTCCATCCTCAGTACAACACACACACACACACACACACACACACACACACACACACACACACAGCACACAATTGTGCTCTCTTTAATCGGTGGCATTTGTCTCCTTGAGAGTTGTCAGATTTTAAAAGTAGCATTTAATTTAGCGGAAAGATAGACAAGTGGGCTCTAGGAAACGCTCGGAGTTGGCGGGCTGGTTTTATGAGTGTGTAACCCAAGCAGGTACACAGGGCCCCATGCTTTAAAAGGCTTCATGTTTGGTTTAAAGTTCTACTGTTATCTTGAAATTATTAATACTTTTTGAACAAGAAAGCTTGCATTTTTAATCTGCACTGAGATTTACAAATTATTTAGCCAATGTAGCCAGTGCTGGGAACAAGGGAAAAAAGCTAGATAGAAAATGACATTTACAGAGCTGGGCATGGTGGCACGTGCCTGTAATCCCAGCATTCGGGAGATGGAGACCAGAGGATCACGGTTCTCAGACAGCCTCAGCTACTTTAGAGAGGCAATTTGCAAATTCAGTGAGACCCTGTTTCAAAAATAAAAAGACTAAAAAAATAGGACCGGGGTGTAGCTCAGAGGTACCATGCCTCTGGGTTCCATGCCCAATACAAAAAAAAAAAAAAAGGAGAAGGAGGAGGAGGAGGAGGAGGAGGAAGAGACATACAGTACCTGTATGTCAGGCACAGGATTGAGAGCTTGAATGAGCCATTTTATTCGATACAAGAGCTCTTAAAAATAGCTATCACCACAGCTGGGCATGGTGACACACACTTGTAATCCCAGTACTTGAGAGGCTGAGACAGGAGGATCACAGTTCATGCACAGCCTCAACTACTTAGTGAGGCCTTCGACAATTTAGTAGACCTGTAGCAAAATAAAGAATAAAAAATAGAGCTGGGGGTAGGTAGACAGCATCATTCTTATTTTACCAAAGATGAAACAGGCTGGCAGAAACCAAGAGACTTGCTGTGGTTATGAATCTAGTAATGGCCCACTTTCCAGAATTTTCCCCAAGTGATGAGTTCATCACAGTTCTCTAAAGAAATCAATTCACTTGGCCAGATGACTTGGAGGAGGGAGAATAAACACTCCTCAAATATGCTAGGATGCCTAAAAATAAATTATATATGAGCTAATATGTGTCGCTTTGTTGTGAGATCTTTTTTTTTTAATTCTATAAGTCCTTCCCCCTGGTTTTAATTAATAGGTTCTAACCTAGGATAATTTTGAGAAATTAATATCTTGAGCTTGCATCATAATTGTATATTTAAGTGCCAAATCAGAAAAACAACTGCGAGGCAGAATGAATATCAGCAATTAAATAAAATTATGCTCGCAACAGTATTCATGGGGAAGCACGGGGCTGCAGAGTATGGCTGCTGGGTAAAAGGTTGAGGAGGGCCAAGTGGAGCCGGGCGTGGTGGCGCACGCGTGGAATCCCAGCATCCGGGAGGCTGAGACGGGAGGATCCAGGTTTGAGGACAGCCTCAGCTACATAGTGAGGCCCTTTGCAACTCAGTGAGATCCTGTTTCAAAATACAGAATAAAAAATTGTAGCTCAGAGGCAGAATGCCCCTGCGTTCCATCCCAGACTGCAAAGAGAAGAAGGAGGAGGAGGAGGAGGAGGAGAAAAAGAAACTAGAGACATTTTAGAACTCCAGAAATCAGAGCCAGGCGTGGTGGCACTAAGTTGCTGAAGGCCTCAAATGTTGGGCTAGTCCTGAACTTGCAATCCTCCTGTCTCTGCCTCCAAGTATTGCGATTACAAGCATGTGCCACCAGGCCAGCTTAATTCTTACAGCTTTTTTAAATACGGCAAAAGGAGCCGGGCGTGGTGGCGCACGCTTGTAATCCCCGCGCTTGGGAGGCTGAGACAGGAGGATGGAGCAGGCTCGAAGCCAGCCTCAGCTACTTAGTGAGGCTCTCAGCAACTTAGTGAGACCCTGTTTCCAAATAAAATAGACAATAGATCTGGGAATATAGCCCGGAGGTAGGAATTCCCTGGGTTTCACCCCCAGTACCACCAAAAAAAAAAAAAAGAACTCCAGAAATCATGACATTGTGAACTTAAAAGTGATGAGAATGCTGGGAACATGGTGGCTCAGGCCTGTAATTCCAACACTTGGGAGTCTGAGAAAGGAGGACCGCAGGTTGGAGGCCAGCCTCAGCAAGGTAGATCCTCAGAAATGTAATGAGACCCCATCTCAAAATTTAAAATAAAATAAAATAGGACTGGGGGTGTAGCTCAGAGGTAAAACACCCCTGGGTTCAGTCCCAGTGCCATAAAGCAAAAGTGATGAGCGGGGTCATTCACTCCAGCGATGGGTGGGGACCGGCACCAGTGACGACTTCTCCTCTTAGCCAAACTGGCCTCGTGTGACTGACGGGGTGACCTAGATGGTACTGAAAGGCTTTCCCGTGAAGGATGTGAGGGCATTGTGAGTTCTCTGCTGGTGGGCGGGCGAGGAGCTGGGTTGACCATGAAGTAAAAGGAACAATTAGCGCCGGTGGAGACGAAGGCTTGGCTTTGAAGGTTCTTGGCCCAGGACAGTGGTTCTCAGGCAAAGCTGATCTTGTTTCCTCGGGGATGTTTACCGCATCTGGAGTGTTCTGGAGATCACTTCTGCGACTTGAGCATCCTGTGCGACTGGCATCTGGCGGGCAGAGACCAGGAGCGCTGAGGAGCAGCCCACCGTGCACTCGACCGACCCTCACAGCAAAGAATGATTCAACCCCGCGCGTCCGCTTCCCAGCCGCCCCCTTCAGATTAGGCTCTGACACGGTAATGAAGAGCCAGCCTGCAGGTACGTGCATTTCATTATCAATGGCACTTTCAAAGTTTTATTTTGTTATTAATCAGATATTCTTTAGAGGAAGGAAGATATAAAAAGAGAAACAAGCCGGGCTTGGTGGCGCACGCTTGTAATCCCAGCATCTGGGAGGCTGAGAAAGGAGAAGGGCAGTTCTTGGACAACCTCAGCTACTTAGTGAGGCCCTTTGCAACCCAGTGAGATCCTGTTTCATTTTTTATTTATTTTTATTTTTTGGTGGTACTGAGGGTGGAACCCAGAGGCTTTCTATCTCCGGGCTATACTTCCAGACCTTTTTTTTTTTTTTTTTTTTTTGGAAACAGGGTCTCACTAAATTGCTGAGAGCCTCACTAAGTAGCTGAGGCTGGCTTCGAACCTGTGCGATCCTCCTGTCTCAGCCTCCCAAGCGCGGGGATTACAAGCATGCGCCACCACGCCTGGCCTGATCCTGTTTCATTTTGAAAGAATAAAAAATAGGGGTGGGGCTGTCGCTCGGAGGTAGAATGACCCTGGGTTCCATCCGCAGTACTACACACACCCCAAAAAAAGGAAACAAATATTTAGTCACTTTTACTGTGGAAATTTAATTCTCTGGCTTAAAAGAGTATTTTGGTTCTAAAGCATAGTTAAGAAAAACAGTCATGCTGATAGAGCGTGCATTGCCCCTACAGTAAAAGGCTAAGGAGTTGGAATTATCTCAAAGGCTGAGAAGCCCAGACCAGAAAACGCAGGTGACTAGAAGCAAACTAGAATTCTGCCACCCTGGCTGCTGTGCTGAGGGCTTGTCGTGCAGTATCAGGAATTTTCACCCGAGGTCTCCCACTCTTGGCACAAAATTTTCAGTTGTCATAAAGAAAACCTCCTTTCTTTTTTTTTTTTTTTTTTTACCATCACATTGCACGCAATAGCTGCAGTTGGCAGTTTCGATCTTTTTCTAGGTAACCTGAAAGTCTTTGCTGCAGGCCGTGGGTTTGGAGCTAAGAGAAGGTGTAAAGAGGCTGGGCATTTTCTAATAGCTTCTTGCCTTGACCTTTCTTTGTGGTTCTTTTGAAATCTGGTGAAAAGACTGCATAGTCATTTTGGTAATGACTTTTTTTTTTTTTTTGTACTGGCGATGGAACCCAGAGACATTCTACCTCCAAGCTATACCTCCAGCCTAACTTTATTTCTTATTTGGAAACAGGGTCTTACTAGGTTGCTGAGAGCCTCGCTAAGTTGCTGAGGCTGGCTTTGAACCTGCAAGTCTCCTCTTTCAACCTTCAATCCCAAGTACAGGGATTACAAGTGTGGACCACCATGCCCAGAAAATGGCAATGATATTTTTAGTACTGCTTGCCAACGTGTGCTCTGTGGACCTTGCATCTTCATTTTGGATAAAGAGACCTGGGGATTAATGTGATCATGATAAAAAAAAATCATGTGGTCCTGGATTGTGAATAAAATTCATAAAGTTTCAGTTATTGAAAGAGATTCTTTGCAGCTGGGCATGGTGGCACACGCTTGTAATCCCAGAATTCGGGAGGCTGAGACTGGAGGATCACGGTTCCCGGACAGCCTCAGCTACTACTTAGTGAGGCCCTCTGCAAGTTAGTGAGACCCTGTTTCAAAATAAAGAATAAAAAATTGGGCAGGGGGTGTAGCTCAGAGGTCGAATGCCCCCTGGGTTCTATCCCCAGACCCGCAAAAAAAAAAAAAAAAAAAAAAAAATCCTTAACAGATGCTATCCTTACAGTTAATGTCCATGTAATGTTAATAGTTGAGAGATTCTGGAGTTGGGGTACTTGGGATTGAACTCAAGGGTGTTCTCTACCTAGGAGCTAGACCCTCAGCCCTCTTTTATCTTTTACTTTAAAACAAGGTCGTTCTAATTTGCTGAGGGTCACCCTAAATTGCTGAGACTGGCCCTGAAGTCTCAGCCTCCTGAGTCCTGGGATTATAAATAGGTGCCACTGTACCCAGGGAAGCTTTTTTTTTTTTTTTTTTTAACTTACTGGACTAGCTGGGCGTGGTGGCACAGGCTTGTAATCCTAATACTTGGGAGGCTGAGACCGGAGGATAATGGTTCAAGGACAGCCTCAGTTACTTAGTGAGGACCTTTGCAACTCAGTGAGAGCCTGTTTCAAAATAAAGAATAAAAAAATAGGGCTGGGATGTATGTAGCTCAGAGATAGAATGCCTCTGGGTTCCATCCCCAGTACCACAAAAGAAAGGAAGGAAAGAAAGAAAAAAAGAAAAGAAAGAAAGAAAGAAAGAAGAAAATGTTTCTATATAAAATTTTTTTTACTTTTCTATAAGCTTAACTCATTTATATTTACATATAAACCACAAAGACTATTAAGAAATTACTATTAAAAGTACCTGAAGTCAGCCGGGTGTGGTGGCGCACGCTTGCAATCCCTGCACTTGGGAGGCTGAGACAGGAGGATCACACAGGTTCGAAACCAGCCTCATTTACTTAGTAAGGCTCTCAGCAACTGAGACCCTGTTTCCAAATAAATTATAAAATAGGTCTGGGAGTATAGCCCGGAGTTAGAAAGCCTCTGGGTTCCACCCCCGGTATCACAAAAAATAGAAAAACTAAAAATAAATAAAAGTACCTGAAGTCAGCCGGGCGTGGTGGCGCATGCTTGTAATCCCCGCGCTTGGGAGGCGGAGACAGGAGGATGTCGCAGGTTCGAAGCCAGCCGCACGCGCTGGCTTAGGAGACCCTGTTTCCAAATAAAAATATAAAATAGGTCTGGGAGTGTAGCCTGGAGGTATAAAGGTTTCCAGAAACCCCAATACCACCCAAGAAAAAAAAAAAAAAAGTACCTGAAGTCAGAATTGCTGAATCTTCTATCTATCCAAGGTATTAGAAATCAAAAGCTACTAATAATAAATTCTGCCAGTATGAAATGGTTCTTTCATAAATTCTCCCAGTCTGAAAGGGCTCTTTCTAGAAGATAGTAACTATTAAAAAATAGGAGTAATTTATTCTTTTTGTTACCACTCTTGCAGTTAAATTCAATTGGATAATGCTCTCTGCTATCTTTATTGTATAATGACAAATTAATAAATAATCCGCTGCAGAAAATGTTCTGGTTTTGACTAGATATGTTTGCACATGCCTGTAACCCCAGTGCTTGCTAGACTAAGACAGGAGAATCAGATGTGTGGCCAGCCTCAGCAACTTACAAAAAATAAAAATAGGGCTGAAGGTATAGCTCAGAGGTAGAATGTCACTAGGTTCAATTCCCGGTACCACAAAACTAACTAATTAACTAAATAATTAATTCTAGTTTTGAATTTACACAGAATTACCTGGGAAATAAACACGTAAGCTACTTAAAAATTATACTGAGAGCCCAGCGTGGTGGTGCACGCTTGCAATCCTAGTACTTAAGAGACTGAGACAGGAGGATTTCATGTTCTAGGACAGCCTCAGCAAGTAGTAAGAATTTCATCACACTAGCAAGACTCTGTTTCAAAAAAAAAATAAAATAGGGCTGGCGGTGTAACTCAGAGGTATAATGGCCCTGGGTTTAACCCCCTCAGTACCACACAAAAAATAAATTATATTGAGTTAATTCACTTTTCTTTCATGGATTCAGGAATAAAAGTCATAAGACAAGGAAAGATTGAAGAGCTGTCACAGATGAGAACAGATTAAGAAACGGTAACAGATGAAAGATGGGCCAAGTGGCCAGGTACAGAGATGACCGTGTGTGAATCCCAGCATTTGGAAGGCTGAGACAGGAGGATGGCATGTTCAAGGCCAGTCTCAGCGACGTAGCAAGATTTAGCAAGTCTCAGTAACTTAGCAAATGTCTGTTTAAAAAAAAAAAAAAAAAAAAAAACTACCAGGCGTGGTGGCACATGCTTGTAATCCCAGCATTTGGAAGGCTGAGACAGGAGGGTCAGTGTTCGAGGACAGCCTCAGCTACTTAGCAAGGTCCTTTGCAACTCAGTGAGACACTGTTTCAAAATAAAGAATAAAAAAATAGGGCTGGGGGTGTATCTCAGAGGTAGAATGCCCTAGTTCCATCCCTAGTACTGCAAATAACAATAATAATAATAATAATAATAATAATAATAACAATAATAATAATAATAAACAGGGCTGGAGGTATAGCCCAGGGGTAGAATGCCCTTGGGTTCAATCTCCACCACACACACACAAAAAAAAAAAAAAAAAAATTTAAAAAATAGGGGGGGGGGGATCTTAGGTCAGATTTAAAAATAGAAAAAATAAAAACATTAGAAGAAAAACCAGTGAGATATGAAAAAGGTCTGTAGTTTATGTCGTGGTTTTGTACCAATGTTCATCTACTGGTTTTGATCATTATTACATGATTAGTTAAACTGACTATACTAGAGAAAACTAAATCAAGTCGTAGATAACTTTCTGAACTATTTTGGCAGTTTTCTCGTAACTTCTCTAAGTATAAAGTTATTTCAAAATAAAAAGGTAAGAGAATTACATTGGAAAATTCCTCAGGAAGCTGTTACTTCAGAGTGAGACATGCTATTTCTCAATGTTTCCAGTAGACCCAGTATTCCCTCCAGCCTGGAAACATAACATTGTTTTTTCAGTGAGGCAGCAGATACAGTATGGTGGTTGACATGTTCTTTGGGAGTAATTTGTACAAAATAACACATTTCAAAAGATGAGAATTGTACTTGGTACATACTTTGAGGCCCGTGGAATGATTCATATTTCTCCTAATATTTATGCTACAGCATTTCTTTGAGTACAATACCAAACCGAATTGCCTAGATAATTTTAAATTATCCCTATTTCTTCTTGTCAAGTGCATTTAGTTGAATTTGGATACGTTTAAATGTAAAGACCACGTGACCACTGCAATCAACGGAGGAAATAAATACACAGGAATTTTGATAAATGAGCAATGGGAGAGTCACTTTTTGAAATCACCTTGTAAGTAACGGCCATTCAAAGGAGGTACTAGGAGCCGGGCGCACGTTTGTAATCCCAGCATTCAGGAGGCTGAGACTGGAGGATCACGGTTCACAGGCAGCCTCAGCTACTTAGTGAGGCCCTCCGCAGCTTAATGAGATCTTGTTTCAAAATAAAGAATAAACAAATAGGGCAGGGGGTGTAGTTCGGAGGTTGAATGCCTCTGGGTTCCATCCCCAGACCCACAAAAAAAAAAAAAAAAAAAAAAAAAAAAAATTAGGGTTGGGGTGTAGCATGGTAGCATTGAGGTAGAATAAACCTGGGTTCCATCCCCAGTACAGCAAAAAAATAAAAATAAAAAAGGGGAGTTTCTGCTGGGCGTGGTGATGCACACCTGTAATCCCTGTATTTGGGAGGCAAGAAGGGAGGATTGCAAGTTTGAAGCCAGCTTCAGCAATTTACCAAGGCCCTCAACAGTTTAGCAAGACTCTGTTTCAAAATAAAAAGTAAAATAGGGCCGAGAGTGTAGCTCAGAAGTAGAATACTCCTAGGTTCAATCCCTACTATCAAAAACGAGAGAGAGAGAGAGAGAGAGAGAGAGAGAGAGAGAGAGAGAGAGAGAGAGAGGAAGAAAGGAAAGAAGGAAGGAAGGAAGGGAGGAAGGGAGGGAGGGAGGGAGGAAGAGGTTCTCTTTGGGGCTGTTTACAGTTTAGCAGTTATAGCCTGTTTTAACTTACCACAGGCTTGCTCTATCTCTAGTCTAATGTAAAACTCAGCAATAAAATATCCCATATTCTTACAGGTGAGGAATGGAGGTTCAGAAAAGTTTAGTGGCCTAATCTAGCTTCAAACTCGATTAGGTTGTCTCCACATATCTAAACATCTGTAGTGAGTGACCTAATCTTCAACAAATTCTCCCCTTAGTCAGCTGTGGCATAGTGGGATTTCAGTATGTACATCTTTTAATGTTCATGAAAAATACTAATTTTAATTTTAAACGTGTATTTTAGGAGAAAATCATATACTATTAGATTTTCTTTCCTTTTTTTTTTTTTTTTTTTTTTTTTGCTGGTACTAAGGTTCCTGGAAACCCTTCTACTTCCAGGCTACATTCCCAGACATATTTTATGTATTTTTTAAAATTTGGAAACAGGGTCTCTTAAGCTAGCAAGGCTGGCTTCGAACCTCTGCAATCCTCCTGTCTCTGCCTGCCAAGGGCGGGGATTACAAGCGTGCGCCACCACGCCCGGCTCTTTCCTTCTTTTTAAAATTTTTTTTTGGAACTGGGGATTGAACCCAGGGACATTCTACCTCCAAGCTACACCCTCAGCCCTGTTTCTTTTTTATTATTATTCTTTCTTTTGAAACAGGATCTCACTAAGTTGTAGAGGGCTTCACTTAAGTATCTGAGGCTGGCTGCAAATCTGTAATCTTCTGGTCTCAATTTCCCCAAGTACTGGGATTACAAGTGTGTGCCACCAGGCCCAGTTTAGATTTTCTTTAATATATAGAAATAGATAAAAAATATAAGGCCTTCTAATTATTTAATTGAACCATTGGGTTCTATTAATAAGTAGCAAAATATATTAAGTTAATAAATTATATATTTTATCAGTAATTGACTTTATACCAAGATTCAATAAGTGTGTTTTTTCAAATATAGAAGAAGTTTTTAAAAATTAATGACCAACAAGAAGTAACATTTTTTTTCTTTTTTTTTTTTTTTCTCTCTTGGTACTGGGAATTAAACCCAGGGGCATTCTACCTCTAAGCTAGATACCCTAGCCCTATTTTATTTTTAAATTTTGAAACAGAGTCTTACTAAGTTGCTGAGACTGATCTAAAACTTAAAATCATCTTGTTTCAGCCTCCCAAGTACTAAGATTACAGGCATGAGTCACTGTGCCTGGCTAGAACTAACTCTTAAGGTTTATTTAAAAAGTATACTTCGTTGGTCTTTTACCATTCAGTACAGTAATGAAAAATTTATTGGTAACCTTCTTGGCTGAAAGCTACCCTTTCAAAGCAGAGATAAATAATTACCCTTACTCGGATCTTATTAAGAGTTTCTAATAAAAATTTAACTATGGACTTGGTTATGGGAAATATTTTTCAGTTGAGCTTTTATTCTACAATACAGACTTTCTATAATGGAATATAAAGATCATTTACCTGATAAAGAGGGAAAGAAAATCTTGTAGCTATTGTTGTTTTCACCTTACAATTAAAAGTGATATAATTAGATGCTGTACTTCAGCACCCTGTTATAAGATACAGGTTTAAACTTATCCCTGACACCATGAAACCAACAAGCTTCAGTCCATGGGCCCCAGCAACCTTTCTCGGTAAAGCTGAAGTGTATTAAAGGGGTTCTCATATCCTCTTTGCCAGAGCAGACAATGTTGTCGCCAAGCTCTCTAAAATCAAAGAAAAAGATTAAAAAATCCTCTCTTAAACATACATATACACACACAAGACCCCACTAGTACGCACCTGACTTTTCAAAACACCGTAACCTCTATGATCATTGTTTCTTGAATATTTATGATCACATGAATCTCTTGGTTACCAGTTCAAAATACCTTTCTTGAGTCACCTCATCTTGAAATTCTGAGTTGGTAGACTGAAGTGGGGTTTAGGGTTCTGGAATTAATTAAATTTTTAATTAATTAGTTAATTAATTAATGCAGTGTTAGGAATCAAATCCATGGTCTCCCACCTGCTAAAAAAAAAAAAAGCACTCTACCACTGAACTACATCTCTAGTCCAAGAATATGAATTTTAGACAGATGCCAAATAGGCATGTTTGAGCCACTTTGGCCTTGAGTTGTATAAAATAAAATGAGACAAAGCCACTGTCACTCCTGTGGAGTGTTATTAGGGCACTAGAAAGAGAAGAAATTTTGCTATTAGGCAAACCTCAACTTTCCCCTACTGACAAATCATTAAAAGTCTACTGTAGTGTCTGTGTTAAGAGATGATAATATTTATTAAATTTATTACAAAGACTAGATATGAAAGACCTCAGCTCTATCTTTACAAAGTGTGGTCTGGAAATCAGCAGCTAGCAGTCCCCGAAAACTTGTTAATATAATGCAGAATCTCACGTCTTTTCCCAGACCTGGCGAGTGGAAATCTGCTTGTGGGAACGCGTCCCCCTACGATTCACAAGCACATTGAAGTTGGAGAGAGGCTGTCCTCATGGCCACGTGTTCAGGAAATGCAGGCGTCTTTCCTTGTCTGCATGATCCTTGGACCAACACTTCAGTTCAGCTGGGGCTCAGCATCTGTCATCACCACTCACTGTTGATCTAAGCCCATCAGGTACATTTTGAGCTCTCGCACTGGGAGCGGCGTTCATATAAATAAACAAATGCGTGGGCTGCAAAATCAGACTCCCACACAAGGTAATTCTGGGGATTTTACACTCAGACCTTGGCTCGTGAACCTTCCTGCGGGCACGAAGCTGACAGCAATCATTTTACAGACTTTTTTTTTTTCCTTAAATATGGTTTTGAAGCTTCTTCCATGTGCTTCGATGACAGTTTCCTACGAAGCTTGCATACCATTTAGCAATTATTGCTAGCAGAGCAGGCCTACAGCTAATAATTAAACTGGTCGCTGCTTGAAAAAAAATTAGGGGAGGCTTCATAAAAAGGTTTTGGGCTTTCCTTTTTTCTGTTTTTAATCTTCAGAGTTCATCATAGAACTTGGAGGAGTTAGAGGAGGAGAATTAGGTAGAACCTGTCTTACTGCATCAAAGACATTTTCAGTAATTGCCGGCGTTTAGATGTACAACGCATGTTAATACATGACACATAAAAGAGAAGATTATATTTTAAATTTAGAGTATATTCCAGGAGCAAGGGAAAAGATTGGGGCTACAATTAATATTTTGGCGGGAAGGTTTTTATTAAAATAACAAATTTAGTTTTATGTTTTAAAATAAATAAATGGGTTAATTCTTGGATTTAATGACATTTTTGCCATAGGAAAAAAAAGCTTCTTAAAGACCTTTTTTTTTTTTTTTTGTAGGTTTGGGGATGGAACTCAGGGGCATTTGACCTCCGAGCTACACCCCCTGCTCTATTTTTTTATTCTTTATTTTGAAACCAGGTCTCACTGAGTTGCACAGGGCCTCACTAAGTAGCTGAGGCTGTCTGTGAACCGCAATCCTCGGGTCTCAGCCTCCTGAATGCTGGGATTACAAGCATGTGCCACCACGCCCACCCGGCCAGACTTTGTATTTCTTTTTTTTTTTTTTTGTGGGTCTGGGGATGGAACCCAGGGGCATTCAACCTCCAAGCTATACGCCCTGCCCTGTTTTTTTTTTTTTTTTTTTTTTCTTTATTTTGAAACCAGGTCTCACTGAGTTGCACAGGGCTTCACTCAGTAGCTGAGGCTGTCCGTGAACCATGATCCTCCAGTCTCAGCCTCCCGAATGCTGGGATTACAAGCGTGTGCCACCACTCCCGGCTTTTATTCTTTATTTTGCAACAGAGTCTCACTGAGTGGGAAAGGGCCTCACTAAGCAGTTGAGGCTGTCTGCGAACTGCGATCTTCCAGTCTCAGCCTCCTGAATGCTGGGATTACAAGCATGCGCCATCACACCCGGCCTCAACTGAATATTCTGATTTTCCCTTAACACTAGTGAACACTTACCCTCAGGGTCTTTGGCTTGTTCTATATTCTATAGCTAAGCCAGCAGCTTGGCTTCATCCACAGCCACACCTCTCCCATTTTTTACTGGTCTTGCAGAAAATTGTTCCTAAATCCTTGGGGGAAAGATGTGCATATTGAAAAACTGGACACCAAGTTGGGTAAATGCTTGAATTCACTGCATACCCTTTGCAGTATTATGAATGGCAAGAATATCTATTCCCTTTCTCCATTTAGATTCAGAGGCCAGCCTCAGCCATTGATTGATTGATTGATTGATTTTGGTACTGGGGGTGGAATCCAGGAGCTTTTCTACCTCCGGACTATAAGATCTATTTTATACTTTATTTGGAAACAGGGTCTCACTAAGTTGCTGGGAGCCTCACTAAGTAGCTGAGGCTGGCTTCGAATCTGTGCCATCCTCCTGTCTCAGCCTCCCAAGCGCGGGGATTACAAACATGTGCCACCATGCCCGGCTCAGCCTCAGCCATTTTGTGAGACCTTCAGCAACTTAGACTCTGTTTAAAAATACAAATTAAAAGCTGGGCATGGTGGCACATGCTTGTGATCTTAGTACTTCAGAGGCTGAAACAGGAGAATGGCAGGTTCATGGCCAGCTCAGCTACTTAATGAGGCCTTCTACAACTTAGACTCGGTTTCAAAGTAAAGAATAAAAATAGGGCTGGGGGTGTAGCTCAGAGGACACACACCCCCACGCAATACATACTGGGTTCAAGCCCCAATACCAAAAAAGGAGAGGAGAGGAGAGGAGGAGGAGGAGGAGGAGGAGGAGGAGGAGGAGAGAGAGAGAGAGAGAGAGAGAGAGAGAGAGAGAGAGAGAGAGAGAGAGAGAAGGAAAGAGGTTGATTCAGCAGCAGAAATGAAACATGTTTGAAGTTGGGAAAATGAATTTTCTTTCATGTATTTAGGAGGCAAAGACAGAAGGATGCAGATTCAAGGCCAACCTCAGCAATTTGGCAAGATCCTCAAGAACTCAGCAAGATGTTGCGGGGGATAAGTTGGGGGGGGGGGGAAAGGTGTGTGGTGTGAAATAATCCCCCCCTACCACCAGACACACAGAGACAAACAGAAAAACCGTGGATTCTTGTCCTAAGCTAAGAATAAGTATTCATCGCTTGGACAGCTGCTGCAGATTTAAAGAGGTTTATTAAAAAGATAGAAATATAGAGATAGTTACAGCCCTGTGCCGGAGCAGGCACAGGGGGGCAATTCGAACGAAAATGCCAACGAACTCCAGTTCACTGAATTTTTATCCTGTTTAAGTCCAGCAGGTCCCATTGATTTTTGGAGATCATGTTACACCTTATCGCCAGCCCCTGCTCTGCTTCTGTTATCTCTCCAGCTGGGTTTATGGCCTGAAAGGGGGAAACATCTCTATCTTCAAACACAGACCCAGATTTATGGCCGGAGGGGGAGGCATCTCTGTCTTCAAACACAGGCTTTTACATTTCGTCTTTTCCCCCACAATGTGTTAAATTGTTCTTAGGAATGCAAGGACATGTTGGCTAACCCTGGCTTTCTTAGTAAAGACGATATGTTTCAAGGTTGGACATCTTTCCCAGGACTGATACATTAATACTTTTTAAACTCTCTTCCCAATACCAGTACAAAGACACTGTTTCAAAATACAAAATAAAACTGGACATGGTGGTACATGCCTGTAATTGCAGTGCTTGGGCAGCTGAGACAGGAGAATCACAGGTTTGAAACCAGCCTCTGCAATTTATAATGAGACCCTAGGCCAGCAATTTAGCAAAACCCTATTTCAAAATAAAAAATCAAAAAGGTTAGAGTTACAGCTCAGAGGTAGAATGCCCCTGGGTTTGATCCCCAATGCCACAAGATTAAAAAGAATAAAATAAAATAGGGCTGGGGTTGTAGCTCAGAGGTAGAATACCCCTGGGTTGGATCTCCAGTGCCAAAAAAAGAGTAAATAAATTAATTAATACATAAATACATAAACAGCTATTTATTTATTTTTGCAGTACTGGGGATTGATCTCAGGGGCATTCTACCTTTGAGCTACACCCCCAGACCTATTTTATTTTTTATCTTGAAACAATCTCTCTAAATTGCTGGGGCTGGCCTGAGAACCTCCTGTCTCAGCTTCCCACGTACTGAGATTCCAGGTGTGTGCCGCCATGCCCAGCCAAGAAATTGCAATCTAAACAGCAAGTTGCTATTCTTTGCCAGTCTCAATTTTTCTCCAACACAGTTGACAGTAATAAGCTTTTCATATGCTACTGCTTTTCAAAGTATGTTTCAGCTATGAGTTTTTCCTTTGATTTATCCCAACTCCTCCTTTATCATCATGGAGGAAGCTTTCTTTTTCCACCCCTCCTCATATCTTATCTCTATAATTCTGATAAGGAGGGACCATAACTGAGCTATAACTTTGTTCCACATTGAGCCTTCCAATTTAAAACAAAATTGTGCTCAGCTGTTATTTATCAATTCTTTATAGTTACCCCCTTATTTGTGTTACATATCAATTCTTTATAGTTACCCCCTTATATGTGTTACAATAGAGCGCTCGTCATTTCATGATTTTTTTTTTTTTTTTTTTTTGGTGGTACTGGGATTGGAACCCTTTCACCTCCGGGCTACACTCCCAGACCTATATTTTATATTTTATTTGGAAACAGGGTCTCTTAAGCCAGCACGGCAGGCTTCGAACCTGCACGATCCTCCTGTCTCCGCCTCCCAAGCGCGGGGATTACAAGCATGTGCCACCACGCCCAGCTCATTTCATCATTTTTATTTCTGTTTTTTTACTTTGAGTTTGAGTTTAGTGTGGTTTGAGTAACTAAGGGAAGAATCACTAGCAAAAGTAATCCCTGCATATAGCTAATTATTCCAAACAATTATGTTTCCTCTTGTGTGTGTCTCTGTAGTTTACACATGGATTTGCTCTTGTCAGAAGACCAGAGTTAGCGAAACCCTATTTCAAAATAAAAATTCAAAAAGGCTAGAGTTGTAGGTCAGAGGTAGAATGCCCCTGGGTTCAATCTCCAATGTCATAAAATAAAAAAAATAAAATAAAATAGGGCTGGTGACACACACATTTGTAATCCCAGTGCTTAGAGGGCTGATTCCAGAGGATCTCAGGTTCAAGGCCAGCCTCAACAACTTAGCAAGGCCCTCCACAACCTAGTGAGACCCTGTTTCCAAACAAAAAAATAAAATAGGGCTGGAGGTGTAGCTCAGAGGTAGAATGTTGCTGTGTTCAAACTCTGATACAGGAGGAGGGGGGGAGGGGGAGGAGGGGGAGGAGGGGGAGGAGGGGGAGGAGAAGTCCTGAGTTCACAGTCCAGTTCTGCTATTTATCAGATAATCTTTGCCAATCACTTAATCTCCCCTCAACTGGGTAACCATGTCTAAAATGATATATAACTTATCTATCCTCTAAAGTTATGCCTTTTCTAGTTTGGGGATTCTTATAAGGATAAAATTAAAAAGCACTTGTGAAAGGGCTTTATAACCAATGCCAAAGTATTTAGAAACAGTAGAAATTCAAGTATTCACAGAGTAAAAAGGATCACAGATTTCCAGTCTAGCTGGGTTATTTTACAGACAGGGTAACTAAAAACCAGAAAGATTAAATTATTTGTTCGCGGTCACTGAACCATTTGGCGGAGCCAGGTTTCCTGGCTCCTAGATCAGCGCATTCTTAGCCTCAGCACACTGTCCTCCTAGACAGAGACGGCTTCTCTCACATTTTTCAAATTTATTTTCCCAAGTCACAGTATGGTGCTGGGAGCAACGCCGTCACAAGAGGCAACTGTGCAGAACCTGAATAAATATAAAAATTTAGAAGATGTAAACAATGTAAAGAGAATGCACAGGACTGAAAGATTTTGAATGATTTAGAATAGCATTGACATTATTATTATTTTATTTATTTATTTGGTGGTGGTACTGGGAGTGGAACCCAGAGGCTTTATACCTCCGGGCTATACTCCCAGACCTTTTTTATATTTTATTTGGAAACAGGGTCTCACTAAGTTGCTGAGAGCCTCACTAAGTAGCTGAGGCTGGCTTCGAACTTGTACGACCCTCCTGTCTCAGCCTCGCAAGCGTGGGGATTACAAGCGTGCGCCACCACACCTGGCTAGCATTGACATTATTGAAAACTGTCAGGAAATCATTCTTGCCCACCCAGGTATGATTTTTTTTTTTCACTAGGTATGGAACCCAGGGGCATTCTACCTCAGAGCCACATCCCTGACACTATCTTATTTTGAAACAGGGTCTTGCTGAGTTGCTGAGAGACTTGCTAAATCGCTAAGGCTGTCTTTAAATATGCAATCTCCCAAGTATTGGGATTATAGTCATGGGCCACCACACCTGGTTACCAGATTTTGTAAAAGTGTCAGCAGCCAGGATCTGTATCAAGCTTCTTTCGATGAGCTCCTAGTGCAAGGTCAAGAAATGGCCAATAAAAATTGCCAATAATCTTATCATTCAACTATTTTAATTTTGAGATGTAAAAATGATGTAACAGGTCAATAGTGGAACCATCCTACCTAAAGTCCAATTCAGTATTGATCTGAAAATTAAGACTTGCAATTCACAAAGAAGATATCTTCAAGTAAGTAAGCAACAAATTCATTGGTCTATAATGTGGGGAGTTAGAAGAATGCCCCCTTTATCAGTTAGAAGCTATTCATCAGACAAGTCACTGTTGAAACACAAGAAGGAAAAAAGATTGGCAAAGCTTGGAATGCACTCTTTTTTTTTTTTCTGGATACTGGGATTGAGCCCAGGCGCATTCTACCTCTGAGCTACACTGCTAGGCCTATTTTAGTCTCTATTTTGAAATGGGGGAGCTCACTAAGTTGTCAAGGTAGGCCTCAAACCTGCCTTCCTCCCGTTTCAGCCTCCCAAGAACTGAGACTACAGGCATGGGCCACCACACCTGGCTCAGACCTGACAGATTTAAAAAAAGGTTTTGCAACTGTTCTGATATCAAAATCTTCACTGTGTACCCTGTTTGATTCAAACTTTTGGATCAAGGGAATTATATGAGGACATACTATTAGATTTGAAATAGAGAAAAGATTATAGTCTACAAAGTTTAGGGCAGTTATCCTAAAACAATAGAATGAAACTGGTTTCTGAAGTTCTGCCAATTTTAGGACCTTCATAATCAGAGCTAGCCTATGGGCCTCAGTGAAGGTTTGAATGGCCAGATCCATTTATGATTAAACTACAGATTATTGAGCTTCCAGATAGCCTTATCTCAGTTTACACCGTTATCTGACCAGTCATTGAATTGTATGTATGTATGTGTGTGTGTGTGTGTGTGTGTGTGTGTATATATATATATATATATATATATATATATATATACATACACACATGTACATACATATTTTGGGCCCTGGAAATTGAATCCAGGGGCATTCCACCTCTGAACTACACCCCTAGCCTTATTTTTATTTTTTATTTTTTGGTACTGGAGATGGAACCCAGGGGCATTCTACCTCCGAGCTACACTCGCAGGCCCATTTTTTATTCTTTATTTGGAAACAGGGTCTCACTAAGTTGCAGAAGCTCTCAGGAAGTAGCTGAGGCTGTACACGAACTGTGATCCCCCTGTCTCAGCTTCCCAAATGGGATTACAAGCATGCACGCCTTATTTTTATTTTTATTTTTATTTTTTTGGTGCCACTGGGGTTCCTGGAAGCCCTTCTACCTCTGGGCTACACTCCCAGACCTATTTTTACATTTTTATTTGGAAACAGGGTCTCCTAAGCCAGCGCGCGGCTGGCTTCGAACCTGAGCGATCCTCCTGTCTCTGCCTCCCAAGCGCGGGGATTACAAGCGTGCACCACCACGCCCGGCCTTATTTTTATTTTTGAAACAGGGTCTCAATAAGTTGCTAAGATTCTTGTTAAGTTGCTGAGGCTGGCCTTCAACCTCAGATTATTTTGTCTCAGCCTCCCAAGTACTGGGATTACAGGGGTATGCCACATGCTCAGCCCAAATATGAAATTTTAAACATGAAGAAAACTCAGTTTTAGATGGATGTGAATTTGTTTACAGATATCCAAGGCAACTTTTATTAAAGAAGCAATATGATCTGAAGATTGTAATTTTCAGTCAGAACATTTGATTTTTTATTTCTATTTAGTAACTTTTCTTTCAAGTGTAAAAGTAATATAATAATTCTTCATTGATTAGATGTTATATTCCTAAACATATGGTTAGCAAAATTACTATGGTTAAGATTATCATCACACCCCATAAAATCCAGATTTAAGATTAAAATGCATTTCCTATAAGTATTTTGTTTTTAACTGGGTGTGGTGGTGCATGCCTGTAATCCCAGACAAAACAAAAAAGGTTTTTTTGTTTGTTTGTTTTTGTATTTTTGTGGTACCGGGGATTGAACCCAGGGTCATTCAACCTCTGAGCTACACCCCTAGCCCTATTTTTTATTCTTTATTTTGAAACAGGGTCTCACTGAATTGCAAAGAGACTCACTAAGTAGCTGAGGCTGTCCACGAACTGCAATCCTCCTCTCTCAGCCTCCCAAACGCTCGGATGACAATGACAGTGTCACCACACTGGCTAAGTATTGTGTTTTTAACTCAGTAGATAAAAGTAGAGGTCATCTGTTTTGTGAAACAACCCTGCTCTAATACGGCTCCTGGTCACCTTCATCAGTTTTTCGGGGAAAGAGCTGAGGCAGCTTCTCACGTTAGCACCATGTCCTGAGACAGTAGTAATACTACTGCTTTTGAATCTGCCCTTTCTACCTTGAATTGTACTGTCCCATTTACATATGCCTTCTTCTGATTCTTAAAGGTCTCAGAAAAGGCTCCTGGAACACCCCGCTTTTTCCAAGGTATTTCAATACTTAGGTATTGGAAGGAAGAGAAGGGAGGCTGGGCTGGAAGGCTTGTACAGCAAGGGTGGGGCAAAAACCCTAGCCATGTTTCTTCTGAGCTGGACAGCGTTTCCACAAAGAAAACAGAATGAAGTTTCTGCTTGTACATCTCAACCTTAACTTTGCTTTGGGGATTAAAAAAAAAAAAATCACAAACTTAAAATCTCAAGATTCAAAAATACACACCTGTAACCCCAGTACTTGGGAGGCTGAGACAGGAGGATCACAGCTTCAAGGGCAGCCTCAGCAATTTAGTGAGACCCTGTTTTTATTTATTTATTTATTTATTTATTTATTTATTTATTATTTTTTTTTTAATGTATTTTTTGGTGGTGGTACTGGGGTTCCTGGAAGCCCTTCTACCTTGGGCTACACTCCCAGACCTATTTTATGCTTTTTTAATTTTGGGAACAGGGTCTCTTAAGCTTTGAACCTGGGCAATCCTCCTGTCTCCGCCTCCCAAGTGGGGGTGGGGGGGTGTGGGGGGTATTACAAACCTCCATGACCCTATTTTGAAATAAAAGCCGGGCGTGGTGACGCAGGCTTGTAATCCCAGCATTCAGGAGGTTGAGACCTGAGGATCACAGTTCGCGGACAGCCTCAGCTACTTAGTGAGGCCCTCTGCAACTCAGTGAGGCCTGATTTCAAAATAAAGAATAGAAAATAGGGCAGGGGATGTAGTTCAGAGGTCAAATGCCCCTGGGTTCCATCCCCAGACCCGCAATAAATAAATAAATTAAGTAATTAAAGAAAAAAATAAGAGCTGGGCATGATGGCGCAAGCTTGTAATCCCAGAATGTAGGAAGCTGAGACAGGAGGATCATAGTTCATGAACAGCCTCAGCTACTTAGTGAGGCCCTTTGCGACTCAAAGAGAGTCCCTGTTTCAAGATAGAGTAAAAATAGGGCTGGGAGTGTAGCTTGGGGGTAGAATGCCCCTGGGTTTGATCCCCAGTACCGCAAAATAATAACAACAATAATAATAATAATAATAATAATTTTTTAAAATTGCAAATCCCTTTCCAAATCCAAGGAAATAGAAGATATTTGATTCGCAACTTTATTAGCAGTCAAAGTTATCGGGCGGGAAATGAAACACTCTCTGGAGGCCTCTTCCCTCTCTTGTTCCCTCCCAGCCCTGCCCACTGTGAATTGAATATAAATAGCCCTCGTGAACAGCCAGCCTGCCTTTCCCAGCCAGCAGTGGGTAAGAAGTAGCCTCCAGAGAACCGAGACCTGTTGGGGCCTGCGGGAGGCTAAGCACACCTGCCAGCTCCCGATGAGAGCGGGTGTGCCCTGGGGGAGGCCGGGCAGGGAGGATTCTGGAGGCCACAGCGCCTTTAACCCACACCGCCTGCCTCTTGATTGCCCTGCGCTCCTCTTCTCACTCTTTAAACAAATATCTGTTCCTGCCTTGGGGGAAGAACAAAGAGCAGGTGGAGACAGGGAAAGAAAGTCAGTGATGAGGTAGCACCCGGGAGAAAAAAAGAAAGCAGAATTCCCCTTTGTTGTTAAAATGTTAACGAGCAGGAGTCTGATGCTCCCTCCTCTCCCGGCCTCTGCCCACAGTCACTGGAAAAAGAAATAGCCACTAGTATTTTGGATGTGATACCACCTTTTTTTATTTGCATTGAGATCCTGCTTCCAAATAAAAATAAAAGTAGGCCTGGGGTGTAGCTGGAAGGAGGAGAAGGAGGAGGGGGGGGTGGGAAAGAAGTTTGACTATACTAAGCCAGCTGGCAGAAAAGTTGTAGTAGTCAGAATCTATAACATGACCTCTTAAGATCTATGACATTGTATGATTCCCCCTTTGGTGGTACTGGGGGTGGAACCCAGAGGCTTTCTACCTCTGGGCTATACTCCCAGACCCTTTTTTTTTTTATAGAAACAGGGTCTCACTAGGTTGCTGAGAGCCTCACTAAGTACCTGAGGCTGGCTTCGAACCCATGCGATCCTCCTGTCTCAACCTCCTAAAGCGTGGGGATTGCAAGCGTGCACCACCATGCCCGGCTGTATGATTCCCCCTTTGAATAGGGGAAAAATACTTTTTTTTTTTTTTTTTTTGCGATACTAGGGGTGGAACCCAGGGATATTGTAACTCCTAGCTACACCCCCAACCCTATTTTCTAGTCTTTTTATTTTTGAAACAGGCTTTCACTGAGTTACAAAGGACCTAAGTAGCTGAGACTGTCTGCAAACTGCGATCCTCTGGTCTCAGTCTCCTGAATGCTGGGATTACAAGTGTGTGCCACTACACCCGGATCTAGAATACTTTTAATCAGTAGAATAAAGCAAAGGATATGGGCAATCACTTGGGTAATTTTGTTATATCAGATGGTAAAGGTGCAGATATAATTAAGGTTCTGATTAGTTAATTTAACCAAAATAAAGGTTATTCTTAATGAGCCTAACTGAACCGAATGACCTATTTAAGAGTCGATAGAAGCTGGGTGCAGTGGCTCCAGTTTGTAGTCCCAGTACTTTGGGAGACTGAGACAGAAGGATCACAGGTTCGAGGCCAGCATCAGCAATTTAGTGAGCTCCTCAGCAACTTAGTGAGACTCTGTTTCAAAATAAAAAATAAAGAGAAGCCGGGCGTGGTGGCACACGCTTGTAATCCCAGCATTTGGGAGGCTGAGGCCGGAGGATCATGGTTTGTGGAGAGCCCTCAGCTATTTAGTGAGGCCCTCTGCAACTTAGAGAGACTCTGTTTCAAAATAAAGATTAAAAAATAGGGCAGGGGGTGTAGCTCGAAGGTTGAATGGCCCTGGGGTTACATCCCCAGACCTGCAAAAACAAACAAACAAACAAATAAATAAAGTGAGTTGGGCATTATAGCTCAAAAGAAGAATGCCCCTGGGTTCACTCTGCAATAATAAATAAATAAATAAATAAATAAATAAATAAATGTATGTTGGAGTGGTAGCTCAGTAATAGAATGCTCCTGAGTTCAATCCCCAGTACAAAAAATGAAATAAGCTGGATGTGGTGGCGCACGCTTGTAATCCCCACACTTGGGAGGCTGAGACAGGAGGATCGCACGGGTTCGAAGCCAGCCTCAGCTACCTAGTGAGGCTCTCAGCAACTTAGTGAGACCCTGTTTCCAAATAAAATATAAAATAGGCCTGGGAGGGTAGCCCAGAGATAGAAAGCCCCTGGGTTCCACCTCTAGTACCACCAAAATAAATAAATAATTAATAATAATAATAATAATAATAATAATAAAATATCTATAAAAAACCAGAGACTCTCTTGCCAGTCTTGAAGAAATAAACTACCAAGAGTCTACCATGAGACCAGTAACGAATAGTGATAACAACCTCATGAACTTAGAGGACCCTGAGTCTCAGAAGAGATTCTGGCACCATCAATACCTTGAATATACCGGAGAGCAGAAGACCCAGAAGTGAGACCCTTAGCGAGGGACCCAACTAAGCCACTCCCACACTCCTGGCTCATAGAAATTGCGTGATAATAAATCTGTGCGCTGCTTTAAGTGGTGGCAGTTTGTTATCCAACAATAGAAAACTAACACAGATGTTCTCTTCCCAGGCAAGTGAACACTGCGACTGGTGCAGGGTCATCACTGAGAGTTAAAATTTCTTTAAGCTCAGAATGATAGCTGAGCGCATTCTCTGAAATTCCGGCCAGATAGAGAAAAGAACAATAAAGAGAGCCATTCAACATTAAACACTAGGAATCTGAGGAAAATAACAAACTGCTTGCTAGGCTCTATGCAAACATGGTCAAACCTGCAGCATCAAATGGCTTAAGAGTTGATTTATACTTTTAAGCATACTTTTATGTATTTTTAATCACTTCTCTTCTTAAAAGAATATAAATACTAATGCATTTCAGAGGTGACAAATGTAACATTACGGTTACACTTGTCAGACACTACCTGGATCAGTTGATCAAAGTTAACGTCACTGGTGGCCGGGCATGGTGGTACACACCTGTAATTCTAGTACTTAGGAGACAGAGAGAGGAAGATTACCAGCCTTGGTAATTTAGTGAAACCAGCCCCGTCTCAAAATTTAAAAAAAAAGTGCTGGGGGTGTATCTCAACAGTAGAGTGCCCCAGGGTCCAATCCCCACTACCACAAAAACAAAAACAGTGTTAACATCATCAGTAATGGAAAGAATTAAAATAATGTATTAAATGAAAGAAAACCAGTATTGCTTCTGTGTTGTTCCTGTCAAAAATGTATATTATCTGCCAATAATCACAAAGAGACATCAGGAGAACCCGGATTGAAGAACACTGTACAGGATAATCCACCTATAATCTCTTGAAAATTTGAAGGACATGAAAGGCAAGAAAACACTTAAAAACTGTTCCACAGCTACGCGGGCTTGTAATCCGAGTACTTGGGAGGCTGAGATGGGAGGTCAAAGGTTTGTGGCCAACTTCAGCTACTTAGTGAGGCCCTTTGCATAAAAAATAAGCCAGGCGTGGTGGTGCACACTTGTAATCCCAGGAATTAGGAGGCTGAGACAGGAGGATTGCAGTCTACGTCCAGCCTCAGCTATTGAAGCCCTTTGCAACTCAGTGAGACTCTGTTTCCAAATAAAGAATAAAAAATAGGGCTGGGGCTTCCTTGGAGGTAGAACGCCTCTAGGTTCAGTCCCCAGTACTGCAAATAAGTAAATAAATAAATAAATAAATAAATAAATAAATAAATAAAAAGGCTGGGGGTATAGCTCAGAGGTAGAATCCCCCTGGGTTCAACACAGTACCACATACAAAACCAACCAACCAACCAACAAACAAATCTGTTTCATAATTAATGTGGACTGAAAGACAAGACAACTAAATGTACTGTCTGGTTATATATATATATATATATATATATATATATATATATATTTTTTTTTTTTTTTTTTTTTTTTTGGTGGTACTAGGGGTGGAACACAGAGCCTTTCTACCTCTGGGCTACACTCCCAGACCTATTTTATATTTTATTTGGAAACAGGGTCTTACTAAGTAGCCAAGGCTGGCTTCGAACCTGTGTGATCCTCCTGTCTCAGCCTCCCAAGCGCGGGGATTACAAGCGTGCGCCACCACGCCTGGCTACTGTCTGGTTCTAAACTAGCATCTTTTGCTATAAAGGACATTGCTGGGGCAGTCGGCAGAACCTGAATGAGGTCTGAGGTTTGTGGTATACATCAATGTGAATTTCTTGATTTTGAGAGCTATATAATAATTCCACCACAAATGGGAGATTGTCCTTGTAAGAATTACATATTAAAGTATTTGTAGGTATAAAACATCATGTTGGCAATTTCATTTTAAAACGGTAAAGAAGGACTGGGCCTGGTGGTGCACGCTTGTAATCTCAGCGCTTGGGAGGCTGAGACAGGAGGCTCGCACAGGTTCGAAGCCAGCCTCAGCTACTTAGGCTTAGTGAGATCCTGTTTCCAAAAAAATTATAAAATAGGGCTGAGGATATAGCCCAGAGGTAGAAAGCCCCTGGGTTCCACCCGCCAGTATCACACACACACACACACACACACACGCGCGCACGCACGCACGCACGCACGCACGCGCGCGCGCAAATAATAAAATGGTAAAGAAAAGGGTGCTCTTGCAATCTTTTTGGAAGTTTGAGATTGTTTTAAAATAAAAAAAATAAGCAATAACTGCTGGGAGTGGTGGTGTGTGCTTGTGATCCCAGTGCTTGGGAGTCTGAGACAGAAAGATCGTAAGGTTCATGGCCAGTCTCAAGGACTTAGTGAGGCCACCCTCCACAGTACCGACCCTGTTTCAAAAATAAAGAATAAAAATAGGCTGGAGGTATATCTTGGAGGCAGAATGCCTCTAGGTTCAATCCCCACTACTGCAAAAAATAAAAATAAAATAATAAAATAAAATAAGCAAAAGTGAAAGCTTGGGCTTTAAAAAAATTATGCATTTGGGAAACTTCTAAAGTAATTTCCATGATGCACTGTTATCAAAGTCTCTGCTTTTTCTTTTTCTCATAATATATGGCAATGCAAAGAAATTTATCTTATTTATATGGCAATTATAATTTTTTCATTTCCATTTGAAAACTAAAAATTCGTCTTTTTCTGTGTGTGTGGTGCTGAGGGTGGAACCCAGGGGCATTCTACCTCTGGGCTATACTCCCAGACCTATTTTATACTTTATTTGGAAACAGAGTCTTACTAAGTTGCTGAGAGCCTCACTAAGTAGCTGAGGCTGGCTTCAAACCTGTGTGATCCTCCTGTCTCAGCCTCCCAAGCGCGGGGATTACAAGCGTGTGCCACCACACCTGGCTTAAAATTTATCATTTTAAATTTTGGGTTTCACTAATCATTTACTTTTTCTTTTGTAACAGATTTTGATTTGGATAATCATGCTTTTAAAAGTTTCCAGAAGCTGAGTATGCTAGTGCTAGCCTGTAATTATAGTACTTGAGAGAAGAAGACAGGAGGCTCTCAGGTTCAAGCATATAGCCTTAGCAAAAAGACTGTCGGCAACCTACTGAGACACTCTTTCAAAAACAAAAATAAAAGGGGCTGGGGGTATAGCTCAGAGGTAGAATGTTTCTGGATTTAACCTCTAGTTCCAAAAAAATGTTTGCAGAAAATATTTGCTAAAAAGTACAAATTACTCTTTTCTATATAATTTCACGCATCCATTAATTCTACATTTCTGTCTAAAATTAGTTTAATATTTTTCCTCCGCATTCGTGTGTGTGTGTGTGTGTGTGTGTGTGTGTGTGTGTGTGTGTGTTACTGGGGACCTGAACCCAGGGGCATATTATCTTTGAGCTATATCCCCAGCTCGATTTTATTCTTTATTTTGAAACAGGGTCTCACTAAGTTGTGAAGGGTCTAAATAGCCATGGCGTGGCTGGCCATGAACTGCAATCCTCCTGTCTCAGCCTCCCAAGTACTGCGATTACAGGCGTGCCCTACCATGCCTGGTTCCTCTGCATTCTTCAATGCTATTTATTAATTACAGTATTCTACAAGTCATAAGGGTTAGTAGCAAATCTATCATATACCAATGTTACTTTAGTGTAAACTATAAAAATATAATTTGAAACCATTTCTTCTTGATATAATTTAGATGTTAAAACTTCAGTTTATAATCCTAATTTATTTGTATCATATGATATTCTTAAAAGGTGTTTTTGTTTTTTGTTTTTTGTTTTTGCGGATCTGGGGATAGAACCCAGGGGCATTTGACCTCTGAGCTACACCCCCTGCCCTGTTATTTATTTATTTATTTATTTATTTATTTATTTATTTATTTATTTATTTTGGTGGTACTGGGGGTGGAACCCAGAAGCTTTCTACCTCCGGGCTATACTCCCAGACCTTTTTTATATTTTATTTGGAAACAGGGTCTCACTAAGTTGCTGAGAGCCTCACTAAGTAGCTGAGGCTGGCTTCGAACCTGTGCAATCCTCCTGTCTCAGCCTCCCAAGCACGGGGATTACAAGCGTGCACCACCTTTATTCTTTATTTTGAAACAGGGTCTCACTAAATTGCGGAGGGCCTCACTAAGTAGCTGAGGCTGTCAGGGAAGCGCGATCGTCCTGTCTCAGCCTCCCAAATGCTGGGATTACAAGCGTGCGCCACCACGCCTGGCTTCTTAAAAGTATTTTATTCATACATACACACACATAATCATTATAGACAAATTAAATGTTTGTAAACATTTGTAAACATTTGTGATTGGATGTCTTTTTTCTTTACTGTTTGGTATCAGGTATTGAACCCAGGGGTATTTTGCTAAAAAGCTATACCCCTAGCCCTTTTTATTTATTTATTTATTTATTTATTTATTTATTTATTTATTTATTTATTTTTGGTGGCACTGGGGGTGGAACCCAGAGGCTTTCTACCTCCGGGCTATACTCCCAGACCTTTTTTATATTTTATTTGGAAACGGTCTCACTAAGTTGCTGAAAGTCTCACTAAGTAGCTGAGGCTGGCTTCGAACCCATGCAATCCTCCTGTCTCAGCCTCCCAAGCACGGGGATTACAAGCATGCGCCACCACGCCCGGCTTTTTTTTTTTTTTTTTTTTTTTTTTGGTGGTACTGGAGTTCCTGGAAGCCCTTCTACCTCTGGGCTACACTATTTTTATATTTTTTATTTGGAAACAGGGTCTCTTAAGCCAGCGAGGCTGGCTCCAAACCAGCAGGATCCTCCTGTCTCCGCCTCCCATGAGCAGGGATTACAAGCGTGCGCCACCAAGCCTGGCTGCCCTTTTTATTTTTAAACAAGGTCTTCCTAAATTGCTGAGACTGGCCTAGGAACTTTGATCCTCCTGTCCGTGTTTCCCAAGTCCTGGAATTACAGGTGTGTGCCACCATGCCCAGCTTGTTTATTTGTCTTTTAAAGAAAAAATGCTTTCCATGAAATTTTTAGATATTATTCTTTTCATTTATTGTTATCCTCCTAAAACTTCTCTACTGAAAAAATTATTCCCTGATTATTAAAGGGAGAAAATGAGCATGGGAAAGGAACGAGGGCGTGATTCTTGCTAAAAAAAGTATGCTTTGTTCTCTCTCTTCTGAAGCTGCAGATCTAATGCTCGGCTTATTAGTCACTGAGCCTACAGAAGCTAAAAGTCATCTGTCACCTTTTTTGACTAGCACTTTTCTTTTCCCTACCCATCAGACTTATAATTCAGTATCGTGAACAATTTAAGGCTATTATTCTGTGCTCAGAAGGTTTTTTTTGTCCTTAAATTTAGAGTTATAGCTGAGAACAGTCTCTCAAACTCAGGTTAGCTATATATATATATATATATATATATATATATATATATCAGGCGTGGTGGAACATCCTATAATCCTAGCACTTGGGAGGCTGAGATGGGAGGATCCCAGGATCCAGGACAGTCTCGGCCATTTGCCAAGATTCGCAATAACTTAGTGAGACCTATTTCAAAACAAAATAAATAAATAAATAAATAAATAGGATGGGGAATTTAGCTTAGCGGCAATATGTCCCTGGATTTAATCTCAGTACCATTCTCCCATAGCAATAAATAAGTAAATAAAAAATAACATGTATTGTTATATGTATATACACATATACTTATTCTCTATATACATGCATATATAATATACATATATATATAAATTTAATGACTAACTGTTTCAGATCTCTCTTACATCCTCTAACCTAGCCTTTCTCAATGATGAGAAAGTTATTTTGTTATTTTATTTATTTATTTATTTTTTTCGGTACTGGGGATGGAACCCAAGGGCATCTACCTCGGAGCTCTACCCCCGGTCCTATTTTTTAGAGTTTACAATTTTTGAAACAGGATCTCACTGAGTTGCAAAGGGCCTCGCTAAGTAGCTGAGGCTGTCTGCAAACCGTGGCCCTCCGGTCTCTGCCTCCCGAATGCCGGGATTACCTGGGAGTTATTTTGGATGTCTCCCTCCCTCCTTCCCTCCCTCCCTCCCTCCCTCCCTTCCTTCCTTTCTTCTTTTTTATTTTGCAGTACTAGGGAAGGAACCCAGGGACATTCTACCTCCAAGCTACACCCCCAGCCCTTTTTTTTATTCTTTGTTTTGAAACAGGGTCTCACTGAGTTGCAGAGGGCCTCACTAAGTAGCTGACGTTGTCTGCGAACCGGGATCCTCCTGTCTCAGCCTCCCAAATGCTGGGATTACAAGTGTGTGCCACCATGCCCGGCTCTCCATTCCTTTTTGCTGTCTTTGGTATACCGTCTTTCTGGGATAGTTCATCAGCTGAGGATGCCGGCCCAAGCTCCATCTTTACGGCTCTTGCCTTCTCATTTTTCTGTAATTCCTGAGCGATATCACCTCCTCACCAGCTCTAGCTGTAGAACTGGCTCCAGCCTTCCAGTGACAACATGGCTTAGGCAGCATTGGTGAGATCACCCTACTGTGGCACTGTGGGATTATAGGTGTGCACCATTGCACCCAGCATCACAAAATATATGTATAATATATATACAAAATATGTATATATACAATCTCTGTATCCCAGTACTGAGCTAAATGATTGTTCTGATGTTACTTAAGTATATGAAAACATAACACTGGTTTTAATCTCATTATGGTTATGGCTTTTATGTAGTTACAAAGGCTGAACAAATTCCCAAGTACAAATAAAATTATCAAATAGTACTCAAATTAAATAGATTTTATATTATGAAGGCGTCCTCCTCCTATACCCTAGATACCAAATTATTGATCCCAAGGTGAATGTGTTACAAATTGCCAGTAATCAGATAGTGGGTTCCGGCTTGTAGATTCTGCTGAACTCTACAGGTATACATTTTCCCACTACCTTTCTGTGATCGAGTCATTGCAAAACCTTCGTTCAATGTGCCTTAAAGGTTTTTGAGCTTCACATGGCCCAACTTTCTTATTTACATA
Source organism: Muscardinus avellanarius (assembly GCF_963383645.1). Taxonomy (NCBI): domain Eukaryota; kingdom Metazoa; phylum Chordata; class Mammalia; order Rodentia; family Gliridae; genus Muscardinus; species Muscardinus avellanarius. Next base: position 21,412,894 of record NC_137803.1, read on the forward strand.
TTATATTGGTATCTATTCCTTTGTCATGTGTCAATATCATTTAACGTAGCACAGTTTGTTATTAACCAGAGCAAACTGGGCGGTGAAATCAGGTGGCATGAGTCAGACAGCAGATGGTAAGGCAGACAGTCCATTATGTGCTTGTGTTAGGGCTGTGGAACAAAATCGGATGATGATGATGATCACTGAAATGAAAATTTCCTCTTAGTTTTGGGGTAGAGAATTAGCAAACTGAACACATCCGTGTATCTCAGTTGTAGGAACAATGACCAACATTCTCTTTCCCCATATCTATCACTCAAAGAAGATGTTGTGAAACCATCAAGCTAAAGATAATTTCTTGGACCATGCTCTTTGGAGCTGGACCATTGACCTGCCAAGCGAGGGGATTAGAGTGCACACAGAGGTGGTCTCTTGGAAGGGAGACCTCTCCTAGGACAGCTACTGCCAGGGGAAAGCCCTCGTCCACCTCTGTTTCCTCGCTTCCTGCTTTACTCTGCCCTCTCTCACACGGGGGTCTCCAGCTAGACAGCTGCCAGAATTTGAGCAAGAGTGATAGAATTCAATGAGGGAAAGAACTGTATCTCAGCAAAGGCTTTCTGCTGCAAGTGTACAAAAAACCCACCAGTGATTTAATTCGCAGTCTATTTTCTCATCTAATAAGACGTCTGGAGATAAATGGTTACAAGACTCTGTTCAGTTGTGCACAATAATGTCATACAGTCTCTTCCTCTCTGGCCTTTGCTATGCTTAGGATGTTGATGTGTGTGTGTGTGTGTGTGTGTGTGTGTGTGTGTGTGTGTCTGTGTGTGTGTGTGTGTGTCTGTGTGTGTGTATTTGGTTCTGGGGATTGAACTCAAAGGCATTCTATCTCTAAGCTACACCTCTAGCCACATTTTTTATTTTTATTTTGAAACAGGGTCTCCCTAGGTTGATAAAAGTCTATTTGCAGAGTTTGTCCTCAAACCTGTGATCATCCTGTCTCACCCTCCCAAGTACTGCAAGTGCTACCACGTCCAGCGACCTTTATCTTGGTATTTTTTTTTTTTTTTTTGGTGGTACTGAGGATTGAACCCTTCTATCTTGGGGCTACACTTTACTTTTTATTTGGAAACAGGGTCTCTTAAGTCAGCGCGGCTGGCTTCGAACCTGCGCGATCCTCCTGTCTCCGCCTCCCAAGCGCGGGGATTACAAGCGTGCGCCACCACGCCCGGCTTTATCTTTGTATTCTTTATTTCATAGTGGCAAGATGATTGTCACAGCTTTCAGAGATCAAGTCCATGTTTCGTTAGGCTCAAAGGAAGGTAGAAGATAGTGTCAATCAGGCCTTTCTTTCTTTCTTTTTTTTTGAGAAATCTAAAACTAACCTAATGCTTTTGTATTCTCATCTCTGACACTCCTCTGTTCTTATCAACGCTAGCTGGGAGAGTATTCCTATTTGCTAGACTCTGTAGTGGGGGAGGAGACAAAGGAAACAGACTGGCAGTGGGTACTGGGTTGTGCCAATCTATCTCGTCTGCTGCAGACGGAAGTTGCTGAATCACTGTCGTGTCCATCTTTCACCTCAGAGGACAGATTTTTATTTATTTATTTTTTGGACTAGGGATTGAACCTAGGGAAATTCTGCCTTTGGGCTACAACCACAGCCTTATTTTATTTTTTATTTTGAAACAGGGTCTCACTAAGTTGCCAAGGGCCTCACTAAATTGCTAACCTGGCCTCAAACTTGCAATCCTACCATCTCAGCTTGGGATTACAGGCCTATGCCACCACACTGGGCTCAGAAGACAGGTCTCTCAACTGCACAGAAAATTTGTGATATTTAAAATAGGTGCCTGGGGAGCCGGGTATGGTGGCACATGCTTGTAATCCCAGCATTTGGGAGGCTTAGACAGGAGGATAACAGTTTGAGGACAGCCTCAGCTACTTAGTGAGGACTTTAGCAACTCAGTGAGACCCTGTTTCACAATAAAGAATAAAAAAAAAAAATAGGGTTAGGAGTGTAGCTTGAAGGTAGAATGTCCCTGGGTTCCATCCCTAGTACTGCAAAACAAAACAAAACAAAGCAAAACAAAAACAAAAACAAAACCAAGAAGGGTCTTGTGGGCTGGAAGGGGAAAAAAGATAAATGATGATACCAAAGTATAATAGCTGGGCATGGTGGCGCACGCTTGTAATCCCCGCATTTGGGAGGCGGAGACAGGAGGATTGTGCAGGTTCGAAGCCAGCCTCATGCGCTGGCTTAGGAGACCCTGTTTCCAAATAAAAATGTAAAAATAGGTCTGGGAATGTAGCCCGGAGGTAGAAGGGCTTCCAGGAACTCCAGTACCACCCAAAACAAAACAAAATAAAACAAAAAAAATGGATGGCAGAAATACCTAACAGTAGTGTGCCACAAATATACCCATTGTTGGTCCCGGAGTGAGGGGCCTGGGAGTTTAGCAAAGGTTCCTTGGATGGGAATGTCTAAGGAGAAATGGTAGAATGATAGAAGTAGGAATTATGCAAATGAAGGGTGCTGGGATGGGTGGGCTTGAAACCGTCAAACTTTATTACAGGTGGCTGGACTTATGAGGGTGAAGAAACCAAAGAAAGTTAGTCAGTTTCAAGCAGCCCAGCAAATACAGTTCTGCACTTGGGATCAGGAGATGGTTCTGGACTGAGTCCTGCCCCTTGTGAGACACCGAGGCGTTGATAAAGTCACGGATAGGTAACAAAAGTCTCCATGGTGAGAAGTGCTTCCTGATTTTCTCATTCACCTCCTCCCAGCTGTGCACAGCAGCCAGAATCAGCCCTTATTCTCTCAGATCATGTGTCTTAGTATTCTGGGGTTTTGGGAGGCAGGATTATGTTTTAAAAGCACTGTTTAGCATATGAAGTGGTATCTCTGGGCTCTAAAACCTAGACATCATATTCTCTTTACAGGTTCTTTGATGGAATATTTAATAATGCTCCGATTCAAATCTAGGTTCATTTGTCAATAAAAGCTACAGAGCCGGGCGTGGTGTCGCACGCTTATAATCCCAGCATTTGGGAAGCTGAGACAGGAGGATCGCGGCTCGAGGACAACCTCAGCTATTTAGTGAGGTCCTTTGCAACTCAATGAGACCCTGTTTCAAAATAAAGAATAAAAAAATAGAGCTGGGGATGTAGCTCAGAGATAGGCAATGCCCCTGGGTTCCATCCCTAGGACCACTAAATAAATAAATAATAAAAAATAAAAATTAAAAAATAATAAAATAAAACGTACAGATCTCAAGAGCAGTCAATGCCTCCTAAATGTTTTTAAGTTTTATTCCCTGAATCTTTTCTATATTTCACAATAAAAATCCGAATTAACGCCAGTTTTTCTTGAAAGCTGCTTTTTTTGGTTAATACTTTAATCTCAGCTTTTTGTGGTGAATGATAAGGGGAAAATATCTGAAAGAATGGATAGCCTTCTGGGGTGACAGTTGGTGTTTTGCACCTGTCTTTCTGTCTGGGAGGAGCGATCAGGTTAAATCTCTATTGTTCACGGAGAGGACCAGATTGCATGCATAATCCTGACTTGTTTTTGTCTTTCATTTTTTTTTTTCCCATAAAATGAGCCAGCAAGAACTTTTCCATGGAAGTGAGGTAAAGTTGAAAAAATTTGGCTGCAACTTTACAATGTTGTTCTGCCTTTTCGAGGAGTGATATAAAAATCCATTTTTCCGAGAACTATAAAAGATTTGTTTATTTTAAGGGAAACAAAAAGTTCTGTCTCTTAGGTATTTAGTGTCTATTCTCAATAGTTTCAGGGTCTCAATCTATCCTTATGGGAATTTATTTTGTTTCTTTAATTGACATGTTTTTTTCCCCCTCTCTAATGGGAGAATAAATGAGTGCCTTTTAAAAAATTGTACTTTGCGCCACATTATATTGTAGCTGAAAAATTTAAGTGTGACCAAACAGCTTTTGAAATGCCTAAATAAGATTTTTCTTAATAAAAGGACACTAAACTTTGTGTACTGGATTTAGCAAGTAGAAGTCAAAACGATAACTTTAAGCTTATGTGACATTCCTTTAAGTATGCTTTTATATTGTTCTATATTTGACATAAAGCCTGGTTAGATATAACCCAGAAAGGCAAAAATTTTCAAAAATTTATATATATTTTTAAGGAACTGGGGATGGACTGAGGGACCTTCTACCTCTGAGCTATACCTCCAGACCTAATTTTTATTTTTTATTTTGAAACAGGGTCTCACTAAGTGGCTAAGAGGCTCACTAAGTAGTTGAGGCTGGCCCTTATCCTGTGATACTTCTGTTTCAGTCTCCCAAGTCCTGGAAATACAAAAGGGTAACATAACATCTGGCTTAAAAATAGGTCTTTTCCTATCTGTTGTCTCAACTACTGTTTCTACTGATTTTTTGTTCACGTTCATCCTGTTTTTGTGTGTGTGTGTGTGTGTGTGCGTGCACGCGCGCATGTGTGGTGCTGGAGATTGAACCTGGGGCCATTCTGCTCCTGAGCCACACCCCTAGCCTTTTTTATTTTGAAACAGGGTCTCACTAAGTGGCTCTGGCTGGTCTTGAACCTGCAATCCTCTTGTCTCAGCCTCCCAAATACTGGGGTTATAGGCATGCGCCACCACAGCCAGCTATCCTATCATTTTAATTAGGTGTGAAATGAGAAACATGGCTATAGAGTCTCACCCAATCTTTGATATCCTTTCCTTTGACTTTACTTCTTCACTTGAGCTTTGAATGGTGGTATTCTTTAAATTCCGTTTTTTACTCCTCTTTTTCTTACTAGCCATGTGAGCTCTTCCTTGGAGATATTACTTGCAAGGTTTCCCTACAGTTTTCATTTTCACACATGACTTCTAAATGCACACATTTCCAGTACTAATCTTTCTCTGAGAATTTGACTTGAACATCCAACTCTTTGCTGGCAAAATTTCTAGATAAATTTCTTGTAGGAAGCTCTAACTTAGTATATCTCTTTCTTTTTTCTTTTTTTTGGTGGTACTGAGGGTAGAACCCAGAGGCATTCTACCTCCGGGCTATACTCCCAGACGACTTCTTCTTCTTCTTCTTCTTCTTCTTCTTATTATTATTATTATTATTATTATCATCATTATATTTTATTTGGAAACAGGGTCTCACTAAGTTGCTGAGAGCCTCACTAAGTAGCAGAGGCTAGCTTCGAACCTGCGCAATCCTCCTGCCTCAGCCTTCCAAGCGCGGGGATTGCAAGCGTGCGCCACCACGCCCGGCATAACTTAGTATATTTCTAATAAGTGTAACGGTATGAGATGGAGGAGTCGTGGGTTCTTGTTCTAGTAATTTTAGAAAAAAAAATAGCCAGAACTATTCTGCTATAAGCTTAAGCAATTTTTATTATTACAAAGATAGAAAGAAGGGACAGAGCATTAAAGCACTACATCAGAGGGATGTAGTGGAGTGTCTTGAAGGTGAGACACTGAGGTTTTGAATATAGGACAGTTTTTATAAAGATTTATTATCTTCCATCTTGCTTAACCAATAGTCTTCCCGACTCCACATAGGTGTGGATCTGCCCATTAACTCTGATACAAGCCACTGAGCTATGTCTCCAACCCAGTATATCTCTAATCAAATACATGAAAAGAATGTCCTTGCTCTGAGACAGTTTGTGTTTATGAATTAATGTTTACACATTGAGACAAATAAAATTTCAATTCCCCATTCTATCATATTACTCAAATTTTTCTCTTCATTAAACTTGGTGTTCAATTTTGATCCCTAGGTGTACTGAAACTCTCGTCATCATTAATCTGATACGATGTGCTTTATACTTTTCAGTCTTCCATAGTTCATATCATCCTGAATCTCAACAATACATTTCCATAAATACTAAACACTTATAAAATTTTAAAGTTCTTCTCTAAAATGTAGTTTCTTTAATCAATTTGCCATTATGTTCTCAAATTACTCTGGAGTGAGTTGGACACTGAGGAGTTCCACAGATTCTTAAGGCTTGAGATAGCAGCTTAGGCTGAACTTTCAACCTAAGGGAGTATTTAGCAAGTCAAAGGCCATTGCTTTTTAGACAAGGAAGTTTAGATCCCATGAAGCCAGCATGGTGGTGCATGCCTGTAATTCCACTACTTGGAAGGCTGAGACAGGAGGATCACAGGACAGCCTCAACAATTTAGCAAGGCCTTCAGCAACTTGGTGCCAACCTGTTGGAAACACAAACATAAAAGGCTTGGAACTATAGCTCAGAAGTAGAAGTGCTTCTGGGTACAGCCCTCAGTACAACAAACAAACAAAACCACCCCAACAAACCCTCACCCCCAAAACCATGAAATTTCGTAAAATCCTTAATGGGCCCAGGAGATCTAGTCATTCTTGTTTTTCTCTTTTCTTTGTAGTACTGAGGAACCAGGAACATATTACCCCAAGCTACACCCCAAGTCTGATTTTTTCTTTTTTCTTTTTTTGCGGGTAAATGGATGGAACCCAGGGGCATTGGACCTCCGAGCTACACCCCCTGCCCTATTTTTTATTCTTTATTTTGAAACCAGGTCTCACTGAGTTGCAGAGGGCCTCACTAAGTAGCTGAGGCTGTCCGCAAACCGTGATCCTCTGGTCTCAGCCTCCCGAATGCTGGGATTACAAGCGTGCGCCACCACGACTGGCTCCGAGTCTGATTTCTGACGCTGCTTCAAACCTGCATTCCTCCTTTCTCGAGTCCTAGGATTACAGGTGTGCGCCACTACTGCAGATTCCAGTGATTCTAATAAGAATCTAGAGTCAACCTCCCATAGTATTGGAGGGAATATTACAAGTTATTTCCCTTAGTCCAAGGCCCTGAGCCAAGCCCTGCAGGACGCAGATTTTCATGTCATGGGGCACTTTATCTCATTCCTCCCATCGGATCTCCCTGAGAGGCCCTGGCGTTGGGGCAAAAAAGGGGTCATCTACTATCCCGTCGAATGAAAAAATGACTTAATGACCATGAGATCTGCTTTGCTTGTTGTTCATTTGGGCAGCAAACTCAGGTCCTATCAAACACCGGGGGGGAGGGGAGGCTGACCCGGTTGGAAGCCAAGTCACCGCCCTCACTCGGTCACTGCGTCACTGGCCCGCGGATCTTCCGGGCTCTGAGGTCGGCGGGGCGGGGCCGGAAGGGCGCGGCGGAGAAAGGGGCGTGGCGACGTCGGGGGCGTGCCCGGGGCGTGGCCCTGGAGGCGGGGCCAAGATGGCCGCCCCGCGCGCTTGGAGGACCTAAGAGGCGGCGGCCGGGCCACGCCCCGGCGGGAGGGCCGCTCTGCGCGCGCCCGCTCTATGATGCTTGCGCGCGTCCCCCGCGCGCCGCGCTGCGGGCGGGGCGGGTCTCCGGGATTCCAAGGGCTCGGTTACGGAAGAAGCGCAGCGCCGGCTGGGGAGGGGGCTGGATGCGCGCGCACCCGGGGGGAGGCCGCTGCTGCCCGGAGCAGGAGGAGGGGGAGAGCGCGGCGGGCGGCAGCGGCGCTGGCGGCGACTCCGCCATAGAGCAGGGGGGCCAGGGCAGCGCGCTCGCCCCGTCCCCGGTGAGCGGCGTGCGCAGGGAAGGCGCTCGGGGCGGCGGCCGTGGCCGGGGGCGGTGGAAGCAGGTGGGCCGGGGCGGCGGCGTCTGTGGCCGTGGCCGGGGCCGGGGCCGTGGCCGGGGACGGGGCCGGGGCCGGGGCCGGGGCCGCGGCCGTCCCCCGAGCGGCGGCAGCGGCCTTGGCGGCGACGGCGGCGGCAGCGGCGGCTGCGGCGGCGGCGGCGGTGGCGGCGGCGCCCCCCGGCGGGAGCCGGTCCCTTTCCCGTCGGGGAGCGCGGGGCCGGGGCCCAGGGGACCCCGGGCGACGGAGAGCGGGAAGAGGATGGACTGCCCGGCCCTCCCCCCCGGATGGAAGAAGGAGGAAGTGATCCGAAAATCTGGGCTCAGTGCCGGCAAGAGCGATGTCTACTACTTCAGGTACCTCCTTGGGGGCGGGGGAGGGAGGTGGCGGGGTCAGGCCGGGGTCAAAGGTCAAGAGCTGTCCCGGGCCGGGGGATGCCAAGATGACGCCAGGGGTCCCCGAGGGTACGTGGCTAGGACAGGCTGGCCTGGTAGGGGAAGGTGTCGGGAACCCTTGGGTGAGAGAAGAGTAGTGAGAGGTGGTTTCTGAAGGGAGAAGGCATCGCCCAGAGAAAAATGGTTTCTGAAGAGTTACTCTGGCAGGGATGGTTAGTCCATTGAAGGGTTAAAAGAAGGTGTAATTCATCGAAACTATAAAACCTAGTCACGGTTGGCTCCTGTCCCAGCCTGTCCCAGATTCATCATCACCAGAGTTGTTTAATCATGTACATGTGGAAGAATTAGCCATGCACAGGAACAAGGTTTCAGTTACTTTGTGGCATCCAGCAAAGTTTCATCTCAAGTAGCCATTTGGAATCCTTGAAGTTTTGTTGAAACTCCCTGGTGTTGCAAAACATTCTCTTTTGACAACAGAAATTCTGTCCTAAGTTGTTTAGACGCCTAGACCAGCATTTGCCCCCCCCCTCCAACCCCCAGGGGACATTTGACGTGTCTGGAGACATTCATGCTTCTCACACCTAGGGAGGGCTTATAGTGGCTAGGGACCAGAGATGCTCTGTTCTGTAATACAAAGGATAGTACCTGCAGTCAAGTCACCTGCCCCCAAATGTCTCCAGGGCCAAGGCTGAGATATCTGGTTGAAATGCTTCAAGGTTTTTCACCATAATGTAATCTTGCAATCCTGTGGTCATGTCATGTCCTTAGTTTATATGACATGGTAAGCTCAGGAAATTGCCTGTGGCTATTGATATCAGTGGCATTATCTTTTTTTATGGTACTAGGGATGGAACCCAGGCGTATTCCACCTCCTGAGCTACACCCCCAGTCCTCTTTTTATTGTTTATTTTGAAACAGGGTCTCACTGAGTCGAGAAGGGCCTCACTAAGTAGCTGAGGCTGTCTGTGAACCTCCATCCTCCTGTTTCAGCCTATCAAATGCTGGGATTATAAGCGTCCCGCCACCACGCCCAGCTCAGTGGAATTATTTTATTAACAAATGTACTAAGTTTTCATATAAACATTCCATTTGTGGAAGAGAATATAAACATGTTACAGTCAGTGTTTGGAGGGCTGTGTTTATGGGCCAGTTGAATTTCAGGAAATGTATTTGAGTGTTGGAGCCAGTTGTCAGCCATGTATCCATTGTCATAATGGTACAAAGGATATTCCTTTTGTCATTCCTCTGGGAAAATATACATATATATATGTACATACATTATGAACTGTGAATACTTTTAAGTGGACCTAAGTAGTATGCACAATTTTATACACAAGCATGGTTATTGCTGATACAGTGTGTAAATATGAACTTCTTTAGTGTGTTGGGAATTGAACCCAGGTCTTGGAGCGTCTGTAGACAGGCTCTCTGTACCTCTGAAGTATCTTTTCAGCTTCTGGACATATTTTTATGGGCAAATAGTTTTACTAAGTTGATTTCACCTCCTCATTTAAAAAAGAAAGTGGTATTACGTTAAGAGTTTATTTTTTCACTTGATCCAACAGCACTCATCTTGAAATCTCAAGTTATAAAACGGAAAGCTTATTTTAAGAATATAAATTTGTATTCTGCCATCTTTAAATATTTGATTTAAGCTATGAAAGTTGTTGTGGCTAAAAAATGAAAGGCTAGCTGGGCGGGTGGTGCAAGCCTGTAATTTCAGAGAGGAGGATCACAGGTTTGGAGCCAGTGTCAGCAGTGTGTGTGGTGGGTGGGGAGGGTACTGGAGATGGAACCTGGGCGTTCTACCTCTAAGCTCTACCTCCAGCCTTTGTTTGTTTGGAAACAGGATTTTGCTAGGTTGCTGAGTCTAGTCTGGATCCTACCATCCTCCTGCCCAGCCTTCCAAATACTGGGATTCTATGGCCTTGCCAACAGTGTTTGGCCAGCCTCAGCAATTTATCAAGGCCCTCACAATTTAGTGAGAGAAGCTGCTTCAAAATAAGTAAAATAGCTGGGTGTGGTGGCACACATTTGAAATCCCGGTACTGGGGAGGCTGAGACAGGAGGATCGTGGGTTCACGGCTAGCCTCAGCTACTTCATGAGACCTGCAACTTAGTGAGACCCTGTTTCAAAATAAAGAATAAAAAAAAATCAGGCTTGGGTGTAGCTCAGAGACAGAATGCCTCAGTGTTCAATTCACAGTACCACAAAAAAAAAAAAAAAGATTACATTTCCCGCAAAAAAAAAAAAAAAGATTATGTTTCCCGTTTTGTTTCATACAGTGCTGTTCCCAGCTGCTCATTCATTTCCAGCACATTGGATTTTCTAAGGCAGCTCCTCATGTAGCTTTTGGTGAACCTTTTGTGAACTCCGTGCTGCTATCTTGCAGGCAGTTGTGTTTGAGAATATTCTGTGTCTGGGTTTGAACTCCCTGAGGAATGGAGCTAGTCTCAGTTGAGCATCTTAAACTTTGAATTTCACTTCCTGTGGCAGTTCTCCTGGGATATTGTTTGTTTGGCTTGGGGATAACATATTTGTTCAAACTAACTTTTGGTTATTGCAAAGAATTTTCCTCTCCCTCTCTCTTACAGTAGCTGGTGAAATTATTTAAAAAGGTCAAGAGGTGATGTGATGGCCCAGGCCTGTAATCCCAGGTATAATGGGAGGCCAGGACAGAGGATCCCTTGAGCGCAAGAGTTCAACCTGGGCAGCATAGTGAGACACAGTGCCTAAAAAAATAAAAGTAGAACTTTGGGCTACGGGTATAGCTCAGTGGTAGAGGACTTGTTTGTCTAGCATGCTCAAGACCCTAGGTTTAGCTGGGCGTGGTGGCGCACGCTTGAAATCCTCGTGCTTGGGAGGCTGAGACAGGAGATCGCACAGGTTGGAAGCCAGACTCAGCTACTGAGTGAGGCTGTCAGCAACTTAGTGAGACCCTGTTTCCAAATAAAATATAAAATAGGTCTGGGAGTATAGCCCAGAGGTAGAAAGCCTCTGGGTTCCACCCCCAGTACCACCAAAAAAAGACCTTAGGTTTGATCTTTAGCACTGCAAGAGGGGGGAAAAAAAAGAAAGAAAGAAAGAAAGGAAAGAAAGAAAAGACAGGATCACTATAGTGCTCATTTTCTTTTTTGTTTTTTTGTTTTTTATTTTGTACTGGAGATTGAACTGAGGGCCTGGAGCATGCGAGGCAAGTGCTCTACCACTGAGCTCTAGCCCCACTCCCCTTTTATTTCATGTTGAGACAGTATTGGAAAGTTGCCCAGGGTGGCCTTGAACTTGTAATCTTCCTGCCTCAGTCTCTAGAGTAGCTGGGATTATAAGCATGTGTCCTGCTTGATGTTAAGGTTTTTTTCCTTACACACAAACTTAATGTTTTATTGCAGAAAAATCTGCCAAAATAGACTTAAACTTTCTAAACATTCATCTTAAGGCAAGTCACAAACCAATGTAATGATAATTACTATTTAAACTGAATGTCTTTTTATGAGATGTTGCAGCATGATTTGCCTTTTAGTTTTTATGCAAAATGAAGGGACACATTGAACAGATATGTGCCACTTGTGTTTGTTCAGAGCTAGAGTGTTGTCTCTAATTTATTGATTACTTAATTCTTAGCACCCAGTCTTGATTTTCCTCTGAGAGATTATATTCTGGAACAGTAGGATAGGTAGCATGGTGTGGCTTGCAACATAGTAGTTATTTGACTTTTGACTGTGGCTTCTCTGATGAATGATCAAAGGCACTTTCTTTTTATAAAGGAGAACAAATTATTTTTCAACCAGTTTGAAAAACAATTTTATTTATTTATTTATTTATTTATTTATTTATTTATTTATTTATTTATGGTGGCACTGGGGTTCCTGGAAGCCCTTCTACCTCCGGGCTACACTCCCAGACCTATTTTTACATTTTTATTTGGAAACAGGGTCTCCTAAGCCAGTGTGCGCTGCTGGCTTCGAACCTGCGCGATCCTCCTGTCTCTCCCTCCCAGGCGCCGGGATTACAAGCGTGCGCCACCACGCCCGGCTGAAAAACAATTTTAAACAGTAATGATGTTACTGTTTTAATCATTAGTGTCCCCATAAATATGTAACCCTTAAAACAAACAAACAAACAAACACCCCCAGTAGCTCACAAAACCCCTGCTGCACTTGTTAATAGATGGGTTAAGAGTGAACTCTCCTGTTGGTAATGTGAACACCTGCACCCGGTTGTTCACACAGATTTTAATAATGCTAACCCCCGATTTAGCCTGCCCCTGGGGAGATTATTTTAAACTAATCTGTACCTATTAAAGTAGGGTGCGTCTCACAGTTATTAGTTGGACTGAGTTTAAGCTCAACAAGAAAGCTTCAGATTTGGGTTGAATATTTGGCTACTTCCTGAAACTGCCAAGTTCTAATAAGAAGGCGTGTGTCTGGTTGCCAGTTAAGCAATACAATTATGCCTTCTGTCAGAATTACTGATAGTGTTGTGGCAGTTCATATGTTATCATCCAAAGTATGTTTTTTAAAAAGGGTGTGGGTTAATGAAATATTGGGCTCTTTGGTAAGTCTTTGAAAAAGTTCATTGCCATCATCTCAACCCATTTATTTGGACGGTAATTTTCTAGCCGACCTACTTGACACTTTCATTTCTAGCTTTGGTTCGCTCCATCATACTTCCTGATAGGTATTTTTGAAATACTACTTTTCTCTTTAAAGGATCCTTTAGTAGTTCTCTTTTATTTATTTATTTATTTTTTGTGTGGTACTTGGGATTGAACCTGGGCACACTCTGAACTACATACCTGTGGCATCTCTGAGCTACACCCTGTCCTTTTTTATTTTTTATTTTGAAACCAAGTTGCCCTAAGTTGCTGAGGGTTTTGCTGAGTTACTTAGGCTGGCGTGGAACCTCCCATCCTCCTGTCTCAGCCTCCCAAGTATTGGGATTGCAGGTGGGCACTACCATGCTCAGCCTCTCTTTGTTTATTTCTTAAAAAAAGTCAAAATTTTTAGGTTTTAGATTCTTGGTTATATATGGGATTAAGGACTTCAAAGTCACGGTAACCTATTATAGCTGCTGCCATAAAATATCATCTTATTGGGCATTGGAAACATAATGGTAAATATATATATATATATATATATATATATATATATATATATATATATATATCGGTACTGGGGATGGAACCCAGGGACATTCTACCTCTAAGCTACACCTCCAGACCTATTTTTTTTTTTTTTTATTCTTTATTTTGAAACAGGGTCTCACTGAGTTGCAAAGGGCCTCACTAAGTACCTCAGGTTGTGTGCGAACCTCGATCCTTCTATCTCAGCCTCCTAAATGCTGGGATTATAGCGTGTGCCACTATGCCCAGCGTGGTAAATATTTTTTTATTCTTATCAAAGTTACAGTGCAAGCCGGGCGTGGTGGTGCACGCTTGTAATCCCTGCGCTTGGGAGGCAGAGACAGGAGGATCGCGCAGGTTCGAAGCCAGCCGCGCGCGATGGCTTAGGAGACCCTGTTTCCAAATAAAAATGTAAAAATAGGTCTGGGAGTGTAGCCCGGAGGTAGAAGGGCTTCCAGGAACCCCAGTGCCACCAAAAAAAAAAAAAAAAAGTTACAATGCATTTCCACCAGGCCACTTCTCTAAATAATAATAATAATAAAAAAGGTACAGTGGGACCCGAGAATTAAAATAATTACAGGAAAACAGAATTCACTTTTTGATTTGAAAAGAAGAGGACTCAGATATCGTAGAGGCCTATAACTCATGAATGATGTTAATAAAGGTAGGGGTCTGTAGGGCGTCAGAGTCTGGAGCTGAGTCCCCACTCCATGTTCAGGGTGAGGCTTTGAACATACCATCTAGCTTCTCTGTGCTGTGGTTTCCTCATCCTGAAGATGGTTGCCTGTCTCTCATAGTGATTGTCAAGAGATTCACTTCCGAGCACTAGAAAAAATACATAGGCCTCCTGGAACGTTAGGTTTCTTTAAGAACTAATTATGCTGAGCCTAGTGGTGCATGCCTCTAATCCCAGTACTTGGGAGTCTGAGACAGGAAGATCACCGGATCTAGACCAGTCTCAACAACCTAGAGAGACCCTGTTTAAAAAAAAAGGGCTGGGAATGTAGCTCGGAGGTAGAATGTCCCTGGATTCGATCTTTAGTTAAAGAAAAGCTAATTAAGGAAACTCCCAACTGTATGGCTTGAAACATACAAATACATTTAAAAATCATAGAGGAATATCAAATATTCCGTTTGTATAGTGCTGGTATAATGCTATGGAAATGTGAATTCTGAATCAGGGTGGAGGGTGTCAAAATTTAACCAACTTCCTACTCTTTGCCTCTAAAAAAAATAGTCTTCCAGGTAGTATTTGCAGAAACCTGGCTGAATGGTCTCTGGGATGTAATGTGACCATTGTCAGTTTTTATATATTTATGTTAACATTATCTTGTCTTTCAGTAAAAGGGCCTTCTCCATATTACAGTTTGAACATCTTTAATCTGAATATCTGAAATTTGAAATGTTTAAAAATCTGAAACTTTTTTTTTTTTGGTGGTACTGGGGGTGGAACCCAGGGGTTTTCGACCTCCGAGCTATGCTCCCAAACCTGTTTTATACTTTATTTGGAAACAGGGTCTCACTGAGTTGCTGAGAGCCTTACTAAGTAGCTGAGGCTGGCTTCGAACCTGCACGATCCTCCTGTCTCAGCCTCCCAAGCGTGGGGATTACAAGCGTGCGCCACCACATCTGGCTCTGAAACTCTTTTGAGTGCTGACAAGAATACCACAAGTGGAAAATTCCACACCTAACTTATAAGACAGGTCACAGTCAAAATGCAGATACACCAAAACTATTGTAAAAAATTTCCTTCAGGCTATGTGTATAAGGTGTATATGAAACATAACGAATTTCATGTTTAGACTTGGGTTCCTTCCCCAAGATATATCATTATATTTATGAAAATATTTCAGAATCAGAGAAAATCTGAAATTGGAATGCTTTTTTCTCTACCATTTTGGATAAGGGACAACGACCCTATATTTCTCTTTTTTACAGCTTTAACAAGTCTGTATTACAAAATCAGTAGGAAGTAGAAGATTAAGGCAGTGTACAGGCACACTTTAGAGCCCAAAAATGGAACTCCGTATTTTCTTTCTGGTATTTCTATGTAGTTAAGCCTGGAGCCCATTGGACTACTCTCATATTCATTCCTGGAGAACCTGTGGCTTTCCATATAGTGCATGCTGAACACAGAGATGCTAAATAAGTGTTTGCCTATTGATATTACACTTAAAGTTTTGTAAAACAGTTTTGGCCTGGTGGTGCATGCCTGTTATTCCAGTTCTTGGGAGGCTGAGACAGGAGGATCGCAGATTCATGGCCAGCCTTTGCAACTTAGTGAAACCCTGTTTCAAAAAAAACAACAACAACAACAAAAAAAAACCCAACAAAACCAGCCAGGGCTTGGAGTATAGCTCAGAGGTAGAATGTCATTGGGTTCAATTTCTAGTACTACTAAGAAAAAAAGAAAAAAAGAAGCAAAGATATGTGTTGGGATGAAGTCAATTGAGATACTTTATTACTATGGCTAAAAATTTTTATAATTTTCATCAGTAATAGAAGATTCTGTACAAGGACAGAGAGCCTTTTTCTGGGATTTTGGGTATTAGAAACATAGTGAATGTGGTAAATAGAGGATCTCATAGTGCACAAACATAAGTAGAAAATCAGCATTTGACCGCAGAGCACAGGGTGCAGTATAGAGCCTTGTTAGGCCTTCTGTATGTATTCTTTGTCACAACTCCAAATTTTGGCAGCTGAAAGTATTATTTTGCATTAGATTATTTTACATGAATTACCATTGGATCTTCATATCGCTCTGAGGCATGGGTACAATTATCTCCATTATCTCCATTTTACAGATGGGAGGTTTAAGTAACATGCTGGAGTTGGTGCTGCTGGTAAGGTTAGAATTAGAATCCTGAAGCCGGCCAGAACTCTCACCACCTTTCTTTGCTGCCTGGCATGAAGATCCCTACTTATAGTCTCAAATACTACAACACCTCATGCCTAATCTACTTTATTGTGGTTGATATGCCACTAAAAGAATATAATTGCTTACTATTAGACTTGTATTCTGAAGATGTCAAAGGGTAAGTTTTAAATCCTATTTGGTAGTAAAGCCATTGTACCAAAGGATGACCTTCCTTCCACTTTTTTATAATGCTAAAGGGAAAAAATAGGAATATTATGGTAAATTAACACAATTAAAGCATCATTATTCTGGGTAATAGAAGTGATCCAGGGATCAGTTTGTTCAGAAATCTCTCTCTCTGTACACTATGTGTAGTGTAGCTAGGATTAACACTGTTATTTCTCAGATAGGTAACACATTCTCTTAAGGAGTTAGCTATAGATTTTCATTTTAAAAGCTTTCATTTAAATTAGAAGAAATCAGGTTATCACTTGGAGGCTTACAGAGCTGATGAGATATTTTTATGTAGTTACTGAACAAGTTTAATAGCTTCTTTCAGAGTTGAGATGATTGAAATGTAGCCGGGCGTGGTGGCTCACGCTTGTAATCCCCGCGCTTGGGAGGCTGAGACAGGAGGATCGCACGGGTTCGAAGCCAGCCTCAGCTACTTAGTGAGGCTTTCAGCAACTTAGAGAGACCCTGTTTCCAAATAAAATATATTAAAAAAAAAAAGGTCTGGGAGTATAGCCCGGAGGTAGAAAGCCTCTGAGTTCCACTCCCAGTACCACCAGAAAAAAAAAAAAAAAAAAAAGAAAAAAAAGAAATGTACCTTAAAGGCCAATTAAAAAAAAAAAAAAAAACTCTTTATTTGGAGAAAGAGCTTATTTGTAATGTAAAGTTTGGCTGCTTGTAGCTTTCCTTGGATGATGCACGTTTGAAGCCTTCCTCCAGAAATGAAGGCAGGTGCTCTGGTACTTTTTCCTCATCTGCATCATCATATCTTTTTGCAATATGCGAGAGGGATTTTTATTAATGTGCAACATTGCCATGTGCCCTTTGTCTGATTTTTAGAATCTGTCATGCAAATCTCATCTGCCACGACACCCACAATACCTGTATTAGAGGAAGTACTAAATTCAAAGGGAGCTGATGCGTATGGATTCTAAACATAATCTTCAACAGAAATTGACAGATGAGTTTAAAAAGTCTTTTAAAATTTTCTTTGTGAAGTACAGTTGTAATTTTTTTTATAATTTAGTTTTAATTATTGGAACAGAAGCAAGTGATAAACAAAGGGAACCTGTGCTTTTTTGTTTTTAAATTTTATAATGGGACTAATAATTTATAACTTTTAAGCTTATTTTTGAGGTCTTTTAAAAACACCCATGATGAATTGTCAAGAGGGGCATGGTGCCCCATGCCTATAATTCCAACATTGGGAGGCTGATGCAAGAGGATCATTGGTTTGAAGTCAGCCTCAGCAACTTACTGAGGCCCTAGACCCTGTTTCAAAATACAAAATAAAATAGGGCTGGGCATGTAGCTCAGAACAGTCTGGATTCAGTCCCAGGTAACTATCATACTATCCCTTCCCTTCCATACCCCCCTGAGATGAGATGAAATGAAATGAAACAAAAAGAACCAGTAAATTACACTGGGTGAGGTGATGCATGCCTGCGGTCCCAGCCTGGGTTCAATTCCCCAAAATTCACACCCACCCACCCCAGTAAAGCTGGTTATAGTGGGTACATGCCTATCATCCTAGTCCTTGGGATGCTGAGACAGGACAATTGCAGTTTCAAGGGCAGTCTTAGCAATTTAGCAAAATCCTGTTTGAGTAGGAGGATTGCAGGTTCATGGCCAGTCTCAGCTATTTAGGCTCTCCACAATTTGGTGAGACCTTGTTTCAAAATAAAGAATAAAGAATAGGCTGGGGGTGTAGATCGGAAGCAGAATGCCCCGGATTCAATCTCCAGCGGTGCCCCCCCCCAAAAAATGTGTGTGTATATA